>NC_061523.1:902500-1502500 GCF_022379125.1 Scophthalmus maximus | reverse complement strand
TCCTTCAGCATGACTGAGATATCGCCACAATCGGCAATGCGTCTGTCACCAATCTCTGAGCTCATCGAAATTTTTACGAAATTAATGTCATTACCTGCCAGGATTTGGCTTCTCAGATTTGGATGAATTGCAGCTGCAGGAGGAAAGAATGTAACCCCAGTGGAGACTGGAACTGCACTTCCCAATGTCTCCGCAGGATTGTGAGGACTTCGACGTCCACCGGGGTGACATTAGTTAGCGACTATTGTATCGACCTGGAGGTTGAGGAAGTAGACGGTCTGTTTGTTGACAAACTGGATTCCACGGCTTGAAGTCGAGGTTTCATGTTGGTGAGCGACGACTGGATATTGGACAAGGCTGACATGATGGCTTGAGTTGGAGCAGTGGCAGAGGTTGGAACTGCAGCTGAGTTGTGGGAACAATGCTACTCAGTGCTATTCTCTGTGGCTGGCTGAGGAGATAAGAGGTAAAACTTCATATAGAATATCTTGTCTACATTTTGAGGAAACTTTTTAAGGCTCATCAGTGCTGCACTTGAGTCTGAACACATTACCATTCTCAGAGGTTTGACTTCCTCTACCCACTGTTATACAATTCAAATTGCTGTAATTTCTGCTGCATAAACAGATATATTATCAGTTGTTCTCTTGACCGCCTTAACTTTTAACTCTGGGAAATAAAGTTCACAAATTGTTTTCCCATTCTCTGGATTTTTAGACCCAACTGTGAACATATGTACATATTGCCTATATTTCTCATATCATATGGTGCTCACATATATATGCAAGCAAAATTTATTTTTCTTTGAGTGTACTTACTCTGTTGAGTCAGTAACCATGGTGGAACAGCTGGCATTCAAAGAGTTTGGCTGATGATCCAGTCATTGAGTCCTAATTCCTTATAAGAGTTATAGTTATATGTAATATTACTGAGCAAAACACTTTTTTGATTTTGTTAGTTTCCCAACAGACATTCAAAACATTTTGTTGTAGGATGACAATCTTTTTGCAGATTTGCCCAATAATTGGCCATTAATTGTTTCCTTCTGAGTTGGAGAGGCATTTCTCCAACTTCTACCTGAAGAGCTGACAAAGGCGTGGACTTGACTGCCCCACACCAAAGCCATAATTCTTGAGCCTGAATTCTGTCTAACCGTATTAGACTTGTATTAGCAGCTGATCCAAATATTATGCAACCTTAATCCAAAACTGTTCTTATTAAGGAAATATAAATATTATTTATAACAAGTCTATCAGATCCCCACACAGTGCTCCCTCCATGTTAGTGTCCTGGTCATTCCACAAGTTAAACAAAAATTGGTTTGGACAGATCATTTTTATACAGTACACCTCATCTCAGGAATAGCTTCCCACTACATATCAAAGAAGCTCACTCAGTAAAAAAATTTAAATCTAGATTTTTGTATGTTATTTTAAATATTCCTTTTAATTGTAAACTGCATCGAGACCATGTCGAATGGTGATTTTACACCTTAAATAAATGTTGACTTTCTTTGTTTTGACTTTTCATCTAATCACTCCACGTATCTTGCGATTTGCCCCAGGAACATGATTTTGATTTGAACTCCATTCAGGGTCTTCATCTTCAGCATTTTGACTTGATGTACCTTATTCACTGTTTCTATCAACATCCTTCCTTTACTCAAAAAGATTTCTTGTTTGATAGGACCAATTTCTCCATGTATAGGCTTTGGGATGGATATAAATTGGAACTGGATTGTTCTCCGAACTCAATCATTACTTTCCACTCTTCATTTTCACTTCCTCATTTAGTTTTTTTCATCTCATTCTGGGTGTCCGACTCACTGTGACTGGAACTCTTCTTCCTTGCATTTTTCGATCTTACTTCAGTCCAATCTCAGACTCGCCATTCTCCTCCCTCCACCTGCTCAAAGAGGTCCCAGATTAATATGCATTTGAGTATTAGTGTGGCTACGGCAGACTATGAGATAATTAGGTTTTGAAATCTTGAGTGTGAGATTATTTTCTTTTTAAAATTCGGGGGGATTTCAGTTTTACAGAAAAAAACAGATTACCTTGTAATCATTTAGACCATCATCCTGGTTCAATCCAATTCAAGACAATTTGATAAAGTTTATTGTTTTAAGCATCGTTTTCTCTGTTAGTTTGCCTGACCTTTTGTGTATATTGGTATTTTAATGCTAGTCATGTACATGATCATTTTTTTAGATAATTCTTTTCGGGGGGGGGTTCACATAGGAAAAACTATTTAAATTTTTCTTCAGTCCTGGAATCCCAGGATTTGGGAAGATTTTGATTTTTAAAAAGCAGTACACTTGCAATTGTCTCTTCAAGACCTTGAGATAAAAGTCCTAAAATTACAGTCGAGTGGTTTCTACATTAAATCAAGGGCATATTGAAGCCCTTTAATGTAATAAGGCTGCCTCCGTCAACCTCTTATGCGTCAAAGCCCAGGTCTGCTTTGCTTTGGTCTACTCACGTTTCATGAATGCATGTCTGATAGATTTCCACTCAGTTATCTACAAAGAGGAAGGAAGAAAGGAAGGAAGATTCAGAGTTGGCTGTATCTTATTTATTGCTGGACAAGCGGCTGCTGACTCTAACGCCTTGTTGGATGCAGAAATGTTTTTGAATGATCTGTATACTGCTCTCATGGACATGGGACATGAAAATACACCCTGCACTGATGAATCACCCATTGAGTTTTATAAGGCTTTTTGGTCAGTGGTTGAGACGATGTGTCAAAGGATTTTCTTACAGTTTGTGTATTTGTGACTTATTGGGTGTAGATACTGATCTTCTTTCATAAGGCTTTTGACCAGGTTAAACACCAGAATCTGTGGCAGACACTGAATGTGTTTGGGTTAGGGTTAGGTCTCAGGTCTCATAGCCAAGATACAGATACTGTACAATGATATTGTGAGTATACAAAAATAATAAAAGGCTGTGCCGTTTAATGTACAGATGGCGGTAAGGCAGGGATGATTTCATTCTCTTAGCAGGTGGAGCATCAGCTGTTAAAATGTTGGTGTATGCAGGTGCTGCATGGTGATATAAAATTATGTGTTTGTGCTCTCCCTACCTTAGGTTTTCCAGGTTTGCATGTTACTTTTTTTTTCCGCTGCTGGTTGAGATGCCAAGTAACCCTTAGCTGATGATTTTCTCTGTCTTCTAACCCTCAGGTGTAACATGTCTGGGTTGACTGGAAACTATTAAAGAGGGGGCATGAATTTTGATGCACTCTCACTCTCTCTTCCATGCCTGGAATGCAGCAACAGTCTGTTCAGTGTGTCCTCCTGATACATGGTTATATTTTATAACTATTTAGTTTTTCTTTTGTAATAGTCTTATTTTCATGTCTTTAGTTCTGTTAGTTCTGATGTTGATTTAGGTTAGAGGGAAGACATCAGGGGGCTGCAGGGTGGTGTAGTGGTTAGCACTTTCACCTCACAGCAAGAAGGTTCTGGGCCAACCAGGGCCTTTCTGTGTTTGCATGTTCACCCCGTGTATGCATGGGTTCTCTCATGCATACACGGCAAGACATGCAGAATGGGGTTAGGTTAATTGGAGACTCTAAATTGGCCGTAAGAGTGAATGTGAGAGATGTGAGAGTGAATAGTTGTTTGTCTCTGTATGTGGCCCTGCGATAGGCTGGCGACCTGTCCAGTGTGAACCTGTTGAGGGGGTCGTAACAGCATGTAGAAGGGCAGGGAGGCCCCAGAACAGAGCCAAACCACCAAACATCAGTTGATCCAAACACTGCTGTTTGGAACCAAAGACTGGTGTGGAGACAAGTAGTTTTGCAACAGGTTAGTGGTTTTGGACTGAATCACTCACCGTTCCAGATTGATTTCAAGTCTTTGCCACTTTTAAATAGTTGAGTTTTTACTGCGGAAAATGTTGGTGAAGGAGAGAATAGAGACATCTTACTACTTTTACTGGTTGTTTTGGGAGTCTGTGGTATGTGGAGGATGTGTGGACACCCCCTGCTTAACAGGAGTGTTGTGCAGAGCAGGGATTCTATTTTGGATCAGTAGAGAACTCTGCCGGACTTGAATTGGACAATGAGGCCGTTCCAGCAGCTCACCTTCAGATCTGTGAAGATCATAAATAAGGTGTTTGAACACTGGAAATGCTGAAGGAATTTTCCTTGGTTTGGTATTCATCCCAGTTGTGACGACTCGGTCGGCTGCTCTTTAGATAAGAATCGTCATTCTTATTTGCATTTGGATGAGATAACTCTTTGTAGAGAATGATGGTTTCTCGATAGGAGAAAACCACAACATCGGCATGACACATTTTGACAAGGTCATCTGCACTTGAGCGATAATGTTTAAACCCCTTTGGCAGGGTTTATATAACATAATCTATTAGGATGATTTTATATTTGTGGATGGCTTATTGAATAAATTGATAGAATTAAATCTTTCTCTCTCACCCTCTGTTAGTGCCTCCATGTGTGTCTCTCAGACTCTCTGTGCCTGACCTCTCTCTCCCCTGGCTTTTGGTGCCTCCGTCCAGATGGTTTGGATCTGGATCTGTGTCTTCCACAATTGCTTTCAAAGACCATTCCCGTCCACTCAGCTTTGTGAAAGATAATTCATTAGGACTCCGGAAAAGACAATCACTGTGCGCAGAGAATCTTGAGTGCACCTAACACAGGGTTACAGAATTATGTGATGGCAGATGTTAGTAATGTAGGTCTGCTGTGGTGAAACTACAACGTTTCAAAGATTCACCCCATTCACAATGTTGTTTCACGTAGGTCATATAGACAATGTAAAAAAAAAATTACTTTACAACTAAGGTTGAAAATGAAATAATAATCTGAATGTAGGGTACCAATGACTTAAGTGAAACAAGATGGATGTCACATTGGGAGAGGTTTCTCACGCTCACCCTGCTCTCCACTTTCATTCAATCCACATGACTCCCAAGTAGAATTATTGAGTGAAATTAATACATTTTATGCAAGATAGGCACAACATGCCTCTAAATTTACTACTGCACAAAAAAAAGGTGGACTGAAAAGATAATGTCTCATTCTCAATGATTTTTTCAAGAACTGGACATTTTACTTTATACTTAACTACATTTTGCTGCTGATACTTGAGCACTGTTTCAAAATTATGATTTTCCATGCAGGACCTTTCCACTGATTATGTACCATAGATATGTCTGTGTTTGTGCGTGTGTTAGAGAAGCTCCATATACAAATGTGTGTGAATAGGTGTATCATAAAGATCAGAAAACCACAATATAAATGCAGTCCATTTACTCAAAATTGTGCTAATTTTGAACCATCTTGACCAGGAGAGGCCAAGAACTTTCATATTATGCCGGCCTTAAACCTAATGACTTTCAAGCGATTTCACTGTCGTAGAATAATACCTGGTTGCTTGAATGGGGACAGAGCAATCAGGTAGTTTGAAACCGCAGCTTTCAAGGCTTCACCGGAGTCTCCATGCGACGTTGCAGCATGTATTCCCGTCGTCTCCAGATTCTGCGGCGTCTTCTCTTTTTCTTGTTGGCTTAAATTTTCTGTACAGACCATTGCACACACACACACACTAGGACACCTAGTGGCTAAAAACCCTCCGCATTACATTACATTCCTTTAGCCGAAGCTTTTGTCCAAAGTGACTTACAATAAGTGAATTCAACCATGAAGAAATTACTCCAAAATGTAAGAATAATTAGAGTACGCTACATTAGCATTTATCAGATAAAACTAAAACAGTGATAAGTGATTGTAAGTTGCACTCAGCTGTTCATGGTTGACATCAAGCAGGAGTTCAGTGAGCATCAGTGGGTTGTGGAGTCAGTTCAAGTCGAGTTGAAGACAGCCTGTAACACAGTCAACTTCCACCATCCTCTGCTGCTGACAGCACCAAGATCTGAGGACCTCACACCTACACACACTCACATATCCAATGAATACACAAATCTGTTTACAGATATGCACAGTAAATACGGTATGTATAGGAATATACCAAAATAGGTAGAGTACATCAATTTAATGACATTTGCGAAAATGTAAAGGCGTATATAGTCTGTCTTCTGGGACTTGAAATTTCTCTAATTTTTATTTGTCTGATGAAATAGTAAATTTTTTCGATTGTGTGCAAGGCAACAGCAATGTCAGTAGCCATGGTAACTGCTACCTATAGTGCATGAAAGCAATTGTATTTACAATGTAATATTGAGTGATTTTTGTTTTGTTTATTTTCAGTTATCACCATCATACAGTAAATCAACCTTAGTCTTCATTGGTTTAACTTGGTTTTTTCGAGTTTCAACACAATGCATGTGAACACTATAATAATAATATTAGTTGAATAGTGCCCGATTTGGATCCTGCAGCTCTGGAAAATGAGAAAGAGAGAGATGCTCAGTGCATGATAGGAGTTCCCCAGAGAAGAGTTTTAAGTCTAACCTTAAATGTAGAGAGGGAGCCTGGTGGCTGAAGGTTCATCCTCCCATTCTACTATTACAGAGTCTGGGAACCATAAGTAGTTCTGAGTTTACAGAGCGAAGTGATCTATGGGGATAATATGGAACTATGAGCTCTGTAAGATGGAGCCTGATTATTAAGGGCTTTGTATGTGAGGAGCAGGGTTTTGAATTATTTTCTGAATTTTATAGGGAGCCAATGTAGATGCCAACAACAAATATGATCTCTTTTTCTAGGTCCTGTCAGAAGTCATGCTGCAGCATTTTGGATTAACTGGAGGCTTTTCACAGACACAATTATTGGCAATCATCCTAACAGTAATGAATTACAGTAGTCCAATCTAGAGGTGACAAATGCATGGAGTAGTTTTTCAGCATCCTTTTGAGATGGGATGAATTTCCTTAATACTGTATTAATACTTCCTTAATACGGTGCATAAAACGGGAGTGCATGATTAGCCAACTCACCACAGCTGACATCAGACCTGGAGGGGAGAGAACACAGGTTTACCTGACAGCTGTTCCCGCAGTTCATTTCTCTTCTCATGAAGGATAGTTACATTTCACCCTCTCACAATATTGACTAACTTGCTTTGACATGAGTGGGAAGCAGGGTCTTGCTTAATTTGCAGGGCAGACTGGTCCCATTGTTTTAATCATTTGGTAAAACATATTCTGGTTTGTTTAACACTTTTGTTTACTACATAATTCCATACGTGTTCCTTCATAGTTTGGATGTCTTCAGTATTAATTTACAAAGTAGAAAATAAAAAAAATAAAGGAAAGCCATTGAATGAGAAAGTGTGTCCAAACTTTTGTCTGGTACTGTAAAATATATATACATCAAATAGTAAAAAAGGCTAAAATATGAATAAAATGACAAGTTAAGAAAGAAATTAGATTCTTGAGCTTGCTTTTAAATACGGCAACACTGTGCTGCCCTCAGGTCTTCAGAAAAGCTGTTCCATAGACGTGGGCCGTAGCGACTCACCGTGGGTTTTTGAGTTTTATCTCTAGGAATAATTAATTGGCTACTTGAGGTTCAGATAGATAATATGTATGTAGCGGGGGGGGAATTGAACCCAAGAGCAGTACAACACAGGGAGAGTTGGTAATGTGTTTTATTGCAGCAGACCAGCAGGTTGGCAGAGAAAACAGTCTAACTCCAGCTTGTAGCGTATACCAGGCACCCAGGAGCAGTCCAGACGGCCGGGGTGTAACTCAGCTTAGAGTCTGTAAGATGAGGCAACCCACCGCATTGATGGCTGGAAAGTCACGACGAAGGGCAGGTACGGGGAGAAGCCAGGCCGCCGAGGAGACAGGCAGACAGCGCTCCAGAAACACGCTGACAAGGCTCGTAGTCGGGGGCAGAAGGCAAAGGTGTTTACCGTGGCAGAGACGAGGCAGGGAGGTCGTGGTGATCAGTCCAAACGCTGGAAAGCCTGTCATCGACGCAAAGAACAATCTGGCACTGAGTCTTCTTCTTCTTCTTCTTCTTTAGTTAGGCAGACTAGACGCATCAATGGCGTATTGCTGCCCCCCACTGATTGTATTTCGCATATGACATTCAACAGTTATCTATATATTCTTATATTGTCCAGTACTATGTAGGTACTCCAACAGTTTCTTTGTTTTTGTCCAGCTTTCCAGATTGAGTAGCGTGTCCAGATTGAACACAGTTTATCCTGTTGCTCCCAGCTCCCTGAACAGTTTCCTCCTTTGAGCGTCATACTTCTTGCACTGGAGTAGTAGAAATGTATTATTTCTGCATAATCTGGTAACCCATACTGCAAGTTAACTTGTACTCTTTCCTCCTGCACCGCTTTCTTTGCCACCTTGTCTGCCTCCTCATTCCCCTCCACCCCCATGTGTGCCGGCACCCAGCGAAACTTCACCTCACACCCTGCCTTGTGAAGTCTGTACAACACCTGTAATATCTCTGCAACCAAGTCAAGGCCTGGACTTGGATTAAGATTCTTTAATCGAATATAATGTTGCTGCTGAATCAGTGCATATGATTGAACACACCTCAACCCACCTTAATGCCCATAGAACTGCCATTATCTCTGCTGTGAATACTGACACGTGGTCTGGAATCCTCTGGCCCCTTAAAAACCCTATTTCAGGTATGCTTATGCCAAAAAGCCACGTTCCCACTCTCTGGATCCTTTGACCCATCAGTATGGCACTGAGTCTGTGAACTGGAGAGGCTTATATACTGGGTCTGATTGTGGATGAGGGGAATGATGTAATGAGGTGGGTGTGGCTGGCTGGCAGATAGGAGCAGAGGTGGGGTGAGTGGAAATTCACCGGAGCCAGTATGGAGGTGAGTAGACTGCGACAATGTATGCAGTGAGCATCGTATACTAAGTGCTGCTAACAAAATTGCGGTAAAAATTAACAAATCACCTACTGTATATAGGATGTGTGAATGCACTTTATTGGAGTGACGCTGTATTTTTGCATTGCTCAAGTTCAGCCCTTTCTGAAGGCGTCTGTGATATTGAAAGCTGCATGCAGAAAGCCCACTGATATTGTGAGTAGATCCCTGTTCATGTGGGTTAGTTAGCTTAACAAGACACAGGAAGGAACCAGTGCATTCTTAGTGGGTAGTTTCACAAACATGGAAAACACAGTGAAAAATAATTGAAAATAAAAACATAAATCAAGGCTACGAAACTGAAAGGAAACGGTTGTCACATTGAGAATGTTTGCTGTCGCTCCTGTCCACTCATATTTATCACTATGAATCCCAATGATTTTATGAAAATATATGTTAAATGCAAGTAGACCTAAGATGTTATGCCTACAAATGTAATACTGTGCATATTATCATTCTTACATTTGAAACATGTTGAAATCAAAACATCATGTGACTACAGATGTCTTGTATCCCTTTGTGTTGAATAACAGACATCTGTGTTATGTTTAATTTGCTGATTAAGATGTCTTGTTAGTTGATGCATATTATAGCATACCACAACAAAACTAGTAAAATGAATTAGGCATATTGCTAAGACTGTCTACAACAACGCTTCAACGAAGGGATGTCATAAACACTTAAGGTCACTTAATTTGATAAGGCAGCGATCAATAATCACCAACTTTCTCTGTTATGTCTTGTCATTAACACTTATCAAGATATCAATAAGAAAATCCATATATATTCCCAAAATAACCCCCAGAAAGGATATTTATTGAAATACATGTATCATTTTAGTGTATCGCTATTAAACTAAAGAGAGGATGAACAACAACAACCCGTGTTTATTTCAATATGACCTGTTCAAGTAACTGCTGATGTAGAACAAGCAATATCAGTTGCACTGTCTCAGGTGCTCTTTACTAGTCAAGCCTTTGCATCAACTAGTCAACCCATTTGTTTTTAGATATGTTTAATGTAAGATAAAGTCCATAATATAATTAGGTGTTAAGTGATTATGACAACACATAACAGATACATTTGGTGATTATTGATGGCACAGTATGTGATATTAAGCGGTCTTCGCCTTAAGCGTTGTAGAATGTCCCCTTCAACGGTGATATCACTAATGCAAAATGATCACATGTTGCGCTACAACGTTAGCTTCACATCGAACATTTGTCATCGTTTGCATATGGTTTTACATATTTAAGATTCAAAAGATATAAGCACTCTAAAAATGCAGTGTTGTTTTTTCTACCCAAACGCCGAGGCTGGTGGGTTTTGTCACTAATTCAGAGTTGTTTTGTGTAACTGAGCGGCTGGTTTAAAGTAGCAATTCAGTGTAACAAGCATTGCATTGGTCCTAATTACCCGGCAAATCATAAATTATCCCAGCGGCTGGCAAGTTGTATTGTTTTCGACTAGAGAATCATGGCTGCAGATGAAATACTACTGGGTCACGTCAAGATTTAGGAAACTTCCTAAGCAAATTTGACAATTCTACCCCACGTCTTTGTACTGCCAGAGTCTAATGACAATGAGTGTCACCTTTGGCCCCATCCACAGGCGACGGCGATGGGCTGCTGATTACAAGGAAGAATGTACATGCACACACCCATAATTAACCACAAAACAGATGCACAGAGAAACATAGACAGGGGAGGAGGTGCTGGAATCCCCGGCGTCACAGCCTAGCCATGACAGTGCGCTCTATTTAAGCTCCTTTAACGTGCCCCCTTCTTCTTGCTTACTGCACGCCACTTCGCAACCCGCCTCCACCCCAGCACCTCCTTTTCATACTGCATCTGACTGTCATGTGTTGTCATTGATACCCGACCTGTTCTGCAGTGGTTTTTTTGGCTGCTGCTATCACTACCTCACATTCCATGAAGGCTCATGGAATGGTAGGGAGATGTGCTCTCCTTATCTCAGGAACGTAGGCAGGGCAGGGTGGTCCCAAAACAGACCCATACCGCCAAAGATAACTAATTGCAATTATTGAAATTAAGCAATTTTGACTATAGTGGTCCTGACTGAAGATTCATGTAAAATGAATAACCCATTTTATATAACGAACAACTCTAAATAAAAATAAATTGTGACCAATATTTTAAAGGAGCCTACAAAATGTTTGAAAACACAGTTGTCCAGATGCCTGTTCATATTGTTTAATTTATTTATAGCGCTTGTAATTTTGGTACTACATCTATTTGATATAGATTACGCACTAAAAATAGTGCTTTCGTCTGTTTCAGTGATTACTGGCTAGTCTGTATCAGTAGAACTAGAAGAACCATAAACCCAACTTGACACACAAACAATGTTGACTATTACTAACTAGTAGAATGCAGTTTACTACTATTAAAGTTAAAAAATCAGCCCTAGTGTTGCACAGGCCAAGAGGCAGGTGTGGGAGTTTAATACCTTGTTCCCTTTAGTTGTGTGCACCAGTTTTTTGTGTTGAATCTAAAAACGATATTAAGGATTGCAACACACACACACACACACACACACACACACACGTGCATGCTGTATCACTTACTTAAAACTACTGTCAACGTTATCTAAAATTTGGTATTTTTCAGCCCGGGCCCTGTGTTTATTAAGGTGTAAATGTGACAGTCCATGAAATGTCCATTAAAAGTGCCTTTTTTCGGCAAAAAATATTGTTATTTGCGGTGTTTGCTTAGAGTCTGGCAACATTACAAGCCCAACGCACCCATTCTTATGTCTTTTGAGACTTGGGGTGTTGCAAGAAGATGAGGTAGGTAACAAGAGAAAAGGTAAGAGAGAGTGGGAGAGAGAGGAGTTTGGATTTTACTAATAGAAACTATTATGGCTGAATCTTTTTCGAATGTGGACAATGTCCACGACTGGTGGCCATCTCTGCTTGTTGAAGCTGGAGTATACACACAAATTGAAGAGCAGAGGAAAGCGAGAGAAAGAGAGAGGGGCAAGAGAGGAGAGGGAAATAGCTGCTTCATGGTGGTGGTCCTGTGGGTGCTGTGACCCCATGCCCACAGAGAAAGAATGCCTATACTGTAAAGAGTGGGACCTGCTGATGCCTGACATAGGTGGTCCTGCTGTCCACCGACGAGACATTCCTCTATGTGCCCGTGAGAAACTGAAAGAAGAGGCCAAGGCCTCAGTGACCAATTGGGTATCTTTCAGTCGAGTAAACATGCTTCACGTATGTACTGTACATCCATGTCATTTATTAACCTACAAAAGTAGTTTTTTTTTAAATTGATGACTGATTATCCACAAGGATGTTAAATCAGGAGCAACTGGATTTGTTGGTAGTTTCTTGGAAGATGTTTCACCTTCACCCAAGAGGCTTCTTCAGGTCTAAATAAATCCCAGTTGTTTAACCTATGCTGAGCGTGGGCGGGACTTGTTGGTGCTCACAACTGTTTCAATGGCCGTCGTTGAAACTGTTATAAGGAGAGTTGTTGGAGTCGTTGGAGTCATCTTTTTCAAAACAGGTGTTGTAGTCACAAGAAGTTGTTCCCCGGGAAGAGATGAAAGGACAAGAGGGTGTCTCAGGCCTCCTCTGTCCAGGGATGGCTTCTCTATTTTAAGATAGATGGCTTCCTTCACTCCTCTTTCAAATCATCTATCTTCCCAGTCCAGGATAAGTACATCTGTGTTTACAGTGTCTTGTACTGTAAATGTAGATAGACATTTGAATCCTGCCCTGAGTTGTTTAGTTTCACCAATATACAGGTCGATACATTCCTTGCTGCATTGGCCTGCATATACTAAGTTGCTTTTCTGTGTGTGTGGTATGTGATTTTGGAGTGAACCAGTCTTTGTCTTTATGTGTTACTGGGTTTGAAAAACACAGGGATATGATGCTTGTTGAAGTTTTTCAGATACTCCAGACACATACAGTATGGAATCACTATGTTGTTGTGCCTGTTCTTCTTCTCTTCACCAGTTGGTGTTTTTCCTGGATCTTGTAAGAGTTTTCACAAAGGTCCAGTTTGGGTAACCACAAACTTCAGGTGCCTGTGCTTCTTCTCCTGGCCTCGGGCACTGGTGGGTACATTATCAGCTCTGTGTGCAGAGTTCTGATGACTCCCAGTTTGTGTTCCAGTTGATGATGTGAGTCGAAGAGCAGGTCTATGTTAGTGGGTTTCCTGTAGACTCCTCTATGAAGGCAAAATGTTGTCTCTGACATCCTCGTTGGTAAACTTGATGTTTCTGTCTTCAGTGAAAGTTTGCACTTCCTTGGTTTTGGTTCCACATATCTGAACCAGTGGCTTGCTGTTGTTCCTCTGACAGAATTTAGGGCCCCTGCTTTCTTTTTCTTTTTATAAAAGGAATGTATGAGAAGAATTAAAAATAAAGTAAACATATAAATACATGAAAAATAACAAATTCCACCACATAAAAATATAGCTGTTGTGTAGCCTGTGCGTGTGTGTGTGTGGGGAGGGGGGGGGGGGGCTTAGGAATTGGAACATTGATCATTCTCCCTATCTGCTATATCTGTGTATCTCGGTTCAGTAAAAGTGTGACCATACAAATGTCAGCAATCAGCAAATTGTTTTCTGAAATCCCTCTTCGATTTGAACATGACTCCTAGTTGTCTGAACCTCTTTTTATGTGGCCCCATTGAATATTAATTTGGCTTGAATTTGTTGTAATTGTTTTCTCTTTTATTCAATAGCTGATGTGGTGGTGCTGGTTGGTGCAAAGCTGATGTCTAAGGGATCCATAGACAATTTATAACCAACCTCAGCGATGCTTTCGTCATGGATGTTGAATCTAACATCAATAGTATTACTATGCAGGCCTGACAGCTGTAAGATGGAGCAACAATTTTACAAAGATGAAAAGAAAAGCCACTCCACTTGTATGTCTTTGTTTGCTGTATTCAGGACAGTCAAAGTTGTATTTGATGCTATGCCTGTCTGGTACTTGTACATACACACACATAAAGCAGTACACACAGAGTGCCACTCCAGTAATTTAAGAGGTGAATGGTTTCAAGTCACTTGTTCAGAAAAGGTATCAGCAATTATTAGCATACCACGCAGGAGGCAGTGCAATGATGGCGAGGGACTAGTTTGACATGATTCCTTTTCTGCTCTGTGTTGACTCTGTAAGGGTGGAGAGAACAATACTGAATAAACCGTGCATACAGGCTCATTCCATAATTACTACCTGCAATTATTCCCAGTAATAATCTTACAATGCAAAAGAGAAATGGACAAATGGATATTAGGTAAACATTAAAATGGCATTTTTTGGTATAGCATGCACTTTGGCAACATATAATGCAGATAATATCAGCTTGATGATTTCTATCTGTTGGATAATTTTATGACAAATACATATTTTTATATCTTTACTATTGTGTATGATGTGCATTATGCCTTGCCAAAGTTTTCTCTCACAGACATTGACCTGAGAGGTTTCAAGGCCTCTGCAAGAATGTCTTGAATTAGGATGTTTTATGTTTATGTCCCTCACTTTGGGATACGATGAGCCATGAGAGATAATAGCAATCCTGACATGACTTCTAGTGAACTAGACTTCTTATCTGCTTCCTCCTGTTTGGTATAATACTGGAATGCTTCATTAATACTAGCTTCATCGAGTTCATTCTTTTATTTACCACTGTGAACACCAATAAGAAATTCAGCCATCTTTCATCAGACAACTGTGCACATGGAGTTAATTTCTTCATCATTAACATCAGAAATGTCAACTGGTGAAACGAGAAGTAAAAGGCAACAAAGAGAGCACTTACTCTCGTTTCCCCTTTATTCCCCTTTAATATCACTATGTTTGCCTCTACTTAAACTCTTAACCTCCTAATAGTTCTCCTCCCTCCGCCTTACAGTTTTATCATTTTTTTAACTTCAGAGTTTTTTTAAGAGCTCAAATGCTTTGTGAATAACTTCTGCAATCCAGAGAGTCCTAAACTGTTCTCCACCTGTTTTAAGACGCTCCACTCCCATACAGGGCTTTGGTGAAAGTAAACTAGCTCACAAACCAAACTAAAAATCTTTTTTTTCAAAACTGTTTGTGCCTACAGGTTTGTGGTCAGTAAATGTGGGTCCTAACCTTTGTCACAAGAAAGAAATATGCTGATGCAATAGCTGTTTTTTGCTGCAACTCACTTGCAGCAGCCTGTACAGCTGTGTGTCTCATCCATGCTTGTCACTATCTTTCTGGCAGGGTACGTAACTAGCTGTGCAGGGTCGTGATATCCCAATACCTACAAGGTATTGATTGGGAACAGGTGAGGATGAAGTTGCAAAGTAAGTTGACAAAGTCCTTCTCTGTAGCAACAATTGCAAGTGGCATTTAACTAACACAGACCAGCAGCAGTCTTGGAAATTGAGTGAGCTACAGCTCTGAATATGTATTTTGACAATAAACACACAATCACTGACCTTAAAAGTCTAGAATAGAACACTGATAGCAGATATGCAGCTCATATTACCTGACTGAGTTTGGATGGATGTTGTGCTGTGTTTTGTTCCCGTTTGGTCAAACTAGTCCTGTTGGAACAGCTGAAAACCAGAATGTTCAGGCTGATTTGATGTCTGGTCTGTTCAGAGAGGCCTTGGTGGCTCACGCACGCATGCGCGCACACACACACACACATACTAACACACACACACACACACACACACATACTAACACACACACACACATACTAACACACACACACATACTAACACACACACACACACACACACACACACACACACACATGACTCAGTGTTGGTGCTGCTGACCAACAGATATCCAAACTATTTTAACTGAAAGTCTCTCAAAGATTCTAAATCTCTATGCCATCTTTTAAGTTTTTACCTCTCAGCTCAGTGTATTCCTTTTCTTCTGTCTTTACATGCAATATCGAATGTGTTAAGTGAAGATAATTTGTAACCATCTTTTAGAGAGTCAAAGCATAAAATGTGTTTCTGACCTGAGAAAAAAAGTAATCATTAGTTATCAAATACAAGAAAGTTATTATAGCTAAAACCATTCCAGTCCCTGAGCCATCCACCAAATCTAACCCCAATATTTCTGCTTGCAGTCAGATTTCTGTCTTATTGTGTGTACATGTGAGGACATCTCACAAGTCAAAGTTTGTGTGTGTGTGTGTGTGTGTGTGTGTGTGTGTGTGTGAACTGAGTGTCACTGTGGACTCTGGAGACACCAAAAACCTTTCAAGGGCCCTGTTCAAAGGTCTGCATTACCCCCATCCTCTCTCTGTTTTCATCACATGATGTTTTTCCTCTTACAGCCTTTCTTTTCCGCTCTCTCCTGGGGTCTCGGTGCCCTTTCCCCTCCGTCTTTCGCCCATCAACAACACTGAGACCAAACACCAGCCGCCTCTGTCTCCCACAGGATTGAACTTCAAGCACATCATGGCTCTGACAGGCTGCAGTGAACAAGTGGCTAATGCTGCTGCTTCAAGGCACAGGAAGGAATTGGTTACGTGGAGCAGAATCACTCTTACTACAAACAAATGCTCAGGGTCTGTATTCATATTGCTGCAGCACCACAATTCATTGACATTCCAGCCTTTTTTTCTCCTTTTTTTAATTGTTTTATTTTTAATAGGAACAATGATAATGTGTCAAACGTATCCTTTATCAAAGGGGTTAAGGAAGATTCAACATCTCTATGGATGTTATAGGTTAGACAAGCAGACATTACATATATTAAGTAACATTTATCAGTGATACTCCGTCTGTTTGACACTTGAAGTAACTCGAATGAAGCACGTGATTCCACATGTAATGCTATGTGTTTGAGCAGAGGATATAAGCGTCCCATAATGTAAACCTGGGATGCCTAAATAATGTCTTACAGTCACTTCTAAGTGCCAAAATTCCATAAATGCACATGAAAATTCAAGCACAGCAGTACAGTAGTACATCTGCCCTCAGACTGTTATGGCTGAAGAAGCGGTGTCCACCATTGTTTGACCTGAAAAGTGGTCAGCTCCAAGCAGGGATGGAATCAGGTCATAGATGAACACATCTGTCTTTCAGATGTTCTGGCATCTCAGAAGTCTGTCAGCTTCTTGTAATGCTCACATGATCTGTCCTCGAGAGCCTTGCAGAGTGACTGAAGAGAGGCCTCCTTGTCATGCATTTTCCACCTATATCGCATATCTTCATCTCAACAGTATTCTATAGGGTGGTAACTGCACTCAGCAGATCTGTTGTAGAGGGTTTTCCCTCCCTTTCATCTCCTCCACAGTTTCAGAGGAACAAACTTTACTACTCAAATCACATTTCCTATATCATTCCTTCCCTCTGTCCTGTTCTCCCTCCTATGCTCTCTCTACCCGTTTCCTCTTGTCCACTCTCCCCACTCCCCGTCCGTCTCTCACTCCTGCAGCCAGAAATGTGTTCATCTCAGAGTGACTTCAAAAAGCCACACGCTGGAATCACCGCAACACTGATAACTGGAATCTTTCAAACTGGTATGGCACGCCATTTTACCCAACTGAGAGAAACACGGTTTATCAAGGGACGCGAGGGAGGGGGTTAGCGTGGGGTTGAGGAAAAATAAGAGAAGAAGATGCGGCAGTGAGGAAAAAAATACAAAGGTTTCTGAATCAACACGTTTTTCAGAGTGATTAGGAAACTAGGACAGAGCAGGCATTGTCTCTATAAGTGTCTAAAACAGCAACCCACCCACCGAGGCAGTCGCCCATCCATCACCCTGAGGCTCCAGTTCCAACCAGAGGGCCACAACAAACCAACAGCAAATCTTAGTGAATAGCAAAGAAAGAGGGAAGAGTGACTGCTGGGTTCAGATCAAACTCCACCACTGTTAAAATAACCACTTATATTTGTGGGCCTAAAACAATTACCACATGCTATCACCATTTAAAAATTGGGCCGAAGTTAGGTAATGATAGAAAAAATAAAAGACATTGAACCAATTTCTGAGGCATTCCTCTTACAGTCAATAAAGTAAAATGATAAAATACAATTTTTTGTCAAAGATCATTAAAACTTCAAATATAAAAGTTCATCATTTATGTGATGCTCCCGTAGATGTTTTTTAAGTCAGTGTTTTGTGACTCAGTGTTTGTTCTCTGAGCGAGAAGCGTTGTCAGTGTTCTGGTCAAACTTGGCTTATTATGAGACACGTACATAGTGTTGTGATGATTTGAGTGAGTTTTGGAGGTGATATTAACTGTTTGGCCCAGATGCATGTTGGTAATGCAGACTGTATGAAGAGTTTTGAAAAAGTGGCTCCAGTATTGAACGATGCTTGTTAGCAATTGAAAGAAAAACGTCAAGTCCTTGTACTTGTGCAAAATAAAAGGTTGAAACAAAAGAAAAAAAATCCTAAATTCCAGGGCCACAATAATGATTACAAAAAAGCCCCTCATGTACTAGCTCTAGTCCTCACTCTCTCCTCCATTCGACCGCAAGTTCTCATCAACATCACATCTCATGTCTTCTCTGGTGATGCATGTTGGAAAGTATTTTCTGCAATATCTAATCAAACCCTGGCAGTGTTCACGTGAAGCGTCTTCTCACCCCTGATTCCCAGTTAGGACATCTGGTCATGTGAGTGGTGGTCATACACCTTCCACCTCCACGCAGAGGACAACTCCTCTATGAGCTTTAGGAAGGGGAGTGTGGAGGCAGGAATACTACTGACATCCTGGGATGTTCAGCTAACCAGTGTGGGACGGCAGCAGAGTGGAATCCACATTATCCCACACGACAACGAAGGTTGAGGAGTTTCTTGCTCCTCCGCTTCTCTGCCCCGCTGGCACAAGCTGATTATGCAAGTCATCCAGAAAAGAAATGAGCCTCTCTGTATTGTAGGGGCCAATGCATGGTTTGTGTAACAGCAAACCGTCATTGGACAGTGCTGCACACACTGTGATGTTAGCTCCTCTCTGCCCAGGGACATCCTCGGTTGCTCTCTGTCCAATCACATTCCTTCCCCGGCAACGTGTTTTTGCGATGGTAAGACCAGCTTCATCCACAAAGATGCATGGATGAATGTAGAGTTTGCCCAGCTATCATCTCCATTACTCTCTAAAATACAGTCAACCCAAAGTTTTACAGTACATAACATTATGTTTTAGTTTTAATAGTTTTTATATGGTTACTGCAGAAATGCATGACATTTGCCATCATTCTGTTTTGAATGTGTTTTAACAGTTTTGAAAACAGTGTGTTAGCGTTTGAAAAAATGTGCTGTATGAATTGAATGAATGTGGAGAATGAATGAGAAAAGAGTTCATGTGTTTGGAAAATGTGGTCATTGAATGCATTTTTGTGTGAAAGCAATGAAAAATGATTCAGTGTGGTCCACACAACATAGAATCTGTATCAATGGATGTTAGTAATCGCTAAAAAAAAAAAAAAAACTGTAATAGCTGCAATGCGAAATGCATTTCTGTCAGACGACTGTGTCGGCCTGTGCTGCTGTGCACCGGGACGTGAATCTATTCATCTCTGATCATGTAAAATGAATGTATTATTTGTTTCATTTTCTTTTCTTCTTTAAAGACAAATCTTGATCTGGTATGTTCAGGGTTATTTCCATCATGTCAGAACACAAAGCAGCTCATGTTTCAAGAGGAGGAAATTGTCTCAATGAACAATTTATGGCCTTATCAAATTAAAAAGAAAAACAGAAATTCTCTTTCAACTGCAGTTAAAGGCCACAGTGTTATTCAAATCAAAAGGGATGAACAAGCTCCATGCAAAAGAAATCCTATTACAGACATCAGACAAAAATGACAAGTGTTGGGTAGAACACAGTGATTAGTGTGCTGCTCTCATTCTTTGAGTTGTGAGGCTAAAATGTAGAACTTGTCCCGAGGGTGATGACAGGCCCAGGAAGAAATTTGCCATATCCCTCTTTGTCAGCATTCCTCAGCCTGTACAAAAAAAATTGTTTCTATATTGAAAAACTTTATACCGAAGCAATTCTAAAACTAAAGCTTTAGTAGCTCAACATTTTCTTCTCTGTTGATGGTGGAAAAAACAAGGCAAGCTTATTACAAATGTTATATTGTGATAAATGATTTATATACAAGTGGGAATTCAAAGGACACGAGAGAGAGAGGGAGACAGAGAGGGAGAAAGAGAGAGAGAGAGAGAGAGAACATGCACAAATTAATCAAAACCACACAAATAGAGATCAGAGGCATGCTGAATATGCAGTGATGTTTCTGTTTCATCCGTCACCCACTGCTTTCAAGTATCTGTATCACAGGGTTCTAATCTGGCACAGCTTCAAACAAGGGAAGAACTTGGATTCAGTTCTTCTTGTCTTCACGAGTTAACAGAAAAGCAACAACAAAAAACAAAAAAGGAAGACCATGGTCACTGTATCCCCAATGTGTTGGATGGGCTGACTCACATGATTCTGCTAATTGCACACTGTTAACGGTAGTTTGGTTCAACTTTCCGACTTGCCTTGTTGGTGTTGCTAGAGGAAACCAGAACCATTATCTTACATCCTCATGAATAATCACCCCAAGTCAAATGGGAATTTAAACAAATTCAAAGTGAAATGTCAATGTCAACGTGTTAGAATGAAGATCAGGTAACCCAAATGATTGTCCAATATTCACTGAAGGACAGTGGTTTCCCTGTTCCTCTGGAACCAAAATAAACTTTTTATTTGATTGAAAAGTTTGTTTAGGCTTTGAAAGAGCAATTATTAGTCTAATTCATTTTGTCACATACAATCTAGCTAGAAAATGTTACGCCACACTAGCAGAGGAACTTTCAAATTACGTTTGTCAAAGTATTTCTAAAATTTTACCTTAGCATATGCAGGATTGATTCCCATGACATTTGTTAGAGATATGCTTGATACACTGAAAATAAATACAATTGACTTTATTCACAGTTTCAAGAGGATGTGTCCTAATGGCTACTAGACCAGAATGTGTTTCCAGCATGTGCTTGGTGAGGCTTATTTGTTCCTTTGGAATTCTGTAGCAACAGGGAATGGTAGATGCCAATTGCATACTAAAATCTAAACATCAATGATGCAATTCAGACACCTAGGTCAGGATGCTCTACCTGGATTTCAGCTCGAGCTTCTACACTGTCATTCCCAGCAGACTGCTGTCCAAACTCCACAGCCTGGACCCGAACTCAACCATTTGGAACAAAATTTTCTTACTGACAGTCCCAAGACTGTCACGTCACAACAACACACATCTTCCACCCTCGCCATGAACACTGGCGTGAGCCCCCTCCTGTATGCCCTTTTCACCCATGACTGGCTACCCATCCATTGAACAAGCACCGTCATGAAGCTTGCGCATGACACAACGTCATGGGCCTCGTCGGCCACAGTGATGAACCTGTTTCTTTTCTGCTGCTGCAAAATCCTGCTTTGTGGTACAGGCCTCTGAAGGCTTTCTTCTCCCCTCCAGCTCACTGCTGCCTTACACTAATAGAATGTAGCCAATAAGACAGTTTTCCTTCACATTTTTTTTTTGTGGTTCAAAACAATATATTAAGAAAGAAGTAGCCTAGTAATTAAATTCCGAATCAAATTCCATGTTGTAGCCTGGGACCCAGAGAACCAAGCCTTCCACTGAAGGACGAGCATTTGACTTAAAGTACCCAATATCGTCACATTTCTCCCACAAAAACGACACAGAATCATCATCACAGGCATCTCCTCTCTGCTCTAGGCTGTTGACATTTTCAACAGACGTCACGATTCATCTGCGTCGGTTCGTAACGCCTCTTGGAAATCAAAAATGAGCCGAGAGGTACCAGACTAATACACATTTGAGTGTTAGTCTGGCTACGCCAGGCTACCGTGGTTGTACACAGCCTCTAAACCTGAACTAATTCACTTCCTGCTTTTTATGATGGCCTGTGGATGGGTTTCATAGTGAATAATGTTAATTTTGTCTGCTACCTATAGATTTGACTTTAAATGAGATGAAAAGTCTTCTTTTTTTTGTCATACAAAATTAGTATTTAGTGTCATAACTTAGTCAAAGACAACAAATTAGAGCATTTTAGTCAAACTAAAGAAATCGGCTTTCCAATTAAACTTCATCAAACTGATTTTAACAATTAAGTCTGGAAAGATGCAACAACATTAGAAAATCCAATGCAAATCTCACTCTTTCAATCAGAAAGTAACTAGGTACAATAAAAACTCTTCCCAATTCAAAAGATCCTTGTACAACAGCTCTGAAATCAATCCTTACCCTGTAATGATCATTTCTGTCAGGACCGTGATTTAGTGAAATTTTTAGGCCTCAGTGGTCATGTTGTACTATATAATGATATACATTAGGTGTACATGTTGTACAATACCATTGTACATTTTGTAAAGAAACCTTTTTGCACACAAAGCTCATCGGCCAAATCACTATATTCCGGCCGTAAATAATCTAATAAACTGTCCAAGTCAGGTCTTTACTTAAGAATGTGTAATTGCACTCACCAGCAGGGGGCAGGCTGAAACTATCTGTGGTAAATTGAAACCTGACAGGAAGAAGTTTCAGCTGCATCGGCAGCTTGTTTATGTTTTGCCAGGGAGTTACAGGTGAACAATGTGGCAATGTCCTTTCATTATTGGGAACAGATAGTGGAGACAAAAGGCAGGCACATGATGAAGGCAGGTATGTGCAGTGAAATACGAGTATTCAGTATTGTCACATCTCATCTCGGGAAAAAAAGGGTTGTGGACAAACATGTTTTGTCAGAGTTTAATTAACAGAATTAACCCTATGCATAGTAATAATAATGTTAATGTTATTGTCATCTGTAAGTGTGCATATTGTTATTGTCATCATAAGAATCAGTCTGATAGAGCTTAAAACGACGCTTATATAACTGTTCTCTCTCTCCTCTCCCCCCAACGCTAAGCTCACTATGTAAAGTGCCTTGAGATAATGTGTGTTATGATTTGACTCCATACGAATAAAATGAATTGAATCAGTGAGGTGAGGGTTTGGACATTTTGCTTCTAATCCAATGACGATTGTTTCTCCTCCATTGTTTGTAAATGTGAAACTGGGGGTGCGGTCGAATTGTCAAATTTGCTTTGGAAGTTTCCTATCTCTTGAAGTGACCTGGAAATATTTCATCTGCAGCCACGATAAGAGCTGTACAGATTCTCTAGATGCTTAGGAAAGATGTTTCATTGGTTCCTTTCCTATCTCCTTTAGCATATAGGGTACACTGGACCTTCCTATATGAAAGGAGAGGAGAAAGAAACGCCCCACACGCCATGCACGAACATAAATTCAATCCGAAATAGAAGTAGAGTATGAATATGACAGAGAAGGGGCGCAAGTCATCATGTTAGTTATCGTTGCCTATGAATCATTTATATCTGATGTCACACGGTGGTAAAACACTGAAACATGCTGGATGGAGCCGCTGCGTCTTTTGTAGTCCATCTTCGGAAATGTGTAGTTTCACCACGGCAAGCGCACGTCAACAACATCCGCCGTCACATAATGACGTAGTTTAGTGAAAGTGGAGTCAGATTCTCTGAGCAGCGCTGTTTGCTTTTCCTATGGGTCCTCGTTTACTCCTTTCCTTGACCTCGTGACGTTTCCCACGTCATGAGGTCTTATCGTCATGACGTGGGACTTATCTTATCGTCTTTTCCTATAGTAGATAGGAAAAGACGATAAGAAGGACAATACCAATCCACCCTGAGTGGAAGTTAAATTTAGCTCTCATTTATTTATCTCATTTACATGTTGTGTTTCTCGTGTTAAACTATAGAGCAGATAAGAAATACATCGAAGTAGATTTGGTCTCAGTTTACTTCCTGTTAACCAGAAGTCATTCAGATTTCATCATCTGGTTTCTGATGTAATTTATATTAAAAAATATTGCATAACTGTCTAAAAACTCAACATGAATACAGGTTTGGACAGCGGCTGTGTGACACAGAGTATCACTTGTTAAATTAGTGTTTATATGGCACTCTAGAATTTCACATGGAAAGGTGATTAATAAGTAATTCCCTGTTGACATTAATATTGCATTGTTTTCTTTGTATTCATTATCACTTTTGATCAACTTGTTTACAGGGTTCCTTGTGCCATCTGTGTTCCTTTCTGGGATCCACTGGTAAAGCTGTGGTTCTCAATCGCACAGACCATGGATGTCTGAGCAGCTGCACGAGTCCCAACAAATGCAATAATTCCCTCACTAAGATGGTAAAACATGGCTTTAATATGCAATGTCTTGCAACAATCCCCTCTGGAATGGATTATAATTGTTGTGGTTTAAGAAATTAACAAACAAGCAGATAGAGTGGAAACAGGATGCCCCGAGGTAAGCAGTGTAACTGTGGCGTAAATAAAGTTGTTAATTGAGTAATGTGTTTTAATTGTCCCTACTGGAAGAGTGGGGGCAGAACATATGCAACACTGATCTGACCATCTGTTGGACCTACAACACACACACACACACACACACACACACACACACACACACACACACACACACGGGGTGGCGGGCCAGGACGGCAATTCCCAGGTTATCATAGGTGCAACAGATTGTGTGATCAGACTCTGCGCTAATTTGCTCATTGCACCATGTTGTGCAATGGGAAAAGAATGCAGCAGAACATACTGACCATTCAGAGCTTTTAGCAAATGAATTATGCTCAAACTGCAAAATACTATCTACTGGGGTCATGCACATAGATTCACATTTTCACATTAATGTATTACATTATTATAATTTATTGTTTTATAGAGTTTTGCCCAGCACATATAATATATAATAAATGATAATCAGAACTAGTAACTGATATTAGCCATGTTGGAGTGAGAACCAGATAGATACGGTATCACGCCAGAAGGAAACAAATAATTTTTTGGGACAATTTTATCATGATTTCCACATGTCAGTGGACAATGTTGAAAACTGTGACTTTGTGGTAGCAGTAGATGGAATCGCCAAAATAATTCGGAACCCTCCCCTCAGGACATTTCATGGCAAATCTATCCAATTGTTGTCAAGACGTGAGAAATCTGGAGTCATTTGGTTGGTCATCCAATGGTTGGACTGTAGATGACCAAGAAACTGCCTTTCCATCACTGCAGACACGCCACTGACATGGCTAAAATTAGCCATAAGTATGTCAAACATATTTGAAATATTCCTTGGCAGGCTGGGAAACACGCAACGCTGTGGGAAGCTCTGACAGCACGGAAGGGTAATTGGGATGATCGATATATATAATAGAGGCTACACTTTGTTTGAAACCATGTGGTTTAGAAAAAAACTAATGTATGATCCATACATCAGTCTGTGCAATTTAATGTCCATTTAATGTAGTAAAAGATCCTAGTGTCCGATGTGTACGGCGTCTCTGGGAGGACGTGAGGCTGAGCCCAGGCATCTGGTCCACTCCACCAGATGAGAGGTAGCAGCTGTAAGCACCGTCGCCTTCAGCCTGTCTGCATTAATGTTACATCTCCAGCACCTCACACTCACCATTACTAATTAATCCAAATCATGTTCCACAGTGCCTGGGTGCTTAGTCGCATCGTCCCCCTCGACCAGCCATCCTTAACCCGGGAGCGAAGAGGGAAACATCCTGATAATTCAACTTAAGCATTTAGTCACTGCATTATGCATGAGCATGAAATCAGTGCAGAGGGCAACCGAATCAGGATGTTGGCAGTGTGGCTTGCATGTTTCCGTGTATGTGTATGACCATCTGGTTGTAACAGTGTGTGCACTGATTTATTTATCAGGAATACTTAATGGAAGTGTATGAGACAGCGTGGGACGGATGACCAGCACTAACAGTTAGTAATGTACCTCCCACTTCAGAATGCTTTGCTGTTTACCATCGTATTTCTTTTTCCTATTGCCACAGGTAGGAGTTGAAAACCTAATTTGTTTTCTTTAAAACTATCGAAAGGATTTAGTGCCAGTTTCCCAAGAATCAAAAGAAAACACATTAGAAGAAGAATGAGATTAAGAACCAGGAGCATTTCCTAGTTCATCATGTTGGAATGGCTCCAAACCAACAGCTTAACATTAACAATATTACTGTTGCTGATTGACAGCAGGAAGGGAACTCTGCACCGGTGAGGGGAAGATGGAACAGGAGGTGGACAGGCAGTTAAGTGCAGCATCAGAAATTACACCTGCATTGTGGTAAAGAGCTGCAGTGCAAGGCTTTCAATAAACCAGTTGATCTACGTTCCAACCCTCACCTGTGGTCTTGAGCTTCAGGTAGTGACCCAAAAGAATGAGATCTCCGTCTTCTCTGTTGGGTGGATCCGCTCAGTCATAGAGATAGGGTGAGGAGAGACACATCCAGAGGGAGCTCGAAGTTGAGCCGCTGTTCCCTCGCATTGAAGTGGTTCGGGGTCTGATCAGTATCCACGCTCCAATGTAAACAGTGTTTTATCATCTATTTGACCGCAAACGGGACCGCAATTTACAAAATGAACATCATGCTGTATTGTAGTAGACTTGAAATTGGAGATTGAGACCCTAAAATGTTTAGTGACGTTATAAATCAAGTGTAGAGTCATGAACTCATAGACTTCTTTAGAAACGGACGTCTTTTTGCAACCAGTGAGTCGCCCTCTGCTGGTCAAATTTTAATGTGACTGAACGCTATTTTAGAAAATAACATCTGTCTGTGTTTAGTGTGAATGTTTCCATAAATACTGTTGATTGGCTATATGTATATATATATATATATATATATATATATATATATATGTGTGTGTGTGTGTGTGTGTGTGTGTGTGTGTGTGTCTGTGTGTGTGAGAGTTTTTTTTAATAAAATTGGCAACTGAAAAGATGGACTTCAATTTGTCATATGAATGTATATTTACACATGCATCACAATGGCACGACTGTAAATACATATGAGGAAAGCAATTGGCCATAGACATTAAGGGAAAACTTGCTCCAATAACCCTGCTGATATATACAAAAGAAATGGTTTGCATCCAGTATACAGAGAGAAGGGTTTGGAGATGTGCTTGCGCAGAAAGCACCGACAGTCAATTAACTGTTAGATCCTCTCTTATGGGAAAATTTAAATCATTAATGCAGGTACCTGCTGTGAACTGATGGCTCCAGGTACTCTGGCAGCCACTT
The DNA here is from genome assembly GCF_022379125.1 of Scophthalmus maximus. NCBI lineage: Eukaryota > Metazoa > Chordata > Actinopteri > Pleuronectiformes > Scophthalmidae > Scophthalmus > Scophthalmus maximus. The sequence continues at coordinate 1,475,522 of NC_061523.1, read as the reverse complement.
TAATTTGATTGTGTCTCTTTATCTGCAATACATAACCATGTTGCCGTAGGCCTATTAAACTGGAGGTGGCATAACTCTTTGTTTCCCTTTGTGTTTGTAGTGGTTTGAGTGTGCACATCAGTAACAATCCCCTGGCCTCTCTACCATTTGCTTATGCTGGCTATGTCAGCCTGCTCTAGCTGACAGCCAATCAGGGGCCCTAAAGCTCATTACGGCCTTTACAGAATAAAGTGTATGGTCCTGGACAAACAGCCAGTTATGGGTCAGAGTTAAACCCCTGTGAAATGCCCCAAAAGACAATTTTATAAGAGAGAATCTTGGGATCACACGGCTGAGACCCCATGTTCACATTGACACTCACGAAACCTCAGATGTCATTATTATACCAGTGCTCAGTACACACTCGTACTTATTTTGATCTCAACGACACAAATGTAAAGCTTTGTGACTGGATCTTGCACAGTGGTGGGCAGCTCTGGCTCAGGAGGTAGGACGGCTTGTGCACTAATCGGATAATCGATGGTTGGATCCCTCGCTCCTCCAGGCTGCATGTTGAAATGTCCTCGGGCATGATACTGAACTGAATGTCTGACTGATATGGGACGGTGTGTTTCGTGAAGGGATGGAACTATTTTTATTTGACTTTGTTTTATTCTCTTCCATTTAGAATGCATTATTTCTAGGCCACTCTTCAGCATGAGATGCGACGTGCAAACTGCCACTACTATGTTTGTGAATGAGTGGCTAATCTGCCGACTAAAGCGGATAACATCTGCAGCTGTTAGGTACAGGAACCAGTTAAATCGAAAAACCAGTTGGGCCATAACACCGGCCATTTGCTCCCGTAAAAGTCAAGAAGGCGTTGTCACTTTCTTAGCCGGGGGGGGCGGAGTGGCTGAACCGGGTTACAGAACCCCGTACGGGACGCTCTAAGAGGTAAGCGAACGCACACGTAAATTGACAGCGATCTTTTCATTATTCACTACACCTGGAATCCTACTGGTTGAGGATTTTTGATAGGGTTGTCACACATAAAATTCAAGCGCACAGCAGAAATCCGTAAGCAGACAAGTCAAAGCGTGCAGAAGAAGTGCGAGTGCGAGGAGAAGAATTGAAACTGGGAGCAGGAAATCTGTGCGAGCAACAACAGAATCTAATATATTTGCGCATAAGCGTACAGTTTGAGCAGAAACAGAATAAATGTGAATGCAAGAAGAAACAATTTGAGCACAAGAAGGAACTATTTGAGTGCAAGGGCAGATTTGGAAGGAAAGAATGACAAATCTGAACATGAAATCACTAAGTCATGCGCAAAAACCGAAAGACTCTTGAATTAAGATAGTAAAATAACTCCATATGAACATGTTTTTCTCTGCTGTTCGAGTGTGGTCACAGATCCACAGACAAATACCATCTGGTCATCGTCCTGACCACAGCTCTAGGGATCTCAGACGACCACCTCCTATCCTCCCTCGCCACTTACTGTACCAATCCATTTTTCCATCAAGCCATCTATCCATCCACCCATGCAGCCCTCCAAATGTCCCTTCCGCCCTTCCGCTCCCCTGTCCCAGGAATATGTGCTGGGCCCATTACCAACATGCTTTTTTTCACAGCAGTGCATCTGAATGAATCCCTGTGGAACTTTGGCCTCATAAAAGGCTTTGAAAACCTCTGTGGGTACATCTGTCACCCGTTTTCTAGATTTATATATCTGTATATGTATATCTGTATGTGTGTGTGTGTGTGTGTGTGCGTGTGCGTGTTTGTGCATACGTGTGTCAAGAGAGTGCTGGGAGGAACGACAGGGTCTAATTTGTTGGCATACATCCAAGCCACAGCCATCGTGGGAGTTGGTGCATGCGTGTACATGCTGTGATTACATGTAGACATGGCCATGGGTATGCTTTTCCTCGCCATTTGTTCCCCCTGTTTCCAGGCTCAGCTGGAATCTACAGAATGAGTGTTTTCCCACAATGTTTTCTTTTTTTTCCAGACACTATAGGAAGCTGAGGTGATGTGGATCATGAGCAATTTACGTGTATTTATAATGAGGCTGGGGTGAATAGGGATGTCCCTCCTGGTAAATAGAATAACGTCATAGGGTCATCCCCATTCTGTCTCATGTTGCAGTTAGGTGGAGTCAAGATGTATGGAAGAGACACAAGTGTGAGATGCCAGGAGCCATGATAGCCGAACGAGAAACATCCAAACAATAGCATGGCCGGCAATGGCTCTTTTTGAACTTTAAAGTATGAATCACACAGAATACAATTTGCTAGTGGTCATAAGAACATCTTCGCACAACCATACAAATACTGTGTGTGTGTATGTGTGTGTGTGTGTACTTGTCTTTCTATAGTTGTGAGAACCAATTTTGGTTCAACATCATCGTTGAGGACATTTCGACGTTGTGCGAAAATTTTAACCAGTCCTCACAAATTCAAAGGGCTGTATGTGTCTTGGTTTTAGGGTTAGAATTGGGTTTAGATTTAGGGGTTAGGCATTTAGTCAGGGAATAAGGGTTAGGGCTACCTAGGGAATGAATTATGTCAATGAGTATCCTCACAGCTATAGAGAGACAAGTGTGTGTGTGTGTGTGTGTGGTCTAGGTATTCATAAATGTTGTGGGAACCCTAATCTGCTTGCAAATGTACATTATGGAGACTTGTCATCATTCAATTTTTAGGTGTGTAATGTAAATAATGTAGGTCACTGTAATATGCTCTAAATTTATGGAGACAGGACAGTCTCTGTGTGCGTGTGTGTGTGTGTGGTTTAAGCATTTCTAAATTTTGTGGGAACCTTAATCTGTTCGCACATTTACATTATGGCAACTTGTCATCATTCAATTTTAAGATATGTAATGTAAGTAATGAAAGTCACTGTAATGTCCTCTATATTCATGGAGACAGGACAGTCGGTGTGTGTGTGTGTGTGTGTGTATGTGTGTGTGTGTGTGTGTGTGTGTGTGTGGTCTAGGTACATGACAGTCACAAAGAACCCACTGTAGTCAATTAGAGGCAGAGAGCCCCCAGGGTGTCACTCCGTGCATTCAGTTCACATCACCACCTCTGCTCCTTCTTCACCTCGCCTCCATCCCCCTGCAACAAAAACCTTTCTTCCTTTGGTTCTTTCACTTCACTGCTGAGCACAGTGACAGCCACTAGAGTCAGGGACTTTCATCCAAAGCGTCACCTGTCACTGCCATTGACTTGGTGTCTGTTGTCCTTCCAGAATAAGGGAGGGAAGGTGGAGGGGGGGAGTGTGATGAGGAAAAGGAGAGGCTAAGGGGTAGGCTGACATGTTGGGCAACGAAAAAAGAAACCATGAAGAGAAGCCCAGTGACACAGAGTAGAAGAATATGTGATTTGAGTTTGCATTTACATTTTACATTGTAGACATTCAGCTGATGCTTCTATTCTGCAGGGGGAATTACAATGATTGTGCCAGAAAAATCAGCTTCTGCTGCTAGATCTACAGTTACAGGCAGCCAGCAATAAGGAAGTGCAGTGTTAGGCCTTTGCAGTCATAGTGTTTATCCACTTCTAAATCGCCTCTGCTGATGCACATCATTCAGCAGTTTGCTGCAAGCCAACTTTTTGCCCAGGACAGACGAAGAATGACCCGCCTTACTCTGTCTCTGATTGGCTGAAGAAATACAAAATTCATGTAATCCACAGAATAAGCACACATGCAACCATATAATCAGACATAAAGTATGCAATATTGATTATATTTGATTATATAATTTCTAGTTTGAGTACATAATAAGTACAGTGTATCTCTTGGTCTAGTTCAGTACACACAACCAAAATCATGGGGAAGACTGCTGACTTGAAAGTTCTTCAGCAGACGATCGACTCCTACAGGGAGGGTAAGCCAAAGAAGTAATTGCTGAACGGGCTGGCTGTTCCGAGAGCGCCGTATAGAATGACATTGATGCAAAGTTGACTGGAAGGGAAAAGTGTGGTAGGATAAGGTGCACAAGCAAAAGGGATGACGCAGCCTTGAGAAGACGGTCAAACAAAGCCGATTCAAGAACTTGGGAGAGCTTCACAAGAGGTGGACTGAGACTAGCGTCAGTGCATCAAAAGCCACGACGCAGAGGTGACAGGAAATGGGGTACAACTGTCACTTTGCTTGTATCAAACAACTCCTGAACTAGAGACAACATCAGAACCGTTTTAGCTGGCTAAGAATAAAAATAACTGTACCCTTGCTCAGCGGGCCAAAGTCTCTTTTCAGATGAAGGTAAATTTTGCATTCATTTTGGAAATCAAGGCACTGCAGTCTGAAGGAAAAGTGGAGAGGCACCCAATCCAAGTTGCTTGTAGTCCTATGTGAAGTTCCTGCTGTCAGTGATGATTTAGGTGCCATGTCATTTGCTGGTGTTGCTCCTCTGTGTTTCATCATGTCCAAAGTCAACGCAGCTATCGACCAGGATATTTTAGAAGACTCTGTGCTTCAGTCTGCTGACAAGCTTCATGTAGATGCTGATTTCCTTTTCCAGCAGGACCCACAGTGACAAAACTACAACTAACTTGTTTGCTGACTATGATATTACTGTGCTTGATAGGCCAGTCAACTTGCCTGACCTGAACCCCATAGAGAATCCATGGGGTATTGTCAAGAGGAAGATGACAAAACACACAACCCAACAATACAGATGAGCTGAAGGCCCCTATCAAAGCAACCTGAGCTTCCATAACTCCTCAGTAGTGCCGGAGGCTGATCACCGCCATGCCGCATTGATGCAGTAATTCGTGCTAAAGGGTTCCTGACCAAGTATTGAGTGCACAACTGAAAATACTTTAAAATCCTTTTTTGATCGATCCTAGAAAATATACAAATATTTTGAGGAACTGGATTTTTGATTTGCCTAAGATGTAAGCCATAAGCCATCCTGTTATGAATCTAGGACATCTGAACGTTAAAAAAAATTAAAATTAAAATTTTGGGCAATGCACCTGTATTCATTTCAATGCAAAGGAGCAGTGGCACTACTTCTAGCTCCCTACGGATGTCCAAACTTCTCAACCTCACCCTTTGGAGAGATCAAATCTTTGGTGATTGCCTCCACACTCTCACAGGGTCGGACCTGTAACTGGTAAATAAAAAGCTTCCCCCTTTTGCCTAGCTCCCTCTTCAACACAAAAGTCTGGTACAATGCCTGCATTACTGCGCTGATCTGCCTGTCCAACTTTCCCTTGTTGTAGATATGGGAAAAGAAATCCACTACAATTAAACGTTTACAATTTCAAAGTCCCTTGTTAGCTTGTCACTCAAATGACACACCAAATACAATACAACTGAACTGAACCATGTCAATTTTGCAGTATATTTTAAGATTAGACTCTATAGGTAGCAATTTAATTGAGTTTTTAAATGCTATGTTGAATTGGGGCACTGCTATACTGCACCACACCCTGTGGCTGTCATAATGATGATCATCTAATCTTTTGCAACAGTGGCTAACAGCTAATCGTAGCAAAATTCAGTGTTATTTGAAATACTTGTTTTGTGTTTTACCAAGACTCAGTAATTCAGTGGATGTTTACCACACACTCCCCGGTGTAAATTAAATTGTGAGCAAAAGGAGAATTTAGCCAATAAGCCATTATTCCATTCTTATGATGATGATTGTCTTGGAATTTTGTCTATTTCGACGAGTCTTCTCAGGGACCAAGCGAGGTTAACCTGTCTGTGGCAAGCCACAACAATCATCGAGCAGCTGAAGTCTCTCTCGAGGTGTCATAGTCGCGGGGAGATGACGACATCACCCTGAACTAAATACACCACAGAGACCGGGAACAGGCAGATTGTCTTGGGGCGCCATACACTGACCACCTTGTTGATCTGTGTAAAAGAACCAGAAATCTCTTTGATATATATTGAACTCTTATAATAAATACTTCTGCTTAAGACATCCACGGTTTCCGTCTCCCTGAATCAGCATCCACTCCTTCAATTATTCCTTTTCAATGATGATTATAGTTTGATTGCTCTGGTCATAAAAAAAAAGTTAGCAGGTCACATACACACACACACACACACACACACACACACACACACACACACACACACACACACACACAACTAGAACACAGGAGGACAAACATAGCATCTAGTACAATGACACAGTCAAACAGATTAAATGAACTTCTTACTAGCTAGTGTATATATTAGTGTTTGTTAAACTTGAACATGGTAGGACTCATGTACAAATTCATCAGTATTCGGAATTTCTGATTTAAATTTTTGAATTTTGGGGGGATTTTTAAGCCTTTACTGGAGAGTGTGAAGACATGAAAAACATTTTTTAATTCATATGAAAGCCATAACTGTCACCCCTGGGCTTCCTGTAATTAGAAGAGCTTTAACACAGACACCTGCTTGTTGTCAAAAGAAATGATGAACACCAAGGCTTCCTTCTATGAGCTTCATGTGTGTAAATATTTGTTTTCACGATTACACTAATTATAGCACACTGATCACATTACTGCCTCCGAGGTTAGTCACAGCTTTCAGAAAATCAGCATATTGGATTATCACAGGTTAGCCATTAGCATTATACAATTCTTTAAACACCTTTTGTTTAAAATGAGATCCACTGGTGTAAAATATGACGCCTGCGCTGAAAAAAACAATGCTACCATGGCAGGTAAATCCTGTAGTGGAAAGAAAAACTGATAAGCTTCCCTGAGGGGTTTCCTCATGAAATGTATTGTCTTTATAGCTGGGATTGATATTGAAATACTACTGATAATGTAAACATATACACTAAAGTGGTTATAGAAAAATGTAACTTCAAAGTCTTCATTAAACTCTTCCGAAGAGCAAGTGGTTTGCCTGGGAGGTCATGTTGTTCAATTGAAATCAATTTTATTTGTTTAGCAGCCAATCATAACATACAGTACATTTTCATGGCACTTTACATAGTGAGGCCGAAACCTTACACTATTACAGAGAAACCCAACAGTTCCAACAATGAGCCGATAAATAATTCCCTTTTAATAGAAATACATTTCTTCCTGTTAAAAGGGAGTTTTTTTTCCTCCTCAGTTGCCAAGTGCTGCTCAGTGTGGGAACAGTTGGGTTTCTCTGTAATATTGTGAGGTCACGACCTCACTATGTAAAGTACCTTGAGATAATGTATGTTGTAATTTGGTGCTATCCAAATAAAATTGAATTGAATTGAACTACATTGCTTCACAAGACCATGTGGAGGTGCACGCAGCTCTGGGAATTTCAGGAACTGCGTCTGGATGACTGCCGTTTCCAGCGCTACCTGAGGCTGACCAATGGCCAGTTTGATGACCTGATGAGCTTCGGTCGTGCGGGGAACTGTTGGATGAAAACCACCTACAGGTGTTCCATCTCAGCTGTGCAGCACCTTTCCATCTGTCAATGGTGAGTTTTGTTATCGGTGTGTCAAAATCAAAACACTGCTGTTAGCACGTCACATGTCGGATGAATTAATCTGGTTTAGCAGCTTGGGTAGGAACCCAAAATAAACCGAATTTACTGTGATTTCATTGTGATAAATGGGTCAAAAGTATGCCAAGATGACTGTCATAATGCCAATGTGTAAAAAGTCTTAATTCATGCCTTTTCAAGCATAACACAACAAGCATAGCCCAAGTAACTTTTAAAATGGCTGTTTTCTTAATTTAGTTTAGATCGATGATCTATGCCAAGCAAACTTTGTGTTTACTCAGTCAATACTCAAAATAACGTCATCAAAGGATAAACTAGGCTACTTTTATTGAATATAGACATTTAGTATTTCAAGTTTAAATCACATTTGCTCTTTCTCAGGTTAGTGAATTAGTCAACAAACTGATCTCTTAGTTGTATTATTACTTCTCCATCCTACCCACTTCTGAAATTAAATAAACAGAAGCATTTAAGATGCTGGTAATTGATGGCAGCAGCTGAGGTTGAGGAATGAGAGTGAAGACACCAAGTAAAAAAAGAAAAAAAGATACAATGTAGACTACCTCCTCTTCACTTCAACTAAACTAAGGTAAATTAAATGTTTACTAGGCTGCAAATAGCAGTGATAGTGATTATTTAAAGATCATCGCCAACAACTTCAAGGTTGGGGTCCGCACTGACTGTCCCTGATGTTGCTGCTGCTATTTTGGAGTTAAGGTCTGTTCCTATCACAGAGGAGTGGAGGGGGATTTCAGAGAGGTTTGAGGAGCTCTGGATGAAAAACGCATCGTCCTTAAAGTCCCTGCCAACACAGGATCCCAGTTCTTCAACTACAAGGGAACATTTTAATTTGTTCTCTTGGCAGTTGTGGATGCCCAGTATTGTTCCCGAGTGATTGATGTTGGGGGCTACAGAAGAACCTGTGATGGTGGGATTCTGGCATTCTCCGCCTTTGGTCAAGCACTTAGCTCTGGCACTCTCCAGCTGCCTGCTGACCTGCCACTACAAGGAGCTGAGCACCAAGGACCCCAGCCACATGTCACTCTGGAAGAACCTCGTGAGGCCATTCCCTTGGTGTAACCTGACAAGAGAGCGGCCAGTCTTCGACTACAGTCTGTCCTGAGCTTGGCTGGTGGTGGACAACGGTTGGGATTCTTTTGTCCTAGTGGAGGGTGTGGCTTTGAAGTCCATCCTGAGGTTTCACAGAACATTACCTACAAGGAACAAACTTCCTTCAAAATTCTGTTATATATATCATCATATATCAGCACTAAAATGATATACCTGTGGTTGTGCACATAGTTCAATAATTCATATTTATAAGTTACTGTGAAAAAATATGTAATTCAATTACAGTAACTGATCAAAACGATGGTGATAACAAAGAGGTTGTATCCACATATATTATTTTTGGTGAACAGCTTATAGGAAGAATATAGATGGTTTTCAGGACAGGAAATTCAACAATATTTTCCGCATGAAAACAGAAAGGACTCTAATACTGTACTGTGTAAAGCTTTACCAGCAATAAATGTCAACATCTAAATGCTATAAAACCCAGTTTTATAACATTGAGTCAATAAAGTAATAATCAAAGTAATATAATCCACTCTTTCCCTCTGTCTTCTTATTCCTCTTCTTCAAATGTGTCCCTGAGACCCTTCCATTTCCTCTGACAAACCTCCTCTAAACACACACACACACACACACACACACACACACACAAACTAAAACTCTTGTATTTAAATATAAAAATCGCTGTGGCCACACAAATGTGGAAATTCAGCAGTTGTGCTAACAGGGGCTAATGCTGACGGGTGCAGATGTCAGTGACTTCAGAAGGATCTCAGTGCTTCACACACATCTTTCGCACAAGTTCAATTGAATCAACGCGTGTGAAAAATCTGCTTTGCATTTGGTCTGAACGCACTTGATGCTCACGGCTGCCCGGTCTTAACTGGGAGTGACTCGCTCTCAGGTGCCCATAGTTGTCTGTGTGACTGTTTGAGATATGCATAATCAAATCATCATGAAGCAACTACCATACCCTGCGATATTCCAGCATAGGAATACAGGTTGGTTTGTGGTTGGACTCAAGGGTGAACTTTCTTGTTGAAGGTAGTTAGGTGTTGATTGCCCTCAGACTTGTTAACCTCACCAGGCTGTATGCTGTACCAGGGTTTGACAGCGGGACAGAGACCTAAACTTCCCACAGCATCACATTTTTTATCAAAGAAAAATTATTTACATGAACATTAAAGTAGAACAGCAATGAAACACCTATGCCATGTGTCTAGTTAACCCACACCTTACAAGAAACCTGACCCCTGCACAGTATGGACCTTTACATAATCACAGTTAACAACCACTTAACTAACTGAATGAAACCATTGTATTTTTCTTTATTGTTGTTGTTCTTTCATTGGCCTTGGTTATAAAAGACATTCTTGTTTATCTACTTGCATGTGTATTTCTGGTAATATACTGTGTCAGTTGCGAGTACCTGACAACCGAACCTCCTTGTTTGGACATTTTTGGGAAGTGAACCTAATTGTTATGGATACTCTCAACAGGAACTGTGCTTAATGAAAACTTAAACGCAGCCACTCCCACGTCGAAATTAGCAGTGTTATCCTTCCATAATTCGACTGGACTGAATTCTGATGCAACCAAACACCAAAGGCCCCTCTTCCTTCCCATCTGTATGTACAGTATGTCTCATACCTCATGTGTCTAGGCTCAGCCCTGTGGGGATGGAATGATGTTTGGGGGTTGTTGGATCTAGCGTGTACCCCACCACCTCCCACCCTCTTCTTCCACACCCTCCTCTCTCATTGGGAAAAACTAAGCTGCCTATCACCCCACTGGGAGCCATTATGGTGAGGGCCACAGAGCTGACATATTGATTTCTGACTCTTTTTCTTTTCTCTCCCCATCAAGTTGTATGGCTGTGGAGATGGGCTGGCACAGGTCATCTCATCAGTCTGACTGGTAGGCTATTTTGCGCTCCACAGCCCACTGCAATTCACCTCTCTAACAAACAATCTAAAGTTTACAGTAACAGTGAAAATGCTGATGTGAAGACACAAAAGCAAGAACCTGATACTGTTTTGTCCCACACTAAAATAGGTCAATACATTTCTTAATGCTGTTTTGGCTGCACACACTTCCCTCCTTCCATGTTCACCTTTGAGTGGACTTATGGGAATAAAGCAGAAGGAATGTGTACTGCAGCATTTGTATTGTCTGGGATGGCAATGATAATCGGTTGGTCCACATTGAAGTATCTAAACTGGCGTAAAACTTCTAACTGTATCGATTTTTCTGTTCCCTAGGGGATGAATTCTACAGAATTTTTTTATTGGCAAAATGTGGGTGTGTATGATAATGTTCTTTTTTTAGGGGGATGGGGTGTAAAATTCCCATGAAATTTGGTACAGACCTTCACATTGTGATAACTGTGGTGATCCTCATCAGTTTTTGATATGGCTTAAGGCTTCAATGAGAAAAAAATATATTTTCAAGAAAATGAAAATGCACACAGGTTTATTGTAAAATAATTGTGGAAGTTTGTTCAAACATTTGGTGCAATAGGAAAATGCTGGTGATATATATTTATACAGCGCTGCTGTTTATCATGCTTTTTTTGGTAATACACTGACAGAAAAGCCATCAGAGGCAATTTTAGAGTTAAGGGACTCAAACCACCGACCTTTTCGGTTTGTGGATAACCACTTCATCTCCTGAGCCACAGCCGCCTAGTATGTCTAAGGCAGCGGTCACCAACCTTTTTCTTGAGGGACCCTTATTTTACTAGTAAACTGAGCCCCCCCCTTTCCTGAGCAGATATGTGCCTGATTCTGCTTTACTCCATGAAACAATCAGATTTAAAATAAATAAAACAAAACAACCCCCTCACCCCCTGCTGAACCCATAACCTGCTGTAGAAAGACAGTTTTTGCACATGGATCAATATGGTAATTTCTATTTTCCAAATGAAAAGGCATGTGAACTCTCCACTCCATCCCTCAAATGTGGCTCTGTCTTGTATGTTTCCCTTTTTTCCACTTCATACACTTATTACTCTCCAGCTTTCTCTCGCTTCTTGTCTTTCCCTCTGTCACTCTCTGCTTCCCTAATGACTACAATAATGAGGCATTATCATCAGCTTCGACAACAGATGCTCGGAATATTCGCTCTCTAAATCTCTCCCTCTGTCTCGGTCTTTCTCGCAGCTTAATCTCCACTTTCTCTGTCTGACTCATTGTTTTTTATTCTTTTTTCCTTATCAGACAAGCCATTCTTCAGCAAACTGGAACCTCATTACTTCCCATACGCGTCTTTTTCAATCTGTCTGCTCTGACTTTCACAAGTTTTGGGAAGTTTATTCGTCTCTCTGTCTTGTGCACTGTAAGTACCGTGTAAGCGTTGCTGGTGTTTAATTAATTTTTTTAAAGCCAAATTGTATCATTATTTAAAAATAATAAAGGTGTTATTAATACAAACGGGTACGATCTGAAAAACATCAAAACTTCATCCCTTTTTTCTTTTTTACAACAAATTGTTTGACCCATATCAATGTTGGGCTAAAAATATTAAGATTATCTACCTTGAGTTCATTAAAAACCCATCGCCGGCCTTGTGGAGTTTCTTCTTAACTGAAAGAGAAAAATGTCGACACAAAACTTGATCATGACTGCATTCATATAGTGCTTTTCTAGTCTTGATGAACATTCAGAGCACTTTACACTACAAATCACATTCATACAGTGTTCAAATATTACTGTACAACCCATTTTTGCCAATTGGAAAAAATAAACATATAACATTTTCCTATTATTATATACCTAAAAATGTAGGGTTGAATAAGTTTTGAAAAATAACTAGTGATATTGAATAATTACTAGTTATCAAAATAACACTAAGCATCATGGTCAAATGACGTTACAAACTGTACCTCAGCTACTGGTACCATCCAAGGTAGCTTGCTATCACAATGACACAGAAAACAATTTCTTTTGTAAACCACCGGCCTCTACAAAGAGCATCCCTGAGGAGCAGTGATTCTGGGAGAGCATCCGGGTGCTGACCAGCACTTCATCGCCCTCTTCGCCGACGTGTAGTACTAGTTGTGCCTCAGAGATCACCTGCAGTAACAGTCCCCAAGAGCCCGCCGCGCCACCGTGCAATGCTGCTTTCACTGGTGGAGGATTTTGCACACTACCTGTATTCCAGTAGCCTCTCGAGCCATCTTTCGTTGTTTTTCCTGGTCGACGTTTTGGAACAGAAACATTCAAATCGTGCATTCACTTCAGTATTGTTTAAGAAGTGGAAGTGGCTATATTACATTGCTGAAAGCGATTCAGCTTTGTGTTTTGCTTGCCTGCAAGCTCTGGAAAAAAACAACAACATATAAGTGCAGACAACCCATTCGTGGCAAATGGCTTTGGAATCTGATGTAGGGCCACTACAAAATTCAAGGAACATGATAGATCCAAGCTGCACATCGATTCAATTGAAAAACATGCTGCATTGGGTATTGTGCCTATTAATGCCGTACAGTCTCATGCTCTTGCCAAACAACAGGAAACTGCACAACATGTTTTGGAACTACTGTGAGATGATGAGATTCCTGAACAGCAAGGGGAGTCAATGTTCATGTTCTTGTTTGCTCTGTGCAACAGGGCCTGGCGGCAAACATTTTATTTATTCCATAGTACAGTAGCCTATGTTATATTGTAAAGTCACAGTATGAATGGAATTTTCACAACATAAGCCATTACAAACTCATTAAAATCTGTTTATTTGTGAAAAGATTAGCCTGTTCATTGTGAGTATTAACACGCAAAAATGTACCTCTGATCACAGCACCAGCAAATTAAATCCTCTTACCAGGGCTCTGCAGTCCATTGCGTCGGGGGTCTTCGAATGATTTGGCAACACTAATATTGCATGGGCTTTCCATATGTATTAAAACAAGCAATACAGTGTCGTTATATAAACAATATCAGGCAGGCAATTCTTCCCTGTAGGATCCTATCCCACCAAGCTTTGGTGACTCGTGGCTGTCTTGGTCAAAGCCTTTCAGTGATCGATCTAGTGATTATCTTTCACTCACGCAAGTGGTGCTGTGATGAAACCCCATCCATCGCCATTTTCCTTCTTTGTGTATGTCATCTTAGCTTTGGACACACCCATAATTTTAACTCACATAGGGACCAGTCCGCCATCTGACGAATGTGCGATAAATACAATACAATAAATACAATAATCCCTGCTCAAGCCCTAGACCAATAACATGAGTGTTTTTGTCAAAATTATCGAACAGAAATTATCTGTATATATAGAGCGTGCCCACCTACTGGGTTTTGAGGTGCATTGTCTAAAACACTAGTTTCAGGTTGTTGTCAATACAGCATGAGGTTTATTTTGTAAACTATGGTCCCATTTAGAGCAAAATAGAGGATAAAGGATCAAAAGCATTGGGGAGTGGAGGCCCTGTAATTGACAGCTATTATCGTCCAACGGGTGAAGGAGACAAAGTCTCTGGCAGGCTCCTCCAAATATAGTGATGGTCTTCTTATATTCAAGGACTTGACAGTTACTTGTTCATAGAGTAATAGTGTAGAACCATTGTTATGGAATAACAATCATGTTACAGGTAGAGTTGGTTTTAAAGTGGGCAGCTAAACAAAGAGCTGAAATAAATAAAGAGGGGAGCTGCATACACAGGGTCATCTCTATGAAAACCTCCTAAGATTATCTATACATTTTCCCACTGTGAAATAGAAAATATTGTGTTTCATTGCTGTTAACTCCCTTGAAGTAATGGAAATGAACCCAACTGAAATGAACCTGATCTGACGTATTACTCTCCACGTTTAATTATGTATAAACATATATTTTAAAAAAAGGCACTTGAACCATCTGATGTCTTTCTACAGTCAACTTGTACAGTATATATTAACCATAGCAGTTATGTGAAGAAGGTCATTAATAAATAAAAAACCCAAAGCATTAATATGTGAATTGCCATGTTGGACACTTATGTGTGAAAGTCCCCAAGCATCACTGAGCAGTATTAGACACTAAAATCTTTTTCCACTACTTAGACTAAGTTTATTAATGATTAATTAGAAAAGGGTGGTATGGGTTACACCAGGAGTCTCAAACTTGCGGATGATATTTTGTGGCCCCCTACTTGAAATCAAAGTTTAGTGTTAGTGCGGCATACGCGTTGTTGTGAAACGCACATTTTTGCTGAGTTGTTGCGCGTGCCGCACTTGCCACACTTTTTTATCACATGGGCTACCATAGATAGTCCGTTGTCTCGCGATAGCTTCCGTTGTCTCGCGATATCTAAAAAACATTAGTCACTTGGTTGAACTGTGTTCTGGAGTGACACCAAGTGGACGGAAAATATATGCCATCACCCAGTTCCAGTCTCTCTCAAAACCTGCCGTGAAGAGAAAGGTTGGCGACGAGCACAGGCAATTTCAGGAAAAGTGGGAGACAGAATATTTTTTTGTCGAGCACAGGGGCACCCCTATGTGTCTCATATGCACAGAGAAAGTTGCGGTGTACAAGGAGTACAACATCAGACGACATTACTCAACTAGACGGCAGGGGCGGCTGTGGCTCAGGACGTAGAGCCGTTTGTCCACGGCCGTTTGTGGTTCGATCCCAACTCTCGCCAGTACACATGCTGTTGTGTCCTTGGGCAAGACACTTAACCCTAACTTGCCTCTGACGGCTCTTCCGACAGTGCATGAATGAGTATGAATGTGACAGAAAAATGCGTGGTAAATAGCAGCGCTGTATGGATGTGTGTGAATGGGTGAATGTGACTTTCCTGTAAAGCACTTTGAGTGGTCTATATGACTAGAAAAGCGCTATATAAATACAGTCCATACAGTCCATAGACAGGCTGAGGAGTATAAAAAATACCAGGGAGATGAGAGAAAGCACCGGGTCGCCAATCTTAAAAAATGTCTATTGAGGCAACAAGATTTATTCAAGAAAGCAAGCAAAGAGGATGAAGCCGCAGTCGAAGCTAGCTACGTGCTGAGTGAGATGATTGCTAAGGCCGGTAAGCCATTTAAGGAAGGCGAGTTCATCAAAAAGTGCATTTTGCTAGCTGCAAGTAAAGTTTGTCCGGAAAAGAAGGGTCAGTTTAGCAACATCAGCCTTTCAACTAACACAGTGGCAGAGCGCAGTTCTGACCTGTCAGAAAACATATATGATCAACTGCGTGAGAAAGCCAAACGTTTCTGTGCATACTCAGTTGCTCTTGATGAGAGCACAGACAACACTGACACTGCGCAGCTCGCAGTATATGTCCGTGGTGTTGATGACAATTTTGAAGTGACCGAGGAGTTGCTCGCAGTGATTCCAATGCATGGTCAGACCACCGCTAAGGAGATATTCCTCCAGCTGTGTGGTTCTATTGAGGATGCCGGTTTGCCATGGAAGAGGTTTGCTGGAATAACAACTGACGGAGCGCCATCAATGACAGGACGGAAAAATGGACTGGTGGAACTTGTTCAAAGAAAATTGGAAGAGAAGAATGTGGAGGAGGCCATTGCTCTGCACTGCATTATCCATCAGCAGGCCCTTTGCGGCAAATGCCTGAGGTTTGACAATGTGATGTCTGTTGTTGTGAAATGCATCAACAATATCAGATCCAGGGGCTTAAAGCACCGGCAGTTCCGGTGCAATAGAGGCAATAGAGTCAGAATATGAGGATGTGCTCTACTTCACCGAGGTACGTTGGCTCAGTAGGCGAAACGTCTTGCAGAGGTTTTTTGAGTTGAGAGCAGAGGAGAAAGCCTTCATGGAGAAGGATGGGATAGCTGTTCCTGTGTTAAGTGATCCCAAATGGCTCATGGACTTAGCTTTTCTTACTGACATCACACAGGAGCTGAATGTACTGAACAAGAAGTTACAAGGCCAGGGGCAGCTTGTCAGTGCTGCCTATGACAACTTGAGGGCTCCACAACTTGAGGGCTCCACAAAACTTGTGTTATGGAAAGCCCAGCTCTCTCAGACAAACCTCGGCCATTTCCCCTCATGGATGTGGGCACACCATTCAGTAGTGAGAAGTATGCTGATGCCATTGTGAAGCTACAGGAGGAATTTGATGGCAGATTACCTGAGACTTCAAGACACACATAGCCACTTTTCAAATGTTTGCTGACCCCTTCTCCTTCGATGTGCAAGATGCTCCTCCTGTACTGCAAATGGAGCTCATTGACCTGCAATGCAATTCTGAACTCAAAGCCAAGTTCAGGGAGGTGAGTGGAAACGCAGACAAGCTTGGACAATTTTTGAGAGAATTGCCACCCACCTTCCCTGAGCTGTCCAGGATATTCAAGCGGACCATGTGCCTTTTTGGGAGCACATATCTATGTGAAAAGCTCTTCTCCAGCATGAACTTCAATAAGTCAAAGTACAGGTCCAGACTTACTGATGAGCATCTTCAAGCCATACTGAGGGTTTCAACTGTTTCCTCCCTCAAGCCAAATGTGTCTCAGCTTTGTTAGAGGAAGCGCTGCCAGGTTTCTGGCAGCAAGGAGTAGGCAAGAGAGGCCTATGTTCTGAAGAACCGTTCCATGTTTTGAAGAACCATTCCATGTTCTGAAGAACCGTTCCATGTTCAGAAGGAAAGTTCATGTTCAGAAGGAAAGTTCAAGTTGAAGAACTGTTAATTATAAAGATTGAGAAGATTGGATCAGTTGTGTCCATTTTGTGGAATACTTGATGCGGCCCAGCCTGACCCAGACTTTACCTCCAGCGGCCCCCAGGTAAGTTGAGTTAGAGACCCCTGGGTTACACGGTGATGCAGTGGTGAGCAGTTCTCTCCGTGTTCTCCGGCTTCCTCCCAAAGTCTAAAGACATGCAGATTGTGGTTAAGTTAATTGGAGCCTCTAAATTGACAGTAGTTGTGAATGTGAGTGTGAATGGTTGTTTGTTTCTATGTCAGTGCTGTGATACGTTGGCGACCTGTCCAGGGTGTACCCCGCCTTCTGTCCAATGTCAGATGGGACTGGCTTAAGGCCCACTGCGATTCTTAAAGGATAAAGCAGTATATATATATTGGATGGATGGATGTGATGGTATATGGTATGTAGTGGTAGTGCTGAGAAATATATTTGTATGGGTGAACCTGTGTGGTCATTACAGCAGTCTCTGATTCTGATTTAGAGCTATGGTTACCTGTTCACATGTTACATGTTGGAGTTGCCCAGTGCTTTTCTGTGTTATTTGTGTATCTAGAGCATCTTTCCAAGATTTTATATTTATATTAAAGACAAACAACAAACAGACTTTGTGTAGTTCTAATTTTAATGAAGAGTAATGGTTGAAAATGTGATGTAATAAATCTATTTTTCTAGCCATGCTAGCACCAGGGCTGTACGGATTGAGGTTGGTTAGTCCAGACAGAAAACAGGCGTTTTGGACCCCAGAGGACAAATTCATTGCTGTGGTAATCCCTTGATTTATATCTAACTCCATTAGCATCATCTGTTTGACCAAAAACCTACAAAACTGATGACTCACTAATAATATTGAAAAAAAATTGAATTTATTTATAAAGCGCCTTTCAAGGCAGCCAAGGCCACTTTACAGAGTTTGGATGATAAAATATAACAATCCAAGGACAGAAAATAATAGTTGAGAAGCTGGGGATTATGACACAAGTAGTTGACTCCCACTTTTATGAACAGGTGGGATTTTTGCCACACTGAATACCCTGTCAACATAGGTTCTAACAGGAGATGGTCAGCAAACCAATATCCCCTTAGGGGGTGGAGGAGGTTAGACAGGTACCGAGGGACCAGGGCATGGCGGAATTTATTGGTGAGCAGGAGCATTTTGTATTTGATGCGGGATTTGACCCAGAAACCAGTGAAGATGGATGAGGGTGGGGGTGATTTGCAGCCCGGTCTTGGGTCGGGTTAGAGCCCTGGCAACTGAGTTGTGCACATACAGTATGGATCCTGTTCAGGTCCATGCTGAGTACACTGAACAGGACTCCATTGCAGGAAAAACAAACTATGGTGTTTAACATTTTGAATATCATACCATGTCATGTGTTCACTTAGAGTTTAATCTTAGGTTTTAATTGTACCTATAAGACAAATAAATAAAAGTATTTTTGTAGCAGACACCAGTATTATTGCTGAGATTAGTGAACATTGTGACATTACTAAAAAAGGACAAACAAGGCAAACACATGCCTTCATTTCAGTTTGACAGCTTGTCAACAAGCTTAAAGTTCAGCTGTTATACTAAATGAGAGCACATAATGTTGCTAATAATCCGTCACTGCCCACAAAAAGTTTGAGCATGAACAACTTTGTCATCCAGCTGTTAATTCAATTAAATTAAATTTTATCTGTATATCACAACATGCATCGTCTCGAGGCACTTTACAAAGTCGAGACCACACAATATTACAAAGAAAACCCAACAGTTCCCACAGTGAGCAAGCTCTTCCACAACAATGGTGCAGTAGCCACAAGCAAGTGACTGCAATTTTGGTTGGTGTCAGTCAGTGTTTAGGAATTAAGTTATATCGAACTGTGAAATAGTTTTAAAACTATTGTAAACATGAAAAAATATTCTGACATGCAAGGATAATTTTAACAATTTGTAGAATAAAAAAATATATATTGTCTTCATTGTGGTTGATGATACACTATGAAAAAGGTTACAAGCAATATTTCACAGTCAATATCAATGTTACTTATATAATAGCAAAGTCACTAATAACCTGAGGTATAGGAATGTCAGAATAAGACACTCTTTAGGATTAAATGAGCGGGGGTTTTCTTCTTCTCATCATCCGTCTGCTTGTGTTTCTTGCACCTATTTGTTCGTGATGTTGCAATGTTCTGCAATCTTAGCAAGCAATAGTGTTACCATGAAAGAGCTGACTGCCTGAGCTATAAAAATAAAACCCAAACTCTGTTCAACCATAATTATCTTTTTTTCCTTTGAGCACAACAGTTTAATGACCTAATATCACTAATGCAGATGGATGAAATGATGTTTACAAGGTCAGTGTGGGCAGATACACACAGTATATCACTTGCTGAGATACTGTCACTCTCCCTACCGTCACCTCTCAGCATCAAGTTGTCCTGAACACACAAGGCCAAGGGAAATCTTGAGAATTAATTTTATTCAGAGTGCTGCTGATTCAATCCCTCCATCTGAGTCTGTAGTTTCTAACGTCCCTTTATCTTCACGCGGCCACCAGATGTGGGCCAGCCCAGCCGTGAAGTTGCTATCAGCCATGGTAAATGGGCAGAGCAAACCAGGCTAATCAGGGCAGCGAGGTGACGAGCCATTAATCCAAAAAGAGGATATGATGAAAACCTGTCCCTGTGCCTCTCACACTTGACCTGCTCCCTTTCATCAAGGCTTCCCCTCCTTCCATTTCGCCACACATCCACTTGTGCTTTCATCTCTTTATCTGTCTGTTGCTGCCAGGAGCAGGACGGGGCCTGGGGAGTTTTTATCCAAAATCCACTATGAACTCGGGCCCAGGAGGCTTTGTGTGTCTGTGTGTATATATCTGTTTTATTGTGAACTTACACTTCATTTAGCTATTTCTGCCTATTTTTTCATCACAGGGTTTTTGCGCCGTAATCAGCCTACAGTCCGATAAGGCCCCGATAAGCCCAGTGGAGGAATCACATAATAGATCTGAAATGTTTTGGCTGGTTTGGAGGTAATTACCAGATCTTACCTTTTAATTCTGCCGGCGGTTCCCTGTGATCTGTGGAAATGAGGAGGAATGTAGCGTGAACATGTTCTAATTGGTTTTTAGATGACTTTCACATGAACTGTGAAATTGTGGTTATCAACAAAAAGGACAGCATCTAGATGGATTTCAGTTTGTGCAGCATGGCTCATACTTTTTAGTCTAAGGGAAACTTTTCATGTTTGTCTAAAGAACCTGTTGGCACATGCAGGGGTCTGCTTTTTAAAACATGTTTAATACCTTCACAATAGCTTTAATTCATTTCCCATTGACAATGGTTATGTAAATAGTTTGCAGGCTACCAAAACTAGAATGAACACTGATGCCGGAATATTTCCATTTACCATTTCTACATCACTACCACTGGGTAATATTGTCCCTGTGGTCAAATTAAGATTTTACATGAAGATGATAAATAAAAGAGAATAACCACATGGAATTAAACAAGTGGTTCCCAAGTGTTTGCTTGTGACTCATTACAACAAGTCATTTCCAATATTCCCAGGCCCAGGAATATATAAAAAATATTTGATTGACTGAATATATATATTTTTTTTTTCAAATTTACTTTAATTCTTACCAAAAAAAGAATTTATAGCTGCTTAATTAATTTTACATTTTGTTACGCAAAGACACTAGAGTTGAATAGAGTAAAAATCTACCGTAAATCTCTATTTACGGTATATACAGTATAACAAAAGATATCACCATGAAACTTCCCTAATTCGACTAATATTAAGACAAATATTTATTTGTGGTTTTCTGAAATGTATGTTTACATTTGCAAATGAGTCATTTACGAATTAAATACGCTGTAATCTGCATTAAGCATTGGATGAACATTTTTGAGTCAAAGGGGACTTTGGATATATGTTTTTTTACTCAAATCAGAAAATGCTGCAAAAAAATGCAGAAATGTTATATACATCGCAAGAAAATATATAATTTAAAAACAATTAGAAGCATTAAATTTAAGCCATAACTGCTACAAAATATGAAAGAAATTCATGGAAATAAAATGATGTTGATACCTGTGATGAAATTGTGCAGACAACAATCACCATGTTGAATGCTGTGTTTAAATGTGCACATTTGGTGAATTTAGGAGATCTCTACAGACAAATTGACTAAGTTGATTAAAATTCCAGAATTTTGTATTTTGGCCATTTTTTCCCTACTTGTCTGACAGAAAACATGTCTTGGATTTTGAAATTACGGAAAATCTCAAAAGGAACTTGTTTATGAGAAAATGTTTCTGCGCCTAGTTTCTCTCCTTGCCTGTACAGTTGCAGTTGTCTTTTTTAATGATATAATCTTTTCATGTTAGGAACACATAAATACTTAAAAGCAGTTGTCTAAAACAAGATGTTCAACAGTGACAAAAACATAGCATTTGCCCATTACTAACTAATGCAATCTCCTCTCAGTGTGGATGTTCCCCATGGTGTGGATTTACACGGAGCCAACCACAGAGCATCTCCATGAAATCTGCTCCTCAGTGTGAGCTGTTTTTTGTTTTTTTTGGCAATATCAGATGGTTGCAGGGCCCTGGGCTTGGCATCATGGCAGGCATCGGTGCTATCTCTGGCACAGCTCTTATTGAATTGTTTACCCTGAGAGACGGAGAGGGGAAGGGGGAGGGGAGGTGGAGGGCGAAAAAAATGACTGTGTGGGTGTTTGATGCCCTCCATCTTTCTCTGTCAGCGTGGCTTCTCCTCTGTATCTAATCCTACCAGGGCACCAGCTGCTCCCAGAACAGCATCTCCTAAGGCAAAAGACACTTCCTCTCAGAACTACCCCCCTCCCCTCTTACCCACCCAACAACCCAGCCTGATCTCTAATGGCTATCCCCTTGGCCAGGCCGTGGTCAGCGAAGCCAAGTTCACACTGCTGGAATGATTGCAGTGACAGCAGTGTTTTTCTGATCATCCACAGGGACTCGACTTTATCTGGTCTGCTCCACTGAGCCGCCACTGACTGGAGCTCTGACAGACTGACACCCAAACAGGCCGATCGACAACTTGATCGACTGGACAAATCGCAAGAGGCTCAAAGAGAGGCATGCAGCGTTGTCTTGTTCTGTGCAGAAAACCAGAGGCTGTGTTTCCTGTAAGTAAGAAATAGTGGGGAACAATACTATCTCAAAACTGTTCACTCAACCCCATGGCCCATTGTCAGGCTGTAGTATGTATCAAATGATGCAGACAATGCATTTGAATGTCATTGCACGAGCGCATTGTTTTGTCATTAGATACAAACAGCATCATCAGAACCAAGAATAGAGTTCTTAATATGATACGAGAACAAATTACATGGTATTTGAACATTTCAAGTCACAGTTCTGATAAATACATATTCAAGGTTTGGTGTCATTCAAGGCCTGCCTTTTTTAAATTTATAATACAACGCTACGACTTTTTAGGAGTCAAAATTCACAGCAGCCCAGGTCTCAAGTCATTTTGAAAGCTCAAATCTGACTCCAAAGACCCAAGTCTGCAGTTCCGGTCTCGTCATCAAGATATTGCTCTGCAGCGCTACACTACCAACTGCTGCCTGCACACAAGTCAATCGCAGTTCACACTGTTGATGTTCGTGGTTTTCTGATGATGGAACAAGTGACCAAATACTATTAGAGGAGATATGTTCCTCTCTAGCTTCAAGAAGCTCTTGAAGAACCATCTCTTCTGAGAGCAGCTCCTTTCCTCACACCTCAGGACATCCAGCACTGTGCACTTTTGGTGCACTTCTTTACCTGATCGCCAACACTTCAGAAATATCTTCAAGATCTACTGTAGTGAAGCTTAATTGTTGTCCCACAGTGGTAGGTTTGCTTTCCACAAAACTGTGTGATAAATGAATGAATGCCTTACAGGGTACCTTCAAAACCACCTCAGGTTATGTTGCACAAAAACAACTGGGTTTAACCATGGACTGTATATAAAGATGGACGACATGTCGCCTAGTCCTCTTGTTGTACAAAAATGGTGTCACAATCTTGTGTTTTTTTAATTTGTTTTTGCCGGAGTCTGTGTAGTAGTTGTTACTGATTAAAACCCAACTCACTGAAAAATGAACATACATATTTGAACATATCAGTCTGAGACGAACTACGTGTCGTCATCGTGTAGTTTGACTTTTCAGTATGGTCCATGTCTCTTCCACTCACATAGGGGAAGTGGGCTTAATGACCTATACTGCAGCCAGTCAGCCACTAGGGGCGATGGAGATGATTTGTCATTTTGTCCAGTTTTAAAATCTATGAGTTTAACCATGACACCATTCTGTCTTGTGATCGCTTGAATTAAGGAAAACTAGATGATGATATGTATACTGAAGTACACTAAGTACACTACATAACTATGCATGCCACTGGCTGTTGTAAGAGACAGCGCAGACGGGCATACTCTTCCCTCCAAACTTGTGCCAGGACTGGATGCTGCCCAATGCTGCTGGTGTGATTGGCATTGCCACTGACGCCTGTCAGTGTCCTCTTTGAGACCCATCTGTTTCTTACCAGTTCACGGGGAGAATCAATAGGCTGCTGCTTGTGGTGATGTCTGGGTGGGAGGGGAGGGGAGAGGAGGAAGGGATGGGGATGAGGGAGGGATTTGGTCTGATGTATTGTTGTTTTATGAACACAACTGTGTACACTAACAAATGCTTTCAATATTATCACAAGCAAAAAAACACAGTAGTTTATCTTCTTGTTAAAAGAAAAATAACCGCAAGTCATTCTAAAGAGGAATGTATTCATATTACTCTCAGTTGAGATAAGTGGATGAAGGGAAGGCATGTGTGGTGTGTATTATTAGTGTGTGTGTTCTGTTTGAGGACAGATGCTCTTACATTTCAGTATTTCATGCTCTGTTTAGAACTATTGTATTTCCCCTCTCTGTAATTGTCTTCTTTTGTCTGCCCTCTTCTTCCCTCAGTTCTTGGCTCATTCTCTTCCCCCCACCGCCCCTTCTACCCTCACCCGCTCTTCACTCCCCCCACATGAAACTCAGATTAAAGGAATGATGCAAACTCGTCTCTGTCTTATGCTTGATCCTTTCCAAGTGAGTCAACGTGCCAGCGGGCCCGGGAAGTCAAGAAAGCGTCTCTTTATAGCCGCTGTAAAAACATGCAGCACCACATAGCTTTGTAACACCATGTGCAAAACAAATGTGGCAGTAAGATATGCATACATTTCGCCCTGGAGTATTAGGTCGCTGTGTGTCATTAAAGATGTTCCACCAGTATGAGCTTTGAAAAAAAATGCACATTTCTTGCAAAATTCACAGCAGTGAAAAACTGTCAGATGATACGTCTCTTGCTTTTAAAACAAATTACTTTGCTCATGTTTCTATCGTTTCTGTCATGATGTTGACACACGGATGTGTGCAACTGATATGTTAGCAAGGTAGAATAGAACTTTATTTTCTTTCTTTTGGACCAAAAAACAGCAACAGAAGTCGGTTAGCAGCTCTTCAGTGTGCAGCAGTAAAAAGAACAGCATAAATAGCAGCATGAAGATAAAATATACAATAAGCAAGCAGTATATACACAAATGTGCAGGAAAAGGTCCAAATATAAAAAGTGCATGAGAGTGCACAGTCAGTTCTTTGGTGTGTGTGTGTGTGTGTGTGTGTGTGTGAGAGAGTGTGTGTATGTGTTGGGGGGGGGGGGGGTGTCACAGAGGTGACAGCTTTTGGGAAGAAGCTGTTTCTC
Source organism: Scophthalmus maximus (assembly GCF_022379125.1). Taxonomy (NCBI): domain Eukaryota; kingdom Metazoa; phylum Chordata; class Actinopteri; order Pleuronectiformes; family Scophthalmidae; genus Scophthalmus; species Scophthalmus maximus. The sequence goes on along the minus strand of NC_061523.1, from coordinate 1,450,600 downwards.
AGTCTGTTTGTTCTACATCTGAGAGTCCTGTATCTTCTTCAGATGGGAGGGGGGAGAGCAACCAGTGTCCAGGTTGGGATGCATCTCTTGTGATGCAGCTAGCTTTCTTACACAGACGACTGGTGTAGATGTCACTGAGAGGTGAAAGTGTGGTCCTCACCACCCACTGCAGCACCTTCTGGTCCTCCACTGTGCAGTCGCTGGACCACACAGTGCAGTACGCCAGGAGGCTCTCGATGGTGGCTCAGCAGCTGTTGTGGGAGATGGTTCCGTAAAGTCTCTACTGGGCTTCCCCCACCTGGTAAGATGTGTTTCTAGACCAGGTGAGGTCGGCCGAGATGTAGACTCCCAGGAACTTGAAACACTCCACCCTCTCCAACTCCACCCGTCGTACAGAGGGCTGAGTGCTCAGTGCGCCTGGATTTCCTGTCCAGTACCATCCCCTTTGGTGTTGAGGTCCAGGTTATTGTGGGAGCACCGCTCCACCAAATGCCGAACATCCTCCCTATAGGCTATCTCGTTGTTGTCCGTTATCAGCCCTAATATGGTGGTGTCATCAGCAAATTTGATGATGACATTGGAGGTGTGGATGGGGGAGTAGAGGACAGGGCTGAGGCAGCACTCTGGTGTTCATCATCAGAGTTTACAACGTGTCCTCCTATGATCGTTTGGGGTCTGTTGCTCAGGAAGTCCAGTAGCCTTGTGGACGGTGAACGGTTTACACCCATATTGCTCCATTTTTGACCAGTTTGTGGGGGGTTATGGTGTAAAATGCTGAGCTAAAATCCACAAACAGCACCCTTACATAAGTGTCCTGCTGGTCTAGGTGTGCAAGAGCTGCACGGAGAGCTGGTATGATGGCATCATCCGTTGATCTGTTAGTCTGATATGCGAACTGATGGCGTCCTTTATGTGAGGTCGAATCAGTCTCTCAACATTTTGTGATGATGGGGGTTAGAGCAACTGGCAGATGGTCATTTAGCCAGTGTACAGTTTTTTGTGTGTAACTCTTTGAGAGTGTATATAGTTAACAGGTGAATGACACAGGGGCTTCAATGAACAGGCCACAACAGTCAGTGTTGGTTACTGCCATAACTGGCTATTTATTTAACAAATAAAATGATATCAAGAGAGAAGAGGAGCAGACAGGCAGTTGGCATGGAAGTCACCCACTCCCCAGTGGAGCACTGGGAGTATTCTACCTGTAAAACGAATTAAGAATCAAACCAAAAACACACCAACCCTACCCAAATAAAAACACAGCACTAATAAATTGTGCCACCACAAACCATATCACGTCAAACACCTGTGTTTGGAATCTACCAGCAGCTGCAGCACTAGAAACAAATGAACTAAAACTATTAATCTCCAGAATTGTTCAGTTCTAGAGAACAAATACACCTGTGTTTTAATGACACAGAGTACATGCATTCTGGCCACTAGGGGGTTCAGTGAGCTCCCTGAACTAATGAAACTGCGCCTGTGGCTGAGGTATGTTGCCATGGGCAACAACACTATCCACTAAGGTCACAAAACTCATCTCACCAAGACCCCCAAGCTCAGAAATACCAGACTCCACTCCACTTGTTGCTTTGCTAACCTGTGTAGTTTCATATGAGTTAAAGATAATTGGAAAACTTCAGAAGTGACACTTTGCAATTACATCACAATGTGGGAACTTTTCGCTTACATAAACTGATATCGATCTTTGCCCACTGTCATCTTTATCATAATTGCTGAGAACAATGGTGGTTATATTATGACAAAGAAAATCCACAGTGACAAAGAAAAGATAAGCCAGGGGTATAGAGAGTCAGAAACAAGGCGATGGCAGAGAGAGGGAGGTGTGTTTGTTATGGCAGGGTGAGCTCTGGCCTGCGGGTGGACGGAGATTAAAGATTCCTCATCCTGAGCTTCTATGATTTGGAGAGATTTAAGTATCAATTTGTGAGACTTCAGATCGGCTTTGGAAATGGCTTTCAGATTGGAGAGCAGAGATGGAGATGCTTCTCCAAAACTTCCGCACATGGCAGGCAGAATGTTATGGAGGGGACAATGACACACGAAACAACAACAGTGGAAAGACAGGAACAGTCGAGGATGTGAAGACTGTTGACTGGGGATGTATCAGCATTTCAATTTGTTGTTGTTTTCAACTTGCTATCTTTTTAAATACACATTTATGCATCATCAGAACCATGAATAGAGTTCTTAATAATATTAATTTATATTGCAAAAGAGTGAGTATTGCCAAAATCTGTCTGGTTGGATACCTAATCCTTCAACCTCTGCTAACTACCAATATGGTGCTTTTGGTTGTAGTTATTAACTTAATAGTAGGTAATCATTATATTGTAAATTAGACTGAATCAGATGAAAGGCTATCGTTTCCCTTCCTTTGAAGGGTGGTGGCCCAAGGTAACTGTAATATTAATTAAAGTTTTTATCTAATATGAATATTTTATAAATTTTGATAGCCATAACTGATCAACTGTTATCAAAACCAATGGTGCCCTATGCGTGAGGGTACTATTACAAATGTCAACGCACAACATACAAGCACGAGCTGTTTAAGAAGCATTTGAGGGACATTTACATTTTCAGTTGCGGTTGTGTTATTTACAGGCTCATGTTATGATCAGTCTACTGCTACACACAACAAAAATGTTGGTGTGTGAACAAACTATAGAGGAGCTGCGAGTTGTGATTAGTTTTTACAGTTTTTGGACAGAATATGTTGATAGGATGAGTCATTTCTTTTGGGTTGCAGCATATGAAAGATTTCTGCCTTCACTATGGCGAAGGCTTCATCTTTCATGTTTGCAACTGTGCAACCATCTGGCAATTTGATGCCAGATTAAACGTACTTTAGAACCAGGCTGTTGTGCGCATAGTTTTGTGATTTAGATGTTTATGATTTCAAACTTGTCACAAATCTAGCAATAAAAGAGAGGAAACAAAGAATACAAATATCAAGCCAAATCATTGGGCCAATAGCCATTTGGACGAAGTGGCTTAAATCATGTGAGTTAACAGGATTAACAAAGGATTATTAAATATGTAAGAACATGCAGTAGTTATACTATGAAGGTATTATCCTTCCTGGAGGAGGTTTGAACAGTCGTGTTTCAATCCCTCTTAATTAAAATGATTATTGGTTACATTTACACCGATCTTTAAAAAAGAATAAATAATTACTATCCAGTCTACCCAAGATGCATAAGGTGACTGGGTGTAAATGGGGTCTATGCCTGCAGCAGGAAGTGTATTTATTCATTATGATAGGCAGGGTAAATGGATGTTGTAGGACTGGGACTGAGATGGTGGAAGGTTTTATCCCTTCAGATAAAACAAACAACACCTCAGCCTCTTAACATCAGTTGGGGGGTAACTGTTTATCTGGGAGTTCACTTTATCTTCCTATCTATCCCCATCAAGCCTCGAATTTCAGAGACAAGGCCACTCAGCCTTTGATGGCAATTTTTTTGAGGGTACTAAAGCCAAGTGCCATAGCAGCAAGGCCATGAAATCAAGCTAACCCTATCAAGCAATAAAGGTCTTTAAGATTCCTGTCTTACAGTATCTGATAAACCGTCATACTTCAGCTCGGTAGACACTGTCAGCAGTTCACAACTCACTCACAGCTGTGCCTCTGCACGTCAGGAAGAGTTGGATTAAGTCTGCTGGTTCATCTGCCGACAGATTTGTGTCAAACTACCTTCACAAATATCCTGGTTTCCCAGCGGTATAATATAATAGGCTCGAAATCGAACCCAGTAATGATGCACAGGTGAAAATTTGTAATCTTTGTAACCTGCGCTGAAGTTATGGGTATTCTGAGGATAAACCTGCAAAAATAGGCTTTAATCTACCTGAACCCGACCTGACATAAACACATTCTCTGGACACCATTCACGGAAGAACCCTATTATCAACACTAGCCTCTGATGGGCTAAGAAAAGCTGTTATAAATCATTTTAAAGTTTAAATTGTGTGTCATAGAGATATTTGTAGGTTATTTCAAATGTCAGTAATGCAAATTATTGACAGCTAGAGGATTAGAGGACCTGCACCCTCTAGTGCATGTGTATGTGAGAGAGGATGAGAGGTGGAGTAGTATTAAATGTAATTCAACCTATTGCAAACAATGTCTCTAAGTTATTTATGATAGTGCTTTGTCACTTTTTGACCCACCGTGCCCTCAACCAGCAATATGGCTGGAAACTAGAATCCATGACCTGGTTATGTGCTTAGAGTTTTTAAGTAATGTGACCTGAAACAATTCAGAATCTCAAAAGACACACGTGTATAAAAACAGTACTGATAGGAAAGAGGTAGGAGAAAACAGCTAAATGAACTGGGGCAGTAAAGGTGGGGCATCAAGGCAGCTATGGCCACAGGTCTTTTAATTCTTTGAGGGCTGTTGTGCATCAGTTTGGGCTAATTTGGTTATCAGCAATAATTTATAATTATCAAAGATAATTATGAATTATGAAAATCAATAGAGCTTATTAATCAATGTTAATAGCAACGGGGCACCACCCGAAATCCGGGACCAATAACCAAATTGTCAATTCAGTCTCAAGAATTAAAGGTGTTCACTCAAAATGTTCGTATCTGGTAGATATGAGCATTTATGGAGTGAACTGAAGGTGTGAATTCGAGCACTGACTCTGTCAACCAGCCAATATCACAATGTACATGCAAATAACACAAAACAAACTTTTCTTTAAAGTATAACAGCATTTATTAACTTTAGCAATATCAATGTACAATCAATACGAGTGTGTGTAAATGTTTGTTAGTAGGAAAGCAAAGGGAAAGCGATCAAAGCAGCAGTAAGGCTCATGCGATGATGACTGAGGTCCAGCACCTGGTCTGGGACGCAGGGGCGCAGTGGCTCAGCTGGTGAGCCGGCGCGTCTCTGGTCTTTAAACAGACGACAGCGTGCTGAGTTCAGACACGATGGCAGAGCAACACACAATAGTCCGACGTGGTCGGTACAAACTTCACAACAATACACAGTAAGTTAAACTTACTGAAACACACATAAATAGCCTACGTTCTGCCCAGAGCTAAAGCCTCTTACTGTACTCCTTCGCAGGGGAACAAGCGCGTTTGGTCCGTCCTCGAATGCTTCCTAGCGACTGCCGGCGGTGCACAGTCCTCCGGGTTCGGATAGATTGGCGGTCGACTCGGTTGAAAGACTGGGGGTTCAGGTCTTTCCTTCTGCAGGGATCAAATCGACAGTGTTCCATCTCTACGGCTCTTGTCTCGGTACCGGTGCTGTGTGCGTTTTCCAAACGCGCACAAGGAAGAGGAAAAAAAGGCGGGTTCCGTTTCGTCCAGCGTAGTCGGGAATCCTGGGGCCTGGTTCAGCTGCATGCACGGTCACTTCATCTGGTTTCTAGAGTGATCGTTGTGGTGGACGAAGTCTAGATTTAGAAGTGGTTGCCTCCTTTGTAGGTCAGAGGAACCCACCTGATCAAAGCGGGTTTCTTTCCCGGAGAGCGATGAACGGTGGGCATCGCATTGTTTTATAGAGTCTGTGACGTCACACGACCCCGCGCTTTGCCGTGCGGGTCTCTGCCAATGAGGGATGCGAGTTGGGCTGTGTCCAAACCACGTCCCCAGGTGGGAGATGTGGGGTCGCAGCAGGTTGCCTCGGGGGTTCAGGGGTCTTGGCGTCCCTTTCTTCAGAAGACCATGCGGTCAGGCTTCTGAGATAACATGTAGGCTGAAGTTGTCATATACCCATGGGGCTTGTGCACAACAGGGCCAAAAGGCAGAACTGAGATTTGGAATGGCTTATTACCAGCTCCAGGGTTGTTTTGCTGCTGTTGGCCTTGACCTTTGCCCCAGATATATTTTAGTTTGGGCTATAAATGCTGTGGCATGCATCTCTATACACATACTCATTAAATAAATGAAGAGTAAGTACAACTGATATTAGTTAATTAATATTGTTGAAAAAACAATGGAACAAATAAGTGTGTGTTTGAAAGTAGTCACTTAAAGTGATGAATGACATGAAATGAATGAATCCAGTGCTACAGATGATTTCAGCCTCTTGCAGTTCACAAGTTTACTGTTGCACCGGGTGAGCCTCAGTGTTCCTCGGCTACCTGGTTTCCAGAAGCAACAGATAATTGTTTCCGTAGAAAATGGTCTTATCAACTCGACGGACACCACCTCAGCAACAAACTCAGAGACTAGCTGGTGACCATAGAGAAAACACTTGTCTGCTAAAGATATTGTGGTGGGGAGACCAAACCAGGTGAAATAAGACAGCCAGATCCATCAGCTGGACACAGTTCCACATTGAATTCCAAAACTACTGTCCATGATGGCCACTTTTGGCCACTCATTTCAAAAAAAGAGTGAAAATCAAGTTTTACATAGTATGTGTTATGGTTAGTACAGCAGGACCCAAAGTCCAGGTATGGGGGAAAAGGGATTTAATAAAAGGGCAACAAAAGAACAGATTTCCAGTCTTTTACAGGGAAGAAATGAACAAAATCCGAAACTTCCGAAGGAACGTGGACATAAGCGCTTATGATAACGATACACAGGTGGGCCACATTGGGAATGGTGCAGACGATCACGGGGAATCACAAGAAAACGTGAAGTAACAGAAAACCAGACCCAGGAGAGCGGAGGAAATGAGTTACAAAATAAAACAGGAAATCCAAAACACAAGATGCAAACAACACAACGGATCACCAGAAAGTAACTTTACATAAACCAAGACACAAGGAAGGGCAATCCCAGAAATAATACACAATAAAGGTTCACAAGAGTGTCAAAGGGTCAACAAGAAACAAAACCTTGGTCTTGGTCCTAGCAGACAATGACTAAGGTGGCCCTGAAGTGCAAACCAGAACAACAGCAAATCGCCACAACACAACAGGAAGAGGATCATTGTCCGATATGTACCTACCCTTTCCTTTTCAGTCTTACCAATGCTTTTGTGTTGTTTAATTTGGTGTGGTGTTGTGGCGTTATGGCTAACTTTAGCAAATGGTTGCTATGAACACACCCAGCAGACACAGTTCGTCATTAACATTCATTTACCGGGACGAATAAATAAAGCATTTGCTCTCTGTATGGCTTTGGTTTTCTCTCCCACAAGTTGCTGAGAATAAATATCAGGCTGCTTTAGCAGTTCACCGGCTGACCTCTGACCATGTCTGTCTGCTGGTTGTTGGTGTTCTGGAGGTTTTGAGAGCTATTTTACTGAAAAAAGCATCCTACTACTGCTGGATACAAGGCTGGGGCGAGAGTGAACCAACACAGTAAAGTCGTGGGGATTATAATAAAGCCACAAGCTGAAAGATGCGACAACACTGTAGTACAGTAGTGGAGTGTTATCATTGTCGGTGAACGCAGCTTGGAGGTGGAAAGTTTGGATTCATCACTTCCTTCTTACTCTTCTCCCATCGTGTGTGTGTGTGTGTGTGTGTGTGTGTGCGTGCGTGTGTGTGTGTGTGTGCGTGTGTGTTTGGGGGGCGGTGGGTTGTGTGGTGAGGAATGAGAGGCGGATCTGTTTTCCTACACACCAGCTGCAAGGCCTGAGTTCGACTCCTGAAACAAAGAGACAACAGGACCTATCCTCTGTTAAACTCCACCTCCCTCTCCTTTTTTTGAAAGCTAAATATGGACACAGCTGGGGGGGCTTACCAGAGAAGCCAGAAATATGGATTTTTCAATTCACGGTTATGAATTGAAAAGTTTTCAAAATATTTTTTGACTGCAACGCTGCTGGACACACACTCACACCCCCGCGCACAGGAATGTGAATCTCGAGGATTCGTCGCAATGGATGAGCCCAGATTTAATCTGTTCCGGAACCATTCCATCAAAGTGTATGTCAGAGTGCTACACCATGATCGGTCTCTGCTGAAGACGAGTTAAAGCTGTGATTTTTTGTTGTTGTATACACTGTTATTATTGTGACACAACAAGCCCTCCAACTCATATGATGAACCATGTCCGATGCGTTTCATGTACACTAATAACACCAAATGGACTGTTACCTAAATTAGCAACTCTACCGGTGACAGGAGGTACGCCACAAATACCTTTTGCGTCAGAGCATTATGGGGGTTTTATTTGATTAACCAACGCATGGTTGATGAGCTTGTAAAGGTCAGGGGGACGTCAGGGTGACATGGCAGAGAATCAGGACAATAACTTTACAGAATATAAGCATATCCATTGAAATACACAAACGTGACAGATTTACCAGGTCCACCGTCTTTAAAACAACCACTGACGCTGCTTGAGCAGACAACCTATGCGGTCAATTTTTAGTGGAGGATAAAATCAGGCCAGGCATACATCAGTGACATACTTACACCCTGGTAATGTTGGAGGGAGACATGAAGCCTCTGTCCTCCACAGTTCCATCATGGCTGGTGATCGGGGCTCATGACTTCCATCACTTTGGCTGATATTTCTCTCAGATTCTTGCAGTCTTTGATGGTTACTGTTGTTGTCTATGTTACCGAAAAATGGGTACGTGGCGACCGAGTTGCTAAACGGTCCCACTCTCTCTCTCTGCCTGAGCGCTAGCTAGCTAGCCTGGAAAACACGTCATGTTCCATTTACTTCCCGAACCATCCAATAGTCATGTAAAAGGTTTGTGGTGTTGAATCCTTGCAAATTATTTTTTATTTTTTTGGACAGATGGTAGAACTGCTAGAGCGGTGAGGACAGTGAAGACATTTTGCGTCTTGTAAGTATCAACTCTTCCGATTGGATTTTACAAACCATTTAGAAGGAACATCAGCCAAGAGCAGTTGGGGTCCAGATGATCAGGGATTTAAATTTAACAGCACTAATCAGTGTCGAAATTAAACTTTTTTTTACAGTGTACGCAAAAAATACCCATGCACATTTGCACACACGCATGCACATGTTTATACTAACTTCTACGCTGGTGACTTTCAAATGAGTGCACACACCTAAGTCCTCACAAAAACACACAAAGAGTGTTTCGCTGTAGTCGTGTGCATGCTTATGTTGTCCAGAGACAAGAAAACAGGAAATTGGAAGCATCTTGTTCCCTATGCCAAGCGTCTACTGCTAATTGAGCATATGCTTCCCCCCCCCCCACAGCACCTCATTAGAGAGGGAGAGATGGAGGGGTGGAGGCAGAGGAGAGGGAGGAAGAAGAGAAAGTGAGTGAAAGACGAGCCCTGTAGTGTCAGGGATGAATTCCCTACCTCTGCAGCTGGTGCTGCTCGGCGATGACACACACACACCTCAGGCCTCAGGACCTGCTTGTTTACATTAATAATGAAAAGCATCAGTGGGAGAATGTATACCCTGCATCACTTTATATACCCCGATCAGAGACTATGCTAACCTTTTCATATCATGACATCACCATGACATTATTTACACCACATGATGACGAATGATTGGTTAAGCCAAACTAATTCATTTCGTACTTCATCCATCTATCTCTCTTTCTACACAGACACAGACAGACTGCTTTTCCCATGTGTTTTACATTGCTCTTGAGTATTTGTTTACTGACCTTGGAAATAGTTTTTCATCACAATCAATGCATTTTTGAGATCTTCAGCCACATCTCAATGATGCCATCCGCATCTAATGCATGGGAACTTTAGTCATGTGATAATAATACAGCAGTTTATATTAAGGCAGCGCAAAAACAACTGAAGGATTTCAGAATGATTGCAGTTGGGGCTTGAGTTAAGTTATCAAGGTTTAGTTATATTCAAATGTTATATATATTATATGTCAACGTTATATTAACACACAAACACACACTTTTTTTTTCTCTTTTTGAATCTCTCTCCTTCTTCGCCTGCTTTTGTTCCTCCGTCAACAGGATTCTCCTTTTCTCTTTGCGAGGTTGACTTGTTTTGTCAATTAGGCTGTTCCACTTCTGCCATCTCCCATAATTTCCGTCACCGGGGAATTATGGTGGTTTCGGTTCCCCGATGGATGATGCAGTCCCTTTGTGCCATAAATGGAGTCATCATTTTTCTGTGAAAACCGTGTCCCGGTGGCCAAGATAATTACACGGTGAAAACAAGACTTATAGGACCAACGTGAGCGCAGATGGTGACATTTTTCTATCATCATCACACTTTTGCAATCAGCTTTAACATCTCAATGGCAAGTATATAAGACAAAAAAGTTGTTAGATGTTCCACGTTAGATGCATTACTTTGGTGCTGAAGAGGGCTTATAAGTCCCTCAGGTGTGAGGACATGATATCTAACTGGGTTTATTGTGGCTTATTTGCTTCCGACATCAGAGTTAATGATGTTCCTAGAAATTGTAAATCACACTTAATCTATCATGTCTGTGAGTTCAGATCTTAATGAGTCATAAATCCCAGTTTTGACACAAATCTGTCTCTTCCCAAACTCCCTCCATGCGTATCACTGTGACAGTTGTTTATCATGCTCAGACGCAGGCTAATGTCTCACATGCACCTCTACCTTTCACCTCACACATTATCTTTTATTACAGTATGCGTCACTTTTCTTCCCTTCGCGCCTCGCCTGCAAGTCCCCCACGCTCCTTTTTTTGTCGGAGACCTTTCATCAAAAAGAAGCCTAAAATCTTACAAATAGCCCAAATCCATTCTTATTATCAATTACATTTTTACTCAATTTTAAAAACCAACCATAAGAACCATAATCCCATGTTGTTTCCAAACTTATCTTAATATTTTTGTTGGTGTGAAGATGAAACAAATCTGATACAAATATGTTAGTTAGTGAGCTACGATGATGTTGGTTGGTGTAACTCTGGATGAACCCTGCTTCAAGTCTTAGTCTAAGGCTGAACCCCCTGAACTCACAGTCGTAACAGAATGTGCTTAAAATGTGAACATGTGCATCTGGATTAGAGGTACTTCCGTTTCAGTGTTTAGAGTATACACCAATCAACCATGGGTTCAAAATGAAATCTTTAAACTCACCATGGATCTGCCGCAGTATAACCAGGCAGCAGTTTTAATGTTATGGTTGATTGTTCTCTTCTGAATGGATCTACAGTATGTCAAAAGATCAAATCAGCATTTTCCCTGAGGTGCAGAACACTTGTCTTTAGTTGAACTAAGCTGGTGTAAAATGGGGTTAAACCATTTCCATTTGCTGACACGAGTTCCCGGCACTGCAGACACCCACTGCACTGATGCAATCGAATGTTGTCCATCCTCCCCCTCCTCGTCTTCCTCCTCCTCACCAGCAGATCATGTGTCCTCTGGAATGTGGACTTTCTTTTTTACCCTTTCCCCCCCTCCTAGACCTAGAAAATAAACACATGAAACGTGAGGTCTTGGGATCAGCAGACGGTTCCAATTGGTGTGTATGCGTGTTGGTGGGTTTGCCGAGGAGGTGGGAGGGGGTCGGTTGGCTGGAGTCCTTGAAAAGGGGTGGACGGGTTTTGGGGTAAGATAGAGAACAGCTGTGACCTATTTTTTCCCCTCTCCTCTTTCAATCATTCTCCTCTCTTCCCCGAGCCTCCTACAGTTTTCCAGCAGCTTAGAACTCTACAGAGCGAAGCTCCAACCTCCACGCGGCTTTGTAGAGTCGCCACCACCAGCAGCTGAAAACTCATTAACAGCCCTGGCAGACCTGGACAGAATTATACACACACACACACACACACACACACACACACACACACACACACACACACACACCTTTCCTTTAGCATATGCCCGTGAGTGTGTTTTGAATAGGCTGGTGTCTGGGTTCAGCTTCCCCCTGAACAGATTTTCTGAAAAGTTAATTTTACAGCCAACAGAAAGTCAAAGCCGTTGTTTGTTATAACTGTCAGATAGCACACACAGACACACACACAGACAGACAGACAGACAGACAGACCGACAGACACACACACACACACACACACACACACACACACACACACACTCCTTTTGATTTGTTAGATCTGCATAGTAGAGGGAATGAGACCCTTCACATGTGTTATAATATCATGTTATTGTTTCATTATTAAAGATTTATTAAGGTGTGAGCAGCATTTAAATGTTGTAAATTATAGCAAATTATTCTTGAAAACAGCTGTTTCCAAACTTTACCCATCAATTTGATAGGATGTTAAATATATTCATGCAGAACAATGCACCACACTTTGTTTATCGAATGTGAAATCTGCAAAGGAAACTTTAACTCCACGTATCAGATGAATGAAGTGAGGTATAAATCAATTAATGCAATTTATTTTGTGTTCAGTGATGATTGGCAAATGTTAGCAACCTAAAACACAGAACCAATGTCTTTAACTTTGATGTCACAGCATTTACAAATACATAATGTTACAAGTAATGTAAAACATTATTCACCCTTTTCAAGTGTTGTCACAATTTGCTAGATCTCTCCAGCTCATGGTTGTTATTTGACTTTTTTCACTGTCTTCCTGATTGTGTTCCTGTTTTCTTTATTTGTCCTTGTTTGTCCTTTCTGAAGCACTTTATCGCAGCTGTTTTGAAGTCTGCAATATAAATAACCTTTTTTTGTTATTTGGAGAGACGTTTCTCTGCTCCTGCTGTCTCACTAGGCCCTGTTTTTGTTTCAGCTCCAAATGTCTCTCCAGTTTCACAATCATATCTCTCCCCAGACATTTTCGACGGCTGAATCCCATAAACACACTTCCACCCAAGGTCACCCAGTTATTTTCTCGTATTGTATGTAGTTCTTTATACAGCATATGCTTGAACACTGAATGACTCTGTATTGACCCGGGGGAAGCATCAAAGCTTTCCTGAAATGGATTTTTTAAAATTTAATTTTAAATGTCAAAGGAGCATTCTGTCTTTTTTTCATGAAGAATTGCAATAGAATTTGCCTTTAAGGCTGAATTGTATGCAACACTACTAGGGGTGCGAGAAATTCTCTTTTTAACGATTATGTCTTGATGCAACTTAACATCACCGAGCTTCAGACTGTATGGCGGACCGCTGCAAGCGACTGAGGCGCGTGGCGTATGTCCCTCTGACGTCCGCTACCTTCCGTATGGCTGAACGTCACGGGCGTAGAGAACATGCGCGTCGTGTGAACATCGTAAGCTACATGCAACCGACTGGTCAAACTTCTATATCGTTCTTTTAATGAAAGCTGTTTTGATTTTCATATAGGCTACAGCTTAATGTAGGTTTGTTTTCTTTGTCGCAGGGATTCTATGCTCATTGGCAATAACAAGATAAGTCTTTATTTATTAGTGGATGAGAGCAGCTTTTAATGTTTTCAAATGTAGAACACGTTAGTTACTGCAGTTACTTACTTTTTTTTAACTACAAGGATTATTGATCAAAACAAAATGCTAGATGATAAAAAAAACCTTTCTTTGATGCATCGATAATCGTTTTATAATCGAATCATAGCCCTCTGAATCAAAATCGACCCCCCCCCCATCTATCACACTTGTCTTTGCACACAAGCAGCTTTGTCATCACATTTTGGCTTTGGTGCCTGCATAAACGTTTTGAGTGTTGATAACAGTAGCATTTTTTAAAATATTGATTTTGATTATATATCAACGACAAATATCTTTATTAAATCAAACAAATGTAAGATATGAGAGTGATTCGGGCAGGTTTTCCTGCCACAGTGGCTGTTAGCAAATATGACAGTCTCACTTGAAGGAGTATTTTCATCATTCTGTGCTCATAAATAACATATTTGCTGAATCCAGGACACTGACACACAGAGATGTTTTTTCTCTTACAGCTATTTGGGCTGATATGAGCAGTTTGAGGTTTCCTGCTAAATTCAATACACAGCCTTACTTTGGTAAATCGTGAGTGTTTTGCCCAAGGACACTTCCACATCCTGACTCAAGGAGTTGGGGACCAAACCACCAACCTTCTGATTAGTGAAGGCCCTGCCCTGCCTCCTGAGCCACAGCTACTTGTTGGCTACTGTAAATTAATGTTAGCACATTTTACAAGAATACTTTGTTGTTTACATGCATGCTGAAGGGCATTACTGAGTCACTTCACTGACTTGTCACTACTTGCTACTGTTGCACTACATTTTAACATGCAATATCATTTTGTAATTTGTGGCCTCCTACGCTGTCCTTAAAATTGCATGCATAGTCCCTCGAGCCAATCAGGAGCCCCCTAGTTGGTGTGAAAGGCGAGCGTTCTCCACACTGTAAACCCGAATAAGTTACCAGAACTCAAAAAAATCGTGGCAATCGATTGCCTCAATTATTTTAAGTTGATTAACTTAAAAGTCAAAAATTTCCAGAACTTAAACGTTTGGACGACTTGCTACTTGTACCTTTTGATAACAGTTAAATTAAAGTGCTCATTTAGCTCTGCTCAATTATTTTCAGTTATTATGACTTAAAGTTTCCAGTATTCAAACCACTGGAATAAGTTCACAGAACTTTAAAAAATAAGTACACAACCACACCATTTTATGTTAACCAAACTCAATGTTTATTAGTTTGTGTTGTCATTGTTTTTAAGTACACATTAGTCAAATATGTTGAGTTTGTTTACTTAAAAACATCTGACTTTAAACTTAACATTTTTGAGGCAATTGATTGCCTCAGTTACATTAAGTTAAACTAACTTAATATATCTAAAAGTCATGAACATCTGCTATCGAACAGTATTTTCTTGCCCACTCCCTTTTAGCACACTGCCATGTTAAAATTAAATAAAAAAATAAATAATAAATATTTATAAATGAAAATAAATAGAACAAAAAATAATTTTAAAATATACTTAAATACTTTGTAGAGCTGCAAGAAGTAGATTAACTGATTATTTGCAAACTATTTTTATTTATAAATTTGAGAGATTTTTAAGAGGAAAGACTTCTCTGCCTTAGGAAATAGATATTTATCACGAATTTCTGATATTGACCAGAGAACTTACCCTGCAGCCTTCTTTCAGATGAGTTTCTACATCATCAAGTCATTCTTGAGGCTCTGCAACCTGGGTGACAGTTTACCACTTTCTAGACCAAGAAAAAATCTTTTGAGTGAATTCAAAAGTGTTGTGTCAGTGCTTTGGGATAGCTGAGGTGTAGATTAGTCCAAAGATTACCAGGAAGGCATCGCCAAGTCTGGGGAGGCTGACCACGGCATCACTTTCAATGAGGACAGAGATTCTGACAGGGTGGTAGTGAACTGGACTTGTGTCATGGTCACTGATGACAGTAAGGAGGCCCACTGCAACACCATCAAGCTCTGGCTCATCAGACTCGTCCTGAATGAATGAAAGAGAGATACTAATCACAAACTAACACATGGAACAGAACAGATGACATATAATATATCTTTCTTTAACCAAGTCCCATTGGAATCCAATACCTCTTTTATAAGGGAGACCTGGGTCTCAATGTAAGAGGTGAAAAACATAAGATCCATGTTCTGCACACATGAATCAGCCAAATTACCAGGGAATCTAAGTGGTGTGAGATAGACAGAAACCAAGCTAAAGGACATTTACAGGACAATGTTTTACTGAACATCTTATCACTTTGAACAAAACGCCAATACAGTTCCTTTGTAGTGAGGACAAAGAAAACAGAGCATACACGAAAACTGTATGGGTAGACTAAACAAAGGCAAGTCCTACAACACGTTAGTATTTTGATGAACTGTTTACACGATACACAGTAGAATCTGTTAGTGACTTAAGGAGACTCACTGTGCAGGTTCTGAAAAATCCAGAAACGTCCTCGCACAGATGAGACTTTGTGGGAAAGGAACCTTTTCTTTACTATCTTTGTTTAATTGTTTTGAGAGAAAAAAATACTGCCCATTTCACGACTGGTCAAAGTTGGAACTGATGGAAGATAAAAATATCATTTTTATATATTTTTGGTGTGGATGTCATGGATTTCCTATTGTCCACAAATAACCTGTTCACATCTTTAATGCAATCAGACAAATGGCAAACACAAAGTTTGTTTTAAAACCGACGCAGCACAAGTGGGCGGGCACTTGACTCGGGTTCTGTTAACAGCAATCTCCGTGTCTCAGTGCTCACAGAATTTAAAACGAGCGTCCCTAGAAGCTACAGAGAACGCGGACTTGCAGTGTAGGAACTCAGTTTGAGCTTAAAGACGCCATATAATACTCGTTCATGCTCTTCTAATATGATATTGGACCTTAGCGGTGCACTATTGAAAGTTTCCATCAACAAAAAACTCTTGCATACAAGGTGTCTGTTAGTGCTGCTACTAACGTCTAATTTTCTAACACCACCTTTAAGCGGGGAATGAGCGCGTGATTGCTAGATTCATCCGTCGTCAAATTCTCCAGTGAGTCTGGTAGTGCCAGGTCGCTGGTTGTGCTGCTGGAGTGTTATGGCATTAGTTTAGTCTCAAAACTCGCGCACGCACAAACCACACGCGCGCGTATAATACGAGAGAGCAGATCAACACCGCGAGCATGAAACGCACTCGCACGCATTTTTACTCTGCACGCGCACAGAACGGCATCCGCGAGTGAAAAACCATCTCGACTTCACAACACGAGCGCTCAGCAGTATGTATGATCCACGAAGTAAGTAAGAAAAAAGAAAATAAGTTTACAATTGCTACAGGAAAATATAGACTCAATGCATGAGATAGTTATTTTCTTAAAAAGAAAGTAACTATCTTATCCATTTTTTTTTAAAGAAAATAACGAGAAATATATATATATATATATACACACACACATATAAATATACATATATACATTGGTAAAATGCTATTATTATATTTCATTATCTCTCTCTTTATATTCATAGTCACCACTGTACAAACTAAGTTATGTATTTTCCCCTCTGACTCCCTTCATTCCCTCTTTGCTACCTCATCCCTCCCCCTCACTGATCTCTCTCTTTTAAAAGGAAAAAAAACGTCCTACCGAATTGCCCCCCCCACCCATACACACACACACAAACTTTAAAACCCGCCCCACACTCAACATAGTAACACATAACCCATCATATTTAATTTGTTATGAATCCTAATTTATTTTACCATTAGTTTTCCGTCTTTTTTGTTTGTCTGTCTGTCTGTCTTATGTCCCATAAGATAGACATCCCACCCTACATGTTTCTCACCAAACCTGTAAATATGTCTCGGGTCACTTGTTGTATCGTGCATTAAAAATTAGAAATTATAAAAAATAATAATTATTATAACTATCTTACTCACTTCGTGGATCATATATCCACTCGTATTATACGTGCACGCGTGAGTTTTGAGACTAAACTAACGCCAGAGAGTGTGTAACATTAGTGGTCGCGCTAAGTGGCTAGCCCTTTAGCAGCTAGCCCTTTAGCAGCTAACCTATATCTGACTTAACATCACCTAGTTGCCAATGCCCTACAAGACTCCCGTGATAAGCCAGTGAAGGGCGGGGGCTTGGAGAAGGTCTACGCTCTCTGAGACAAACACATCAACAAATGTATAAAAGAAGTAAAAGTGAATAAATATTAACATTCAAAACTTACAATAAATCCAGTGATGCTGACTGCTGCCGCGTAGATCGTAACTTTCTGCAGGCCTTCTGTTGCTTCCCGCCGTCCGCCACAGAGTTCAAACTTTTCTTCTGTTTTTTTCCAAAAAGCAGTAAAGAATCGGTGTAGTATGCGCATTAGCACCGTCTTCTGCTTCGGAGGGTGAATCAGAGGTTAACTCGGAATAAAAAATGACCCCTGCAGCTGCTCAACACTAAAATAAAAATAAAAAATATATAGGCTACATTAAACTGATGACAATAAAAATACAAAAAATAAATAAGATACATTTTGTCTTCCACTAATGTCTAATCCATTTCAGACCATTTGCCCCAATCAAATTGTTACTGTTTTAATAGGCTGATTACAATTTATTTGTTATGATCGATTTTACTTATTTGGTGAAGCACTATGAGATTTTATTGTATTTTAGCATGTGCTATATGAATTAAGTTTATTTTGAAATCATCCCTATTTGAAACAATAGAAATAACAGGACTTTATCATTCTAAGCATGTACTTACTTAATTCTGTTAATACTTAAGTTATGTTTTTAAGTTATGCTTACTTATACACAAAAAAGTTCCATTTAAACAAAAATTATTAGTTAAAATTACTCAAAAAGGAAGAACATGTTACACCAACTTCATAATTAAGTTAGTAGAACTTTTTCTAAAACTTTGAGTATACACTATTTAATCTATTTAATTACTTTGAACGTTCAGGTTTACAGTGCATTTATCCAAACTGCTGAGATGAGACCGGAAACCAACAATCTTGGAAGGGTTCGGTGAGAAAAAAAATCAAACCCCAACTCCGATCATCAGGGAGCAGCATACACACGCGCACATGTGGTGACACACCAACACGTGTGTCATGGAGCATGCTCATTGTTTGTGTGTCACCACCATCACCCTGCTCCTCTCCCAGTGGGTGAGTGATGGGTGAAGGCTGAGCAGTGTGCAGAAGGTGTTAAACTGATCCAGGAATAACACAGAAGCTGTTAGAGTTGTGTTAGATAGAAATGCCTCTGGCTCACACCTCTCACTCCCCAGGGCCGCGACTTAGCTGGGTGTGTGTGTGTGTGTGGATGTGTGTGTAAGCAACATGCACATGTGCTACCCTATGTGCTTGCATGTGTGTGTGTGTGTGTTTGTGTGTGTGGCACTTGTACTGGCTGTGAAGTGTGAGTTCGGTGTCCAAGGACAGCGCAGAAAGCCAGCTTCAGGGATGGACAAAAACGGAGGCTCGGCCAACTGATCGCCACTGAATGGAACCAACAGGATTAAAGCAGCAGTGTGACCTTCACAGATGACTGTTAACAGAGGAACGAGTCGCTGGCCTAGTGTTCATTCTGCCTTAACACTGAGGTCACAGAGAGAGATAGGACATCTGTGACTCTACAGCTACGGAGGCGTTATAATAGCTATCTGCTTTGCTGTTAACTGGATCAGCTCTACACCATAGACTGTATATAAAGATGAACGACCTGTCTCCACCTTTTCACATTGTACAAAAATAATGCTAAAATGGGAACTGTTTGGTTTTTCTCTGTAATATTGTGAGGCCTCGACATAAAGTGCCTTGAGGCGATGTATGTTGTGATTTGGCGCTGTACAAATAAAACTGAGCTGAATTGAATATCCTTGATACAGGTGCCACCATCTTGTGCTTGAGCCAGGGTCCACGCAGTAGTGATAGTGGAGTAGAGCCACAGTATCGGTACACGTTACCGTTACACGCTCTTCACCAATCGCGAGTCAGTCTCAGTCGCCAATCGCGACGTCTTATCCCTAACCCTAACGTGTAATTTTTTTTGGAGTCTCTGCAGTCACAGTTATGCTCTTCATTCATGGAACACTTGCTGTGCAATATCCACCTGTAGTGACTACGGCATCATTAAATGAGTTTATCAATATTTTTGGTGTGTTCTGTAGTAAACCAAACCACAATCTTTTATCTTCAAACCACAGGCCGGCTTCTGGATGGAAATATCAGTCTCTGCAGTCACAGTTATGCTCTTCATTCATGGAACACAATTCCATAATATATCATTGTGTAACTTCCAGGTGTCAGAGTTGCAAATAAATACAGCTAGTAGAAGGAAAGCTGTAATAACTGGAAACATTTTATTGCCTGATGTGAGAGTGAAGCTTTTCTGGTATACATTACTATGAGGCACGATTACAAGCTTCCCTGCAATGGTCTCTCTCTCTCACACACACACACACACACACACACACACACACACACTAGAGTGTGTTCACCAGCAGTGTGAAAGCAGGAGATCGGAAATAACACAGAATCTTTTAATTGTGGTGGGTTAAATATCAATACCAATCACTGAAGCATGATATTCTGCTGGTTTTACACAACATGTTGTTGCACCTACTCACCTCTGTGGACGCACGCTTGACCTAGTCTTCACATGTGACTTGCCTTGATCTAATTATCTCACCACATCCGCCCATCCTTTCAGGTCACTGCTTCCTTTACTTTTAAGGTTACACTCTCTAAGTATGAGCCATCGAAAACCCACACTACCCAAGGTATTGACACAACTACCGTGACTACCTTTCATAAAGTTGAGCAACTTTTAACCACCATAGATCAGTCTATGCAGGTTCGCAGGAAATTAAAATTTGACATTGCTGAATACATTTCACTCGACTTGAAAAGTTAAGCATCTCAGAGCCTCCTCCTGGTCCAATCGAGAGACTCGGTCTCTAAAACAAAGATGCAGAAAACCTCAGCACAAAATGGACGGTCTGATACCCTGCTTGAAAAGAAAAAGGCTCTTTCAGCCTGAACCATAGGCACTGTTTGAACTTTAAAGTTTGGCTAGGAAATTGTATTTTTATACCCTGACAGTCCAAGCACGACTGTCCGCTCCCATGCACAGCATCCATAGAATTGCATCTCAGCCAAAAGAAAGGACGATGAGGTCTGTCTGCCTGTGGGGGATGGTAAAAATCGTATTGAGGTATTTGTAACGACTGCAAGAATGCTTCAGATGCTCCTGGTGAGAAAAGGGAGCGAGGGAGATAGAGAGGGAGATGGAGAGAGTGAGTGAGATAGAAAGCACGAGCGAGGCAAGGAGCACAGGAGTAATGGTTTAGTCACACTCATAATTATTCGTACACTGCCGGAAGAGCCATCAGAGGTAATTTGGGGTTAAGTGTCTTGCCCAAGGACACATTAGCATGTGGACTGGGGATCTAACCGCCGACCTTTGGGTGAGTGGACAGCCGTCTCTACCTCCTGAGCCACAGCCGCCCACAACCTTTTGAATCTGAGTTTACATCTAAATGATACAACATAGCGTGGTTGAAAGAGTAATCTTGGATCGACAAATCACAGGATTTCACTGCTGTTGCTTTTATTTGATCCCTATTGATGTAAACCAGTAAACATGGTGCCGACTGATGATTCTACATGGTGTCAGAAGTGCATGGAATCAGATGGCTAAGTGGGGCCATATGCTCACCATGTTCCCCCTACACACTATCTGTCAAAGTGGCTGAGGGCTGTGAGGCTCCAGAGCTTCTGATCTCCCGACGCAAGTGTTCTTAGATCCCACGAGCAATGTTGGAAGCTGTTTGGTTGTCAATGTCTCGTTGAAACTTTTTGGGCATGCAGTAATTTACTTTTGATCCTGCACGTAAACACTCTCAGATGTTCTTATGAGAGTGGTGCTGCTTACTCAATTAGAGCAGACAACAAGCAGAGGAGCAGCGAGGATGTGTCTGTTGCTGTCTGCCTGCGCAGCTGCCTGAGCGACACACAGAGCGCTCCAGCAGCACTGGGAACCTCAAAGCCAACGCGGGCCCCCACTGATGAAATCAAACAGATGTTCGGAGTCCTCTGACACTTGATGAAACAGTTGGAAGTTTTTCAGGAGACCGGGGGACTGTTGGCCTCCTCACCACGCACCTGCTGCTGGTGACGAAGGCTCTGAGATGTTCAGATATTCATTAAGGAGAATGTCCCACTGCACGACAATCCTCTTTGAAGGGGCCCTGGAAAGTGGACACCTTAAATTAAAACTCTTCAAAGACATTTATTATGCTCTATGATACTGTACTTGTATGAAAACAAGTAATAATGTATGTAAACAGGGTGAAAAAATGAAACAAAGACATGTAAACGTATTATTGTTGGTTGAAAATATTGTTTAGTTTTCTCAAAGGAAAATCTGCCTATTTGATAGTCACTATGTGCCATTGGATCATGTATGACCCACTTTAGTACAGTCACAACTTCAGTCAGCTGGTTTTGGCTAATTTGAAAGAGATGCATGTCAGTGTTCTAGCAATATCTGAACCATGTTGACCAGAGCAAAGGCACAGTCACAAAATGTGTGAGAGAATGTGTCTGGATATATGGCATTTTCCCCAAGTTCCAGCATAGTGACTATCAGTATTTTTTTCAATTTTTCCCAATGAGGAAAGAGCATAAATGGAGAGGCTTGCTCTGGCTGGGTCCATTTATCCTGAGCTGGATGATACGTCAAACATAAACTATTGCAACAGCCACAGAAAAGCACAATTGTGGTTGCACTGAATGTTGGTCTGTTTTCATAGATACAAAATTCACAAGCAGCTATTTTTTTTTGATGACGCACTGGGAGGGCGTTGGGGAACACTTCATCTTCATTTCTGCCAGAGAAAAGTCCTTTATGGACACACAGCCTTAGTAGTGCAAAATGAAAAAGCTAGTATTCACTGACTTGGCTACTGCTATTGTTTTTATGTTTCCTTTTTTTCCTTGGGATAAATTTGGAACTACAGTTCCCATCATGCTTTGGGTAATGGAAAAAAAAAGCCTGTATTTCTTACACATTACACTAACTAAGATAATTCCAGAGGGGTGTGTGTGTGTGTGTGGTTTATTTGGGTTAAGATTTAAGAGTTATTAGTTCAAGAGGGACCGTGAGTTTGGATGCATTCTCTATTAGTTTTGTAGTTGTCATGGTTATGCTTCTGTCCACTATTTGGACACTAAACTCTTAAACTACTTTTTGTTGTAATTTTGAATGTTGTTTGCCTTTGGTTTCATGTGATTTTATGCACTGATGTACTGTTTTTTTCTGTTTTCTGTTCATCTCAAATTCACCACTTTGCGAAACGTTCATCCATCCATTAGCAACAGTGCTAATCCCAGCGGACATTGACCATCCACTTTGCAAAAAATTCAGTCTCAATTATAAATCAGCGTTAAAACATAATTACAAACTTTTTGAGAAATACAAACAAGTACAGATGGGTCCAAATAAAAAATCATCACACTAGTATAGCAGGTCATGTGAGTTTACATTTTTAATTCAGTAATTTAAATTACTAAAGATGCATATTTTCATGGAATTATAGGAAATCTACAGATTTAGAAATCGTTGTACATTAGGGCCCTTACCAAACCTAAATACTTTTCCTTGGATCTCATCAGGTTTAGTCAGAATACAAAGTGCACCCTGAGATAGTGTGAAGCAGATGAACTGGAGATTGAAACAACAAACAAACAAACAGATTGAGGAGACAACCTCTTTCTTTCAAGTACTGATCTGTTTCTTTAAAATCCGCTTGGCACCATCAAAGTGTGTGTTCCTTTCAGCATTAGCTACTGCATTCTTGTTCACTTTATAAACCTGTCAAAATGTCAAGGTCTGCATATTAGAGATCTGCGTTGTTCCGAGCTTCATGAAAAAGACCTCCACATAACTCCAGGCCTTGACGGAGCTTGTTTGTCTGTCCTGTAGTGCATTTTGTATAAGCTGTCTATTGTGGTAAAACACGGCTGTCCATGTTTCTGTATCTAGTGGATTTCAAAGATTTTTAATTGTGACTCTCATTGTCAGTAAACACAGCCTCAAATCAATTTCCTATAATTTTGGACAGGCTAGTGTATCTAGAAAAAAGACTTCTGATTAATATCTGGTATAACACTAACTGAGGGCAAAATCCAAACACCTCTATGAATCTGGATTTTGAAGTTTATACATTACACAGATTAGGGAGACTAGGAATTCCCCAAAGTAGGCCTGGGAGGAGACCCTTTTGTGAGGGGAAATTGCTGGGAGGCCACTGGCAGGTATCCATGATGAGAATATTTACAGAATTCCATACCCTTTACATATATACTTCCAGTTTGTGACTCAATGGTCCAACAGCATTGCAATGCCTGTGAATGCCTGAGATGTACATTTTTGAAAGTATATCTAAACTAGCTGGCAATCAGTACAGCGCATGCCCCCATCAAGGGCATAACTCTGCCAAAGACCAACAGTCCTCTTAAAATGCAATCGAGCCCCGCCAAATTGCAAACACGCTTAGACAGTTTATCAGGAATGGACGGGTGGAGGAGTAGAGCGCTGGTGGACAGTTTAGTGTAGTGGGCTAGAAGAAATCACCTGCTGCTAAATGTGGACAAGACCAGAGAGATGGTGATAGACTTCAGGAGGAAGGATACTGCTACGCAGCCTCTTTTCATTCTGGGGGAGGAGGTGGAGACGGTGGAGGGCTACAGATACCTGGGTGTTAACAACGACAACAGACTGAACTGGAAGACCAACAGCATGACTGTGTAAATGAAAGCTGAGATCCTTCAATGTGCAGCAGGATGTTGGAGATTTTCAACCAGTCTGTTGTGGCCAGCGTACTGTTCTTCACTGTGGTCTGCTGATGGAGCAGCATCGGAGCCAGCGACACCATCGGACTTAATAAACTGTTTTAGAAAGCTGGTTCCGTAATAGGCTGCAAGCTGGACACTGTTTTCTATATTTATCTTTAATGATATAATTACATTGCATTAACCAATGCCACGTGTGCAGCAGGATGTTGGAGATCAGTCTGTTGTTGCCAGCATACTGTTCTTCACTGTGGTCTGCTGGGGGAGCAGCATCGGAGCCAGCGACACAAACAGACTGAACAAACTGATCAAGAAAGCTGGCTCCGTAATAGACTGCAAGATGTACGCGTTTGAAGCTGTGGTGGAGAGAAGGACTATGAACAAACTGTTATCCATCATGGATGACCCGGACCATCCTCTCCACCTCACACTGAACAGACAGCGGAGCTCCTTCTCCAATAGGCTGATTCAGCTTCGCTGTCACAAAGAACGTTACAGGAAATCTTTCCTGCCACATGCCATAAGACTAAACAACACCTCACCTCTGGCTGACAGATAGACCTTGTTCCACTGTCAATACTTCATGCAAATTCTGTGAATTTATTATACTTATTTTCTATATATATTTTTTAGGGGGCAATTCGTATATTTTTAAATTTTTTGTGTAAATATTGTACATATTTTTTAATGTGTGCTGTGTGAAACCTGCTGCTGCTGATACACCAGAATTTCCCAGCTTGGGATGAATAAAGTATTTATCTATCTATCTATCTATCTATCTATCATACCACAGCATCTTAGCCTTAAAGCCTTTTTGCAGTTCCCTTCTTTACATGGGCCTTGACACTTAGCTGCACATCTCTACAGAGAAATAATGGGAAAAAAACACCCTACATTGGTGAAAACAAATCATCATTCATGACTACATGACTGCTGTCTTATTCAGCTTGGTCATGTACAATTTTGATCTCTCTTAGTTATGGGGTACAAATTATGACCAGAGACATTACCCCCATATGATTGCCCTTCCCACACTGAAAGTCGAAGTGGGTATGGTGAGTTTATTTCTAAGATGGACACCCTGCTTTATTTCTCTGCCAAGGAACTCACGTTTTCACCACTGTCAGTTTTTTGTTTGTTGGTTGGTTGGTTTGGTTTTAAATATGATTACGCATAAACTACTTATTAGATTTCCACAACTTGGTGGAAGGATGGAAAATGGGCCTAGAAAGCACCTATACAATTTAGGACTTGGTCGGAGCAAAGTGGCAGAAATTTTTTTATTTCTACATTTTTACCAATTTCCCAGGGAATAATGCATGGATCGTGATGAAATTTTTTTTTGACCGTTGGGCCTTGGCGGAGGTATGCACTCTATTGAATTATGGCGTTCAGCTTTTAAGGCGGACCTGGAAACAGACACACTCAGGTAGGGGTTTACATGAGTTTATTAAGACTAGTGAGTCTGGCGATCCTGACATGCACAGACGAAGCAGGGGACAGGCAGTTGTAGGGCAGTTCAGAGTGAATGGCTGGTAGTTACGTGGCTAGTGTGTGTCGTGTTGCGGCCTAACCCTAACCCGAAACTAAGATTCTTTTGAGCTTGCAGCTCCTCCTCTGACTTTTGCATGAGCTGCTAATAATAATGGATATTTGTTTTCCAGGCAAATACAAAGGCAAATACAGACAATGTTGACTGACACTGTTCTAACAAACCGTCTCAGCAGGAGAATACTCAAAGACATGCTCCTCACCACTGACATGACATCAAAAAGTAAAGTTATCTATTGAATCACTGTGACTTTACAGTGGAGCAAGCAAAGATATTTCAAACTTCAAACAACAGCAGATGACCAAAGTGCTGTACATTAAAAGTATCCCAAAACCCAGGAAAAAACAACAACACCAGCTCTACGCGATTAAACACAAGGACCAGTTTTACAGACAGAAGACAGGGAAGAACAAACGTTAAACTGAGTTAAAAGCCAAGGAGTAAAAATGTGTTTTAAGACGGGATTCAACAACAGGTAGTGTAAGTGCCAGTCTAACGTGCCGAGGCAACTCGTTCCAGAGTTTTGGGGTTACAACCGCAAAGGCACGATCTCCCCTTTGCTTCAATCTTGACCTGGGGATGACTAGAAGCCACTGGTCAGCAGATCTGACTGACCTTAATGGGATGTGGGGTTGTAAGAGGTCAAACAGATAGTTTGGAGCTAGCCCATTAAGTGACTTAAAGGCAAACATCAAAATCTTAAAATCAATCCTAAAATGTACAGGGCGCCAGTGAAGGGAGGCCAGTATCTGGGAAACTTACTGCCATCATGGTTATTAGTTTTACTTCTATAATATAGCAGAAATACAATCTAAATAGTAATTTACACCAGCTGGATTATAAATAGAAGTAGAGGAAGAAAATATTGTTTAAATATGATGCAAACTGAAAAAGAATGCAAATCATGGGAAAAAACTTGAATCATCAATTTTAGATGAAGGAACATACATCCACAATCAGTGTATCCACCTGAAACAGCATGTATCTCCAGATACAGTCCGTGACCAGAGGATATGCACCTAGTTAAGAGTATTAACGTATGGTTCAATTGGTTCAAGTCATATCTTCAGGACAGAAAGTATTTTGTGTCTTTTTGAAACTGTGTCTGAGCAGATGGCCATGACTTGTGGGGTTCCACAAGGGTCCATTTTGGGTCCACTCTTGTTCAATACAAAATTCTACAAAATAACAAAGTAGCCTGCCATAACTATGCAGATGATACGCAGATTTATATATCACTTACAGCAGGTGATTTTGAACCTATTCATTCTCTGTGTCACTGCATCAAACAAATATAAGAATGGATGCAGCAAAATGTCCAACAACTAAATAGTGATAAGGCTGAGATAATAGTCTTTGGAGCACAGAAAGAAGGACAATGTCATCTCTCACATTGACTCTGTCTCTCAAAACTAAGAGCCAGGCTAGAAATCTTGGTGTTATCCTGGACTCAGATTTAAATTTCAACAGCCATATCAAATCAGTAACCTCGTCAATATCGCACGAGGCAGAGACATAATTTCAAAAGAAGGCCTAGAAAAACTTACTCATGCCTTTATTTCCAGTTAACTGGACTGCTGTAATGGTCTGTTCACTGGGCTTTCGAAAAAAGGACTTTGGCAACTCCAAATTATTCAGAATGCCGATGCCAGGGTCCTCACCAAAACTAAAAAATACGAGCATATTTCACCAGTTCTAAAATCCCTACACTGGCTACCAGTTATCCAGAGAATCAAATTCAAAATCCCATTGCTCATTTACAAATCACTCCGTGGCTCTGGGCCTTGATACATTTCTGACATGCTTGTGCCATATAAACCCTTGTAGAATCCTGAGGTCATCTGGTGCTGGCCTACTGGTTTTAAATAGATGTATTTATTGTCTTGTTTGATCTTTTTATATATTTTTAGGTAATCCTATTAAACTGAATACTTCGTTGTTTGATTGATGTTTGTTATTTCACACAGTTTACCACCCTGGAAAGCAATTTGAGTTGCCTTTGTGTATGAAATGTGCTATACAAATAAAGTTGCCTTGCCTTGCCTACGTTAAGAGTGACAGGACATGAGCATAAGTAGCCAGACTGAGTCAGTGCAGGCTGCATTGATTCATTTGTGTATATTGTAAAAATGAAGAACATAAACAGCCTCAACAGACGGACACGTTAAGTATCCCACAGTGGCAGAGACAGAGATCTGCTACACCTGGCAACCACACTGTGAGTCTTCCGGGTTCAGCTGTTGCCTCTCCAACAAAAATAGTTAAAATCCATAACCTTCTATGACCTGACTAATACTAAATAAATAGCCCTATACAAAAAAAAAATAGTAAGTCCGATTTGTTCTTTTCATTAGGTTGCATGTACATTTAATTAAATCTACCTTTTATGTTAATGTCATTCAGGATTGAAAAAGCATCAACGAGTGCCTTCCTTATGCAATCGTTGTATAGACACTATATATACACTTTATTGTTCCTTAAGGATGCTACAATTTCTACACAACATAAAAGATATTTCACTCGGCGTTGTCGATTGCTTGCTCTTTCTCTCTCTTAAAAAAACAAACTGACCGCAGGCAGCACTGGGAGAAATGACACATGCATCTGGGGCTCCTAATAATATCCAGAAAGTTTTTACCGTCCTCAGCAGGCAGACCTCAGTTTAACACTGGCCCTGCTCTGAGCGCGGACTGTGGGCATGCTTTGCCAGTGTGCAGGGTAAAATGTTGAACATCCATCCTTTAGTTCTGTTGCATTTTGATATGACAGGGCACTGATTCAACCTATAGCATCAACTGAAACTTTACCGAAACAACGAGGACAGCTCAAACCAACTTGTCAACAGGCCAACAATTCGAGTTTAGCACCATGGTCATTATCCTTCATGATAACATGAAGGTCCTGTCTTCGTTAACGAGAGAAAACAGAGGAAATAAAGAAATGCCAGTTTCTGACAGCTCATCCTCCCTCGAACACAACTCTGTGGAATATAAAGTTAGATAAACTTTTTAATGTTATTCAGCTAAAGATAAACTGTCCCTAAATCCCGAAATGTCCTCCCAGCTCACTGCTGTGAACTGTGTAGTTGTAGAGTTTACTGGTGTGTTATGAAGGATGGGATCCCTGTCGAGGGTTGGCTGTTCCAAAACATTTTTTGATGGAGTGTACACTAGAGAGGTGTATTTCATTTGTTATTATCAGGGGATTTTACAGATGGATGACTTTACAGGAATGGTGGAATATGTTTTTTCCTTCTCAGATGGAGTACACATTTCCTTTGAGACTGGCCAGCGAGTCACTCTGGTACGACATAAATGGCCAAAATATCTACAGTTATGAAAAATAAACTGAAATCACATCAGGGTACAGCTCTGCTGTACACTCAACGACTGTATCGAATTCAAGCATCCTTCTGATGGTAAAGGAACCGTACAGTAAAGGCTGTGCAATCAGCAACACAACCTGAAATCAAATCAAATCATTTCTGTCGGTCATTACATTCACAGTCTGTGAATGGGAATCAGGTATTGTGCTCAATATGCTGTGAGTTGTGAAGGAAAACAGGGCATAATTGATAAAAGTTCCATTATTTTTCGGCTACATTTTAAAGGGCCATGACTGACCAGTACATTTTAATCCAGATCGTTTTCTTAAACGTTTAAGCGTATGTCTTTGTTTCCCTCCTTTTTTGAATTATTATTCCCTACATTTCAGACAACCATTATGCCAGTTAGACAGATTAGCATTTTGTCTTAAATTCATAAATACACCTACCATAACCTAGACACAATCTATTAACAAGTAAATTGTATCTAATTAACAAATGAACACAATATGGCTGAATACAGAGCTGAGCAGGTAAGTGATTCAGACAGCAGGTCCGTCAACTCATACGATGAACTATGTCATATGTGTTCAAAACGACCATTTCCTAAAATAGCGCCTCTCCACGAGGTACGGCACAAATACTTTTTTCACCTCAGATCGTTGTGGGGTTTTATTTGCTTTACCAACGCATGGTTAATGAGCTTGTACAGGTCAGGGTGATGTCAGGGTGACATGGCAGAGAATCAGCATGATTACTTTACAGAATGTAAGGAAATCTATTTAAATACACAAACTTGACGGACTCACCAGGTCCACCGCAGACCTCTAGCAACCGTGTACCTTACTACCACTAGAGGTCTGCGGTCTTTTAATTCACCACAAATACGTCATAAAACGCAATTTCAACCAATTATTTTTTAGGTGGAGGACAGTCTCGATTCAGACCACTGTGGGTAAAAAAAAATCATATTGATAATCATATTCTGAGGAAAAAAACATTTAAAGTTGCTCGCTTTTAAACTGATATTAAAGTTGTAAATTTAGAAGAAACAAACTTGGATATTGCCTTTGTACATAATGGTAATTATTTTACAATTTTTTTGTGAAGAAACAACGTTGCTTCACATTGCTGTGTCCTGCAGTGGATCAAGTTATACTTTGCATTCAGTTTTAGCAATTAGGAAGAATTTTGCCCAGAATTATCATATCATCAATAGCATCAGGACTGTGAAGGGATATTGTGGTGAATAGAGCTTTTTCAGAAAAAACATCATACTGTTTTTTTACTTGTCTTGACTTATACTCTTTTGTTATTGCCCATTTTTCTGTTCATTCTGATGCACAATGATCCTCCATCCAAATCTACACATTGTTTTCCTCTGAATATGCATAATTCACAGTCTACATCCTAATAACAGTATGGTAATGATGATTCTATTATACGGTTTTATTCTGCAAAATCAGCATCATTTCAGCATTTCAAAATTGAATTGCAAAGCATTTTTTGATTAGGTCATCCACTGCAGGCATTATACATATTTATATGATATCACCGTGTCAACTGAAGCCAAATTAAATAAATAATTACCTGAAATGTAAAAAAAAAAATAGTGAAAATGAACAAAATGTGAACAGACCATTTGTGTCATTTGGACTAAACATCCCACTGATGTTCCTCAACTAATGTGTTCAGTTACAGCGTATTACAAATATAAAAAAAACAGTCATTTCATCTCAGTCATCATCTTTCCTGTCTACCTGGAGAGAAGGAATTGGAGTGGAAAGTAAAATGGGAATGTGACCTAGCTGCCACCTCTGCACACTGTGTTAGTACAACAGGATAAGATAGGGGGGTTGGGGGGGGGGTCCGGGGGGGGCTGAGGAGTTGATGTGGGTGGCTACAGGCGGCTGAGGAAGGATGAAGTTATGGAGCGAGCTGAGGGTGAGAGTTTGCCTGGGGCACATCGATTAAACATGGGGGTGAAGGGAGGGAGGGGAATTTCAGGTCTGACATGTCAGGGACAGGCCTGAGGCAACACGCCTCTGCATGGGTGTAGGGTATAGGTGCATACACACACATTGTTACATGTCTTGGGACTAACCTCATTGACCTGCGGCCTCTGCGCTGTCAGGAGTGTTTAGCCTGGATCGGCTGCAAGCTCTCCCCTGTGGCTTTCATCGGACTCATGGGGCCAGGCCTCTGTCGGCGGGGACTGACAACACACACACGACCAGCAGCACACCTGTAGAGGTCAGATTCTGTCTACACCACAGTCTGTTTTTAAAAAAAATGATTTGTTTGCCTCAATGTGGAATTAATGACAAATCATGAAAGTCGGGCTGGTTACCTTTTTTTTCATGTCATCCTCCATCGCTTCCCCCTGTCATTATCTGTCCTGCCCTGAGGTGTTTTTCGTTGGCCTCTGTATTGTCCGCCGTCTCAGAAAACCTTAAATGGTGATGGATGGATGAACTAATCAATGGAAAATTAAGCATGGTGTCAGCACATTGTAATGACAATGATGTACTATACACACTGTTAATATAGGGATTCATATTTCATGGGGCAGCTGTCTATTTAATGACATATTTAACTGGAAACTACAGTATTTATCTTCCACTAACAGTATATCATGATAAGAGTTCATGGCGTCTTCTAATGATTTTATCATCTGGTAATGTCTAACAGTTGAATACTAAACCTTCTTTTATTATATCTGCCAAATCACAAAGTTTTAACGAAACAAAAGTGATTCATTTAAAAAACAAAATACATTTAAATTCAATGTAAATAAAGAATTGTTAACTGACAGAACAGTCTGATTATTAAGAACATATACAAAAGCAAAGGGTTTAAACGCTGTGAGAAAGAAGGAGGCGAGGACCGACAGTTGGCCAGGAAGCCAACCGCCCACTGTCGGAGCGCTGGGGTTATTCAGTCTGTGAAAAAGAAAACACACGAATCCACATCTCAAATCTAAACACCGCGCTGAGGGAACTGTGCCACCACAAACCGCATCACCATGTGTGAGTAGACCACCGGTGCATTGACCCCATCTGTGGCCAGATGTCACCACCAGCCATAGTACCGGACACAAGGACGCACAAAAAATATAACTTTGTACTTGGGGTGTAGGGATATACCAGTACTGATAACTGTGAGATTAAAAAGACCTGTTAATGATATTAATAGTACAAACACTTGAAAAGATTGTGTAACTAATCCAGTGCCTCTTAGATAATTCCTGTTTTGTCTGAAATCCATCTGTCATGATGCAGTAATAATACGGTTCACACTCTAACATAGACGGCTTTAGATATTATTATTATTTGGGCAAAACATATCTGCAAAAAGAGCAGAACAACTGGACTTTGTCTTCCTTGTGTGGACAAAAAGCAAGCCCCCAAAACCTAAATCATAAATACAGACGTGAAACCATAATATACTAGTGTGATTTTTATTGAGAATGATAATTATAATTCCATAAATGAATGGAGAAACAAGGTAAATACCATGTAATGACATTGGTCTATCAACAATAATTCTGTCCATCTTCCATCACCCAGGTTGTTCACTAAATGGTTCGCTCATGGCAACATCAGGAGACTTTAGCTAATAAAATGGTTAAATCCTCAAAGCAAAGTGCAACATTTGTTTCTGAACAAACCTCAATAACTTGAAGGCAAACCACATCTGCTTATGGACATAACTCAAGAAAGAGGAAATGAAATGCTTCATTAGTTCATTCATTCATAAGCACACTTAAAGATGTTGGATGAGAAACATGATTTGGCCGGCACCAGCACACTACCAACAATGAAAGGCCTCTTTTCTTATTTGAACAGGAGTAAAATAGTCTCCACATGACTCATGAAAGAGTCAAATGGTCCCAACCAACAAGTTGAGTCACACTTCACACACACACCACAACCTGCAAAGTCAAATCTGGAGCTTTACAAGAGCTAAATGTCAGTGCTGCTTTGCACGGATGAGGCAGGAGACATGGAGGGATGGAAGGCGGAAGATGAATAAAAAGACTTAAGGAAATGGGGAGTGAGGGTGTGAGAGAGAGGGGAAACGATGTGGTTAACAGAATGCCAGAGAAACATTATTTTAAGTCATAGTCGTCTTTACTTCAAGTAGATGGATTGCGTCTCCATAAGCCCCGAGCGCTGCTCAAAAGCACAGGGACACCTAGAAAGCCAGCTTTGCGTGTGCCTCAGAGAAATGCAAAACATAATCTACTTTCCCTCGATCTCCCTCCCCCCCGGAGCATAACAAAAGAGCCTGGAAAGAGTGTTTGTGATGCTAATTCTGTAGGAATAAATATGCAACACAAAATTCAGACGCTTTAAGAGAGGAGAAAAAGATGAAGAGTGGTGATGGAGAAAGAAAACGATGCTTTAGGGGCCTGCCAGGAGGGAGCAGACTAATCCTTTAACATAGCCTGCGTATCCGCTGTACAGAGGAAATGTGAATTAAACATGCCGCTGATGAAAAAGGAGAAAAAAGGGTTGAATAAAATGAAAAGCAGCCAATCTCAGGTGTTACAGCATTACCTGGAGAGGGCAGTGGCTTAGGTGTGCTCATCCTGCGTGAGATGGATGACTCTTGTCTCACAGGAAACAATGCTCATGTGAGAATCTACATGGTGCCGAATCCTGCGGGACATCTCTCATCCAGCGTGTTACAAGAAAAAGCCATAACAGTACAGGGCAAAGTACTTAACATGCCCAGTTGTCTCCTATTGAAACGTTATATCTTTAAAAAAAAAAAGAAAAGAGAAGAAGAAAAAGTCCTTGGCTGACCTGCTTGTCTTGTCTCTGTTGTCGTGCACAACTCCCCCATACAAACTACATCATATGCACCAGGAGGAGTTTCGACCAATATTATTATCAGATTCTGTATATTCAGCTACTGGCCTCAATGTGTGGTCTACATGGTATGAAACAGGAGATTATTATTATTTATTTTAATTTTAATGTCAATTAGTGTTCAGATAATTGAATATATCTATTAAAATGTCACACTAGTCATAAAGAAACTTTTACTCAATAATATTAAAATTCAATCAAAATGAGAGTATAAGAATAATACGGGCTGGTACATCACATTTGCTGTTTTATTTTGAACTAACAACCCTAATGCAGCTTTCCTGTTCTGCGGTTGCTCTGAGCTCACACTGATTTGAGCGCCACAGACTGACAGGATGAGTTGCTCCACGACTCAAGCACTGAAAATCAGAACTGAGCTTTTTGAGGTCAAACTCCTTATAATGATTTTAAAAGTTTAACTGGGACATTCTGTTCCTATACTTGACCATT
Organism: Scophthalmus maximus; assembly: GCF_022379125.1. Lineage (NCBI taxonomy): Eukaryota > Metazoa > Chordata > Actinopteri > Pleuronectiformes > Scophthalmidae > Scophthalmus > Scophthalmus maximus. The sequence goes on along the minus strand of NC_061523.1, from coordinate 1,416,287 downwards.
CATCAAATCCCTCTATAAGAGAGCTGGGTTTTTTCTCCTGGAACGTATTGAGTGCTCACTGCACTCCATACAAAGTTTACAGCTGAACGGGCCAAGGCGCAAAAATAGAATATCATAACATGCAACATAAAAACAAAACTAGAAAGAAGGTGTTACATATGACTCCTTGTATTGAGAGCACACTCATATGTAAACACAGTACACCATTGCCATGATTGATATAATAAATAATAATTATCAAAAAGAATAAAAATATATATAATGAAACAGTGGTCAGCAATGTAGTCATCACCATATGGTTAGTGTAGTATAGTAAATATATAAAATATTAAATAATAATTAGTAGTAATAGTATTATAACAATTATCAATAGTATAATAGTAATAATGATATACAACTTGTGTATATGGTCTATATAACAATAGACAGCCAATGCAGTTACACATTGAAAAATACGTGACCCTTTCACATTGCAATTTCAATGTACCATAAAGATGAATTGGTCAGCACTCAGTAAATATACGCACATTGGAAATGACAAGTTTCATTCCAAAGTCCATCAAAACACGATGAAGACATTTGACTCGACTTCTTGCTCTTCTAGAAAAAGGGGGGGGGGGGGTGACAAATGGGTGTGAACTGGGATCGGCATCAAGAGGGATGAGATTTCAACCTCATTTAAATAACCCAGATCCACGCTGATATACTGCTGAGCACAGCGAGGTGATAGCCCAATCCGTCAATCGAGGCGAGGTGGGTTGGTGGGGGGGGGGGGGGGGCAAGAGAGGATAGAATGGGGCGAAGACATGAAAGGAGGAGGGAGAGGGGATCACGATGAGCGGGGCTGGGAGTCTTCAGAGGTGAGCGCCAGGATCCAGAGCAGAGATGAGAGGAGAGGGAGGTGGGTGAAGGAGATAGCAGCTCAGGCGGAGAGAAGATTAAAGCCACTTCCGTACAGCATTGGCCCCATTAATGTATTTTGTAAACCCCCCCCCCTTCTGTGATCCCTTTCAACCTCCAAGGGCCACACGAGTCAACGTGGCAAGAAGATGCCGAGGGATGAAATATTTACAAAAGGCAATCATTTGTTTATATCTCTGACATGCATAATTGTGATGCATGTTTTATTCATGCCGTATTGTTTATTGCCTCCAGTCGGAGGAGAAGGGGGGCCGTCTTTTGAACGTCAACTGAGACAACCAATTATGGAAGATGTTTCTCTTGCGTTGCAGTGTGTCTGCGAGTGAACCTTTTTTGTGGCTCGTCTCTCAAAGAAACAAGGAGCTCTCATTTCCTCAGCCGGAGTTGAGGGGGTTTGTCGTGTCACAAGCTCTCCTAATTGGCTGACACTGAGCCCTCATGAGAAGTGGGGAATGCTGAGGACAGGGAGGTGGAGAGGAGAAAAAGACGCGAATAAAGGTAGATGAAAACGTGGTAAAGGCAAAAGTGCAAAGCATGTTTACTGAGGTGTGATCACCACCAGTTATGTTCATTTTAACTATGTGTTCACTGGCAAAAACTCTTTGCAGCGAGCAGGCACATCATTGGAGACCTGGCAGAGGTGAGCCACTGTCCTACATTTAATTCAGTGGACTGCAACTCAGTTCTGTAATGCCTCGGACACAGTACACGATGCTCGAGGTCGTAAGATGCTGTTTTCAAAAGCTTTCAGTCGTTCTGCTGTTCACACTACGTGACTCAGCGGCGTCGGGGGGGCGGGGGGGGGAAACACACATGAGAAGTGACACTGGAAACGCACGAAGCGGGGATTGTTTGTCACTTTCACGATGGACGCCAGAAAGAAACCGCGTTCAATATGTTGCAGGATACCCTGATGTTAAAAGGTCAGAAACAGGAAGTAGTTTGAGCGGACGCTGCCTGTGTGTTGTGTGGACGTTGAGAAATAACTCAACGCCTTAATATGTGGTTTGGCATTGGAGCCTGCTCGAAGTTACACATTCATCAACTGCAGCCTGCTAGATATCTGAAAGACGTCGGCGAGTCCCTTTGAACGGGCCATTGTTAGTTCACACACAGCGATCGAGTGCCAATTTGCGAGCCCCGATTTCACCCCGATTTTCCTCCGATTTGCTGCAGCTGGAGGATTTGTCGGCAAGCTGAAAATCGCGTAGTGTGAACTCGGCATAACTCAGCGTTGAGCAATATGAGCATTATACACAGATGACCGAACTCACAGGCTTATAAGATAACAGTGGTCATTTCATCCATATCGTTAACACGGGCCCAAACATTCCCTCTCACGTCTCCTAGCTCCGCTCGATGCAATTCTGCTTTAGCTTGGGTGGGAAAAAAAGTGCATTTGAAAAAAATTGGGTCTCTGTCAAGCTTCAATATTAAACATGATGTGTCCAAGCGCTGCCACTGAACTCTGGTCAGATTTACTAAGCTTGTTTACCTGTTCGTCGATGATGCTGACATGAAAGCTTGTTACCTATAAATGCAGCATGACTGTGGTCGCAGTGGTGGAAGAGGTCATCAGATATTTTACTTGAACAAGCTACACACGTGTTCAGGTATTCAGGCTTCTCAGGTCAAAAGTGTGTGTGTGTGTGTGTGTGTGTGTGTGTGTGTGAAGCTAGGCAGGGAATTACTATTAAAAGTTGTGCCACCCAATGAGGTGCAACAAAGTCAAACACAATCTGTACAAGCTAATGTTAATGATGTCAATGAAAACTATGACTAAAGATGTTTTTTTCCAAAACTAAGACGAGTCAACGAGGAGACGTCACAGAAAACATCAACAATTGTGACTAGATGAATCAAAATGTCATTAACTAGAGCAAAGGCACAATTGAAATGTTGTCTAGAAAATAAAAGCTTGTCATACACATTTCTGGAATGGATCTGTGAAAACTTAATGTTGTATTGTGGTTATTAAAATGCACAGCAGGATGATTATTTTGGAATTAAATGAAGTCTGTTGGGCGGAAGATAGTGTAGCTGTCTTGTTCTTAACTTGCTTTGCCTACAATGAGCCTCAAATATCTTCTTTACAAATGTGATACCATCCACTCTGCATCTTTCCAGACAACTAAAGTATACATGAAGTTTATTTGTATGGGATTACTTACATGTCAAATATCATGAAACCACATCCAGAGTGGACGTGGGGAATCAATGATGCAGTTACCGATAATTCATTTGTAACAGCAGGAACAAATAATCCATAGGCACTCTCAGCTGGACATTTCATTATGGTAAACACCATTGATCAATGATAGCGGTGCCGCGCTAGGCCCTGTTAGCAGAGGAAACACACTGTGCGTGGAAAGATGAGCTGTCACATCACCCACTATTTATCAAGCGTTTGACGAATGAATGGGGCATACTGTAACAATGTGTGACATGATATTTATGTGACATAACGACTGAACACATAACTTAGCAAAGCTCTGGGACCACATCAAATCTTAAGATGTTGTTACAATGCTCCCTGATTGTTTACTTATTCAATTATTTAAGCTATCTTCTGTAAGAAAAACATTGAAATAACTGAAGGTGGCGTCTGGATGACTCATATTCCTAAACTGTAGACTGACACTTGACACCGTCAACTGTCACTTTCTGCCACCAGTGTGGCTCCGACCACAAAGCAGGGCTTTCTACAAACACATAAAAGGTCTATAGGCAGTTTAGGACCTGTCTGTTTGCTTGTTCTCAGATCTCCGCAATTACCTTGGTGATAGAACTGAGTGTGTAATGACCCACACAGTGTTAATAAGACACGCTGTATTTTTAATCTCCTTCAAAAGAACACGCAGAGTGGGTATTCACTTTCGCTTTCTATTACATGAATGAATCCCAACAGATCCAGCTTGGATTCATGAAGGCTGATACAAACATGAGCTGCTGCCAGTGCATGTTTGAATAAGCTTAGCTTTGATTCGCACAGGCACCTGTGTTAGTCACCTAATAATAAAACTTGAAAGTGTGCAAATGACACGTTTTTTATCTCACCTATTGTGTTAGGGTTGAATTTGAGTTTTTTTTTAAAGTTTAGAACATACATATATGTCTTTTAGTTTTTAATCAAAATACATCATCAACAATGGCTTAATGAGTACAATAAAACATACAGAGCATTTATTATAAACCTAAAAAATAAAAAGGGGAATACATAGTAAATGTTGTCAAACCATTAAAAACAAAAATGACAGCAACACAACATAATAGTGATGGAATATATAGTATTATTATTATCAATAATAACATAAAGTGGTATTAAAATTGTTTCAAGCTCAGACAGTATAGTGACTTGAGTTGAAATATAGACTGTTGTGCAGTCCATATACGGGCCTCAAAAAGGAACCCAGGATCAGTCCGAATCTTGTTGCCAGTTTTGACCAGAACCGTCTTTTCAAAATTTAGTTTGCGCATTTTTTTTCTTTAATCATTAGCCTCTCATGGTCTTGATATATACTGGTATTGTTCACAGCGACTTGTGCACTGTAATTTGGATTTGGGCTAAGGTACATATATATATATATATATATATATATATATATATATATTGTAGCAAACCAGGGGAAACAGACCAGCCAATCCGCCACAGGGGGCGGGTCCATAGGCTCAGACTGGGGGAGGAGTCTATCTGCCTGTTCAAGTGCTGCAGCCACTTGGCACATGGCACTGTCACACCTGCAGCCCCTGGGCCTGAAACTTCTCCGTAATGATGGATTCATTGGAAAGACGCATCTAGCTGTAGAAACACTGTAGTACCTATTCCCGGCCTATATGTGGCGCTGTTTTCTGCTACAGAACTCCAGCAAAAAAGAAGAAGAAGAGGCGGAGCATACAAATACTTGTAGAAGAAGAAGCCGGACAAGAACAACAACAGTACGAAGATGTCGAGTGAGAAGGGAAAAGTAGTCTCCGATTCTGAGTGCGAACTGCTGTTGCGACCTATGGTCGCCTCGCTGAGTGGCGAGTTCTGTGCTCTGTGGCTGAGCGTGTGTGGCGTGCAGCGGTGGCCGGAGCTCGAACTTTGTCGGTTCTACTTACTCTGTGGTCTCAGTGAGGAATCATCACTGATGACATCATCGTATGCGTATCTGGCGTTCACACAAACTCACATACACAAACGCAGGGGGGGGAGATTTATCTTCTCCGCCCTGGGACCTGGATTCGAAAGAGTGCGTTTTCAGGCAGCGAAAACTCCAGGGTGCGTCTGGACGGGAGGCGCATACGTGCAAGAATTCCGCGTGTTTACAACAAATTCGCATTCATGTAGACAGGGCCTCAGAGAGCCAGCCCAAGGCCGCATGGGGGGTGAGGAACAAAGGACCAGAGTGGCAACACTGCAGGAGTTGTGGGGTTCAGTAAGGAGATAGGCTGGGAAAAGGACTGACCTCTCGCCCTGCTTTCACGACGACCCCTCATGAAGGCTGACAGACCCGGACGGGAAGAATCGCTAACTGCCCCTTTGAGTGCATGGCGCAAGTGCATTTCCGTGCAATCCAAAAAAGGTCGACAGGCTGTGTGTACAACAATCACCAGATCACTATTATAAGGATGCATTTTCCAAGGTGGAAGAGAGAACGCTGCAGAGGAAACAGATCTGGTTCTTGTGAAAATGCATGTCACAACTGCATTGCCCTGAAACGAGCAAAGACACTTGCATCGTACTTGTCACCACTTTGTAAGGGAGCGTTAAAGCTTGTCTGACGTGTCCATTTCACCAGATTACCTTCCTTCCTTAGAGCCAAAAGTGATCAGACTTTGAAATACTCATGTGTTACAAACCAAAAATAAGGTATCTCGTTTGTTTTAATTTAATATCTTTTAAGTATTTTTTATTTCTAGCCTTCCTAATTTTTAATATTCTATTCTTTACTTGTCAGAAATGGGCTTCCATATGAAACTGGGATTGACCGGTGAGAATATCAAGTCCTGTGTTGTCATTAGCACAAGCATTCAAAGAAGCTTTATGACCCCTCACTTGTTCGGTCTCCTGCCCAGTTGGCATTAATGGCTCTAAAGTTGATTAAAGTCGGCAGCTAGGCAGTCATCTATAGAGGCCTTCCTGTAAATAAGCCTGATGGTCAAGAGCCGCCTGCCTCCTTCCTCTGCTTTAAGCACTGATGTGCTTAGTATTGATCCCACTTGCAGTAAGTACAGAGGACCCCTGTAAATCAAACCTATTAAATAGTGTTAATTTTGTCAGCTTTTTTTTTTAGTTGTAGCCTCAGTCTTGAGATAAATAGTCCAACTCCAATGCAATTGAACTCCAGACAATCAGAAAGTAACAACATTTTATGATGTCATTTTTAGGGCCTTAGTAGAAGTAATGTACTAATTGTGTTTCACAGTGTTCTTACTGGTATGTGGTTGTGCGAGATAACTACATTATCATCTTCAAACTTGGCAGGTGTGTTACTAGGAGCCCAAGGATGTGCCGTGGCTCTTTTGATGCAATTTGGACTTGCAACACCTTCAATATTAATATATTTATAATCAACTAGCGAACAGTGCTCTGTAGCAGCAGGGACTGGGACTCTTTGAATGTATCTGACGTCATCAGTCACGACAACAGCACGTCTCAAAGATGGCTGCCCCCGGTCCATCCATGGGTCGTGCACGTAGTCGCCGGGCCTGGAAAATGAAGCCAATGTGGAACTGCCTGAGGGCTGTATTCTCTGAAATCGCCAGCAGAGGGCGAGTTCACTGGTTGCAAAAGTTTTCCGTTTCTATAGAATCTTCTTTACGGCATGATGTTCACTTTGTAAACTATGGGCTCATTAAGAGTAAAATAGACAATAAAGCACCGTAGCATGGCTACAACATGTTTGACAGCCGGTCCGTCCTATCAGTACATGGTTGCAGGTGTAGGTGGGCGCACAGCGAAAGGTGGCTCAGTCAGACCAACCCCCAATTAACGCCCGGTTTCAAAAAACCCACAACTTTGACCGCTGGTAAAAATGACAAACTCAAGGCTTCAAAAACAGCAACTCACAAACCAACAGGTGACTTGGTCCAAACGTGAGTCACCCAGAGAACAAGCTACACTTTAACAAACTCTGTCATCTAAAGTGTAGGAGTGATTTAGACAGAGACCCACCAATGTGGTTCCCAAAACAATCCTCTACATTATACGCCATCAATTTTAATAATCAGTATTGATGTCACAACATTTAGCTTCCACAGACCCATTTTGAAGAATTGAAATGCGTACAGTATTGCACTAAATATGTGACCTTAAACATAGATAGCATGTTAAATACACCAAAAAATATAACTTCAATGTAGCAGCGTCCTGTTGTTGTGATGCTAATAGATCAAATAATACAACTGCCTTCAGTGCTTTGCTTAATATGGCTTTAAAAGCAAGGTAAGGTTACCTCCGTTTTTTTCCCTCAGTGACTTTGTAGCTCCAGAGCTTCGCTAACACTCTTTTTCTCTCTGCGGCGAATTATAGTTGGAGTGGGATTAGATGTCAACCTGTTATGTTGCCTTCATGTTCTCATTCCTTCACAGTATGTTATTCGATCTCCTACAGCCATAAGGTTTAAAGTGCATAGGTCCAGTCTGTTGTCAGTGCGATCATGTTGCACTGCTGCCGTGCAGGATCACCGGAAAGATGGTTGGAGTGTGCAGGGAGAAAATTGTAAATAAGCGTTCTTTAATTTTGTCTCGTCTTTTTTTGTCAATGAAAATGAGAGATTTTGGTAAAGTTTTTTGTGATTTCAAGTACATTTTAGTACTGTCAATGTATTTAGTCATAGTTTTCATTGACACAATTACCAGTTTTATTATCCAGGGGCTGGCGAGCCATGTTATACACAGCATGTACACTGATTTGTGATCAAGAAGTATAAGTATAAGCACATGACAGATGAGCCACTCTTTCACACCTTTGAGATCTGCAGGAATCAATCATCCCCGCATGTTTACGGGTCACAGCTCAGGAGGACACTTTAAATCCAGATTTAAACAGAAATGCAATACAAATTGGCATTTCAGGGTCAGAGGATCTGTACAGCACAAGATGGTGACTGTGGTGTGATTTCCATCGAGGGGCCTTAATCAACAAAATGCAGATTTCCAGTCATAAGCTGGGCTCATCCTCTTGAAGAGGCTCATTTAGAAGAGAAGGAGGCTGCTTTAGAATCAGAGCGGGAGAAATTACGAGAGGGGAAAATGAGAGTAACAACCTGGGGTTTGCTGTGGTCTTAATCCGCCATGGTTGGCAGTGACTAGGAAACTGCTGCCTTAATCCCAACAAGAAGAGTGGGTGTGTGATTATCCCCCGAGATAACAGGCAACGAAATTGGAAACCACGTCTCCTCCCACCCAAAAACAACCAAAAAAAAACACTTAGGAGGCTGATCAAAGTAGGTTAATTGAAAATATCTCTTCTTCCTGTATCCCTCCACCAACCACCGCTACCTCCAGATGAATCTCCTGTGGCGCTCAAAGATGATAGAGATGTTATATATAGATGTGGAGCAACAGCCTGTTGGCAATACATGCTTGTATGAAAATGCTGTAAAAAAATAATTAAAATAAAGTAATCTTTAAATGGTGTGAGCGTGACTGGCTGAGTCTTTGAAAATACTGGCGGTTTCCCTATCCCTCGATGACACCGCAGCCTGGTGCATGTGATACAAAATGTCTGGTCGTCTTTGGGTTGGTGAATGTTGCTTTATTCCATATAGGCTCCTCAAATGTCCATTTTGCCGGCAGTTTTCTCTGAATTCCTCTTGAATGACTTCAGACTGGCCTGAGTGTGTCCTGAGGTTACCTCCAAAGACTGGCACCCATGGGGCATTCTAACTCGGTGCCAAATTTGAAACTGGTACGTGTCAGTCATGATATATTTTCTTAATAATGCTACAACCTCATAATTTTCTTCACCTTGTGGAAGTGGAGGAGGTATGCCCACCCTTCACTGACATATAACTACTACATTAATACTAAAACTGTTCAAGTAACAAAATAACAGCAATAGCAGCAACACCTTCTCTCTGTGCAATATGCATGCACCCTGTCCCATCCATATGTTTCCAATAGTTATTGTGCACACAGAAGACCACAGACCTGCTAGCTGGCCACATGTTTTGTTTGTCAATTGTTTCTTCACTGAGTTTTCTAGTAATTGTATTGTAATGTAATGTAATGCTTGGCATTACACGACTGAATTTGCAGAAGCTTACAAAAGAAGTTATACACTTGTTATTTGTTTCCATACAGAGTTCATCTGTAACATGTATATATATATATATTTAGACGTATAATAGTTAGGTCATGACATACATCCTGTGTAATAACTACCAGTGTGAGTAAAAATGTTGTATAGGAGTTTCTTTGTAAAAGTTCAAGTTGAACACAGTTCTGAAAATATTATTTCCCAGAATTATGTTTGTGATGGAGTGTTTCTGCATCCCGCCCTCCTCTGTAGCTCTGCCAACAAGCTCTACAAACCAGAGAGTTCACTTTGGGTATTGGGTCAGAAAAGATTTGGGTTCTGGTTACAAGTTTTCATTCTTTTCAGGGATGTGGAAAGTGCTGCTTGAATTCGTGCGACTTGCATTCGTCTTGCCATGTCAGATCCAGAATTCCTAGAATGACACCAAATTAATTTGTTTCTCATTATTTGTATAGGTAAATGGAATTTATACTGTTTATTGTGTCATACACAAAGCAAGAAGTCAATAGTAAGACAACTATCATGAGATAATAGCTGTATAACAATACTATTATAATAACAATGATAATGCCTGCCAGAAATTGCAATATAAGAAAACATTTTTATAAAAATAATTCAGTCATCCAACAACAGTGAAAGAAACCCATCTATCACGCAGATTTTAACCACAGCAACAGACATAATGCTTTTTGAAGGAGCTAGAAGTCAAGGTTGTGATGTATGGCCGGTGGAGCAGTGGGCTGCGGTGAAAATGGCCCCTTCTGTCTTCTGCTTTGTTTGTTTTAATAGGAGGAGATGCCAGGGGCCGCCGACTTGACAAACTGTGTTCGTTGTGGTTTTGGGAACTACAGCCAGAGCAGCTCCTGTACTAGATGGCCTCGAAGATACACACAACACACACACACAACACACACACACACACACACACACACACACACACACACATGGACGCATATGAAAATGCTCATAAATGATTCATGAGGAGGAGAATTACCGCTTGACTCTCCTTCTGTTTCCACATAACCGACCACTCCCTCGTGTTCTCTAATAACAACTTACACACACTCTCACACACACACACACACGCATGCAGCCACAGCACATCCATATACATTACTGTCGCACACACACACACACACACAGCTTTGCGTTGAATTTCCGAGAAAATTAAGCAGAATCTTGCTGCCTATGTGTGCCCCCCCCCCCCCCCCCCCCCCCCCCCCCATAATTGCTAGATGCCAGCACACTGCAGCTGAAAGTGAGCAGCAGAGTTCAGCAGCTCCTCACCTCTTCAGTTTCCCTTGTTTTACTGCGTTGCATCAGCTCCCCGTTACAACGCGCATGTCGTGACAACGTGATGAAATCTGAGGATGTTAAAGTTCTCGGATAAGGACACTGATCTTCTTTCATTGTGTTAGTAGTGAAATGTGGAAATAACCTCATCACCGCAAGCAGGGATATAGAGAGTAGAGCCTCTGTATAATGCACCACTGATCTCAACACCAGAGCGAACCGTTCTCACCGAATCCAGCGTTTTCCAAGAAAGTCTATAATATCCAGAGCTCAGTTGGAATTAAAAGCTGCAGCCACTCTGACCTCCACAGACAATTACGCGGGTTAATGGTGACTGATTACACTAATTATCCTGATCTGCCCTCTATAACTTTGTGGACTACTTTGTGTTTTATTCAATAAATGATCTCTGCTGTTGCTGTACCTCCTGTTTTTCTCTCCTTTCTGATGACCTGCTCAATCCTAATGTGTTTCACCTTTGTAAGGTTCTTTGGCCTCGGGTGTGTAGTTAGCTCCTGTGTTTCCCCTCATTAAGTATTTCTCTGTCAATCTGTGCGTCTGTTTGTTCCCCTGGGTTTTTCTTGTGCTTCTGCTCTGCCCCCTTCGAGTCTTTTGAGTTGGATTCTTTGTTGCCTGTCTGCCAGCAGGCTGGGAGATTTCTGTAAGCCTGGTTATTTCTCATAAAATGATCTGCACTGCACCTATCTGCCTTTATTTGGATTCTGCATTTGAGACCAAAAGAAAATGGCCAAAATGCCTTTTTGGGTATATGTTGTTTTGAACAAGGCATGCAGTGAAGTGTCCAAAAAACCCCAATGTTAAATACGTTGTTGCCTGGTGGGTTCAAGAACTTTGTGGACTCTTACTCCTATAGCCACTGGTCTGTTGCCCCTGGGGCCTTCTACCTTACAGCCTGCATCCAAGTCTGTTATCATCCACCTTGATCCCAAGCCAGATTTCTAGCGTGCCTTCAAGTTGCTAGCCTTCAGTCAGTCTTCCAGGCAGCTAGCGAACATCATTCTCGCCTTCTGCCTTCTGCCTGTACCCCTGCCTGCTTCTATAGAATTTATTTGGTTGGCAAGCAGCCTTCCAGTCCTGAGCCGGCTAGTCTGCAGTCTGCTCCTGTTCTGAAGCTGACCAGCTTCTCTTCAGATTCAGACCTGGAAGAGCCTGAACAGTCTCCTTTAGCGAGAACTCAAGCCACATTTTCTGTGGCCAACATGGCTCCTGACTCTGTTGCCCAGCCAGCTAAAGATTCAGCCTTACGTTCCACGCTACCATCACAAGCCCCAGGTTTCCAAACAGCAGGGACCCTAAATCACACCTGCCCAGCTACCCAGAGCCTCAGCTGCCCAGTCTACATCCTGTTTGCTTCAGTGTTGGGGGTCCTGCCTGCTCCTGATCAAAGATTCAAGCCCGTCTGTCCTACCTGCTCTCCTTCACTCAGACATTGATTCAGCTCTGTAACTATCTCCGCTGCTATAAACGCAGAAAAACAATGCATCCTTCTCCTTCTTGTCATTATTACCTAGCTCCAGTTTGGATTTGGATGGCCGTACATGTTTTTCAGCTTAACTCTTTCAAACCATGGCATGTTTTAAGGCTAAATCAGTCATGTTTTCTCCACCTTATATATATATATATATAACTATATTCAAAAATATTAATGGTTCTATGACTTCTTGTCTGGATTATTGGAATGCAGTGTTTACATGCTTTGGTTAAAACATGATTGCTTGGCTTCATCAATCCTTCCATCCCTCCACTTCTTGGCTTCAGGGAGTTTGAAATGCAGGTGCAAATCATGAAAATATGCTCATACCTGCCCTATTATAATTTCCCTTCACTGCTTGCCTGTGTGTTAAAGAATTGACAATCAAAACCTTGCTCTTGACTTTCAAGGCCCTTCCGGTACTGTTAAATTAGAACTTGCGAGCCAGTGTCTTGCTAGGATCCAGGATATAAAAGGTGGTGGGCGCCTATGAGTGGGTCACGTGTTGTCATGTAAAGTCAGTAATACACATCATTTAATACAGTGTATGTGATGTTAACAGTTCAATCAGGAGAGACAAGTGGATGAATAATAATTATTGGTTAGAGATTTAACAGAATGATATGTGATGACAAGTCTTGATTGAGTCTTTGGCACTTGGACTCAAATGGGGAGATATTGTTGTCTAGGGTATCTGTCCTGAGCATCCCCCATGGAGTCCAGACACTAGTCGCGATGGTGTTTGATTGACTTGCAGGGGCTGCTGAAGAGATTGTTCTGAGGATGCTGCAAAGACGGGTGGTGAAGGGGAGGTGAAGGGTGCGTAACAGCAGCATGGGAGAGCTGAAGCAGGGAGAGACAAGAGGTTAACAGGGCAGCTGTGTAGCAATGATTTTGGATAGGAGAGACCAGCTGAGGAACAGCTGATAGCTACCATGGCAGCCCAGGTAGGACAGCGTGTGAGAGGAGGAAAGGCAGGATGATCGAGAATTAAAACTACGCAGAGGCAAATGTGAAAAGTCTTCCTGACGCTAGAGCAACATGTACACAATAAAAATGTCAGTGCTGGTTTTGCCAAAACCTTGAAATGACTCTACTTCAAACACCTATGTCCTGATTTTCTTGAACACACAACACGAGCACATTGCACTGTGGACGTCATCTCATTTTACTATTTTGATACTTGAACATTTACATAATCTTTTTGTTGCATCAACTATCAGTGAAGCATGTTGGTCCATCTCTTATCTAGTGAGCGTCTATGTGTATATCGTGTTCATGCGTATGAGCACCTACGTTGGCCTAGTCAGATGTAATTGATTATGAATGGCTGCTTTCGCATGTGCCTGTGAGACAGGCAAACACATTCTTCATTTCTAAATTACCAGAGGATCTTACAAGTTGAATTACTCCTTCATTAGTAACACATTTAATGCAACATGGAACTTCAGAATATAAAATATCCTGAATGTCTCACGGTTGTATGTATCTTTGCTCTGAAAAAAACTAAAAAACCTGATAAATTCCTGACAAAGGCAACATGAGCACAAGAGAAGAAGTGACTAACTTAATATTGGTTGGAATTACATTTCACCTTAACACAATGGAACTTGAACTGAAATATGACTTATTATCAGCCCAAAGCTAAAATTTCTTTTGTCATAATATCTGGTACACAGAGAGGGTTACAATATCCATCCCTTCATGGCAAATATGTAGATTTCCTAAGGTTCCAATGATTCTATCTGCATTCAACCGACTCTAGAAAAGCTGCAGTCAATTGCTTGTAGAAAACCAAAAGATTATGTCTGTCTACTACCAGTTGTGCTAAATCTGAAGGCTTTGTCCTAATCCACATTTGTAAGGAATCTCAAGATTTTCTCGAAACCCTGAAATGTAATAAAAAAAAAAAGAAAATTCTATCACAATCCATGTTTCAAGCAAACTGCAAGGATCCATCTGCAATACATGGTTCTAGTAAATTACATTTCATACAATGTGATAAAATAAGCTATTATGTATTACATTTAAGGTGCAAGATATTGATGTAAATTGAGAGATTGTGAAAACTCCGAAGCTCAGAATCTCAAAAGCGGTCAGGCGCAAATGGAGCCTTATAGCTCTGACATCATGACATGATCATAGAGGAGACACATCGAAGATTCTCCTTAATGGATGAACTAATGGAAGAGCCAACAGAGCACAGAGATGCAGGATGGAAAATGTTGTTTATGATGATGATAGTGAGCAGCAGAACATGGCCATGTGGAGCTAAGCATCCACTGCACAAGAAACACGCGCACACACACACACACACACACACACACACAAACACAATCAAACTAAACCACCCTAATCACAAACTACTAAACGCCCCGGCGCCCCCCGCCACCTTTAGGCTGCTGTCAACAAGGCAAAGGACACCATCGAGACTTGGCTCCAAGCGTCCTTTGTACTGTGAAACCAACACATTTCGAGGCTAGGTGAAGACTCCTCCTCGCTCCATCTCAGCTGCAAGTGTTTGTTCTTCAAAACACCCCCGAGGTTCAAACACCGCGTCTGACATTTGGACGAAGCGCACAGGCTCTGCTGACGCGGCGCGCTGTGCGCCACAGATCCAGACACATTCCGACATTTCCTTTCCCTGGGCCGCACCTCGGACACTCCAGGTCTCTACGTCGCTCTCTGCACTGCGAAGCCGTTTGTCATCAAAACATGTGTTTGACACTTCCTAATCACAGTCACACACAAACATTGTTGTCTATGGAGGAAACTGATTGATATACACCTCTGCGCTGGTCCAAATACTTGAACTAAGAAAAACCTCTTGTTGGCATGTGTATGACCATAAAAACGATGTTGAATTCATATTCAACATAGTTTTTTACTCTTATTTTACTTTCAGGTAATTAGGTTTGTTTGTGTCACTAACTGACAATTCCTATCAGAGGTCAAAGGAGCGGCCTGCAGAGCTCTGGGACGGGACTGTGTCGAGGCTCAGATCTGAGGAGGGCAACGCGGATGTTGTGCTGCATTCCAGGAGCCACAGCTGCCTCCGTTCAAAATGAGGAACTCTAATCTGAAGAAATCGGTTGACTGCAGTGATGCTAAAGACGCAGATCCACTTCTAGAAAGGCAGTTAGTTGCTAGAGTTTATAGTTTTTATTTCTTTTTTTTATTCTACCCATGAAGTGTGTTATGGAGTCAGGGTACCCTGCAGACAGCGGGAGGGGATGTTGTGATGAACTGATATCAGACGCAGAGCTCAAGCAGGAAGTGTAGCCTTGTTGCGGCGTGCCCCGGAGGTGTGCTGCTGTCACGCCCCCGCCTGCAGGGACTTCCGCACGGTGACAGTCTGGTGTGTGCGTGTGAATGTGTTTCTGTTTCTGTCTTCAGGTTCCACGGTGTGTGGACACGCCCTCCTGCTGACTCTCCCCACACCTGGCACCAATCTCTATCAGCAGTTCTGCAGCTCATCCTGCTCATCTGCCTTCAAATAGCAGTCTGACTTTCCTCTCTCTGCCGGATTGTTGCTTACCACTGAGTATGCTATTTCACCAGCCTGCGAGATTTGTGTCGAGTCTAGTTTCTTGTTTTTGTACTTACCTGTCTGCTCCGTTCTTCGACGTACTAACTGGAGGATCGCTGTTCTCAGAAATAACCCACCTTTGGAATCCTCTGCTGCCAATAGCCACGCCACTCACTGGAACATCAAGTCTACAGCCGCAATGAGCCCAGCAACCCCTCTGCCAGCCCAGCCATCTTCGGACCCTGCACCCCCACTGCCGGCCCACACTCACTGCTTCCATAAAATAAGACTCTTTTCCACCTACTCCAGTCTACGCTCGAGTTCTGTTCCCCAAGCCCCCCGTGACAGCTGCGGCCACTCCGAGACTGCAGTCCTGTAAGAGCCAGGAATGCAGATGTGAGGAAGGACACACACACTCGCACACACACATACGTGCCTGTGTTTCTTACGACAGCAGTCCTAACAGGCTACAGCTTTTCGGCGCGGTGAAAAATCCCCTTCATTATTGCAACACACTTATTCATTTATTTTTTTACATGATTATGCAAATGTTTCATGAAACAAGGGGTTTTGCTTCCTCTAATGCATTTTCTGCATCAAGCACTTTGCACAGCTAAATCAGAGAATGGCTCCTGCCAGAGTTTTCCCCATTCTTGCACTGACGCACATTAGTTTACAGCGGAACCCAGGAAGATAAAGCAGCCAGAAACTTGGCTTCTCCCAGATGACTTTCTATGGAATTAAGCTCCCTCGCTCTCTCCCTCGCTCTCTTTGTGCGTGTTTGTGTGTCTGCGCGAACGAGCCCAGAGCGGTGATGGGAACACATTAGTACATAAGTGAACAGCATGGAGAGAAATATTTCCACAGTCTGGAAATGGGAAACAGATGAGGTCTTGTCAGAAGTGAATATTTTGAAGCAGACATAAGCTCATTGGCAGTCAAACGCAGGGCGCACATGATTCGATTTTCCTCTCTCGCAACATGGCGAGCGAGAGAACGAGAGGGGAGGAGGTGCGTGTGTGTGCGTGTGCGTGTGTGTGTGTGTGCGTGTGCGTGTGCGTGTGTGTGTGTGTGAGTGATGATGATGATGATGAGTGTTCCCCTTTCCCCCTG
The DNA here is from genome assembly GCF_022379125.1 of Scophthalmus maximus. Lineage (NCBI taxonomy): Eukaryota > Metazoa > Chordata > Actinopteri > Pleuronectiformes > Scophthalmidae > Scophthalmus > Scophthalmus maximus. The sequence continues at coordinate 1,399,694 of NC_061523.1, read as the reverse complement.
TTCTCATTCACGGCTCTGGCCGAGTGCTGTAATGTTGATCTACACTAAGGTGCCCGAAGAAGAGAAGGCAGGAAGCCTCTGGACTCTGGGCCGTTACTTATACCATGGTCCCACTGTTGAGACTACTGGGATGTGTACCAGTGCAGAGGTATGAAACGTGTGGAATGTATGTAGAGGACTTGGTACAGTGAGAAAAGAAATGGAACCTTCAGTTTTTGTTAAGCATCTGCAAACGCCTGTAGTGTATTTAAACTCAGCTTAGAGCAGCGATAAGGGATTGAAAGCCAACATGTCATTGAAAAACAACAACTTTATTTTAGGATTATTGAACTCCTGGAGTGGCCCTTGATAAAAATATGTCATAAATTGTAATGTAACATATCAGACACAGAAAATGTTTATGTCATGTACAATGTAACAAACGTTGTATCATTTTAAGATATATATATATATATATATATATATATATACATCTAGCTTGGGGAAGGACCATGCATCTGATGATAGGATATAAAAATGACTTTTTCATAACGTATGCTCGTTTTTTTATTGAGAAATATTAGATGGTTCAACCTTTCCAAGCCTTTAAAACACAATTAAATCATAGACTCTCGGGAGGGAACATCACTGAGAACTTGAGAACTGACCACAGGCTGTGGGTCCTCACTGCATTACTGCATGTCCACATGCCAGGGAAAGGCATGTACAGTATGTTCTGCATCAGCGTGTGGAGTTTTACCTTGATTTTCATGCATGTCTTTCTCCTGACAGCATTCTGCAGATGTGATGCATCAGACAACAAGGAATTCAACTCTTGTACCCAGTGCATGTCGGCACATACAGCTGTATGTAGTCCAACCAATTTTAAATGCACATATCTTCAGCATTGTTGATTCTGTAAAATATAAGTTTTGATATTGGGGCAGATCGGCAAATATTAACACAGATACCACTTTATCTGTGAAAGGCTCATACTGTTCGATGTTATTATCGGCCTGCCTCTATCTTTTGATTGTTTTGTGTATAGTGATTGTTGGTGTAATCTCTGCTGTATAGATTTGAGAATCAGAATTCTTGCAAGAGCAACCTTGATGCCAGTGGTGTTTGATTTTCTTAAGGTTAGAAGGTGTGACAAACTGCCACCTAAATTGTTAATCATAACCACTTGTTTTAATGGAAAAAGGGAAAAAAAAAGAAGCCAGTTAATAAGTGAATTAGTTCTCCGGATCACATTTCTCAATATGCTCTTTGTTTCAGGCCCTCAAAATGAACTCATGTGCCTTTATTTAATATTTTTTTTAGGAAATTTCCTAATGGTGATAACATTGATGCCAGACTTTCATTGATGCCAGACTGGGACGCACGATTCATCGTGCGTCCCAGTAATCACAGATACAGCAGCGTATCCTCCTCTGCCACAGCCAAACTTTGGGATTTGGGATGAAGACGGCGTGGGGTTTGTTGGGTGGCCATGCTGCCCTCTGACCCTGCAGGGACGACATGAAGGATGCTGATCCACTGCGACAGTATGAGAGGTCTGTAGATCTCGGTGAGGAAAGAAGCAAAGGCACTGGGGGGGGGGGGGGGGACGATAGGAATGATGAAAGCAGCGGCAGCATAATGTGAGAGCGAAACACAATGTGAAAAGCTCGCCGCAGAAGAAAAACTGGGACAGCTGAGCATGGAAAGAGTTCAGGGATGGCGGATGGGGAATTTTTCTTTTCACCGAGTGGGTGAGAGAAGGAGATAGAGAGAGGGGGGAAAAAAGCTATTTTCTGAGGAGATTGCGGCTCACGGTGACACAGTGCAAGCGCTCGCTGGCCAGAGCGAGGAGAAGATGGAAAGAGCGGAGGAGGGCAAAGTTCGCAAAATCCTCCAGTCGGGGGAACTGAACAGGCGGGAGGAAATGGATGGTGGAGGAGGAAGGCAGAGGACAGAGATTAGTGGCAAGGGCTAACCCAGGGGACAACAGAGTGGCCTGCCAGTGGAAATGCATCATGGGTATTATATTGTTGTGTGTTTTGGCTTGGAAAGTGAGAGACCATTTATAATTCAGGGTGACTAGTACCACCCGAGGCAGACACTCTCAATCTGGCTTAACTCTCTTTCTTCTATTCTTTCGCCGCCTCCTCCCCCTTCTCCCGCCTCCTCCTCCCCCTCCTCTTGTTTCTCCTTGTTTTTCTTCCCCAGAAGCGTCTCACTGTCGCTCTCTGTCTCATTGTTATCTCGCGTTTGTTCGCCTTCTGTCTCCAGAGCCATTTCTCTAGCACTTACTCTGCGCCTCGCCTCTAGTTTTATGCTGTGTGAAATAAAACAAGTCAGACAGGGAAGATGGCCCCTTTTTTCTTTTTCTCGGTCACAGTGAAAATATAATGGCTGATAAAGCATCTCGGAATCGCACGGCGGAGGACACAGCTAAACAGCAAAGACGCCGAATGGAGCAGAGTGTGCGTGAACGTGCCCGGAGCTCCGTCGTCACTCTCTGGCCTCGTTGGCACGGGAACAGAGCGGTTCCGTGGCACAAAAACAACAACCGACAAAATGAACAAATAACAGGCCTTTATTGGCTAACTCAACAAAACACTTAATAAATAACAACCTTCACTTAGGCTCCTGTTATGGGATGTATTTTTGACAGTATACGTTTTAGAGTTGCCGACATGACTGACATGAATGCCCCGAATAGCCGGGAGCGGAGGAAATAGTTCATCACTCACAGGAGAGAAAACTTTTCGTTCCTACTTACAACAAACTGTAGAGGTGGCAGTTTGGAGTGGATCAAGACAAAGGGGATGATCCTGCAATTTTTGTTTTTTATCACTTGGCTGGATAGGAAACCACAAGCCCCCCGATCTATTTTGGGGACTGATATCTACGAATGTGCGCAATTTTGAAATTTCAATTTCTTTTTCAAATGGATCTAGTGGATTTACATGTTGTTTAATAAGGGGACAGTTGGGTCCTGGTGGAGTTACGAGATCTACTGAGTTCATAACTCCACAATCACTGCTGCAAGATATTAAGGCCTCATTTTTGGACAGTGAGAGGCGACACAGTATTTATATTTATATACAGGCTATGGAACGGACCTCCGGAGATAAGGACTGGCTACATCTGCCACGTTGTTGAACTCACATTTCACCCAGTGACATGTTTGTTTCTATTGCGAAGAATACAAGGGAAATGGCCGAAATGCACAGAACACAATAATCGCACTGCAGCGGGAGAGGAACACTGCTGCTGCTGCTGCTGGCCGAGAGGGGACGTCAGAGGAAACAGGTAACGCTGACACCACGGTGACTGGTGCCGACATTGACAGGGATGCGTGAACCAGATCAATGCAGCTTTATTTTCTGTTGCAGCCGTTACAATTACAAAAGAAAAAAGGATAGGTTCACGGGCTCACACTACCAGTTCACTCATATCGCTTCAGATAATGCATTATTCATCATGACTACTGATATTGTGTACGATACATGTATAAATATACCCACAGCCTGTCAGATCATTGGACTCATCTAAATTCTGCTCTTAACCAACTAAAGAGATATGTGGAGCTCTCTTCGATGTAGGCTGTAGCTTTTATCCTCAAGTTTGTAATTTTAAGAGCAAGTGATGGATTTTCATTTTTATCTTCCACTGAAACCCAATATTTCACTTCTGAAAAAGACGCCCTGAACCGCATTATGTGGTGATCAGCTATAGGGGAGGTTTAAACTGGCTCGTTGGACAGGGGACATAAAGCTGCAGAGTGGGAGTAGAGTTCACGTTATTTTAGAGATCATGAATCTTAAAAATGAATGATTTGTGGTTAACTGCCGTGGTGGTTGCTGGTGTAATTTCCTGTTTGCAGCCACGACTGGCACATACGGTGTGTGCATGTACCTGCCATGGGAGTTGGATGTCCTGCAGCTGGTTTAGGTTTTCATCATCAGGCAGGACTGCGTTCACTACACCTGAGCTGCTTGCAACACAGACTCCAGGTCAAATCCATGCCAGGAAAAGATCGGTGGTTTTCACAGCCAGGGTCAGTGGAATCGAAGGAAGCAAAGAGATCTGTGTGGCCTTTGGCAACAAGCTGACCGGCTGACAGGAGACCTGACCTCAGGAAGTGAGCTGTCACCACCGTACGTAAAAGATGGGCATCAGCTAGGTTTCACCAACGTCATCGCATGGACACAGAGCAGCTTGTCGCTTAAAGTGGAGGGTTCGTTCAGCACTGATTCAAGTGAGCGAGCAGTGGAAAAATATATTGGTGGCTGCTGACACCTGAATTTAACTCAACCACTTTCACTTCCATTAGCTGAAACAGGTTGTTTTCTTCACATGGAAAATGGTCCTTAAAAAGCAAACAGCTCCACATTCCATGCAAATGTCAAGCACGTTGTTACACTGAGTCTATTTTTCCACGACTTTTAATGCTTCGGAATTTTTCTAACTAAAAGTGTTAACTTGACAATATCGTCATAGGCGATGGGTCATTGACTCATTAGTGTTCTGACGTTTGTTTGATCAGTGATGTGTGTGGGGGCTGACACCCACACTACCCGATGATCTTGGGGGCATTTGAAACCCACCCTCTGCTCATTAATGGCTGAATCATCTGATTGTGTGCATTTGTGTTGTGTTAATTCCTTAAAAACTAAGCAATAACAATCTTTTTTTTTAAAAACTCAGCATAAACTAATGTACATGCTCAGTCGCCTGTGAGACTACATTATTTATAGCTCCTGTACAGAGCTCACAGCCTCTTATATAATGCCACAGGCATGCGTTAGTAGGTTTAATGATAATGTGAGCCTAGAGTGGATTCTTGGAAAACTTGCCCTTGGGCACGGAAAATAATAACCTCAAAATGGAGAAGTGATGATTCTCATTATGTGTTCTCAAAAGAAGAGACCTATCAACTGTATAAGGACGCGTGATTCAGGTGTTGTTGTCCTGATGAGGGCAGAGCGATGAGACTGAGAGGGGAAGAGAGTATTCAATATTTCTTAAGAAATTCAAATGTTTCTCTTTGTGTATTATCATGCACACAACTCCAGCTGCATGGACATCAGGTTCTTGGTGCTACACTTACAGAGAAGACATGCTGAGGAGAACTGGGTCTTCTGTTTATTGCACTTTGTGTGAAGTAAATTGATAAATAAAAACACCTGATGTCATTATTTTAGACAGCGCCATTTTATTTTTAGTACTGAAAACATTTGCACAGTACTAAATATCAAACCCACATACACACAGCTTGTGACCTGAACCCCACTTTCCAAAAGGGCCAAGTGTGTCAGGGCAAATTCACTTTCAATGGCCCCATTGTGTGGCGACGTGGCTCTACGACGGGGGGGACACAAACAAAGGGCCCCGTGTTGTCCAAAAGCCCGTCTGCACGTGGGACAAAAGAGGCCTCCACTGGCACACGCTTAATGTGTTGACAAGTGTGTGTGTGTGTGTGTGTGTGTGTGTGTGGGTGGGTGGGTGCATCTTTTGTGATGGGTATGTGAGGTAATATGGTTAAGACAGTGCAGCTGGGTGGCAGCCATGTCAAAGCAGATGGGTAACAGGTTGGCATAATGAGAAGCCGACTGGGTCTTTAGTAAAAAGTGGACACATAAACACACACACACACACACACACACACACACACACACACACAGAGAGAGAGAGAGAGACCATCCTGAGCTCTCACCACAAGATGTGTTCAATATAACCATAGTCTCTGAAACTATGGGTTATGACCCAAGATTGGTTGTCAGGGTAGACGTGATGCAATCTGACTTATTACAGATGACCTATCTCACACGGTATACCCATATAAATGTCCTGATATAAAATGTTAAAAAAAACCTCAGCTATCAACAGGCTTGAATGTAAAAACATTAATAAAATATGAACATCGGCCTCCAAAAACTCCAATTTGTAATGTTTAAATCTCACCTCTAGTTATTAGTCTGTGCCAACAGGATGAGATATTGAGTTGAACCTGTCGCAGACAACATCTGCAGCAACCTGACTATCACTGGCGGATGCAGTGTAGGTGCGACAGCTTGGTGCTGAGTTCCATTCATTTGCACATTAAAAGAATTTTATTAAGAAAAGGATGAATATGAAGTAACACAAATGCGGCAAAAAAAAATTGAATTAGCATATTTCTGCAAGTGAGCTTTCCCCCCCAGGATAGTGACACCAAAGAGGAGAGAACAACCTGAATCTGAGGGGAGGAGGCTGGCTGCCACCACAGGGTGAAGATGCAAATATGTCTGCAAGATTTGTGGGGTAGGAGGAACAGGCATGTCCTAGACGGGACGAGATGCAGATCTGATCCGTGGCATTTCACACGTGTATTCAGTATCATTATCATAATACATTTTCAGTTCCTTTCTATAAAAGCCAAGAACCTGTGGATGAAACAATGTATTTTATGTTCCTACTCCACCACTAACCACCTGTGTGCAGGGCTGGAGTGGGGCCACTTTTCAGCCCGGGAGTTTCAGGCCCAAGACCGGCCCACTTCTTCTATGGTGTGGTGGAAATCGAATACACGAAGCAACAGTTCAGCTCTTACTACCGTGTCGTTTTTGTTTATAAATGTTCTAACAAATGTATTCAATTCGATTCAATTCAATTTTATTTGTATAGCACAACATACATTGTCTCAAGGCAGAGAGAAATGCAGAGAACCCTTTGTACTGTCCCTGCATATTTGCTGCACCATCAGTGGAGTTGACCACACGTGCCAATGTCAATGCTGAGTTTGTCTAATGTGTGTTTCAGCAACTATGTGAAATACTTGCCCGTGGATTTTTCACAGTCCACCACAGCGACCAACCGCTCATGAATGGCATTTGTGACATATCTGACAATGATAACACACTGGTCCTCTGATGTGACCTCTTGGGTTGTATCAATTTGAACTGAAAACATTCCTGCCTCTCTAACCTCATCTGCAATCGAGTCCGTCATCACCTGGCTGAGAACATCCACAACTTTACAAACAATGTCCTTTGAAAGTAGAGTCACAAGAGAACCTCTACCTTTTGCACCAGTGTCATGAAGCTTCTTGCTTTGCTCAATACAACTGCTAATGTGCTGTTGAAGGCACAGATCATACCGGCTCAGAAGTATGACCAACTCTAGTAAGTTGCCATGATTGACTGCAGTATTTTCTAGAGTATAAGCAGCCTCTGCTTGACCCCCTCTGTAACTAAGTCTACATTTGCCTATGACTTTTATCACATCTATGACATTTGTTTGCCAGCCAGCAGGCTTTTTACATCTGCCCTTTGAGCCAACAGAAAGTAAGCATCAGCACTATCTCTGTGGATCTTACTTTCCTCATGCTCCTCTATCTGCTGATGAACATGTTTCCATTTTTTCATACCTCTCTTTATGAAAGGACTATCACTTGCTCCAGGTGCAAATGCCAAACACACAGAACAATACAGTGATTGTGTTTTTTCAATGTATGTCAGCCACTTGCAGTTGGTGCCATGCTTGCTGTTAAAAACTTTAGCTAGCAGAGGATGTTTCGTGGGTTGCTGAGGATGGTAATGGAAAACGTGTCTAAATCCTGTGGTTGAGGATGAGCAAAATAATCAAAATGATGGGTCTCCTCGTCTACACTAGCATCTGTCTGTACCTCTGGGATCTTCTGCTGGGCTGCTGTTGTCTCACTGGATACTGTCTCTTTATCTCCTCTCTCAGCATCGGACTCCCCTGTATTGCATGGCATTAAAAACGCAGAAGGGCGTACACACTGTGATGTCATGACCCCAGATAGGAACACTTGATTTAACAACTTGAACCTATTATACAATACTACAATGAATTCTGTCTAGCGTAACTCTAAATCTATAGCCTAATGTTGACACCATTCTGAATATCTGGATATCATATAGAATCTATCACCTCTCCTGCTCTATGTGTGTGTGTTATCTAATCTAACATGAAATAACTTTAATTGATATTGTTTGCTCTGTCATCCTCTCTACCTGTCCCTTCTGCAGTCATGGCCTCTGGCTCCTCTTCCTCAGTTTCAGCAGGGGACTGGCTTATCTGTTGCTCAGAGGCTACAACAAAAATCATGAAGAGGTAATTTTACTGTATACACACATCAAGCTTGAGATTGTTGTTGTTTTTTTATCAATATTTGCATAATATTTGCAAATTCTGTGATTCACTATGGGCAATACAAATAGGCTAATATTTAAGCCTAAAATGTTAGCCTAATAATTACACTGCTAATTATTAGGCCTATGTCTCTCTTTACCAGCTGCCACTTGGGTCTGTCCTCTCCAAAACATTTCTTTGAGTTTGGCACATTTGGCAGCGCACTCCTCCAATGCCCCTTTTTCCGTTGAACCTGGCCTCTTCAGCGCCTCCCGGCCTCTCATGAGAAGCTATATGTGTAGACTTTTGTATTACCCAACCAAAAGTCTACACATCTTGACTGCTTCATTTCAAATTCAATGAGATTGAGGCCACATTACAAAAATTGGGTCACTAGCAAGATACTTCTGATTAGTTATCTACCAAGATAAAAATATAGAGTTGCGTACATTAGTGTTCATCTGTGGCCTGTTGCGAAAGAATACATTCTGAACCGTGAGTATTGAACCTTATTTTGTAGTTCCAAATATTTTTGAAGCTAGCTAAAAGTTCCAACAGTGATATTCCCCATGAAACAAATGTCAGAGGACAATTCATACGTGTCCAGTAAAAGCAGTAAAAGTCTATGGAGGGAATTACCATGGATATTGATTACAGGAGCTATGGTTGAGGCCCTGTTCGTTCATTTTTAATGGTGATCAGCAACCAGCATAATAGGTGCATCATGGGCACCTTCTGCGCCAGAGTTTTCCCTTTCCTTTTGACAGTGGCAGATAGTAAAATGTGGCAGAAAAGAGAAAGAAGAGCGGTAGAGGTATTGACTTTTTTTAGTTGTAGTGCTTAGTTTTAAAAAAAAAACCAATATATTGTTTGTTTTGATAGGGTCAAAAGAATTTGTTGTTTGATGTTAAATGTAATGTACAACGAAAATGAACCCTGACCCTAACCACAGCAACAACCACAATCCTAACCATTACCAAGTTAAATGCTGCATTTAAATGCTTAACAAGTGTAAAATCAAAGAAAATATGTGAGATGTCGTTGCCTGCCATCTTTTGAATTCCAGGAGGCGTGACATCAGGCATGCGCAAGGTGGCGCAATGGTTCTTGGTACCGTGGTCTTGGTCGCAGATATACCTCGATTAAAGTTTACAGTGGCTAATGGCGCTTAATGTAGCAGTTCAACGTGGAATGCCATGAAAAATGTCTGCTCTCTGTTGTTGAGGACTACCACCACTGCCTGCGGATTCAACCGTTGAATCAGATAGGGATGAAATAGAGGAAGATGACAACCATGATCAAATCGTTTCTGGAACGAGGCCACATATATGTTCGAGCTGAGACCCGAAGCCGGCAGTGCTATTTCATTGGATGCAAAATGAGTAAATGCCCCTGAGTGCAGGATGAGTTATCACACACTTCACAGGAAGAGAAAGGGCATTTTTTGATGTAAAAAACTACAATGTTAGTTTTACAACAAGAGATAATTGAACAATTAACACAAGGACACACAGAATTAAAATGTTTCTTTTCATTGTGCCTTTTAGCTAATGTGCAAGTGTCCTTGAGAGACTAAAGGGATCTTTCCCCAGCTCTGGGTGTTGGTCACCGGCCTGAGATATTACTGAAGAAAAGACAGATATTTTCAAGTGTAATGAAAAAGTTGCATTGATTGGTGCGAATGAGAGCGTGGCACTGCAGGAATCCAGGAACATGTCTTAAAAGTCTATTTTAGCCTTTCTGTTGTTGTATCTCTTCGCGCTGCCTCACGCAGTCTCGGGCTGGTTCAGACAGCAGCGTGAGGACAATACACAGACACAGCGGGGTGGACGGATGGAGGACGAGAAAAGAATGGAAGACAGCTTACTTCCATAAAAAGAGAGATTGGTAAGCACGGCACTCTGAGAAATAAAAGGTCCACATGTCATTTTCTATCCCTTCAAATCTACTCTTCTCCCCTTCTTTTGTAACGGTGTTGATGTGGAGTGCTTTATGCCTACACCCCCCGAGGACACAGCAGAACAGAGTCTCTCCAACGGCCCACTGGAACTCTCCTCTTTTCCATTCATCCACCCATCCATCCATGTCACCACCCTTGCACCTTCCCCCCTTCGTAAATCCTCCCCTCTGGCCCCCACATGACGAAATAGTTCCCGATTTAACTGCCCCATTTCACAGAATGACCGTATGTCTGCAGGGGGTTGATAGGGCTCTTGATAAGTACCAATTACTCATCGATTCATCGGCTAGCTGCTGAGAGTTCTGGCTTTTGCTGCTTACTCTGTGGTCTTTGGAGTTTTGAACAAAACCAAGAACACACATGGGTTTGATCACACTCCAAATCCCCCACCAGGAATCACAACAAAGCACCATTAATATTCCACTATTTTGCACAGTATTTCACTTTCGTTTCATCTCTGCTATTATTCTCGTGAACACAATATGATTCCAACTACGATTTGGACTTTATGCCTGTGGTGGACAAATGTGATTCTGTTCCAGTCTGGTTTTGACCTTTGGACAACTTCAAACTTTGTGATTCTACCAGTTTGTCTTCTGTTGTTCTTGCTGCTCTTCATCCTTTTTAAGATTACTTCAGACAAGTGTGATATTTACAACCGGAATCAGGAACACCAACCATGTCACACCCTAACAAATACAGGGTTTAACTACTCCCCTTAGGGTAGCGTGTCTATGTTCCCTCAGCCCTGTGTCCCTCGACCCTATGTTCCCTAACACTAACACTAACATAGGGATGTGGGGGGGATTTAATAGAAATGAGGGAACATAGGTCTGAGGGAACACAGGGCCTAATTTAGGAGGAAATCCTTGGGGGAACAAAGGGCTGAGGGAAAACAGGGTCTAATTTAAGGGGAAATCATTGAGGGAACATAGCGCTGAGGGAACACAGGGCCTCATTTAAGGGGAAATCCTTGAGGGAACATAGGGATGAGCCATCCTGGGTAACTATTGGACCAACCACACACTGGCTGACTCAACACAGCAAGATGGGTTGCTTGTTCAACCCAGAAAGACGTGTTCAATGTTCTATCCAAATGTTGGTTCAGTGTTCTGATTATTCTACCTCATGTTTGGTAACAGTACAATCTTTACACTAAGAGTCACACTCACCTATTCTTTCACACACCATTCACACATGACACCGCTGTCAGATGCCATTTAGGGTTCAGTGTCTTGGCAACGGACACGTCCGTGTGCAGACCAGAGGATCTGGGGGTCGAACCACTGACCTTCTGATCATTGGACGATCCGCTCGATCTCCCGATTCGCAGCCACTCTTTTTGGGGTACACATATTCTACACACAGTTAAATTGCTCAGATGTACTGATCTATTAACAAATCATAAACAACAACAAATGTTGAACTTTTGTTGGAAAGTATTTTGTTTTTCTTGTTATGATATATCATAACTGACCCAACCCATGTTTGGGTTGATAAAATATCCCAGCAATTTTCTAAGATCATATAGAAAAAAATAAAAGCTGTCCAAAAGTGGGGATCGAACTGTGTTTTCTCGTCTCGTTTTCCTTTTCACCACAGGCTGCAATATAGATTAGCATGGCAAAGTCTTTGCCTATGCTTGGGTACAGAAACACACAATCTATGTATGTTGCCGCGCAAAGTTGTTATGCATGAGAGTCCGTCTGTGTCATTTTCGTCCAGGAGTCTGTTCCTTACTTAAGATGCAGGACTGGTGCAGAGACACCGGTGGGGACCGATGGAGTTATCCTTCATTGTAAATCTCCTGCACAGACCAGACAGGTCTGATGTTTGCTGTGTTCACTTTCACTGTCTGGTGAAAATGGATTCAGCTGCACCAGTGGATTTTTGACATAATGTGATATTTAAGACTCTCCTCCTATCTTCCTCTTTGCTGCCCTGTCTTGTTCTCCTCGTTCTGCACCTTGTTCCCCTTCTCTCACCCCCCCCCCCCCCCTTCTCCCATCTTTTCATTTTATCTACTCTCCTTTCATGTTCTCCTCTCTGTTCTTTTAATTTTCCTTTTATTCCTTCCATACCCCTTTGCATCACCCCTGTCTTGTCCTTCCCTGCTCTTCTTTTCTTCCCCTCCCTTTTCCTCCCTCACCTCTTGTTTTACTGCTCTTCTGACCTTCCAATACCCACCCTGTCTTTCCCTCCTCTCTCCGCTCCTCCCTTCCCTCTCCTTGTCCTATTCTGTCCTTTCTTTCACTCCTTTTAATCTCCTCTGTTCATCTATCATCCCACATTTCTCCTTACCTCACCTCTCCTCTTTCTCCTTAACTTTATTTCTTTCCTCTTCTTTTCCTTTCCTTCTCTTTTTAATTATCCATCCCATTCCTGCCCTCACCTTGTTGCCTTTCTTTTTTCTTTGTCCCCTCTTCTCTTCTCCTTTACTTCCTGCTTGCTCTGTCTTTTCCTCTCAGCTCCTCTTTCACTTCACTTCTCTCCTCCACCATGCCTCCTTGTTCCCCTCCTCTCTGTCCTTTCTTTCATCTCCTCCCAACTCCTCTTTTCTCCTTCCATCTTTGCTTCCCCCCTTGTTTTTCGCGTGCCTTCTCCTTCACTCCTTTTCTGCCTTCACCTCCCAATCTTTTTGAGTCCTTCCTTCCATTCCCTCTAATCAACTCTTGCCCACGCTTTTAAATCGTCTTGCTCTCACCTCCTTTACTTTGCTTCTATACCCCTTACGCTGTCTATCATCACTCTTTTCCTCTTTTTATTTCCACTCCTCTCCTCATTACTCCCATCCTTCCTCTATTCTCCCTTGTCTTTCTGTCTTTCATTCATTTCATCTTCTGTTCTTTTTCTTTTCTCTATCCTTCTCTCCTACTATACCTCTTTTTCCTTGACCTGCATCTCATCCTGTCATAATGTCGCTCTCATGAAAATATAATATATATAATAGTAGCTGGAACACAAAGTTTTACTTTGTCCTGATAAATGACACCGGTGTCCTCTTGCATACTGTATCCATGTCTAGAGTACATCTGCCTGTGTGAGACATCTTTAACAGCCGACTTTCAGTTTCTTTCTCCCTTTGCCTTTGTCTCCTTCTTCGCCCTCCATCAGTCTGTCCTCATCCTCTTTGCCCTTTCCTCCCGCACTCGCTTCCCTTTTGCTTCATTCCCTCCCTCATTACCCCTCCTTCCCTCTGCCATGCCATTCCACTCCACTCCGTCCCGTCTGCCCTTCGTCTGGTCTACATCCTCCTCGTCCTCTCCGACTCGCCGTGTTATTCCTGGGACTGAGACCATCACAAATAATTAGTGCCGATGTCTTTCACGCCAAAGGACAGAGGGGATGATGAGAAGTGTGTCTGGGATGTAAGATGCGTTGAAACAGCGGGGGTCTCCGAGTGCCCTTCTTACCAAATGCCAACATGCTCATTCAATTTCTCCTTTCCCTCTTTCCGTTCTGCCTTTTGTTTTCAGATTTACATCATCATTACTGCAGCTTTGTGTGGCTCCCACTGGGGGAATGAGGTATTCTGCCCATTGTCTTTCTGAGCCTGAGGATCATCTGAGTGCTCGCTTAAATGTATCTTTGTCTGAGACAATACAAGCAAGACAACACACAAACAAAGCTCTTTTACCAACTGCTGTTCCCCTATCACATCACAAGGAAAACAACAATACAGTAAAGACTTGTGCCCTGCTTTCCTTACTTTCTCGCTTCTTAATTTATGGATGCTGGGTCTTACCCGCCTGCCCATGTCCTCCAGCTCCCCCGAACACAAAGATGTCTGGAAGTGAAATTAGGCCAGGGAGATGCAGGCCTAAGGGGCACAAAAGGCAGTGGTGGGTGGATGAATGAAGGGCAGAGCGAGTTTTCTCCTCTCCAGCCTTAAATCACCAACAAACTGACCGAACCCTTTCCCGCGCCCACACATACGTTTGCATACTAATTAGGTCAAACGTCTGCCTCCTTGGAAGACAGAGCGGGCGACTGTCTGTCCTTTTGTCTCTACACCCCTCGTGTATTTTGCTCAAAAACATTAAACATGGGTGAGTACATGTCCCTTTTGGGTGTAGCCAGGCATGCTCTGCATATTACAAAAGAGATAATCACTTTCGAATTGTTTTTCTTCACTGTTTCATTGTTTGCTCAATTTAATTTCCACTTTCTTCCGTATCCCCTTATACCGTGTCACCATTTCATATTTTTTGACAATGGTGATGTTTTTAAACAAGACTCACAACTGCGGAGTTCCAACGGTTTACAATGGCATGTTTCGGCTATGAGCAAAAGTTTGATTTGACCGGAAAATCCTCCGAGAGAATCTTCTGAAATCAATGATTTAGCAGAAGTTGTTCTCTTTATCAAAATGTACATGGGAAGTCAGAGTTGCTTTTTTTCTATAGGACACATACCTTTGATTTAGAATATTTTAGCCACAGAAAAGGACATCCGACAACAATTCAGTATCATGCTTGGATGTGAAAAAAAAAAAAAGGTTTCATATTTCTCCTGTAGTAATTGCTGTCTTAAGAAGGAGCTCATTCATTGCTTTTATTAGCTGTATCATGTGCACCAAGCTAATACTAACAGTCTAAAACAACATCCCTACACTGAAGCAATAAGTCGGTGGCTCCAGTTCAAGTGGTAACAGGTGGTTGTATGAGAGGAAGTCTCTGTTCAAAGATTCTCTCTGGTGTCAGATGTGAAAGTCCTGCTTGATCTTCCACTGGTCATCCATTGACTGATGCTCACTGACCTCTGACCTCTCCCCAGCTGTGAGAGGTTTGGTGTGGTGTCTGACTTCAGTGTTCAGACAAAAATGTAAACCTATATAGTAATAACCATCCTGATTACATTATGTTGACAAGTTGTTAGTTGAATGATGAATGAAGTCAATGTATTTTGAGCGCATAAAGTGTTACATTTAAGTACTACAGTGACTTTGAAGGGAGGACGTGTCGCTAGATGATAGGTGATCAAAGTGCAGCACTTCAACTGGTGAGGGCAACGACAACACGTTGGTTAGGGGATTGGGGTTTTGGTTGTATGTAAATACAGATGCAAAACTCTGTTGAAGTCATTGTGATTTTTTTTGTTCTGTATTAAACCAGATCAGGTTCTTTTCCTGAACCCAAACATGCATCACCGTCTTGCAGGCTCCGTTCACAAAGTCATGGTAATTTCATTGTGTATCTGATTGATCAGTCAATGGTCAAGGTCATGGTCAACAAAACATGGCCTGAAAAACACATTTTCTGTGAGAGACAATCTGAAGCTTATATTGATCAGAAAACAATTCTCCATCGTATGACATCAAATGATGAGTGGCATCATGAAGAAAAATTTTTTCCAGGTATCTCTGCAGAGGGCTATAGACCTGAAACATATATATGTAAATCGAAAAATTGCTTATGATCGTGAGGTCATCATGTTTTGACCAGTGCAACCAATGAGATTAGAGGCAATGATCCACAGCTTCAACCAATCATTTGTCATCATATGGTATAAATATCATCATGATGATGTCAATATGAAATGGCATTATTATTATGGCCGTGGCCGTTATATTGTGAGTTTTTATGTGTATCTTTCTTTTGTTTTGTGTGAGTGGATCCTCTGTCCGCAGGTGAGGAACTCTGGCTTCACCTCTGGATCTCCTTCCAAGTCTGAAGACGTGGGCATGGCTTGGAGAGCTGGCAGGTCTGGATTGGTCCTGTCACCATTTGCTCCATTTGAAAAACCCAGAGGATCTGCAGCTTCAGCGAGACAGAATACATGTAAGAAGATCATTAATCTATTCCGCTGTTTGACAGGAGTGCGGGAGCGCGTAGGTCATCTCCACAAAACACATATTGGGCACTCATGAGACCTTTCTTAGATTATGGTCGTATAGCTTTCATGTCAGCAGCAGAATCACATCTCAAGAAAGTGGATGTCTTACAAGCTCAGGCCCTGAGAATCTGTAGTGGATCTTTTAAAACATCTCCAGTATCAGCGATGCAGGTGGAAATGGGAGAGATGCCTTTGAGAATAAGAAGGGTCAAGTTAATGCTGTCATACTAGGTTAATCTTCAAGGGCATTGTTATTCAAATCCTGCAAAGAGCATTTTTAACAGACTGCTGGAACACAATGAATCACAGTTCATCAGTTTTGGATGGATTGGTGATGCTAAAGCAGCAAACATTGGATTAAATTAATTACAGTATAGCCCTACTGTTTAAATCTCCTCCATTCTCCCCTGGTTATTCCCCTTACCACGTGTAGACCTCAATATACATCAGGAATTGAAGAATATGTCAGAACATGTTCCAGTATGGCGCATAGTCCAGAATCATGTTGTAAAGAATTTATTAGACTCAGGATTCGTTTTTACAGATGGCTCGAAAGATCCAGATAAACGGGTGTGCAGGTGCAGCACTATATATCCCAGTGAATGATACATCAATAAAGAAAAAGGGAATCAGACCATTTATCAGTATACACCACAGAGTTGTTAACAGTGTAATTGGCATTACAGTGGATAGAGGAGAAGGAAATACAAAATACTGTTATTGCATCTGACAATTTCTCATCACTATCCAGTATTAGATCAGGCAGATCGTCATTTAGGACTGATCAATGAAATCTTTCTAATTATGTACAGATTGAAAATTAAGGGCATATTTACAAGTTTCATTTGGGTTCCTGCCCATGTTGGTGTGGAGGGAAATGAGAAGGTGGATGTTCTGGCCAAACAAGCACTTAAGATCACAAATGTAGACCTACAGGCAGCAGGAGTATTGGGACATTAGTGAAACAGGAAGGCATCTCTATAATATACATAGGCATGTTGGTGATGGGAGGAAGGTCGGTTTTAAATGTAGGGGAAGAAAATATCAATACTCGTCTCAGAATTTGTCATATAGGTCTCAATTATTCATTGCACAAAATAGGCAAACATGCAACTGGAGAATGCTACTGTAACCAGCCAGTAACTGTTGAACACATACTAATACATTGCAAGGAATACAATACCCGGAGGGACCACCTTTTTCAGACACTTCGTAATGTAAACCACCACAACCTGTCACTGTCAGGGCTTTTGGGCGAAAACAGCAGGCAGGACATATCACAATATTATTAAGTAAAAATAATCTATTTCTTTTTTGTTAGTTTTTCTGCATTTATCTCTCGTTCACACTCCAGTCCAGTTGGTGGCGGTAATGTACCTTTAAGTTGGTTTGCCAACCGCCAATAAACCAGAGCTGTTCAGATTCTTTAAATGCTTAGGAAAGGAGCTTCAATGCTTCCTTTCCTATCTCCTTTAGCATAGGGAACACTGGAGCTTTTTATGTCAGAGTAAGGAGATATAGACGTCCCACAATTCATTGCGGCAGCGATATTTAATGTGGCGAGCCATGCACGGACGTAAACGATTCAATCCCAAGTAGTAGAAAAAGAAGAAGATGAATATGACCCATAAGAGACGCACATCATCATGTCAGTTACTGTTACATTATGAATCATTTACATCTGATGTTACACTGTGGTAACACACACTGAAACATGCTGATGGAGCCGCTGCATTTTTTGTAGTGCATCTTCGTAAATTTGTAGTAAATTTGTAGAACCAATGTTTTTTCGTCAACTTTGAATGAGTTAAATTTAGTAACATTAGCGGGGCCAAACCTCCCTGTAAGTCTCCATGTTTGCTACGTCGTGTTGTGCTGCGTTCTGGTTCAATTGTGACATGGGAGGTTGGAAAAAAATCATCACTCCGACTTCCGGGGTCCGAGTTCTGAGGTGTAATGGAACCCAGCATTAAATACAATGGTAATGGCACTCCCTAAATGTGCAACACATTTTAAAATAAGTTCTTCAATGTAGACAACATCAGGGACATTTTTGGCAGGATGAAAAAACCTTTAAGACATTATTCGGGAATGGTTTATAAAATGTGAGCCTTGGGCAAACACAGGAATGACTGATTTTTACAGCAAGGTTCTCATTTGTGTCATCTCTGACCTGTTTCCAGTTTATTCCACCCCACAAGTCAAATGATCTCTTTGATATATAATGCAGCTCAGCTGCGTGGTGGTGCAGTGGTTAGTGAATCCTGGTTCGAACCAACCAGGGCCTTTCTTTGTGGAGTTCGCATGTTCTCTTCGTGTCTGCGTTGGGTTCTTCTCCGGCTTCCTCCCACAGTCCAAACACATGCAGATTGGGTTTAGGTTAATTGGAGACTCTAAATTGACCGTAGAATGAATGGTTGTTTGTCTCTGTATGTTGGCTCTGCGATACAGGTTACACCTTTCCAGTGTGTAACCCTGTAATGGATGGGTGGATATACTGTATAATACAACAATATTAGCCCATGATACAATACAGACAGAAGCAGAGGAAAAGAAACTTACTTTAAATAGGAATTTGGTGTTCTCATTCAACACTGCAGTAGCATAACTATACATTCACACACAAGGATCCTCCATACAACAGCAATATGCACCAACGTTAATGGTCGTTAATAATCACAATTCAGAATGTTCTGTTACCATCTAATCCATTGAGTAACACTCTTACTAATTATTGACCTCTGACTGATGCAGTGGTGAAGGGGTAATTCATTTAAAAAACATAAGATTATGGCAGCTTCTTTGATGCAACCCATGTTGTGTCTGATGAATTATTGTGTTTTCACATTTTTCCCCAAATATAGTCCTTACTTCTTTGAAAAGCATGGTTATGATGACATTTCTTTCAACCACAGTATATGTTTCCTACCACATATTTAAAGGGGCAGTAAGCAATTTTGGAAAAAAGCTTGTCTCTCTCTGTGTTTTAGTTGTTGTGATTTTACACACAGCACCGACAGCAAGCGGTCCATGAGGAAATATGTGCACATTTTTTACAAAACAGGTATTTCTTCAGAAACGCTTACTGCCCCTTTAAGTGCAACTTGAATCATTCATGGTGGTATTAATAGAAGTTGAATACACAAGTTCAAATTGAAAATGAAGCTGCTGGCTATATTCGATCAAACCCAACCTGTACCCTCACCTTCCCATAATCACTGAACCATGTTGGCTCTGTCTTCCTATCTGCATTTAGGTCCTCTCTTTGCTGTATCAAGTAAACTTCACCATCAGTGTAGCTGAACAATGTATATCAAGCAACGAACCCCCCCCCCACTGCCCTTTATAACTCTTCCTTTTTAAATTCTAGCCATGTGGCCACACTCTCGCTTATCAGCAAGGAAGTTTTTCAACTGACTCAACATCTTGTTCCCTGACTTTCCCAGGGATCAGATTAGGGCGGCTGGAAAGATAACAAGCAGAATCCAATTCACATTAACATACCTCAGAATCTTGTGGGAAAACAGAACGTTGGGGGGGGGGGGGGGGGATCCAGCATGTCTCGCTGCATGTCTTCCAGGGCCCTCTCTGTTTAATTGCATTATTGTTAACGAAGTGCTGATGCAATTACAGGAAAGAGGCCCCCTTTCTCTTTTTTTCTCAAGAGAGTCACGTTAGTTTCAGGTCGAACCGGGATCATGAAATCACAGAACACTCATTCCACCCTCGCTCCTCTTCTTTCAAACACACTTACTGTCTGTCTTTGACGTCTGTGTTCCTGTCGCCCTCCATCACCATCCATCATGTGACATTGTCAGGAAAGAGCAGCAGGCCCCGCTGAATCTGTGTGCAGGGGAGTTTGAGATGCGGTGATTATTTGTTTATTTCGGTGTCAGAGGAGCGGCCTTACTTCCTGGATTATAGAGAACATAATCATATCAAGCATGAATTTGCATGAGCTGAGGATCAGACAGAGAGAGAGAGAGTGTGAGAGACGTTTAATGTCAGTGAATTTGTTCAGTATGATTCTGCTGCTGCAGCCATGCTGACGGCTCTAAAAAAGTACAACATGCGAATCGGCCTGAGGATTTGTTATCTGATTCATCAGCCCTCAGTGGTGAAACTCACATGGACCATCGACAGTGAGCAGCATGTGACGTGCATATACCGCAACATAGACCTGATCAAATGCAAGATGTCACATATTGTAACACACATATTTACATGGTTGAATGTCTTAAGATGCCAGATTTTATTCTGTTCAGATGCAATACATTGGTTTGTAAAGATATCATATATATATATATATATATATATATATATATATATATATATATATATATATATATGTACACACATCATCTGAAAGCTGCAGAATTTGTCATGGAAATGGTGTTTTTTTCCTCAAAAGACTGACATTTTCGCAACGTGGGGGTCACTTTAACAAACAGCCTGTTCTCTGTGCTTCTCTTGAGAGGAATTGACTCTCATCACTTGCTTTCATGCTCAAAACTGGCAGCAAATCCATGAAAAGTGCTCCTCCTCACTTTCTCAGAACTGGATTTACTCTGGTTTGTTCTGGAGCTCTCCTTGAGAAGGGGGGGGGGTTAGCAAATTCTGGCCCGGTGACCTACACAGCTGAAAGGATCAGCAAACCAGCCGGTCTCGTTCGGCCCCCCAGCAGAACAATATCAGTGTTTTCTCTCCATTTAAACCATGTCGTCAATTAGAGCATCTACTAGGCTCAGGACGTCGACACATCCCCACCATTATCTATGAACAGCAGAGGCTGTTGCTGTTTTGTACACACTCCCTGATAATGTTATTATCCTTTGCTTCATTGATGTAAAAACTGCATACCTTTTCTAATGGTGCGTTCACAGGGGGCGCGATGTGAATTTTCATGTGGCTTTGCTCGCGCAAGTTTGGCTGCAAGCAAACATTTGTGGTTATTTGCGTCATTCGCGCGAATATTTGCCCGTTCAGTTCCTTCCACTTTGTCCGACAAACCTCATCTGAACAAAGACACACTCACGCAAACACACACGCCAGTAAAAACATGAACTGTTGAATGAAAAAGAGGCTGACAGGGCATGAATGGGAAAGCCAGCGGTTGTGCTAACCGGGACTAACTAGCTAGCTGGCGTCCAACTTCCTCGATCACTTTCCGCCGAGCCCTCTCCTTCTTCACCCGGTCACGGGTCGCTGTGCACACACACAGCGACAGTAGTGATTCTCCATTCCTGATACAGGACGTCTGATGACAGTGACGGAGGGAGGATCTCATTGGCTAACGCGTCAGGCGAATATGTCGCTCGAGTTCAAATATTTCAACTCGAACAACTGACGCGAACGAGACGAATTTGCGTGCTCCTCGCACCATTCTCGTCGCTCCCGTCTGTGCCGCGACATCTGTGTCTTTGCATTGACTTTGTAACCTTGTCGCATCTGGTGTGAACGCATCATAAGTCATAAGAAGGGACAGTGTCTTATCTGCTAAACCCAATACATAAGCTACTTGTCAGACAATGTACCCCTTGTGTCCCTGCACATTGACATTCACCTCTATCCATACGTGTTGCCTACTGAAACACACCAAATTTTAGATAAATGTTTTGGCCCCAACTAGTGTTGTCTTCAGGCTGGTATTTTACAACTTGGCTTTGAGACGCTATAAGACGAAAAGCATTTTCTGTCCAAACACTGTCCAGTAGAATGTACCATTGTCATACCATTTACATGCCAATTGACAACAACATCGCTGAGTATCCTTTAATATGCTGTTGTGTGGTATTTTTCCAAGACTTTTTGGCAAAGGTTTTTACCACTGATAAGCATTTATGTCGACAAAGCCTCTATGCAAAACATGCTATGATACAGAAGGGAGGAAACACTTATATATATATATATATGTATTTTAAATTATATGAGATACGTGATGTCAGCGTATCAGTAGTGTTGCATATTAATGTCAGGGCCTATTGTATCAAAAATAACATGAGAAGCATAATGAGAAAATGTGAGTTCCAAAATGACAAATGCATTAAACCACAGTTATGGGGGCGGCTGTGGCTTATAGGAGGTAGAGTCGGTCATCCACCAACCCAAAGGTCGATCCCATCATTCACTTCTCAGCATGCCGATGTGGTCATGGGCAAGACACTTATCCCTAAATCAGCTCTTCCGGCAGTGTGTGGATAAGTGACAATAAAAAATGAAAAAGCTCAGGAAATCGCAGCGAAGCTTCACTCTGTATTTGCATCAAAGTGCATCAAAATGTTGGTATCCTAACAACATAAATCCTATTCCATATACTATACATATATATCATACAGCCTACATATTTGTGTCATGTGTCAGCGCCACAAGTAATGAGAGCATGTAAAGCAATAAAGCATGTAAAACAATAAAGGAAATCAAATCAGATCTGGGTTTTCACAGGGGTAACGAAGGTATGACTCCCATCAGTCGTTCCCATGTGTCATAAGGCTCGAAGCTGGAGGTGTGAATGTGCCCTCGGTCCAGGACGTGGGAGTGCAATCCGAATTCTTAACGCAGACAGGTGTGTTCCCTCAGGTTAGGCCTCAAGGACAAACATTTGGTTTTCTTTATCTAAAGCTTGGCTTCGCGTAGCAGCTGCAAATGTGAAGAGCATTATCTCCACATTACGCTACTCGTCTCCATCAGCAGGAAGCCCCGTGTGTTAACAGCTGCACACGGAGACTAGCTATAAACAGACCTTGTCTAAGAGGAGGTATTTGGGACCCCTCTCTCCCACCAACCCCCACCCTCATCCCATCTTGGTTTTCTCATTTACTCCTCTCTTCTTTCTCTATACTCTTTCTGCTCATTTTAGGCTCCAGGGAACCCCTTATCATCCATCTCAACTATTCTCACTACTCTCCTAATTTTCCTTTTTTCATTCCACAGCTGTGTAGGCGACACACACACACACACACACACACACACACACACACACACACACTGCGTCTACACCACAACATCAACACAAGTTCACAGTTCTGCAGGGAAAAGAGTAAAATTCTGGCCTTTAAATTCTGCCTCTGTCTCATGGGTTTACACAAAGCTGGCTCGCTGGGTTTGCGTGTCAATGACAGGGCCCAGGGTGGGTATTTATATACCTCTTTTATGAGTCATGGCAGAGGAATCACATTATCCATGGCTGTACTGTCACCACTGGACTGCTCCACAGGGTCCTTGCTCTCTCTCTCGCTCCTTTGGCCCCCACGTCCCTCTCTTTCTCTCTCTCCCTCTTTAAAACTAGCCAGCCCCCCCCCCCCCTCACTTTAATCTGTGGAGATCTTGAGAGAAGTCATGAAATATTTTCAGCTCCAGATGTCTCTCAATAAGCGTTATGGTATGGCAGCCTGCTAATGGTGTGTCATATCCTGCCAAGACTAGGTAGCCTGTGTAAGCGCTTCGGGGAGCTGGGGGGCGGAGGGGGTCTGTTTGGGGACTGGCTCATGAGAGCTATGAAGGATTATTAGCCACAAGCACTGGGAAATAGCTCCAGTGACACTGTGGGCTCTGTAGCACCACTAGATACTCTTGATGTGGAGCACATGACAGCCAAGTATAGTTTTGGTAAGAGAGAAAAAAAACATTCCCAAATTTTGGGAATAGTCCTCTAGATTATTGTCTTACCCACAACCAGATCAGAAAATCAATCTTAGTTTGATCTCAGGTGTGTCAAATACAAAAAAAAGCACAGGTCTGTTTTGTCCAGCTTAGCTCAAAGAGTGGAAGTGGTCCAGTTTGGGATTTGTTTAGAGGGATGAAAGCTCAGTTTGTAATGCTTTTAATGTTTAGCTCCTTAAAAAAATCACTTGCCACACGTCGTATTGTTGGATGTTGCAGAGCAGCACAACACACGACACACGTGTTTCTGTTTTTCACAGTCACTGTTTTTAATCAAATAAGAAAATTATTGCATTGAGCTAATCTAATTCTGCTCCACCACGTGTTGTAAATTGCCAAATCGTATCTCAACATGTGATGTGACAGTGTTAGCATTGTGAGGTACATCAAGAATGAAACACTGCAGAAAGACTGCACAAGCAAAAAAAACCAAAAAGCTTCATGGTGCACAGGATGTAAGAGCTGAGGTGGAGTTTACAGATCAATTCACATTTGTGTCTCGGTGCCTTCACATGGCTGCATGACTTCAAATGCCTTGAAGGACAAATATACATCCTGAATCATTAATCAATGGTTGATTAAGGCATATGTTTGTGTGTCTGTTAGTGTGACTTAAGTGTCATAATGATTCAGGTGGGTGTTAAAAAAACAAACATGAACCACTACAGTATGTTAGTGTAATAACAATCAGCGAGTAATTCACAAAAAGCTTCAGCATATTTCCATGATCATCTTTAGGAAACCTAGCCTGCTCTAGCTCTTCTTAGCACAATCTCTGAATATTACTTTCCTTGTTAACATCTCCTACCTTCAGTTCACATATTAACTATGCAGGCATATAGTTCTTTTTCTTTAGCTTCCAAAAGGACTGACCAAGATACATTTTTTGTAGAAAACAGTTATATAACATTTTACTCGGGCAGCAACTTTGCATTAGGGCAATTAAAGAAAACAGAAATCATATCGTACCCACCAATACAGACACCGAATCTTGAGATCCTTTCAGTTTCGCACGTATTGTTATATACTAAAATTCAAATGAAATATTATTTGAAGTGAGGTCTACTATACTGTGCCAAACACAAGATATGAATGTTATTTTTTATTTCTTTACTTCATCCTGCACTAACTACTAACTTATGTCTACTTCACCATGGCAGCATAGCTCAGTGAATACGCATAAAATGTATTACTCAGGAATGAGACTTTAGAGAAAAATAAAAAACAGCAAAATTTTGGACTGAAATCCATAAAAAGAGCTGTACGAGCCCACAGAGACTGTATGCTCCTGATGTGTTTGACGCCATCTGATAATTGATACAAGTAAAGTATAAAGCTTATTGTTAACATCAGTTTGGGTGTAAAAATCGCCTCAAATATATCTATTTTTGACAAGTGAATTTCCACGAGCGGGTTGAATAAAGTTGTCTATTCCATTCTATTCTATTTTTATTCCTATGTTAATTAAACAAAAAATAATAGTGTGTGACATGATAGTGAGGGAGAGGGTGTGATTTGGACATGAGGGGAAAAGCTCATCCAGCAGTGCGTGAATGTGAAGAAAAAAAAGCGTGGTTTACAGCAGTGCTGTTTGCACGTGTGTGTGAATGTTACTTGTAAAGCGCTTGGAGTGGTCCATAAGGCTAAAAGAGCACTATATAAATATAGTCCTTTTACTATTTCCAAAAAATTTGAATCTGTCCATTCGTCAGTAAATGGAGCTTTGGCCCTGTGACAACAACCAAGACTGTCTTTCGCAAGAAAAACAATCGCAACAGTCGTTTCAGCAAATGGCCCAGAACGACATATGTTCGTTCAACTTACAGAGCCCTCCAGATGCTATGGTACGATGTCTCTTCTCCGTTGGGAGCAAATGAGGAGGTAGATGACGTTATTATAGAGCAACAAAGTCTGCTGAGAGAGGACGCTGGGGCGGGTGGATGGGCCAAAACTGCAGTCTCTCAAACTACTTTCACACCAAAATGACCGTGTAGACGGTGGTCAACGTTACCTTATGTCTTGCACTTTTGTCTCTCTTTCCAAGTATACAAACTCAGCGCAGTTACCAACGGAGGAGACGAGCCTTCATTGCCTCCGTCATTGCGCAAATTAGCGCGTTGACATTCACATCAATGCCGATCGGAGGTGAAGCCGATTATTACCCGGGTCTATTGCAGAGTCATTAGACCCTGGGCTGAATGTCGATTAAATGTTTTCAAACTGCAGAAAACGCCGGGTGTTAGCGGGTTTAAACTGATTTTTTGTGCCAGTGTGAAAGGGGCTTTACTCAGGGAACGTCTGTACACAGGTCACACTGACTGTACAAAGAAATTGTCTGTTTGTAGTACAAGTTTGAAGGTACTGATATGGTAGATTACCATCACAAACGGCCTGTCACTGTGTATCACGGTCAGTTAGTCTCTCCTAGTGGGACACAGTTGAATAATCTACAATGCGTGTGGGTAAAACTCAAGCTCGTGGTTCACATTAGCTCCCCAGTAGATTCTTGTCACGTGTATCGATGTGATGGAGCCCCATGAAAATTAAACTTATTTGGACATAGTTTAAAGGTCAAATGGTCACTGTGACCAATTCCTTCAGAAATGGTTGACATTACACAGTGTTAACTGGTATGCTTGTATATCTTTCTTCTCTTCGCTGGCATCAAGGATCAATACATGCCCATGTTTAGGGCATTTTGGACATTTCCCCAGCAGTTTTGAAGATTTCCCTCACACAAGTCATAATGTTTACTAGACCCTAATCATGAGATTGTTGTTCCTTTTGCTAATAAACCCTCAAACTGTCGGATTAGGATGCAGATTATTTTCGCCAACGGTCATTTGTGGAATACTTGGAAGGGAAACGATATTATCCTGTCGAAAGAGGTGTCAGATCTGTACAGTCTTTCTTGAGGACAAGAGCAACGTGTAGTTTGGTCCACTTGTTATCATGTGGCATACTTACCTTACATCGTGACACCTGATCAAGTTCCATTTGAAAGCTGTGGGATGTGCTCAAAAACTGCTGGTGAAGCTAGTGAGTGAACCTTGAGTTTATAATATTTTATCACAAGATATCTACAGTGGGTCACCCATTCACCTGAAGCTTGTTCGTTGATTTGAATTTGGAGGTAAAAAAAAACGTTGAAGGTAAAAAAAATGAAGCAAGATGTCAGTCCAGATACAGGCAGCTAATGGATAGCTGCCTGTACTTAATTAAATTCTTCTTCAAATTAACTTCTTTTTTGCAGTGTTGTCTCATTCCCAGGTTTAGTTAAACTGGTAAATAGATAATATTAGTAAAGGGAAAATAATTACAACAATGATGATTCCTATCTGAAGGAAATAATCAAATCGTTTAATTTGTAAACGCAACAAAGAACTTCTGAATTATTAGGTTGCAATGACTTAAGATAAAAAGTTGAGAGGTAAATTGTTTATTCTTTTAGTATTGTTTTGCAGCTGTGACATTGTCCCCATCACATTTGGCCACAGAGCATATTAGCACGTTCTTGAAGGAGTATTTCCTCTGACCACATTTACTTTAGAAATGTCATCATATTCTGAGATATCAGCAGTTACTTGGATGATTACAGTTACTGCCACATCAGTACAACTGATGGATGTAATAAACCTTATGTTTCTTTTAAATTGTATCATCACACTGTATATCAGAGGATAGACTGCCTTCTTTTATGGTAAAAAAAAAAACCCAAACAAACTTATGAGTCTTTGTATCACAGCAATGTCTCCAGCCCTTTCATTCTCCTTGCTGAACAAACGTGATGAGAGCTGCGCAGAGCAAAATGAAGATTCAGATAATCTCTGCGGATAATCTCTGATTTTAATTGGATAATTTAATAACTGTCAGGGAAAGATTTTGAGATCCACTTGTTTTGATCGCCTTTTACTGGTTAGCTATGGCTGTCACTGAACCCTTAATTTAAGACTTGAGGCAATGGACACCAAAGAACAACTCACATGTCAAATACTTCTCCATTCCACTGGAAGATGAATTTAAAAAATTTAAATAACCCTGGTACTTCAAGTAGAACTTTATTTGTCCCCGAAGGGGCAATTGACATTAATTTGTCACCATGCAAGCTATTTTCAAATCATTTACCTCACATTTACCCCTCACACCTCTTCAAATGAAAGAGTTTCTGAAGCAACATTTGTAGGTGTGTTTTAATGGATGATGAACTGATATGTAAGCCACGTATAGAATATATAAAAAGGAAAGTGAGCAATATTGTTACAACACATAAAACCAATATTAGCCCCTTGTATATGTTAAAGAAAAGAGCAATAAGACTCATAAACAAGGTCAATGTAAGAGAACATACCAACAAACTGTTTATCAAGTCACAAACTTTAAGATTTAGTTGTTTTAAAAATATTATTGGTTATGTTTAAAGCTGGAGATGGACTTCTACCTGAAAAATTACAGAAGCTGTTTATATCAAATGATGAAGATCACTACCACATCAACGCAGTGTATTTCTGTATATGGAATGAAACTGGTATGTATGGAGTAATAATTAAGATATGATGATTGTTATTGAATAATATAATTGTATAAAAGTATAATTGATTTGGGTTTGATATGTAAAAGAAAGGAAATCAAGAAAGGGATGGCCATCTGTATTGTTTTATTCACATGAAAGGGGCGGCAAAATAAGATCTTTTTTCTTTCAGCTTTTTTCTTTCATGGAATGTGTATAAGCATAAGTGTATTGTTTGTTTTGTAAAATAGTTTTGGATTACACTGAAATGAACAAAAATGGATTATTATGAAATTAAATTAAATGAAACCTCAGAAGGAGGCGACCCCTGAATAGGGACACAGCTGTCAGTTGGGCAGTTGGACATGCCTGGGAACCCTCAACTGGAAAGTGCCCAGGTGTCCAAACATTTCACCCTACCCCACAGTGAAAGTTCATTTTGGTGGCTTTTATCAGCAGTCACATTCTTTCATGAGATTCAAAATGTAGATCGACTGGTAAATCGAAAGCTGTGTCTTCCGGCTCAGCTCCCTCTTACCATCTTACTGCTATGACAAATTGGAATGTCTTTACCGCGAAAAAAGTAAATCTTAGAAGCAGGAATTGATATTTTGGGCAACTTGGAGGCAGCGGAACAAACTGCACACACAACTTATTATCATCACAATGTAAAGTTGTGACAGTAAAAGGGTCGGTGAAGGGTTGGCTATTTAGACATACAGCAGCCCCAGAGCAACATTAATATTCATTAGGAGTCTGGTTTCTGGCAATTTGACAAATGCAGTTCGAAAATTCATCCTCCTTTCAGTTCTGGTTTCTATCTCCACCAACTTCTGAGAAAAACTATCTGGTACTTCAGCTGATATGTATTCCACTGTGTTCGCTGACTTTGTCGGCTGCTGTTAGGGTTACAGCAGCCGACAAAGAGCATTTTCAATGAAAGATGCTGCTGCTGCAGGAACGCAGGTCAGTGAGACTGAACCAAACTGTTCAGTATCAAATGAATGAAAAGTGCTTAAATGAGCTGAGTGGAACGGCAGAATTGAAAATATTTCTCTGTGGTGAACAAAGCTAATGAGTACAAATGGAGGAGCAAGCAGAGCCTTGTTGATCAGAAAATGAAGGCCGAAGAAGCAGTTTTTGGACATATTTAGTCTTTTTTATTACAATGAAGATGAGGATTTAGAAAGCAGCCGCCCGACTCTCGTGTTCTATATGGGTTGAGTAGAAATTAAATTCAAGTGAGTTGTGCGTTTGTTAAACTTTGGAAAAAGTGAAATAAGTGACAGTCCTACTTTGCTATTTAATTCTTCCTCAACACCTTTAGTCCTGCCTGACTGCCTGCTTAGCCATATTTTTTCCACATTGTCAGCAATAAAGCAACACGGCTTAAAATGGCCTAAATAGCCACTTCTTTTTATCTGTGGGTGGACTAGGTTTTCAGCCTGTCTAAACAAATTCCTTTCTGTTGCTGAAGTGCTCTTGCTGCATAATGACAGTACAGTTAACACAGTACTAATGTATGTTTGGAGTTTTGGGGGGGATTGCTGGGTTACTATCTGCAGTAATACAGCCTTTAAATCTCTGCCAATAAGCCCATCACATTTGTGATCACCGCACACACATAACAAGAGCATACACAGTGTTCCCTCCACTACAACATTACGGCCGTGTGGAACACTATAAGCACATGTAAGATCATAAATATTCACATCTGATTAAAAGATTAGAAAATTAATCTCACCAGTATTCTAACTGCTAATCCTAGACCCAGAGGAGTAAACAAACTCTTGTTCAGCACAGATCAATACGATCCCCAGAGAGAGACGCAGGCCGCGAGGAGAGATGAAAAAGGAGAGAAACTACACTCTGGTAGCTCAGGTTCATAGTATGATGATGTATTTTGTGAGATTTCCTGTTAATGTCAGTTTTCTTTCGTAGAAATTTTAAAAAGAAGAACTTGGCGTGGGAGTAGACTCAAACTGCTGACAGGCGGAAGCCTAATATATCCATGATGTTCATCTTATTGAATAGGTTTTGGTTGGTCTGGTTGCTCAAATTCAAATGTTGTATTCTTACAGACCACACAGGACCACGTTGATCCTTCAGTTTAAATTGTGATTATTAACTGAATGATTTATTCTTGGAGCAGAATAATGAAGTTACATTTTCACAAGAGTGAGAGCCCTCACTCGCCATTTGCTGTTCCGTCACAGTGTTAATGACGTGTGATAGAAAAGGTGCTGCGTATGGAAGCGCTGTGTGAATGGGTGATGATGCTTTGTGTGCTTGTTAAGAGTAGGAACCATTACTGTTTAATTGTCTATAAATAATTACCTCAGTAAAGACAGTTATGTTTTCACTTTGTCAGCAGGATTAAGATAATGCTACTTAACAAGTTTCCACCAAACTTGGTGGAGGGATGGGGCATAGATAAACATACATAGATGTATTCTAACATGGACGTAGTCACAGGGTCTGTAAAATGAAGCCAATGTGGAAGTGCCTGAAGCCTGCTTTTTCTCTGGAATCACCAGCAGAGGGCGACTCACTGGTTGCAAAAACAAGTAAGTTCCTACAAAGGTTTAAGAGAAAATGACCCTACCCCTTCTTGATTTATAACGTCAGTAAAACATTTTCCTGAGGAGTTTATGGTTCAATAACTAGTTTAAATAGTGGTGTAGTTGTTAGCGCTGTCACCTCACAGCAAGAAGGTTCTGGGTTCTGCCCCAACCGGGAAACTCTAAATTAGCCGTAGGTGTGAATGTAATAATGAATGGTTGTTTGTCTCTGTTGCCCTGCGATATGTTGGCGACCTGTCCAGGGTCAACCCCACGTCTCAGCCAATGTCAGCTGGGATTGGCTCCTGCCCCCCCGCGAACCCTTAATGGATAAAGTGGTATAGATAATGGATGGATGTTTTATGACAAATAAATCATTCAGGTTATTTGACCACTTGCTTCTTTGTTATGTATTTCAAGTATAAGAAAATGTGTAGGATTTTCCTGTAGGATTTGGTGGAGTTCTTGGTGTTAACACAAGTCCTGTTAGAGGTTTGATAGCAGCACATTGTTTCATTACAGAAAGGCAGTGAACACGCTTATCCAACATGGTCATACTGAACTTACTGGTTTTTATTTACTGCATGAGGCGTCACTGCTGGCTCAATGCTGCCAGAGAGACCGCCCTCTGCATCCTGTCAGTGGCTTGAAATAGTTTTTTGCTTATTATTAACTTTAAGTATGAGCTAACTGAACTATTGTTGTTGCCTAACAATGATGTTGTTACCATATCACCGTACCATTTTCGCCATTCATAGATTATGTCCAAAGAATTTCTAAAATGCTAGTCTTGGGCTAATTATACAGAATTGTGCAGTATCTGTGAGTGGAACTAGATTGCCAATATGAAATACATTGTTTCAATTGGTGTGTATATATATATATATATATATATATATATATATATATATATATATATATATATATACATATATACATTTTAACAACAAAGATAGGTTTTTACACATAAAATCACTACTCCTGACTCCAAAATAAATACAACCAAATTGGGAAGTAATAATGCTCATCATGAATATCATCATTGTTCTAACATATATTGTCTATGGTCCCACTAAACTACACTGCTGTCACTTTCTCGAGGTTCTCAATGACCTCGGTGAGTCTTTTGTTCTAACTGTGACAGTCGTCTTCAGAGACCATATTGTTGCCATCTTTTTAATGGCTACTTATCTATGAAGGTTTACTATGACTGAAAGTGGGTCACATGTTTCTTCATGTTGTTGTACCATATGAGGTCGTGATGATGCCTTATATTGTGAGTATGATTGTGTTTTGTGTGTTACATTTTGTTCTACATGTGAACTTTTGTGACTCAATGCTGTCTGAGTGTATGTGTTTGAGTGTGTATGTGTGTGTGTGTCAGATTATTCTCAGTGTTGAGTCATAGGTCATTAAAATGCTTGGCTGGCTTTTATGCTGACGGCCTCGTAAATGGATGAGTAACACTTGTCCTTCACTATGGCTGCTCTCTATCTCGTAATGCACGACGTGACATGACATGACATGACATTAAAGAGACACTGTCTCTTTGTCATACATGCATACACACATACACACACACACACACACACACACAACAGACACACAGGAACACAAAGACCAGGATGCAAAAGAAGACGGGACCAGCTACTATTTTACCTCATCAGTGACAGCCGCCAAAACAACATAAAATGTAGCAAAGCATCATTCCATAACATATATTCAAAGGCATATCACAAGACAGGCCATATACATGCACAGAGACAAATGATTGTTTTGCTTGTGTTTTCATTTTTCAAGCTGTATGTCATTTGTTCCCTCTCACTGGTTCCAACTATATGACTAAATTAGGTCAAACATGGAACAGATTATTTCCCAGAATGTTCTCCCACTTTTCTTCAATCTGCTTTGTTTGTGTTTTTGGTACTCTTATGTGTCAATGTTTCCATGTAGTAGATTTCCTTTACTATCTCTTTCCATTGTTTTTGGCTGGGGGTTCCACCTCACCTCATCTCCTTGTGATTGCTTTCTTACTAGCTATCAGCAATTTTTTAACCAGGTTTAACACCCTCTCTTTGGGGTTAAAATTACTAAGAAAACACCATGTGACTCTTAGGAATGTCATACCCTAGTATCTTTTGTATAATCATGTACACCCATTAACAAAACATTGTACATTTGTGGAATTCCCACAATATATTTGAGTGGTCTGCATTACAATACTCTCTCCAGCATGGTCAATTCGTTTTAAATGGCTCTTGACCTTGGGCGTAAAAAGAAATAATCAAATGGGTGGATGTCTGCTGGGTTGTGTTGCCAAAAATGTTCATGTCTTTCTATTACAACATGCCTTAGCTGAGTAGCATGAAATTATTCCTTCAGTTTTGCCTCATAGCTGGAGATTTTCATACATTTTGTCTTCCCAAATAAACCTTGATATTACCTTGTCCCAGGTCACAGTATGGGCTCATGGGTCCTCTACAGTTAAAGACCGGGAAAAGTAAAGAGGCTTTGGTTGCACATTCATTTGATTATCTAAATTCTCGAGTTAGGGGGACCTTTCAATTTCTTTTTGTATCTCTTGATTTATCCTGTTATACTTTGCCCTGTCTAGTTTAGATAGTCCCTTGGAGATCGTGACCCCCCAGATATTTAATTTTCTTCAGATTCCATTAGAAATCAATTGAGTCCTGAATGTCTTTTTATGGTATGGCGTTAAATGTTGATGTGTTTTAAAAAAAAAATTGTAATTTTTTGGGGGATTAATCAAGAAACACTGATGTATTTTGCAAACATCCCTATTTAATGTTCTGTCATTTACTATTCCTTTAATTCCATTATTTTGGCACACTGCTTGTGCCAGAGCAAATAATGTGGGTCATAAAAATCATTGTTTAGTTGACATCTGTATTCAACATGTCATGATTCTGCACCATTACAGTTTTTTAGCGATTGCTAAATGACAGTGGGCACAACTGGAGCCACATGTGCAAAACTCTAACCACAGTCTGCACAGCATAAGTTCATGTGGATTAAACTCTAGTTCGTTTTTCATTGCTTGAACACAGTTTTCAAAAGTCTGCACACTTATCCCATGGCTTCAACCAAAACCTGCACATATACTGTATATATATATGGAAACATATATTGAAACTCCTATTTTTGGCAATGGACCAAGGAAGACAGGTTGGTGGAAGGAGAAGAGTGGCAGGGAGAGTGCGGATGCGAGGAGGAATACCTAGAAAAAGACAAAGAGCTGTAATTGCTGATGAAATAAGGGCTACACTTATAGACCATGTTGTGAATCATGGTCTCTCATTGAAAGAGGCAGGGTTGAGGGTGCAACCCAATCTGCAAAGAACTTCAGTTGCATCTGTAATGAGAATTTTCCGCAGAACAAACAGGACATCCGATATGAATTTGATGAACACTTGTGGCGTGATGCTGGAGAGAGGCAGGATTAGCCCCACAATTCTTTGATACTAATATGTACCTTTAGTTTGTAACTTTTTACGTAAACGACTACTGACAAAATTAAAATATATATCTATTGAAGCAAACAGCTGATTTTCTTTCCTTCCTGTTTACCTAAAAAAATTGTATGTTATAAAATAATTTTCATGTAAAAGAATTTCACTCTTTTCTTTAAAGAGAATATTGATTTGTGTGAAATCACTCAAATTATTCAATTTGTCATTGTAAAGATTAAAGGTTTGGAATTTCTGTATTGGTGTTTGATGGTAGTGTTTTGACTCTGCGTGAGTGACAGTGTGTGATTTATCCATGAGGATTGTTCAAAGTGTTTCGCTGCACTGAGCCTATTTTGAGACGTGTGTGTAGAGTTGTTTTGTTCGGAATGAGTTTTGCAGGTGATGTGAACTGTTCAGCTCAGGTGACTGTTGGTAATGCAGACTGTGGTTAGAGTTCTGCACATGTAGCTCCAGTTGTGCCCACTGTCTTTTCGCAATTGAAAAAAAACTGTAAGAACTCTTGAGACTTTTTGGAACTTTTGTAAGACCTATTATCTATTTATCTATTTTTAAGGACTTTTGGGTTATCGATTGAGGACTTTTTGTTATATCTTCATGGTTCTTTAATATATACTGTTGTTGGACTATATATGGATTCATGCGCTGGGTAGCCCAGTGCTAGCAGCTAATTTGCAGCATGTTGCGACAATCTGCTGCACGAGACTGACTGTTTACTTCCCACACATCCTCCCTGGAAACGTCTTCCTCACGTGTGGTACCTCAGAACACCGCATCCTTCAGCTCCCCCAAACGACCTCACTCGCATCAACCCTTTCACATTGAAGGGTCCCAATTCAACCCAATGTTTACCCTGCCGGCCTTTCAACTTCAACACTCTCCTGAAGTTCTGCCCAAACATAGAAATGTTTCAGGCCTTACAACCCCGTCCCATCCCATCACTTCTGCTTCTGCTAGTATTGTTAATATCCCTGTTTTAATTAATAACAAGAGACCCTTCAAACAGTTCCCCAATATGGCTTGCAGGGTCTACAATCCAATTCCTGCCCAAACCACCACTTCTGTGGACCGAAGTGCACATGTGAAGCTGGCTTTACTAAATATACGGTTTCTGTCTACTAAGACAGTTATCTTGAATTACTACTTCCTCTGGTATGTTAGACTTTTTATTTTTAACTGAGGCCCGCTGTCGCCTGGCAACCACAGTCAAATGCTTGAGCCATGTCCCATTATATGAATATCTGGGCTCTTCCCCGGACAGTGGGAGAGTTTTTTAATTTATTTCAGCATGCATCTGGTCCAACTCATAACCGTGGTCAGAGCATCAATTCACTAGCTGTGGAAAATCTATTGTCTCTGATCACCTCTGTATCATGTTTAATACTGTGTTGCATGCTGCACCAAAACCTCTCCTTGGATAGACAATAGCTTACAGAGTCTTGAAAAAATGCGCAGAGGAGCAGAAGGAAAGAGGTAAAAGACTCAATTGCAAGTCCATCACTTGCATGTGAAAGACCTTCCAACTCTCTGTAACAAACAATTGATAGGTACAAAAACAAATTACTTCTCTAACCTTACACAATCGAAGATTCCTAGTTAATACCATTGATAAACTTATCAACTCCCTTACCACCACTAGGTCTAATGTTGCACCTTCTACCACAGTTGCTGCAGAGATTTGTGATTAACCTGCTCTCACTGAGCTGCTTAACCGTTTTCAGCAAATTTCTCTTCCTGAGCTCATCAACACTGCATCAAAGAAGCGTTCCTCTTCAAGCCCTACAGACATTTTCACCCACCTCACTCCTAAAAGATTTTTTAGGTGCCATGGGCCCTACCATGCTTGTTATCATAAAGTGCTCTTTCACATCCAGCTGCATTTTCTAAGCTCCCATTTATTTAAGAAATCCTCAAAAAGGTTCTAAGTCAACTCCTGCCTGTATAAAACGATAACAATATTTTTGATAAGTTGCAGTCTGGGTTCCGCAGAGGTACTGACGCAGCTCTCAATAAAGTTACAAATGATTTGCTGTCTAGTTCTGACTGGTGAGTTTGTGCTGCTTGATCTTAGTACAACCTTTGACACTGTCAATCACAATGTCCTTCTCAATAGATTCCATCACTCTGTTCTTATTAACTTATATCCACAGCTGTTCTTGAATGGTTTAAGTCTTATGGCACAGATAGAGAGTTTTATGTTTCTATAATGTTTCATCGTTAGCGGAGGGAACCACAGGGTTCAATTCTTGGTCCAATTTTGTTTTCCCTGCATATGCTTCCATTAGGAAACATTATCAGTCATTTTGATGGAGTCTTCTATCACTGCTATGCAGATGAGATGCAAAAGTACTTATCTTTTAAACCAGATAATGTTTGTCATCTGAGGACTAATGTATTGTGTTACGGCTATTGAGAAATGGATATCTTGTAAATTCAGAAAAGACAGAAGTAATAATGTTTGGCCCTGACCACCTATCCGGCAAACTACTACTGTTTATTGGTCCACTGGCAAGCAATATTACATCCCCTGCCAGAAAGTTTCGTATCATATTTGATTCGCAATTAAATTTTACAGCCCATGTCAATAGCCTTTTGAAATCTTACTTTCACCTAGGAAATATATTCAAAATCAAATCAGCTCTGTCTTTTCCTGACCTGGAAAAGCTTATTCATGCTTTTACTGCAATGCACTTTTTTACATGTATCAATCAGTCAATCCTCAGTGTCTCAGCTTCAGCTATTGCAGAATGCTGATGCTCACATTTTATTGATTTATATTGATTTACTATACAAATCTTTCTGACACTCTATAATAATTCCCAATATACCCAATCAAATGCCTTTTCTGCATCAACACTTAGTAATATAATACTTTATGATTTTGTGTTTGATCTACAATATGTAAGGTTCCTCTAATATAATTGTATATTTGATGCTCTCTAATAAATCCTTGTTTGATCTTCCTCTATCAATTCTCTTTTAAAATTGTTAATTCGTTGAGACATAATTGTTGTATATATGTTGCATCTACACATACATTTAGAAATGAGATTGGCCTATAATTCCCACAGTATTCGTTTTGAAATATCTGAAATTATATAGAGTCAGTTGATGGGCCTCAGGGTCCCAGTGACGTCTCCGTTTGCTCACTCTCACTTTACTTTTAAGCTCTCGCTCAAGTGTTTATCTGCTGCCCCTCTTTTTCAGAATTCTCCTCACTTTCGAGGTATTTTTCCAACCGGTAATATGTCGTGGAGTAAGGCTTGACAAGTCGATTGCCAGTCTATTGATTGCACTGCCTTCCAGGAAATGCCACCACATGTCAGACTGTGTGCACGGACTGTGCAACCTTACTCGGCGCCATCTGCAACTTCACATGGAGTCGGGAGAAAATGTGAGTTCAATTTGAGTGAGTTCAACTCACATTTCCTGAAAAGAGTGTGGATAAAATACAACGTAACGTTTACACTTTTCGACCAATTTCGATTAGTAGTTTTTGGAGATCATAAGGATTTATGATCTATATGGAATCATAATTTAATGTAAAAACGCATGTTTGTCAAACATGGATTTGGCTTAGTTTCCTTGGTTAATACTTGCCCACATATGTCACACATCTGGCAACATCTCCATCCTTTTAGTTTTCTTGTCTCCGGGTCAGAACACAGTTCATTCAACTGTGTGTGTGTGTGTGTGTGTGTGTGTGTCTCTCCGTGTGTGTGTGTTGAGCAGTGATTGCAGCCTAATTATTGATTCTAAGCAACTAGATACATTTTTTTTTATCTCCATGTAAATCATAAACCTTTGATTATTAAAATCAAATTAGTTAAGAAATGTAAATGTTAAACATTTTGTTATCCAGACAAGCTGCAGCTTCCCCATTTACATGTATTTGTTCACTGGCCCGGTCCAGTGCGGCATCTACATATGGATGTCTATGCCTCCTTTGGCCAAATCCTCAATTCATCAGTCATTGGTTGTCAATATCAGTTGCAAATAACATGTTTAAACAGTCTTGATGAGAAAGTCAAATACCAGTGACGGTATCTGACAGATATGAGAGAAAATGAAATCTTAACAGATGGAATGTGTGTCTTGCTGTAATTCAGTCAGTGTAACTCAATGTTACTGCTGAACAAAACTCCTCCACAGCCGTCTTTCAGCGACTTGAGGCACATGGACCTCTGTAGCTGCTCCTCTGAAATGTTGATGCGGTGACTGAGGCCGGATTCACTTCATAAACCACCGGATACATAGAACCTCACTTTTAAACAATCACACACATGCTCTGTCCCTTTTTCCCTGGCAGACCTGACCAAATCCAAATAAATCCAGTTTTGTGAATCATCTCTTAAAGTGCCCCACATTCTTCTCTGCTGCGTGAAATGAACATGCTGTGTGATCGGTGCAGAAAGTGGAATGCAGTAGCAGAGGAGAGGAGAGACTGAAACCCTCCGAGAGATGAGGGCCATTAGAAGAAAAGAGACGCAAACGGTGGGTGTATTGTAGACAAAGAGAGAAAAACATGGCAGAGCACGGCCTACGACAGCGGTACAACAGAATGACGGGGATGAGAGGAGAAGAAAGAGACATGTCAGACAAGAGAGTCATGAAAATGACTGCAGAGAGGACAAAGAGATGCTTGACTGCTCACGTCTTTTGTGCCTGGCCCGACGGCCCTCGGGCGGATGAGATGATGGGCACATGAATCAGAGGCTGTCTTCCTGAAAAATGGCCCAAAAAAAGGGGGGGCCCCGTCAATTGTTTTTCACAAGATATGCACACGGCCACAAGAGAGAGGGATGCACAGAGAAAGTCAGAGGTTTTACAAACCAGCCAGATGACAGGAGATCAAAACTCAGCGTCAGAAAGAGATGACCGAGGAGAGAAGGGGGGCCTTCAACTAGTCCTCTAATGATTAAAGCAAACTAGTGCACATCCCCATACAGCATGTCACACAGACGTATTGAGAAGCAATGACTGATGAGTAACTGTCCACAGGACATTTTCCTCCCCTCGAATATGAATGGATTCAAGTCGGCCATCATTATATAATACGCTCACTCGATTATGATTCCTCCTGGTTAAACAACCAGCACACAGCACACCAGAGAGAGGACAACCCTGCCTGATGCCTCGTATCTTCCACAACAGTTTGAATGTAACAATTGTAACAATCTATTATCTAACCCAAATGTCCAAATAGAAATGATCAACCCTATGAAATGCTTTTTCTCGCATTATAGATCAAAGTCCCACATCCGACTCCTGAGATCTTTTGACAAATCAATAGTCCATAATTGTGCATGTGGGAAAACAGAGAGTCAATTTGAAAGACATTTTAGCAATTATTTCAAAGTCTGTACAAAGGAGTGAATCCAGTCTCCAGATTTGTAGTCCAAGAACCTTTTTTTATAAACGGCGTGAGAAGAAAAAGTATAGTGACAGGTGAAAACATCCCATTCCCACCCATCAACCACCTTCACATACCCACTCACTCAAACTCCCAACATGCCGGCGAGGAGGGGAGATAAGGGATGGAACCAAGGAAGAGGAGGAAGGAGATTTCTGTGTGGAGGCCATACCATGTTGACATCTGTGCTGTTCAGTGTGTCGGAGAGTCATAGGAACTGATGGGATGGGAAGAAGAGAGGAGAAAGATGGAGATGTAGCTACATTTTGTAGTTCTGCAAGTACACATTTCATTTTCATCTTTTCAGCAACAAATCACAGTATGTGTTACACTCCATGTGCGTGTGTCTGCTATACTGTCAAGTGCTTCAGCTTCTAGGTAAGTAACAGCCTGAAGCACAGTGGTTTCTGCTGACACACTGCAAAACAGCTGAACTGGGCTTCACTGGTAGAAGTTGATGTAATGCTTCATCCATCCAGAATTTGAAGATTTGACTTGTTTTTTTTTTTTTGAACTGTGCGACTGTGAACGACGTCGGCGCAGAGTCCATCCTTCGGGGTCCATCAGTTTGTGGTCTACGGGATACCTGCGACGCCGCTGGCCCCTCTCCACATCCTGCGTCCGCTGACATGCAGACGTCCGCCTCTGCTCAGAACGACCACAGCCAGAGTTTCTGCAGCAGCGGGCCAGGGGCCTGTTGGACATGTGGCGTGCTGTGGTTTGAGAAATGAGAACTGCATTTGCAAATGTGTCATTGCTGCTTTCTTCAGCTTTGTTGCTCTTTGTTTACGGCTGTGGGGATACGCACCGATTGTAAACCTGATTGTGTTTGAGACTGAGGAAATTTGGAGCCTTTTTTGTTTTTGGGAGGTTGGGTAGTCCCTCTCTGATATGTAGGTCAAAGTGATGAAAACTGAGAAGCAGAGATAGAACTTTGGCTGCGGAGGTTGATTACGTCCCGTACATGAAGCTTCTTTTCACAATGAGGTTGTTTTTTCTACATGAGCTCCTCCTGTCAGCGAGCTGTCAGTCTGCCTGACGCTTCTTCTACTAGTGCAAAAAGAACACCAAACTGTCGCCAAAGTCTGCAGAGACCCCCACCCCCTCCCATCTACATCAAACACCGAGTCTCTGCGTGAGCCTCACATTCTTTTATCCTCCTCTCTGTCTCTGTGTATGTCTCTCACTGTATCCATGTCAGACTAATGTGGAGCCTTGGCCCGAGTCCAGCTTTGTCTCGGTGGAACAGCTGGTTTCAATTAGGTCCCCTTTTAGGTCACCATGTGCACGTGCACACACACACACACACACACACACACACACTCAAAAAGAGTGGGACGGCCTGCTCCCTTTGGCCCAGCTCTCTGTTGAAGGAATAATTGAATCATTTGACCAAAACTACTGGTGGTGCAGTGAAGCGTTCCAGCGCTGGCCGTGGTCTCTGCCCTGCGTCTTTCCGTTGGACTTGGCTGGCCGAGCATTCGCCGAGCCCTAATGGAGCAGTAATGAGCTGTAATGATGCAATGCGGACAAGTCATGCTGGGCTTTCACGTGTATGGATTCTGAAGGATGGAACCGGTATATTACAGTATTCAGTGTTTTCCCTTGGAACCTTAGTGGAGTCGGCTTGAAAGAAAACAGCATTTAGACCGTGGTGTTACTTTGCCGCTCTCTGAGGGGTTGGCAGGGAAAACGGATGAACCCGCTTGAATCACATCAGAACACAGGATCACAAAACGACATCATCTGGCCTGGTTTACGCTTCGAGTTATCAGACTGAACATTTATTATCTGTACTAATTGTATAGCTTATTTGTTTTCAAATTATACATTCAAAAATTCCCCCTAATAGGTACATCGCCATCACAGCTTCATGAATGTATGTTTTTTTTTTAAATGCTTTGTAGATGACTTTGTCATATTTTTAACTGATAATTTTCTTTTACACTCTTAATGTATCTGCTGTAACCTGATGGTACTAAATTCTGAGGAGGATGGAAATTTATTTACTCAAATTCCATGAAAAGACACAATCATTGTGTGTCTCTCAATACTTTATGACTTTTCTACTATACATCATGTTGATTGGTTCCTACTTAAAAAATAATTCCCGAAGATCCATAAAAATGCTCTGTCCAGATCAGTTTCAACTTACAGATGAAAAAAAAAACAACTTTCTAAACTGGGTCATTGCCCTAATGACAGCAGCAGGACATTAAACATGATTAATCAAAAATCAGCAGTACCTGGTTGAGTGCTGTACGAAGGATGGATGGATAGATTGATGATAGCATGAATATGCTCAGTAGATTTGATAGCAAACTGGCTCCAAGAGAACAGATTGTGAAGCAACCGTGAATATCCAGAGCAAATTTCACGGCATCAGAACTCTGATTTGAAAGGACCAACGTTTTGGTGGTTGGTGGAGCCGGAGGAAATGTCACGGAGTCAATACGAATACTCTTCCTCTGGTAAACATGGGAGTGAAGAAAAAATGTCAAATGTACGTATATAAATGATTAGGATGATGGCATATCATACATCATCTGCA
The DNA here is from genome assembly GCF_022379125.1 of Scophthalmus maximus. Classification (NCBI taxonomy): domain Eukaryota; kingdom Metazoa; phylum Chordata; class Actinopteri; order Pleuronectiformes; family Scophthalmidae; genus Scophthalmus; species Scophthalmus maximus. The sequence continues at coordinate 1,357,614 of NC_061523.1, read as the reverse complement.
AATTGGATGATAAGCAAACTAAAGGGCTGATAATATCAATGCCGAGTGGTCAAATGTAACAGACATAATAAATTTACATTACATCTCAAATCTACACTACATTATCACTATACTGTGTAACTACATGCATGTACACAAAAAAAACAAAAAAGAAAGTATGAACTTTTTTGTGTTCAGACATTTACTTTTCCTCCAAACTAGTGATACAGCCATGGACAGTTCAATCAGAAACGACAAAAGTTTACTTCATTCAAATATGAATTTAATGGTTAATTACATATTAAATATTACATATATAAAACTAACACAATTTTTTTAAAGCTTGCGCAAAGAGTCTAGTACAAAGTTGGATGGATGACATTTTCACTAAAACCTTGTCCACATGGAAACTGTTATTTATTCAAACAGAGGTATTTGTCCTTAGCTCTTACAAAAACATATTTCCATCCACATGAAAATGCAAAAACACAGCTTTTGAGATCTGTGGAGACCGTGCAAGAAGCATCTGGTGGCGATATAAACCCAACTGTAAAGCTGTGGTGGCCAATCAGGAGCCTGAAAAAAAGGTGTTTTTATGAGGCATGATTTATTGTTGAACAACAATATTTCAACGACAACGAAGAATAAATCTTCACCCAGGACGCTGTTTGAATGTGGGAAAAAGGGCAAAACTTATAGAGGACATCTGTATAAAGCATTCTTTTATTTACAATATATATATATATATATATATATATATATATATATATATATATATATATATATTTCACAAGAATACTGTTTTTAGGAGCTGAATTTAAAATATAACCAGCAAACTCTGGTTCATATTCATATTCTAATCTGAATAATAATCTTCAACTGATAGGGCAAATCTTAGGGCATGTTTTCTAAGGTTTAGTTGACTCATTCAAAGAAATCAAAACAGGTGACGTTTCTCTGTGATGTCACGTGGTAAATATAAATGTGTAAGATGTGCACAGTGCAACTTGTCCTCATTTGGGCCTTTAGATTGATAGAGGCATTATCATCCACCATGCATTGAATGTATCTGTTGACCTATACCTTTATCTGTGGACTCGCCCCAAACTGGCAGGACGTCACCGTCAAAACGTAGAAATATTGAACACAGACAATGGATCAGACAAAGCCCAGATTCAATATGTGTTAACACATATAGGTCATATAGGGGCCATCTCAGAATACACATCATGAAGATGAGACATAAAGATACCCTCTGTTAGACAACACAGGGTGAAGGACCCCGCTCCGAGGGCCTCGACGAATCCTTTGTTATTGGACTTTTTTCCTATGAAATGTCTCATAATATTTTTGCCCAGCACTTTGTGCAGCAACACACCCATACCATTTGAATTGCTGGTGTTCCTGTCCCCTTATAATGTCCAGTGTTTAATATTTACACATATTCAGTGTTTAGAGATTCGAAGGAATCGCATTATTGAATATAAACATTTCAATATTAGATTGAATATCACTGCACTCTATGGAAAACAATGAGAGCTTTGGTGGACTAACTCTCACAAGTCAATCAGTCTCCTCATGTGCTAAAGCCGGGTTTTTCTTTTTATATAGTTGTTGGAATTTTTGAATTGAATGAGCTCATGTTTGTTATATCTGAACATTTTCACTGCATGTTAAGTTTGATCGATCTCATGTATTCTGGAAAGTTTCCTTGTAGACTTCGCACCAGCACATCACACGGATGAATAAAGCAAAGTTTGAGGTCAGGACATTTCCAAACTCTCAAAAAATAGGGCCTTCAAAACTTTCATGAGAAAATGATGTCTAACAATACAAAGTAGGGAAAGTATACATGTGTGAGTAGGACATGAATTATGTTCAATGCAGGATATTACAATGTCGGTCCTGAGTCCTCTTCACCTCTCCCAGGGGGAACACGTCTCTTGTCCTTGCCCTCTGTTCAATTCTCCTCCTCTGTCTCTTCCTCTGTGCATCATCATTTCCCTCTACATCCTCCCCAGGTCATTGGGAAGCAGATATCAATATTTTACACTCTGGCTTTTATTTCTACATGGAAATATCAAACATATTAGGCCAATGGATGTGCCGTCCCTAGGCTTTTGCCATTTGAATATTTCAGAGGGTTCATGAAAGAAGCTTTCTGAATTTTAGATGCAGGTTTTTCAGATTTGAATCCCCTCCTCAACCTTTATCATTTTCTTTCTTTCAACTGCAGCAGTACCTCTGACAGATTTGACACTAATTGATTTCTTTATTGTTCCTTTTTTATTTTTGTTTCAACTGCTTCCACCAGCTCTGGCGTCCTACTTCGCTTCTCTTTCTGCCAATTCTCAGTCTCTTCTCTTCTTCTTTCTTCCTTTCTCCCCACTGCTGAGCTGTCTTTACACTCTTCTGTCTTTGTCTTTCCTTCCACCGACTTGTTCCTCTTTTCATTTTTTCCATTGTTTTGCAAATGTGCTGATTTCCAGCAGCAGTCGAGGGGAAGAGAAGAGTGCAGGCTAAATTGCAGGATGGCTAATAATTGCACTACACTGATTGCAATTTCACATTCAGTTTTCCGGAACAATCAGATTAAAGAGAACGTGTTTGTGTGGGTGCGCGTGTGTGTGTGTGTGTGTGTGTGTGTGTGTGTGTGTATGTGTGTGTGCGTGTGCCTGCAGGCGAATGTGTGCACCAGCATGAGATAGTGCAGATGTTGGCAAAAAACTGCAGATCCGCAGAGGCGATCTTCTCTCTGTTATCGGTGTAAAAGCATTGTACAGCAGCTGACTTTGCATAAACAATGAGGGGGGGAAAGAGATTTTTTTTCCTTCTTCTCTCTCCATTGCAAATCAAATTTTCGTCAGGAAAAAAACTTCTTGTACACAAGTTAGCTATTGTCCAAGAGCCAGACATTTCTTCATCCTGTTAATGTGGAAGACACGTGCAGATATGTGGGAGTTTGCATCTCATTAATCTGCTCCACGGGTTCATGGGAGTACACGGGGGAATAAGTCCATGTGGTAAATACATGAGCACATGTGTCAGGAGGGATAAATCACTGATGCTAATGTGATACTAATGTAGGCAGCTGCGTTTGAGAAGTGCAAGCAGGGGGAAGACAAACATGAGTTTGTGGAGGCAGAAAAAAATGGCACGGATTTACATCCAGTTTTTAAAATATAATCGAATCCAGTGCAACAAGGGTGTCGCTAAGGTCGGAGCTGCTACCGATGTTTTTGAATTGTACTGGGGAACAAGCGCCCCTGCCTTCTATCCTCAGGTTGATGGAGTTGTTCCTAATTAGGTTGTTAACCCAGAATTCGTCGCGTCGCGTCTTTGCATTGTCTTTGTATGTAATCTACTGGCGCGGTGTGAAGGTAGGGTCACGCCGACACGACGTCAAACAACTCACATGGACGAAGGCCGCCTGCTGCGTCTGCTCTCGTGGAATTACGTCCGGCTGTGTCAGGCGAAGAAAAGTTGTACCCAGAACACGCAGCCAAGACAGAATCCAGCGGGTACAGGCGGCCAACAAATTTGACGGTGCGGAACACAGCGCCACGACTTGGACCATGGACACGCATCGACGTCCAGATGAGTTCAGACGAGTTTGGTGTGTCCCCGGCCTTACAATGTACAGTCCTCTGCATGTCCTGTTGCCCTCTGGGTGAGTGGGCTGTATTTGAAAAAATGACCTTCCTAGTTCTTAATATTTCAATTTTGGTTTACTACAACTTTGGTCAAGTACAACAGACCAACTTTCACCATCTTGACAATTTCATTGATTCCTGAGATCTTAGAACACAGGAGGATTGTGAAACGACGAGTCAGGCGAGGTGGTGAACACGAGTGTTCAGTCAACCAAAAAGATAATAAACAGGGCAAAAGTTTATCCAGATTATCTAAACCGTTTTATTTGGAGGTCAGTGAGCACACCTACAGTCATTAGGAATCCCTCACTGCACAGGGAAAGAAGTGTGTCGCACAGCGGTGGTAAATAGACTAGGTCAAAGTCGAAACAGGACGTGGATCTTTGACGGGTGTTTAAAATATTTTAACTTCATCTTCATTTGCTTTGACAAATACCTGACATGTCTCAATTCTTTGGTTAATGGCGCTGAGTGAACACACCTCAACAAATAGATAGGTGAATACGCTATTTTTATTGCAGTATTACTTTAATCATTGTTCCCCTGTGGATGTTGCTGCTGTGATATCTCAAAAATACTTGGGTTAGTGAAGGGATATGTCGAGAGAACCCAAGTCCAGAAGTTGAAAAATAGAAAAGAATCATTTGAATAATTGAATTTTTAAAAAAATTAAATGAACTGAAATTAAATGTAGTGCTTAAAGTATGGAGCATGAATCAAGAAGTAAGGTAAGGTAGAAGTACTTCATATCCTTGCTTAAATACTGTATATATACTTAACTTACTTTCCACTACTGCTCATCAAACCATTCGGTGAGAGCTGCAGCTCTGTGAGGAAGAAACTGCAGTTACAAGTTGCAGTTGTAACTGATGACTTGACACATGTTTATGAATGTGTTTTCTAAAGCCTTGTTCATTTTCTTAAAGTTGTCCTCTTATGGTCATATTTGTTTCTTTGTTTTAAATAGGGCCTGTTAGCCCTGTTTGCCCTCTTCCTTTAACACATAGTTTACCTTGAGCTTGGTCATAACTGGTCGAAACACGACAAATTTACACACGTCAATACACTTCCAAATCTAAATTCACACATTGATGTTAATACACATTTGCATAAAACACCCAGAAATCTCAATGCACATTAAGGGGAGATTATTACAAAATCTGAGTATGCACACATTGATTGAGTTACATTTACAAAACTGTCCACTCACATACTTTCCTAGTTTTACTACCATAATGGATCCAATAGAGGAATAGGCTGCATATTTTTATAACAACATATTTTCATCATAAAATGTAAAATCCTCTAACGTCATCCTGTAATGAGTGAATATAGTAAAAACTGGATAATGTTTGTAGTTTTTTTGTGTTTTGCATTGAAGGAAGTGGTCCAACTTCTTCCAGCAGTACTGGGCTGATATTGATGCAACAATGTACAGCTTTATTTGTGCAACCATCCTTAAAAATGACCGTTTGAGTTTAAGAGATGTCAGGGACTAAACTTGTTCCCTGACATCGTCCGTGACCAGCGTTCACTGTTGATGACAGTGCTGCATTCCTCAGCTGCCAGAGAACAAAACGCACAGTTCAAAGCAACCACCATCATCAAGTACTGACGGGTACTGTAACTCATTCACTGCAAATGGTGGTGACTGACATCCTGCATCATCAGCGTTAAAGGGAAACAAAACAAGCGACGGACAAACTGTAAGTCACGCTGCACTTGACTGCACCTAATGTTCATCTGTTCACTAAAGTTGAGTTCACTAAAAGACAATGAGCATTTTTAATCAAGACTGCAACTGGACATTGTATGGAACATACCGTGTCTTCTACTGCCATATTACAGGTGCATAGTTACTGTGTGGTTGCTCCTGCTAAAATAATAACAACATGATGACCAAATATTGATCATTTTCTTGACAGTTTTTTTGCATTTAAAATAAATTCACATGTCTACTATGACAAAGGCATGTGGTTGGAATGTTGTTGGGGGTTTTTTCACACCTCAAACAAGAAAGACCAAAGTCTGCTCGGATTGTTTTGGGAAATGAAGAAATGTTCAGTGCGAATTGTCTGAGGTTGGTGTGAAAATTGTCAACAAAGCCCGAGTGCAGGTCAAACAACCACAATGAGACCACGTTGAAATTACAAGGGACCAGTTCACAAGAGGAGGCTGATGTGGTTCATAACTAATAAATGGAGCGATCGCAGGATTGTTGAAAAATTAAGACGCTAATGTTGTGTTGTAATCGTTGGTTACCATGGTCACATATGCGTGCGTTGATGATTTTTTTACCGTGACCATGGGAGCTCACAGCACTGCAACTTAAAAAAGCACATGCAAATAGACAAAACACAGGCAAATTAAGAAAACATCTTCATCAGTTTGACAACGCGCTGCAAATACTGGAATGAAACGGAAGTGTTCAACAGCAGATATCTGCAATAGGCTAATATCTGAATCACGCGATCACAATGTAACTTACTTTTTCATCCAATTTTCCAACACCACGGAGAGAGAACCTTAAGAGCGCTATGGGTCAAAATCCGCAGCAACAACAAGCGTGTGCATTACTTTGAAGTGTCCTCTGGAAACACCTCCGTTTCCTCGTGCGTTTAAATGCTGCACAGGTGTTGTCAAATTGATGAAGATGTTTCTTAATTTGCTTGTGTTTTGTCTACTTGCATGTTTCTTTTAAATATTTAGTTGCAATGCTGTGAGCTCTCAGGGCCACCGTAGTTTTTCCCTGATCAATCAGACAGTCCAAAGCACTTCAAACTGTCTGTTGGGCCTCTGTGTACGTTTGCATTGCTTCTTTTAATCTTTCTTTTTTTCATTTCATTCCTTGAACTCGGGGGTCTTTACATTAAAATTACATACAATGAATAACAACCACAATACAAGGCAGACTGAAAAGCATGCACAGAGTAAAAACAGTTCTATGAAACAGATTCCTTTCCCCCCCCCCCCCCCCCCCCCCCGCTCTAATCTGGCAATCATTCTGCTAAGCGGGGTTGAGGCGGAGGTATTTTCCTCCACACAGGCTCATCCCGGCTGTGCGGAGGCAGCGCTGATGAGCTCCGGCTCTGTTTGGGTTCAGTGAAGTGCAGCACAAATTGGAGCAGACCTCTAAAAATAGGTTGTATTATTATTTACCCCTCCCAGCATCCCTTTCTTTGTGTGTGTGTGTGCGCAGGCATGCTCTGCCAGTATCTCACAACAAGTTACTCATGCACATGATAACAACACACACACGCACACGCATGTGCAGCGATGAAGAGAGGATCAGTTTCTTGTGAAAAGAGGCCGCAGGGTTCACTGTTGCTCTCTTCTTGAATAAATCTTTTATTTTTCACGCCGAGGCCTTAGAGATGGCATTAGTGTTGCTTTGACCTACGTGTGTGTGAGTGTGTGTGTGTGTGTGTGTGCACCCATGCAGAAGCTGCAGCCATGTTGTGTGTTTATATTGCACTGGGGCACATCACACTAATGTTTCCTCACTAATATTTCCACAGTCCACATGCTGGATGCTGTGACCCCTGATTATCATATCCATCGCTCGCCCGCCCGTGCGTACTGCGGGCGGGGGTGACCTCTGACTGATGCTCTGACCTCTGGCGGACTGCCTGGGTTTGGCGGTGAAAAGGGCATCTGTCATGCTCTCCTCAGCCACCGTCTGTCTCTTTCACCACCTTCTCTGCGACGCCCCCCTCCCCCCATCACACTCTACCCCAGTGCTCATGCAGCAGTGGGAAGTTAGCTGCAGGCTCTGACCTCATGTTGCTCTGCACCCAGAACGTCGCACAGAGCAACGCGTTGAGTTATGGCATTTAGAATGGGAGAAAGAAAAGAGACAGGATTGATTAAATTGCTCTAAAATTACATTTATTTTTTTTAATGCTAACGGTTCAAGATTTATGTTAATTGCTGTTGAAGCAATTATTTCACACACACCGACACACACACTCACAAACAATTAAATTGTTAAACTAAATCTATTCATGATGACAAAAGACATCCATCCTCCAGCAAGACAATAAAAACTTTTAGTGGAAAAAGGAGCAGCACCTATAAGGATCATATTATCACCCACCCACTCTATTGTAATTGACCATCAAATGAATCACTTATATGACAATATATTTTAATTATTGATTTAAAAATACTTACTTAAACACAAAAACTAAAAAGGTGGCTTTTCTAAAAGACATTGAAAAATAAATAAATCCATGTTCCTGTATCCCTGTGTTAATTGTTCAATTATTTCTTTGTATATGGCAAATCTTTATCAAAATTAGACTTATTCATTTTTTATGTAAAAATATTCTTTATATCAGCATTTTTTTAATCCTGTAAGAAATTGAAAAATGTAAATGTCATGTTCTGAGCTCATATTTTAGTCTATTAAATGTAATATTGGTTGACTAACCTACCCAATATATATAGCCACACTTCAACAGTTCACCAGAGTTTATGCTAGGCTAGGCTAGGTTAGTTCTGCATATACAGTAGGTATATATATTCAGAACTTCTGCCTGTCTTTTTCTGGACACTTCTGGCAACTAAAGCATCATTAATATGATAAAATGATTATGTTCAAACAGCTCCAAGCGCTGGTTGACTTTTCAGTACTGCGTCAGTAGAAACAAAACCACCAGCTTTCCCAAACCTGCTGTGGTCACATCCAAAATCAAATCTCTTCTCGCCCCATGATCTGTAGACAGTAAATTTATGGGGACTTGGTTTAATGTATTTCAATTTCTACTGGCATTAGTCTGCAGATTATTTAAAAGGATCCCTACTCAATGGAGCCCAAAAAAGTGATCATAATAATTCTGTGCTGGCCTGTCTTCACTGACTTCAGCACAACATAGACTTGACTGTAAGCTCAGCCCATGTAAAGCCCCACGACGCAGATTTTTTTATTGTGATTTAAATGTTCCTTCATTTCTCATCACTGGAGGACAAAGCAGAAGTAGTTGGATATTCTAAGACATTTCATCCATCTTCAATCCATACAGCAGTTTTTTTTCCCTTTGCCTTGAAAGTTGCACTTTGGCGCTTCAGCATTTTATTGATTAAAAACAGCTGCACTCAAAACCAAAAGTCTGGAGCTTTAAACAGCCTCCTATTTTCAGTGCTCCTTCATTCATCGTGTGTTCTGGCCAGACCTTGGAAAAACAAGGCTTTATTTCAAGCCATTAAAAAAAAAAAAATCAAAAGCATGTCGCAACTTTCTGTTGTATATAACACAGGAACATATTTGGAACACATAAATAAATCTGCCGGTAAAGTTACTAGTAGTGTGCTCCAGAAATATATCCCTGAAGGATCCATGTTCCCGAGGGAGACTTGGGACAAATTCCTTCTCCCGCTTTCCTCCCCACTGCCCGAGCAAGAGCAAAAATAGAAGCTGGAACCAGTATGCAGGCTGGGGATTCAACCCACGAATCACAGAGCGTCACCCGCAACAGTGACTACACACACGCACACACACACACACACTGAAAAAAAACATAAAAGTAGCGTGAAACCAGATTTTTTAAAATACTTTTACTTCTCCAGGGAAATTAGCTCAGCTTTCATGCTTTTTTTCCCAACAGAACCCTGCTTAACTCTCCGTTCCACATAGCCACTGGTTCTGTGGTATCCATTACAATAGGTCCAATCGTACAGGGTCTTTACGTCACAAACTTCTGAAATTTCTAGTACTTTCTTCTTCTCCCATAATTATTAACAAAACAACAATAGTAATACATCTATTAGCCATGAGTTTGCTAACAAATACTACGTATGCGGTTGAAAGTAGGCTTTAGTGCTCTACCAATAAAGATCAAGTCAACAGTGAAAATACTGACAACAATACAAAACATTGCTAAGAATCATATAAATAACCCATAAAACGTTATAATAAAGCTGCACGAGTCAATATACTATATCATATATGTGAATAAGTATATGGTTTATAAAATGTTTAGATACAAAGTACATAATAAATAAAAGATGCACCCAGGACCCAATAAATAAATAAATAAATATATATGTGTGTGTGTGTATACCTCAATCAGACAATTGTAATAATGCTATTTAGTAATGACATCACAATGATGTCATGCTTACCATATGATGACAAATGATTAACCAAACATTTGTCATCATATGTTTGGTTAATCTAATCAACTGTCTAATCCTGTTGGATGCAAATGTCATCATGATATCATTCCTACCATATGACCATATTTTTTTTTTATATAAGCTTTGGCTCATGCCTTACATCCTATAGGATGTAGAGATACGTTGAACAGTATATTTTTAAACTACAGTATGTATGATGTAATTCTTTTTAATTCTTTGAGACATCACCATGGTGTCACTTATCATATGAGAACACGTGATGGGGATTTTTTTTCAGACCAATAAAAGCTTCAGAATGTCTCTTTATTAATTGTGTATTTATCTTGGAAAATTCAGACCATATTTTTGTTGACCTCGACCTTGACCTTGGACCGATGTCCTCCAAAAGTAAGTAACCTTGAAATAGATTCCCAAATAGTATTTCCACCAAGTTTGGAGAAAATCCTTCCATCATTAACAAACACACGCATGCACACACACACACACACACACACACAGGGGTGAAAAACAATACCCTGCTTCTGACTACAAGGATGATGTTAGGATCTATCTGATGAACACATTGGATCATTTAGTAGACACTAAAACCAGAGATAAATAACTAGATTTACATTTTCAATATTAGCTTCATCCTATCCTTTATAGCATAGTTATTTGATGTTCTGGTGAACAGAATGTCAAGTGTCTCATAATTGGGTTTTTTGTCTACATCTTCTCTTCTCCTCCCCTTTCTTTCGAGGACAAATTGGTTTTTGAGTTTGAGTGTCCTCAGTGTTTGGGGGGGGGGCGCTTAGACCATCATATGTTTCATTTGGAGGATTTCATTTTTTTGTTTGGTGGTTTGTGACCAAAATTCGAACGTTGCACTGAAACTGAAACATGAGACAATGTCTGTTTAGGTTTCATCACAAACAATGTCTAACAGTTGTATGTGTGTGTGTGAGTGTGTGTGTGTGTGTGTGTTTGTGTGAGGCCGTTGTGGTTCTCTCTCAAAAGTCAATGGAAAAAGCAACAACTATCCATAATCCACATAGACACACATACATGCACATACACACACTGACATGACATATAGGACATGAATGAAGATGAATGGTCTGTGTTTGAGCGTGATGGCATCAGTCATCTTACCACCCACATCCACCCTACCCTCTGAATACACACGCTGCTCACTTGTAGTCATCTTCCACCAATGTGGTACTTGTGGCGCTATCTAATATTTCCAGTGAAGAATGTTTGCAAAAAGCTGGCAGTGGCACCAGAAGTCCCAAAGTTGGAATCACAGACATCAGTAGCTGGGGGGGGATCTTGAACATCAACAAAGGCAGTGTGACCAAGATGTTTTCTGAAAACTTTCAAATGCAAGATATGATGACTTGAAAGTACCCCAGCTTCCGTTTACTTCACATTCTTCTTCTTCTTTGACGTTTAACAGCAGTTGGCAAACAATGACTTGGTGCATCGCCACCTAATGAAATGTGGGCCGGTTTTGTTCGGCGCGGCTCAATTACTGCCCGGTCCGCAAGAACAAATAATGGTACTCCAAAGTGTAAAATGTAGATGTTCCAGTACTGGTGTGTACCATCCCACATCGAGCACTGGATACTTACTTTAAAAAAGCTTTGGCTATAAGCATGCAAACGGAATGTCATGAAATGTGCTACAGACATTCATGGTAGCCAGAGGATGAATACTGGTGGCTTTCCCTTCAGCGCCATGATCAGGTCAAAGTTCAGATTTGGCCAATGTTTTCCTTTGAGGTCAAATATCTGCAAAACTAGTGACAATCCCATCAGCCTCAGCTGTACTTGCGTTATTAGCATATATGTTAGCATGGTGGTCGTTTAATGGCAAGTCTTTGACCACGTAGCATTAAGCACCGCACAAAACACCTGGGTACCCGTTGTACAGACATTGTCTGTTGTCTGGATTCACTGGCCCATTTTTAAGGCCAAATCCTCTTACAGCGCCAGAATCTTACAACAATCAATTGAGTGTCACTCAAGCTTAATCGTTGTCTTCAGGCAGACCTGAATATCCGGCAACCATCCTGACTGTCATTTCAATTAGCATGACGGGATTATTAAAACAGGGCAATATGACGGATGCTAAAGTGAGATGGCCTACACATCCAATGTGTATAGTATGTTAAAATTGCTGTCACCATGTGCTCCCTGGATAGGTGTGGTTAAATATATAAAAGGCTTCCTTTTACAGTAGGAAATGCAGAGCAGTCATGACTAACAATATGAAAGGCAGAATTTTATTTAGATTTTGCAGTTCTGGGGTATTGTGCATGTTTGGCTCACAGGCCTGGTTTACAGGGACACTGAAATGGAACTGTGTCATCGTTAACAACATAAACTCAACATTGCTTTTGTTTGAAATATTTGGGATTAGTTTTTCCATCTCCTTTTCGGGGTTCCTAGGTCAGTGGAAGGCATTTGCCACAAGGACTTTGAAGCCCCTTGAGGCAAATTCCTGATTTATGATATTGGGCTATATGAAGCATATTTTACATGACTTAAATCACTGGTTAGAAAGGCTGTGGAGAAAAAGTTTGACTGTTGGACTTCTATGAACCATCCGCTCGCACACCACGAAATTGTATATTAAAGAGGCAACAAACAACCTTTGTGCCCCCGGCGGTTCCAGGTGGTATTGTTGTTTGGTCACTTTCGTAAAGACGCAGCAGGAGCAAGATGCCGGTAAGGACGCAAGGACGAAGAAGTTTTCAACAGCACTTCAGGGTAAACGGAGGAGGAAAAAAGAAGAATGTAGTGAAGCTCCTACTTGGTTTTCTGGGGCCCTAGAGTTAACTAGCGGCTGAAGTCTTGGAGCTCTCTCCACGTAGTGAAAGTTGGTCAAAGTTCACTCTTATCGCTATCACTCTCCTTCTTCGCCTACTTTTGTATCTCCGTTAACAGGATACTCTTTCTCTTGCGAGGATTTAGTTGTTTTCTTCAATTGCCTGCTCCACCATCTTTGCCATCATTTAGGATAGATACTACACTATCCTTGTTTTGGTTACATAATGGGTGACGCCTTTCCTATGTGCCCAACATTGTGAGAAACTGTGTTTTTGCCGAGATAATAACATGGTGAAAGCAAGGCTTATAGGAGACTAATATAAGAGTGGTGTCAGTTTTCTTTGGCCAATACACTGTGCAGTCATGTAACATCATAATGACAAGTTTAAGCCAGAATGTCGTCTATTTCCACTTTAAAGGGAACATTTAATGGGTAAGTGAGGAACCAAAGAAATTTTAAAACAGGAATAATTTTATATAGATGAAGCAACATTAGATGATAGCAATCTCTAAAGATACATACTGCTGCACATTTAAATTGTGTAACAATAAACACAAGGTTATGACAAATGAGCTATTTTTGGCAAAGTGAAGCAATAGAAAACCTTTTTTTTTTCAGTATTGGCAGCAGATGATGTGTATTTAAATCAAAGCATCATTGGGAACGTGGGGTGTTTTGCACTGCAGAGGGAGAGTCAGTTCTCAAAGCCATGAATCTGAGCAGCTGCCCAAGTAATTGTTGAGTCCATGATACTCATCAAGGTCCAAATGAACCCCCTGCAGAGGTATTAAGTTTAAACATGACCAATTTCCTATTTAAAAAACATATTTCTCCCTAAGTCCCAGACATCAGGGGATCAGCAGGAGTAAGATGAGCTGTCTTAAGGGATCCACAGTCAACACATGCAGGATTTTCTTCCCTCCCCCTGCTCTCTGTATCGACAAATGCCAGTGGGAGGCAGTGCCATGTTTCTGAGCTGAGCTCGAAGATGCATTGCCACCGTGAGTCTCAGACTGGGTCTCAAGAGCTGAGTGCCGGCTGCGGCTCTCTAAAATGGCCCGTTACTTACTTCACTCAGAGCCAATATTTGACTAGCTGCAGTCCCTGAACTCTGTGGCGCTCTGGTGGTGCACGTGTGTGTGTGTGTGTGTGTGTGTGTGTGTGTGTGTGTGTGTTTTAAATGCAGAGAGACTGCGATTGTAGAGCATCAGAGGAACAACCCCCCTCCCCCCCCTCCATCTCCTCTTTACTTCCTCCATACGGCTTTTGCCTCTTTAGTTTGTGCAAGTCTTCATGTCTGGTGCACGGGGATCCTTTAGGCTTAGAGAGGTTTTCTGCTGAATGTGGCATAAAATACATTGACTTTGTATACCTCTCTCTCTCTCTCTCTCTCTCTCTCTTCATCTTGTGTGTGTGTGTGTGTGTGTGTGTGTGTGCGTGCGTACGTGTGTGCGTGCATCTGTGTGTGCGTGCGTGCATCCGTGTGTGTGTGTGTGTGTGTGTGTGTGTGCGTATAATGTGAGGTCTAAGATCCAAGTCTGTGGCTGGAAATGCTCTCTATCTCGAGGTTGAAAAAAAGAAAGGAAGCGTGGATGGGAGAGGTAGAGCGAGGGACGGAGAGAAACACAGAAAGAAAGAGAAATCTGAGACTAATCAAACCATGGCCACTTTCCCAGAATGATCCCCAACACATGCCCCGTGCCTGTCGGCACTTTCCTCCGTACAGCCGGTCTGAAGTCTATTCTGAGCAGTTTGAATGCATGAGACTGCCTATATTTACCATAACATGGGTTGCAAATTTGGATGCACTTGGTCAGTTTTTGTCTTTTTGTTTTGTTCAATTAAAGTCTTATGAAAGACAAGATTTTAAAAAATTAAGACTGCAACTGAGCAGCTGTTTTTCGTGATGTGGATGCGAAGGACCAACCAAAGGACTGTACCATTATCTGATATCCTTCCCATCATATTATGATATGAGACACTCCCGTTTCAGATAATGCAGCTCATACTTTAGTCCGTCTTTAGCTCACGAGATAAACTCAAACCGTGATTCTCAGAATGTGCTGCTTGACCTGCTGTCATCCACCACAGCAAACTGTATTTAACATATAACAGATGTTGCAGGCGAGCATACACCAGGCTGTCCCATAAGTTAGGTACCTCTCTATCTACCTATTGTAGATTTTTCGTTTTCAATAAGATGGTGAACGTTTACGAAGAGAAGCAAAAAACAAAACTTAGGAGGCAACAGTGTGTCATTTTCTCCAGTCTGGACCGAATGAGAGGTGAGAGAGTGACCTAAAAAGTTGCTAACACAGTAACCCATCACGATTAAAATCATTTATCTGTCAATATATGATAGTATAACAGTGGCGTGTGTGTGTTTGGGCCAATATCGTATCGACATTATTTTGCAAATATAGAAAGATTTATGAAACAGATTTGGAAGTATACTGAGTTTATTACTAGTAGTAGCAATAGGACGAGTAGTAGCATATTACTTATTATCTGAATTACAATGATCCAATAATACAAATCTTATTCTATATAATTACTTTAATTGTGGTGAAAACTGGGATAGTTTGGTGGTGGACAATGAAAGATCTGTTTGACTGGATGTCTGGTCACCGTTCTGGAAAACCATCCTTTATTCCACTTCTTTTTCTTGCTCTTGCTCCGTCCAGTGTTGCCCTGTTCCTCTCTCTCCTTGTGGACATGCGTCCCACATTTTCCAAAACAAGGCAAATGAATAGCTCAAATTGCTGCGAGAGCACACACTGCCTACTCTATCGTACATCCTTTTCTTCTGCTATCTCAACTCCAAGCTCTTCAGCACTCACCTGCCACACTCGTTATCTTTGAACTGTATTCTTCCTCAATGATTTGTTCTAGGGGGCTTTGAATCAGGTGGAATTCGCTACATGTCACATACATGCAAGCCCCTTCCTCGAACTGGACCTTGTTCCTCCAGCTGGACCACCCGCACCATATTTCACTGTCTCATTAATACATTCAACACCACACCTCCACCAACGCTGGGCAAATGTCTGTCTGGATGAAACCTTACAACCAGTTTGTGTGTGTGTGTGTGTGTGTGTGTGTGTGTGTGTGTGTCTGTGTATGTGTGTGTGTGTGTGTGTGTGTGTTTGTGTGTGTGTGCATGTGTTTGTGTTTGGGTGTGTGTGTGTGTGTGTGTGCGCACGCCCTTGTTTTCGTGCGATATTACCTTCTTCAAGTGCTTCTGTATGCACTGTGGGAATTTTGATGAGCAGCAAAACCATGTGCACGTGTGTTTATAAATGTGCCATTTTTCCCAGAAGCAGCCTACTCACTGTTTAGGCAACAGGATGAGGGAGGGGTGAAGGTATGGACTGGAGAGGGAGCCGGGGGTCAGCTGGTGTCTGGAAAGACAGACAGCGAGGGAGAGGAGGGAGTATAAAGGATCTCATTGTTTTGAATTCCCTCAAAGGGAGAAGAGAGGGAGGTGGGGGTGGGATGCACGAGGTCTTATGTTTCAAGTGATGTGGAGTGGTCCATTTTGGTTATGGGACACCAGGAGGGCGGAGGTTCCGAGCGAGGAGGAGGAAGCAAAGAGAGGGAAAAGGGAGGAAGAATTAAAGTGCACGGTTTCCAACCTTCAGTTTCCCTAAAAATATTTCCAATCAAAACCTCCTCCTCGCTTTTCCTCCCTCTCTCTCTCATTCACACGCGCACACACACACACACAGCCCAGCAGGCTATACACAGGAATTCTGCTGCTTCATCGTGTTGAAATCGTCCTCCGTCTTCCTTTGTTTTCTCTGTGTCCAGCTGTCGCTGTCCTGTGAGGAGAAGCTTGCACCAGCAACAGCTCAGACTTCGTCTGAAAAAAGTGCTTCTCCTGCCATTTCTGTATTGAACTGTCTCGTTACTGAACTTAAAATGGATTTCAAGGGTACAATCGCTGAAGTTAGCAGTGTCTTTGTTTTTTTTAAATGAACACTGTATGCAGCTAGTGTTCATTTGAAGCTTTCATCTACCAGATCTCACAAACTATTTTCTAATTTCCTAGTCCAATGTGAAACCGCGTCTCATGTTGCAGTGGACATAAAGAACCACACCAGCTGCTCGGCTCTGAAGCTGGATTTATAGTAGATGTGAGGGGTTAACTGGAACTCCACCATATGTACAGTACCTGCGGCGTAGGTTTTGATTTACAGTTGAGAGTCCGATTTCACCCGGTGATATCCCCTCCCTGAAAGCCAGACGCATGCGTTGTAAATGACCAGGCCTTATTTTGCTTTTTGATCTCCAGTCTCTGAGTGTACATTACTTTGTGTGATTCGGTGTTACAGCATATCCACTGAGTGATTTACATCCAGATAACATATAACTTCATGTCACTGTCTTGTAACTGAATTGCAGATTACAGTCATGTTTACATGAATTCATTCATACAGACTAGTGAAGAGCAGAAGGTTTTCAGCGTTGAATGTCTTTTAGATGTCTGTCAAAGAAAAGTAGACTGTCTTTTCTTGACTTCTTTCTTACCAAACTCCACTGGCACCACCAAAAAGGGTCGGGGAAAATATTTTTAGCAATTCAGAAGGATGTGTTGTATGTATTATGTACGAGTCTAGGAGTCCAGTATGAGTGACAGATTTGTCATTTCAGCACTTCCCAGATGTTAAAACACAGCACTTTAATGCAAGATTCTAGAAAACTATCCGGACAGAATCAGTTTTTGTTGTAACTGTGATGATCATGAGGCAGGCAGTAGAAATATGTTGTTCATTTAACAAAGTAATCTGCATTGAAATGTGTGCTGGCATTAACAATAATGCCTAATGCATTGCTTTACCAGCAACAAACATTCAGGAAAAAATGCTTGTTTAACCTGGCTTTACACAAAAACTGAAGGGAGGTGTAACTGAAAAAAGACATTTGCTGAAGTGCTATCTTTATACTCACTGTGTCTTGTTAACTCGCCACTCGTACGTTAAAGTCATCTGACTTGTCTTCCTGCCTTTTGAAACAGCAGGGCTGGATGTTTCCCCCGGCTTCCATGTGTTCAAATCAAACACGTCCTGGGCCTAACTGTACTGGATACACAGAGATGAGAGTGAGGGTCTCTCGTCTACCATTTCTTTCCAACACACTAGAGCGTGCCGTCTTCACTCAACTACATGCATATCTCCATCAAATGTACCATTCTTTTTTGAGTTCGTTTGACCCCTGTGGGGTTTATTGTATCTAATGTAAGTCTGTGAGCAACAGCCAGAAAGCCTTTTCCACTAAAAAAAAAATAGCAGCCACGATCTGTCCACTTAGAAACCACATGGCACCGAGAATGGTCCCCGAACACCGGCCATTAATGACTGACTGTGTGTGTGTGTGTGTGTGTGTGTGTGTGTGTGTAGTAAATGATTCTTTGGCCTCATGAAGCACAGACAACCATGAGGGAATATACTCAGAACATCTAACATGGCCCATGACACATGGTTTGTATGTGTGTGTGTGTGTGTGTGTGTGTGTGTGTGTGTGTGTTGCTCCATGATCCTATACATTCATAGATACCTCACTGTGGGGTGGAGGTGGCTCAGAGCTTCATGTCTATGAACAGTGCGTGTGAACACTGCTCCCTCATGTCAGTGCCCTGCCTCACCTTCAACCACATGTTCACGAGAGACCAAGATGGGTTAAAAAACTGAATTCAATCTGCCAGTCCTCTACACTTGCACACCTGATGCCATGATGAACCAAGGAGACACAACAGGAGCCCCTGGGCCCTGTTCAGACCCGGTATTAACATGAATCTCAGGTGATCCGGGATTCTCAGTTCAGGTGTGAATCCAACCACTACTTTGGGAGGGCGTCTGTGGCGCATATTCCCACATTCTTTTAACTTTGGGAATGTAAACTTATCCTGGGCCACACTGAAGCGCCACCTACTCAGCTGTTGTCCTCTAACCGACTAAAGTCTTCCCTTCACACATTCCAATGCCAGCAGTGAACTGTGATCAGATCAAGAGACCGATGTTAGTATCAGGTCTGAAAGGGGCCTGATATGTCTTGCTCCAGTGCAGGTTCCTTTGTGTCATAAACTTTTAGAACTGAGGGTCAGTTTCTTGACATGATTAAAGTTTAATGTTAACTAAAAGATACCAGGAAAAAGGAAGTGATCCAGTCTTTTATGTCAAAGTTACACAATTTGTTGACCCATCCATCTTTGCCCTCCTCCCCTCTTATGCCTAGTTGACACAACACGATTTTTAGCCTGTTTTCCACTCGCTGACAAATTGTGGAGGCCGCCATCAAAAGCCCCAGATCGGAGTCAAATAGCTATGTGTGAACTCTTCAAGAATGCGATTTGAGAGGCTTGTCGACACGATTCTGACTAGATTTCTAACAGGTTTTTATATCTAGACGAAACAGCGACAACGACTGCAGCCAATCAGAGCACAGGACGGGGTGAGCAGGATGACCCAGGGGAGCAGGAGGATTATTCTGACTCACTTGGACGGTCACCCATGGGGCTAATATTTATAAAAATATTATCTGTTTGTGTTTTTGTGTGGAGAGTTGTGCAACCTTATCTCAAACTGTGTGCATAATCAGATTTTGCCACCAGACATACTCTGGGTTTCTCCTGGTGAAAGTTGGTGTAGTGTGTGACCCCCTATCACCAGTCAGTCTTGTAGTTTGAGCTTGCAAACGCCTACAACGCTCCGGATCACTAGACAGCGAGTCGCGCAGTGTTAACGGCACAGTGATCCGACGACCTTTAGAAGTCCTGTAGTCTAAACTTGGCATTAGAGGTCTTGCGTTGCATCAACAGTTCTACCACCTTTTCTTTTCTTCTTTTCTTTCACTGGTTCGGTGTTGGTGATTATGTTTCTTCCTACCCTCCATTATGTCCATCATCACTGTATACTGTAATTCAGACGTATGACTGCCTGTGACCTGTTTGGCTGACATTATAAAAGTTAGATTTGTCACAAAACAGCAAACCTTCTAGAATGTCGCTGTTTTCACTGTACGTACAGTATGCCCCACCAGCAAAGCGATGTTACATGACAAAATCTTTGAAGGGAGTTTGGGTTCATGTCTAGTTGATTCATTTGAGAGGACATCTACATAGTTTAAAGCATAGAATTGTTTCAAGGTTTTTGGCAAGTTCACACTTTGACAACTGTTTTTCTGTACTAGTGGTGAGTGAGAGTGTTTATCCGTAAGCCCATCATAATCTGTGCACTCTGGGTTGAGACCCCTCGTTGGTCGACAGGCACTTGCAGTTGATTTTCTCTGAGCCATAAAAGAAAGACACAGAGGAAGGGAAAGACGAGCTGCAGGGCTCCAGATGAGACTGATTTCCTCAAGAGGACGAGTGAGGGAGGTGCTGTGTGTGTGTGTGTGTGTGTGTGTGTGTGTGTGTGTGCGACCGTGCATGAGTACATGTGTGTATTTATGTGATGTGGTACAATGTTATGCCTGTGATGTGGTACATATTCATTTGCATACATTCTTGTGTGTACGTGTGTGTGTGAGGGTACGTGTGTGTGTGTGTGTGTGTGTGTGTGTGTGTGTGTGCGCATTTCTAAGAGACTGGTCTCCATATGTCTTCAATGAGCATTTGTGTGGGTTGTGTGTGCATACATATGGGTATTTAGTGAACATGTGTCTAATGTGGACGCCTGCGTATTGGTGGCCTTGCTTTGAAATCTGCCACACATGCGCGCGCGCACACACACACACCATGACCACTACAAGGTTCTTGCCAAGGCGACAGCCCGTTTGCGGGAGGGGAGGGGACGGCTGCTGAAAGACAGAAATGAAGGATGTGGGAAAGAGAATAAAATGAGTGAAAAGACAGTTGGAGGGGTGGGGGCGGGGGGTGGGGGGGTGGTTGATGAGGAAGGCCAAATGGAGTGGAATGAAAGCTGTGGTGAACACACAAACGCACGGAGGCTGATTGCCGGGCTGATTAGCTGAAGTGGTGGGTGTTCAGAATGGAAAAGAACAAGGAGTGCAGCCTCCAGTTACCATGATGAGATGATACATGGGGACCACGCTGACCTTTTATCAAAGATGACATACAGAGTTATTGGCCCTTGATACAATGGATATGATGTCATTTGATTTATGATACATGGAGAGTAAATCCACATTAAACTGATTGTGTATAGAAAGTACTTCACCCACATTTCCAGAACCCCAAAGTTGGAAGACTGTGAATTTGTCATGTGAATTCCACTTTCATATATGGAGTATCGAGAAACGACTTGTCCTCCAACCGAGTCAACCTGTATGGTCGTGCCATTGCACTGAACTTTCGTTGTCATGGCAACATTAACTAACACGTGGCTAGGGTTGTAGAATGGTCACAGCTGGATAAAAAAAATACTTAATGGTTTTAAGAAAGGATTCTTTTGCATAAAGAACAAGTGTCTTTAAGGTTACAGGTAGGGCTGGGCGATATGGCCTATAAATAATATCGCAATATATTTTTGTGGTATCCCGATAAACGATATATATTGCAATATTTCTCCTCTAATAATATCTCCTCTAAAGTACTTCATAAAAGCACAGTTTAACCCTTTGATACATACAATCACATCAGTATGATGATTGTAGTTATCCCTGAAACCTATGTCTGTAGTCAAACATTCTTAAATGTTAATTATATTCATCAATGGTTTCTATTGGGACAATTTTAAACTTCAAAGCAAGTCTTATGCCTTAACAACATTTTACGTGAAAATTGGTAATCCCGGTGTTCGTGATATAGTCATTTAATACATCTCATGTGCAACAAGCCGCGATACATTGAATATATTCGAGATACCGCCCCCCTAGTTACAGGGCCTCTGTTGTCATGGGGAAAATAATGTGGTTAAGATTGCAAAACCTTTGTGGACAAAAGTAATAACGTTTGACTCAATCTGTTTCCAGACATGAACTCTGGAAAATGTCAAAATTGCCGTCAGGACATTTTCCTGGGTTTTCCCGTTCACATACAGTGTGACGAACACTAGTAAGATTCTTTCACACCAACAGGGAAATATCCGGGGCATTCTGTGGTGTCTGTGTAGAGCGGCAGGGGGCAGGACATGGCGATAATTCCGCCGTCATCAACACGCCCACTCGCTCGCTGTGAATTCTCAGGAGATTTTCCATTTGTGTTGTCACATAGGTTCACTCACACGATCTCAGAAAAGTTTACTAGTGGGCTGGCAGGAAAAGTTCCGGATAATATTCTGGACATTTGCGTTCTCAAATACAGCCGCTCCGGAGGACTTCAGGAAAATGTCCGGACGTCGGTGCATGTCTGAAAGCAGAATATGAATATCAGCCTCACAAATGATTGTGACCATCCTTCCAAGGAGGACTGTTTCGCTCTTTATCCTATGTCCCCTATCTTCCTCCTTTACCTGCATCACAATTAAAACGCCTGCTACAGATCGCTGAAAAATAAAACAATGTTTGTAATTGACTGCTTTCAAGGACGACGAATATCATTATGTTCATCCTTTTTTGCGGAGGAGAAACAATGTTCTATTATCATGGCCATATACAGTACATGACCTATGAAGTGATAAATTGTAAATGTACGGAGCCCTGGAAGGGACATGCCAGAAAAAAGTACTTTTTGCGAGATCCCGTAAATCTTTTGTGAGATGTACACCTCTTTCTTTTCTGTAAAAAATGCTGTATTGAATTAATGCTAATGCTAATGATTTTAACCAGGACTGCCGAGTCAATACACTTTGCGAAGAGTGTCCGCTTGCGTCAATAGTTCAGATGTCTCTCACTTGTGTTTAAACCGTGTCTACTGCAAAGCACTGATTTAATGTCTTTATATTTGAGGCCAGAACTGACCCGGAAGCACATTGCAAGTTTTGCCAAAACTACATCTCTCTTTTTTTTTCAACTTCCAGTGCAGCAGAGGCAGCGCATCCACAAGAGGACGGCAGGTGTGTCAGCAGACAGTTAGCGTTACCATTAGCAGTTAGCATCCAGGAGAGGACGGCAGGTGTGTCAGCAGGCAGTTAGCATTAGCATTAGCATTTAGCATCCAGGAGAGGACGGCAGGTGTGTCAGCAGACAGTTAGCGTTAGCATTAGCAGTTAGCCTCCATGAATCTCGCCGATGTTGCCACAAGCCATCTTGTTGCGCACATTCTTCCAGCGGTCAACCTAGCAGCTGTGTTGGGCGGTTTCTGTACCATTTGCATATCATGAATATTCATAGTCTCAGAATTCCTCAATGAGGGAGAGAGAGTGGATGGTTTCCAGCCCCATTTCAGAGGGTTTTTTTAAAAACTTTTTGGGGGGTAAACAACGTTAAACAAAATATTAGGCATAGCAGATTATTTTTGTATACTTTAAAACCTGACTGGAGGGGTCCTTTAAAAAAAGAACTTTCATGAAGCCATATGGTTAATTTGGGGTGATTTCGCACCTATCAATATTTGGGATCTTTTTTAATTGTGTTCATGCTCTCGGTGAGCATTCTCTTCCTCCTCTCTCTCCTCTGACTCATTCCATTCATCTGCTGCTGTTGGAGGGGATGAGGGAGGCACATGTGATTGGTCATTCATTATTCAAGCTTTGCCCCGACTCCACCTGCTGATTCTCGATTCCTCCCACAGATAATGGATTCAGCCTCTCTTTCAAGTCGCTCCAAGCTGTGCCTGGTTTGCACTGCCACCAGTGGTCACCAAAATTACAAGATGTATTGGGGTCGCACTATAGTGTGCATGCATTGGGGAGACCATGCTTTCATTTTTTCACCTGGTTTCAAGAAAGAAGGACTCTGAAAGTCCCACACTGGTGGAAACATTGTCTGCTAACCTGCAGGTTTGCTGTCTGTACATGTTCCTGCAGGGAATAATGATCCATCTAGTATCTGTGAATTTTTTATTTGGGCCTCCTGAAGACACTCAAGGCTACTTTTAACAAGAATGTTAAGGCCATTTTGCATCTATTTCTACTTTGCCCCTGTGCTGCATGCCACACCTCAATGAAATTTCTACCTCTACATGACTTCAGAACAGCATGGGCTAAAACAAAGATGCGAGCCCAGTGGTATTTCTAATCACTGCAGTACTGCATTCCTGCAGTCATTTGGAATTACTCGACTTCCATCACTGAAATAATCAATTACACCTATATACTGGCTTGGCAGTGCAGATGACTGGAGTTTAATGATTTCATGAGTTTGGTACAGATACAGGAAACCTGGCAATACCTTACACAAGTTTCACAGACTTTACTGATTGATTTCTCGGATACTTCCTTCTCACTGTAAGTGAGGAGGGGGAGGTAAAAAGGAGGTCAGTATTGTTGTTTTTTTCCTGGTTTGATGAAGAGAAAGTAGAGGGGTAGCGGGATCCAAATAGGCTCCGCATCAATATTCATCCCGATAAGTCGCCCACTTTCATCTTTTCACATTTCTGATTCTCATGCTCATTTTCCTACCCCCCCCTCCCACCGCCCCAGTACTTTGTGAGGCGTTCTGTATAATGTCTTAAAATCCAGGCTATGAGGTGGGCCACAGTGGAATACAAAGCACTTGAGCTCCCAGTATATCCCAAAACTGTGCGCTAAAGTTTCTTTGCTTCTGTAAAAAAGAAAGAAAGAAGAAAAACACCAACTCATCCCTGGCCTTAAAAACTTGAAACTATACCCTGCTGCTAATCTCTGCTGACGTGTTATCTCCTCCTCCTTACGAAACTGTAAAAATGTGAGGGGCTTTTTTGTGTGTGGGGGGTTACAATAAAACGGAATTGGAACTTACTGGCTGCCTCAATGAGACAACGATAGATAATTTGGGGGAAAGTCAGTAGGAGGAGATTTGCTCTGTGAGCTCTAATGGGCCTTCCTTCTTCTGATATCCTTCGACCCCCCTATGTCGCTCCTCAATTCTTTTACTCTTAATTAAAGGGAGGTGGCTCTCTTAATCTCAGCACTCTGTGCGCTAATGACCGGCAGGAGGCTTCACCTCCCACAAAGAGCTCAGCGAACAAGAGGCAGAGGGAGAGGGTTGAATCAGTGTCAGCACACAAGTGTCTTTGTCTGAAAGTGTGTCTGCAGGTGGGCGAGGCTGCTCACGACTCATGAGAAAGGGAGCTAGGGTTTAACTATTTGTGTGTGTGTGTCGTGGAGGAAGGGCTAAGGGGTCAGGGGTCACCAGTGGCCTGACAAAAGCAGCCATTCCCCCCGAACCCCAAAAAGTCATATGGCTGGGGGTGGGGGCTGGGGAGTGAAAGGCTTATTACCATCGGCTCTCGCCTGGCCCATAACAATGATGGATCAGCATCTGCACATCCTAACACACTGACACTTATCCCTCGGTGTGAGGGTGACCACAGTGGCCCGGGCCAGAGAGGGGGGTGGGGGCAGACATCTTTATATATATAACAGCATGTTGTGGCACCGAGTAGCGCCTGCTGTCACGCATCAGCAGATCGCCCCCCCTTTTTTTAGGCTGCCGTCCATCTGCATCTCACCGTAGTTATTCATTGACTTCAGTTGGTTTAAAAAAAGTGCTACAGGTGCAGAGCTGAGCCTCTGTCAGTGTCCACCTGCACTTGTGGATGGAAACATGCATGGTCATCTTTCTAAATTGCTTTTTATATGTAAATTTGATTAATTATTGAATTTGTGCAGGATGATTCTACATATTTACATTTTTCTCTTGAGTATATGTATATTCTTGGACTGACAAAAAACCTCATAGTCACTTTTTTAACTTATTGCTTTACAGTTTCTTACCTGAATTTCTTCTAGTTACAAAAACCCACATACCTACTGAAGGAATGGCAACTCTGACAACACTGGGAAGATCACTCAGTACCTGTCAATGTAAAGAACAATGTTTTGCAGTCCTGCTAAATTTGGTCTCTGTAAATTTTGTTTTAATCTTCTATATAATAATATCTTCTTCTATATATATCCTATAACATTGCATGCAACGCTCCAGGACAGACTGGTGAATGGACTTGTTTTTATGTAGAGCTTTCTAGTCTTAATGACCACTCAAAGCGCTTTACGGGACAGTTCACTTTCACCCATTCACACCCACTCATACAGCGCTGCTGTCTACCTTGCTTCTTTTTCCATCACATTCATACACTCACGGCAGAGCCGCCAGAGGCAATTTAAGCTTAAGTGTCTTGCCCGAGGACACATCAGACTCTACCTCCTGAACCACAACATATATATGCAATATACGTTTTCTGTTGTCCACAACATCTGCTCTCCCAGGTTTTTATCACCAACTTTACGTCCCCCAAAGTAATTTCTCCAACGAACTGGTCCGACCTGAAACAATGTCACACTGCACATTAGGTTTGACTTAATGCACTCAAGGATATTTCGACGTTGGGACTTCATCCTTGGCTGTGAATTGCGCTGTATAGCCTCCATGAAGCGGTGTTAAATGAACAAAGGGGCTCGAGTGAATTGCAAGCTACTCCTTTTATAGCAACTCTCCCAGCAATTTTCTCACTTAAACAACTACGGCTCGTTATAATAGGACAGAGAGCAACAGAGTGAGGGAGAACTGATTAGAAACGAAAGCCGGGGGGCGACAAGCGACGGAGGGGCCGTCCTTAAGGCGAGACTAATGAATAAGGTGTCGTGACTGATGACTGGGGCCTTTCTCATGGAAATCAATGCTGGCAAAGTAATTAGAAAGCTCTTTCATTAGCTTAAACACAGCCAGCCAAAGAGATGCTCCTGGTGCGTCTCTCTCTCTCTCTCTCTCTTCCTCAGCCGACTCCGTCAGAGGATGTATCGCTCCTGGGAGCGGTGGATCTGTCTGAGCCTTGGGTTTTCATTAACAAACCCGCTGGGGTGAGCGGGGAAGAAGGAGAGTGGTGGGGAGAAGTTACAGCGAAGGGGAACTGCACAACTCACCAAATCAGATCATTAGGGTGTTTTCTCCAGGTTATTTTCATCCTGTGCAAGGCTCTGATTCAAATGAACAGTCAATTAGCCAGACTGTTGGCATGTATGGCAGAACCCTGTGCAGTATGTAGAGGAGAGGACCTCCTCACTCGTCTGACATTTCAGCTTTTCCTAATGCAAATCATCTTCTTCCCCACCCCCACTTTTCTGGCTTCTTCTTTTTCTTTTTTTTGAATGCATGTGTTGAGTTGCCCTATGAATGATTCAGGGCGGCGCGAGCATGCCGCTAAGTGTTTGCAGCTCTTAATGTGAAATGGTGGCTGCTTTTAATGTCTCCTTTCTCATCAACACACAGGTAATGGCTCTCAGTGTAGCGCCGGCTCTGGCCCACATTTCAGCCATGCGAGATCCCGTGAAATCCCCACACACATGCACACACACACACACACACACATGCACACACACACACACACACATGCACACACACACACACACACTGACGGCGCCTGTTGCAGTGCCTGAGCACTTCCCTCAGCAGCTGAGAGTGTGTCTGGAGCTCCGTAGATGCTTGGAGACTCTTAAGCTGTCAGAAAATCGTGTTTACTTTTCATTTTTACACCCCGCCACAGCCCCACTCTGGGGCTTTCTCATCCCCGAAACACTTCTGGAAGAACTTGTACCGCCTGCACGTGTGCTTTTCCCCCGTCTATTGCTCACAACAGAATCCGTCTGGCGGACCCAGAACAAATATACACTCAAAGTTGTTTCTACATGTTTTTCTGGAAGAAGTGGCTTCTGCTGCTGGCTGAGCCCACGCCGCAAGTGACTCAGTGATTATGTTTGACCGGAGAGATTCCTCTTCGATTATCTGACTTAAAGATGTGAATTCCCTTCAAAACCCCCTGCCCCTAATGGAGGTCAAACAGAGTGGAGGACCACGCCAAGGTCATTGGCTTGTTAAACGCTGATGACTTTAAGGTTCAAGAGCTGAGTTTCCTCCTCAGGCCCAACCTGGAATGTGTTTAGATAAAGAGCACGAGAGAATTCATTATGACTGGCCTGGTTATGGGCCGTGTAATAAGTGCAGCCTTTAGTAACCCCTGCCCATTGGGCCACCGTGATAAACACAAATGCTGTTTTCACAGCCTGGACCTTTTAATTAAGGTCGTAAACATGATCCTGCAGTGATAACTACTAGCACTGAATTGCCTGCAATAGCTGGTTGCTGTGAAACCCTACGGAGAATATTGCTGCCTGTGTGGGGTACTGCAGAAAGCAATTATTACCAAAGCTCTGCGGTGCACCAGGCGACCCAACGAGAAGTTTGTTAGCCTATAAAAGTTGTTAAACTACTAATCACGAGAAGCCCCCACTAGCTGCACTTTATATAATCATTAGAGTAAAAATATATGATTGTTATTGTCTCATCTTATAAGTCCTGTTTTTATGAATATGGTGTTTTCAAATTACATTTGTACATTATATAATCCGTTTACAGTTTAATAACCTGTTAACTGGCCGTGCCGTGCAACGCCGACCGAGTATCAACAGAGAAGTTAAATTGCACACACAAGAGCAACGAAGTGAAGGAGTTTTAGACCAAAGATTAAAGTGGGGAGAGGCAGGACCCAGGCATGCCTCGCACCACTCCACAATCCAAATCACAACAGGGGGAGGGCGCTTGGCCTGCTGCGAAAGCTGATCCAGGGATCCACAAGAGTTTTCCACACAAATGGCCCCAAAATTAGGAACACGTGGCGCCTGAGCGAGAAAGAGTCGACCCCCACACCAGAAAGGAAAAGAAAAAGACAGAAAGAAAAGGCCAGCGCCTGCCTCACATCTGCCAAGGGAAACAGAAAAGAAAAGTGGGGGCTGGTGGGCGGCTGGGGGATAGTAAATCTTTAGTCTAATGAATGAGCACTCCTAAAAATATGTCACCCATTGGACCTGCACATGGTAAACATTCAACTTGAGCCACATAGGAGGTCTTTGTTTGCTCCCCTCACCCCCATCCATAACTCGGGTCGGAGCAGAAAATCTCCTTAGATGCTGCTGTCGTGCCGCCATTGTCCCACTAGCATGCATCAGCCACAACACCCACGCGGCATGAAAAGAGACGGCGTAGTCTGGGCAAATCTAATGAGTGGTCTTAGGGGCTGAGGGCAAAGTACGATTTTAGTGACCCACGCCAGGAGGAGCCGCCTCTGCACAAAACCTGGTTAACTTAAGAGAGTTTTACGATCCACGCCAAAGCACACAGTTGCTGAAAGAGGTTTTAAATGCATCCAGAATTTAGACAAAAGAGGGTGTTTGCTAAGCATCTGGTGGACACTCCTTCGAATTTTACCCTTCTTAAGATCAAACAGAAATAAGTCAAGCGAGGAGTGGGTGAGCTGAATAAAGGTGGGCTGAGACAGAGGTTATTACACTGTGACAACAACTGGATGAGCGCCGATGTCCCCGTTTCCAGACTTGAAAGGAGGGCGTAGACCAGGAGAGGCTATTGTACTGTCTTCAAAAACAAGTGATCAGGTATCAGGGCAGCATATGCCAGACGTGTGTCCATCAGAAAGGAGGAGGGGTTTTTGGCTCTGACACGGCATGAATCCATGAAAGGCCCCTCGTGAAAAAAGTGATTGTGATCATCCTCAACAAGTATGCACTGTTTGTGCATGAAACATAAGACTCTGGCCAGTCTTTTCAGGCAAGCCAGTGAAGTCAATTAGCCTTCTGTGGCGGGAAAAAAAAAGAAGAAGCCTTGCAGACAGATACCTTTGTGCGGTTTTGTCAGCACTGCTCTAATTTACAGAACAGGGGGGATGACAACTTGCTGCTTGCAGAGTATTGATGAGGCGCTCCTGATTTTTGAAGCCCATGAATAATTCACCTTTGAAACAACTTCAACGGGAGCCTCGTTTAAAAAAGCTACAAATGTGCCTTCCAGTTTTTCTTTTTTTTTTCAGATCTTCGCTGCACATCCACTGACGTTTTAAACTGTGTGGCTTCTTTGTGGGAGCCGCCACTTGAAGGCCAAAGTGGACGAATAACGGCTTCTTTTCAAGGCTCGGAGAAAGTCAACAAGGTACATGGCGCACAGCACATACCTAACAAGACAAGGGCCTTGTATACAGCTTTCGGAGACGCCATTACCAAGTAAAGGAGTTCCTTCATATGCGGCCGAATGTTAATGGAGTCCTGTGGGGCAGTTAACCAGACTTGCACCCCCAGGTAGAGGCAGAGGATTTATGGATGGGCGGGCAACCCCAGCGAAGACAATCAGAGTTGATCACAGAGACAAGAGGGGAGCAAACAAGCTGCTCTGCTACAGAGGGAGGCTCAACATGAACACCACTGCATGAGATGCGAACCATTCAGGAATTCCAACTTATATTGAATTAACATGAACAGTCTTTCTTTGTGTCACTTCTTTTTTCTTTTTTTTTCTTTGTTCATGTTACGCAGGCCTGTTTCACTCTTACAAGACAGTGGGCCTCGTGCAAGAAGCGTCCTCCTAAATTACTCGTACGCACGACTTCAGAGCAAATCTGTGCGTACGAGTAATTAAGGAGAACTTCTGGCATCCACCAATTTTCTCATACTTTTGAGATTTTTTCTTTCAAGTGTGAACGGAATTTACACTTACACTAGGAGTCACGTAAATTAGTCGGCTGTTGATCAAGTTTTCCACTCATGGATAGTTTTTTCACTTTGAAGCGATAAATTAAATGAAATTCACATATAAAAATATCAGTTTCACCTCATTATGTGTATATTATCCTGTTCCACTCTTTAATTCGAATTATAATATAATTCAAAATATATTCATGTACGTACTTACATTTCAGTTGGCAGTTGGTATGCGCCATGCAAGCTTTTTTCAGATCATTTACCAAAAACTCGCACACATTAGGTCATGACATCTGCAGTCAACCCGCAGATGTGGATGTGCCTCAACACAGCTGCCGGCTGCTCTACACAACAGAGAAGACATGTCAGCAGTAGTATTTGAGCTTCCTGCATATTGTCGTATAATATTACAATGAACGGAGGAGGGTTTACTGATCCGGCTGAACACATGTCTGCGCAACATCGCCTGTCATGTGGTACAGTAAGTGTTCTGTTTTTAAAGCCATTTTCATCAAAAGTTCTGCCTCAATCCGTCACTCAACTCCCGCTGACGCGGCTAAAATATGGACTTTCATTTCTGAATCTCTGCAGAGATTCACTCTCCCATCACGTCAAGTTGTCCTTTATTTTCGTGAATGAACACCTCCGGGCATGGAGCAGGATGCGCGGTCGTATATTGTATCACCGGGGAGTTAGTAATGCTAATTTCAAATATGCACTGGTGACATCCATCATGTTTACGCAGGTCATTTCCACACTTATTTGAAGATACTGTTGACGCGTTTGATGAATCTGACGTGGCCCGTTCGTAGGAACTCATGCTACGAACAAATGGGAGAGAAATTAAGGATGAGAACATGAAAATGTTCTTGCGTGAGGCCCACTGTCCTCAGTACACATTTAGAAGTATGTTGATGCAGACAGGGGTTTGCTTTTCATACTGTGACATCACTACATCACTATGTATCACAAAATCAAAATAGCGCAGCAGTGTGTACTATGGCCTACGTCCACACCAATACGTTTTTGCTACGTTTACACCTGCGTCCACACGCCTCTTGAGGTTTTCCAGCCCCTTAAACAGGGACTTTGGGAAAAGCTGCCGGCCCTGTTCTACTTTCAAAACTCTAGTTGGGAGACTTACAGAGACTCTGTTCAAATGTAGATGCATTTTACTTGACAAATCAGCGAAATGTGGAAGATTACACGTTTCTGGTGAGACTGACAGTAACTGTGTGTTCACAACAGAACCATCAATGGATCGAACCATTGTCTAAGATATTATTGTACAATGGAGCATTTTGACTTTCCTTCATTGGAGCTGAGAGGCCGGACCTGAACTACGTAAACAGGAGGGTCTTTGTTCAGTTGTTGTAGTTTCCTGTGGATAGCTACAGATATAGACAACATGATATCCCGCTGGAAGTTTCGTTCTGAAGCAGCGAGACGTGAAACGCGCAGCCTCACTAATCAAAGCGAAGCTGTTTGCACAAACAATTTAAAAAATCACCCTTAAAGGAAAGCTGAAGAGCCCAAGGTTCCAATTTGCCGCTTGCATGGTTGCAGATCTGTCACTATATACGCTCTGTTCTTTCTTTCTTTGTGTGTAATTTTGCAACACCTTCCCCGCCCTGTCACGCTTTAACAGAAGGAGGCCTTTCCTCCGCGAGCGAGCAACACTTTAGAGAGAGACGTGGGAGATCACTGTCTGGTACATCAAGGCAGACGATGCAGGATGAGAAACATGGGGACGCAGCGATAAAAAAAAAAAGTAAAGAGCAAGATTTCTTCACAGAATTACTCGTGAAAAACATCACAGATTCGAACAAGTCCGTGTATTTATACAGCACAGTTTTAAAAAAACAACCGGTGGTTTTACACTGAGAAATAGATTCAAGTGAAACAACTGGAATACAATTTGAGTCGGATGCTCGTTTGCTTCCTTCCTGGGAGCGAGATCCGAAGATTGACATCCATCTCGAGTCTGCGTGTTCAGTAGGGACGTGGAGTCGGAAAAGAAATGGTGGTTGGTATTAGGAAGATAAATCCTCTGAAATTATTGAATTCTCAACTAATTAGTTAAAATATTCAATTATGTGACTGTGTTAATCTT
Source organism: Scophthalmus maximus (assembly GCF_022379125.1). Lineage (NCBI taxonomy): Eukaryota > Metazoa > Chordata > Actinopteri > Pleuronectiformes > Scophthalmidae > Scophthalmus > Scophthalmus maximus. The sequence continues at coordinate 1,325,401 of NC_061523.1, read as the reverse complement.
TAATCTGGGACGTGTGACACTTTATACCTTTATAAACACGAGTTGCACTCGTGATCAGCTGATGATGCGTCACATTGAACTCTGGGCGTGATGATGATGTGTCATCCGTGGCCGGGGCGCGGCGAGCGTCCCGACGCCCCCGTCTCTGAGCGCAAATCCCTTCCGCTTCACACGAGCTAACAGCATGGTAATGAGATGTTGGCAGATGCTCACGTGCCTTTACAATATCCCCCCCCCCCCCCAGACGCACGCCGTGACCCTCCCTCTGCCAGATGAAGGGAAGGAAATTATATCTTCCAGCAGGGATCAGAATTCATTTATGACTTTTGAAGGCTGTTATCGAATGTTATATTACTGCCGTTTTCTTCTTTTTTTAAAAAAAAAAATATATATTTTCTCTTACTTGCCAATTATCTATACCTCTTTAATTTCTTTAAATTCTAGTCCTCTTGGACTTTTATATTAATATTTGCTCAATTCTTATAGGATTGCTTTAAGTCTCTTCTCACATTTGAATTGGAAATATGACAAAGAGAAAGACAGAGGAATATAATCTACTGAATATTCCTAAATTTGACAAAAATACACACACACATACAAACCCCACCACCACCACCACCGCATCCTCCTGGTGTGCACTGATTTTTCAGGAGAAGGGAGGCCTGGGGGTGGGGGTGGTTCGGGAGGTCCCCCCTCTCCACCTGCTAAGCTGCCTTTGTCATCAGGGTCTCCTGCTTCATTTCAATGACAAAGTTGCCGAGCCTCTCACCCTGCACCCCTCACACACCCCTCCGAAATCCTTTCAGTAATTTTATGGTCCCTGAGGGCAGAATCTCTGCATCCCCCCATCACCCACCCGGTCATCCGACCTTTCACTGGCCATATGAGCAGCCTGGGATGACGCAGCCGCCCTTCTGCCTTCTCAGGCAGACCGAGTTAAGCCTGGACATTTCTGTACCTAAGTTTACTGAACCAGAGCACTGGCATTTGTAATCTGACTGCAGCTTCATCCAGTTTTATTATCACCCCGGGTGGGTGGTGGGTAAACACCGCACACTCCAGTGAGATGATTATACACAATTATACCGAATGGCTCTAATTTAGCTTTAAGGTCCCACGCAAATTAGCTCTTATGAGAATCTTATGAAAAAATATATCATTAAAAATGTATATCACAGAGGGTTTCAGGGAGACCGTTCAGGTCACAATGTAACTAACTCAGACCGAACAACAGTTAGCTGCAGTCGCACAAAAACACAGCAAATGTGCAGCTTTTTCACTGTGGAGCGTACGGACACTCTCTCTGTCGAGTCATTTCGCATCAGCATGTGTGCATATGAGCTCAGGAGCCGGTGTCCATGTGTTTGCTCAGAGACAGATGGCGGCGCAGAGAACCCCGTTCCCACAGGTCACGCGTTGGAATTTAAAATGCAGATAAAATCCATCACAGAGGCGCATCCCTGCGAAGATGCCGGCTCCAGATAATTTGCTCCGTTGAAACAAATCAGCGCGCCGGTTATCAGATATGGCCTGCATTCCAAAACGAAAACTCATTGAGGGTATAAGCCCGCACGGCGAGACTCATTACTTTTCCGGATTTGGCAAAAATGGAATCTGGGGAATCTTCAAAAATGGTTCTTGTGCCGGCTTACAGGAGCGTGTGACACATTGATGAGGGTGTACCACTGAAAGGTTTGCTGTGATGTGAACTGTTAAGGAGTCTAGCATGGATTAATGCAGACTGTAAAAAAAAAATACTTATCAACCTCTTTGATCTGTGGGGCCCTTCTCCTTTTCTTCTCTGAAACATATCAGCAGCTACACACTAAAGCCAATCCAGAATGCAGCGATTGCCTCTGATTACGAGTTTGCTATAGAAGTCAGTTTTTCTCCAGCAGACATGAGGAAATTAGACTTTATCTGACATGAGCAGGAGCTAATTCTCACTTGGTATTTTTTGACAGAGGGCGGGCGGTCTGGTCTGAATGGATGGTAATTGTAGGTTTGGGTTGTCTGAGGCCCTGGCCAGATGGCTTGGTGCTGCTTCCATAAAGCTCCGCGTGTCCAGTTGTTTGCTCTCCGAGCGGCACTTTGAGTTTGCACGGATGGTAATTTGGTCTGATCGGGAGATGTAGGCTTCCATAAAACATTATTATGCAGTATAGCAGCAGGAAGAGGGGGTTTATGGACAGAGCGCACAAGGGGGGGGGGGGCGCAGCTCTGTGGATGACAAAGCACTGGCCATTCGGTCAATAATGCTTGTGGGAATGTTTCCAATGCATCACAATTCTGTGGAGAGATCAAGCAATGTATAGTTAAATACATGTCATTTGTCCAAAATCCACAACCATGAGCCGGGTGGACGTGTTCTTCACATGGAACAAAATTTACTGGCAAAACACATTTTAAAGAAGAAGCATGTGTGTCTTCCTGTAGACACAAGAGAAATGTCTCTGTCCTCCCCACCCCAAAATAAATAATCATTATTATCCAATGAAAAAGTTGGGTAGCTTTGTCATAATCAAGCATTTGCCCATCACAGATAAACACACTTGTTATGATGTTAGGAGAATATTGCAGTGATATTATTTGTCTTGTGCCGTGCACCCCCGTCGCAACACCAGTGGCTCACATGAGTGAACTTGCTCATCAGGCAGACAGATCTGGAATCAACTGGAGATGTATGAAATGCGTTATTGCGTTTGTTGGCATGGAACGCAGCGCAGCATCATCAGCCTAGGATGACTATCACTTCTAGCAATGCAAGTCATTTGTGATTTTGTAACAGAAATGACGTGCGTGCGCCCCTGGTCCGAGAACCACACGCGATTGATGTTTCCTCACTCTGGGTTTTCTGAGTGCGCCAAACTTCGCGTTTTACGCAACACACGACAAAGGACCCGAGTTGGCACACGTTGTGAATTGCGATCCTAACAATGTACGTCTGCCGGGTCAGTGTGTGGCCGTGGGCCCAGAAAACTTCCTCCTCCGGCCCATTGTTGTGACACACTTTTAATGTCGGGTGCGCTCTGCGTCGGGGAGGGAGGTGGAGGTGGGGGAGAGAGCGACAGAGGGAGAGGACGGGGCTCCCAATAGTTTCCTCCTGTGACGCTTGAAGGAGGCCATTCTGGTGATTTAGAAGGGGGGGTGTTTGTATTGGAGAGACGCAGTTTGGGTGCTGGGGTGCAGAAGGAGACTGTGTGTGTGTATGTGTGTGTGTGTGACTGCTCTGTCGCCCCTCCAGACTCCCACTGTCGCTGCCCCCTTCGCCCCCCCCCCCCCTCTCTCTCTCCCTCTCTCTCTCTCTCTCTGTCTCACTAACTCTCACACACACACTCACGCACACTCGGAGAAAGCTGCGCCTTTTCTTCGCCCAGACATTCACTCTCGCTCATTCGCGGAGGCGCACGGCGCACACGCAGGAGGCGACAGGCATATGACGATATATGCAAAAGCCACAAGGAAGGCGCCGTGATTTGATTGCGCATTCTGTGCTCGTACAAAAGGAGAACATCTGAAGTTTCGTCGTGTATCTATATATCTATTTATTTATTTATTTATCTATGTTTTTGCGGTCTTTTTTTGGAGTCGAAGTGAGCAGGGGCAGCAGCAGCAGCGGAGGATTGATTCAACATGCCAGATTTCTGAGAGGACATCTACCCCTGTAGCCCCGGCCCGGTTTTATTCCCCCATGGAAGTAAGCGCCAGAGTGTGCGCAAAGAAGATGGGGGCAAAAATGGTCCAAGCCAAAGGAAATATTTTCTCTCCGGCACTGCTCCAGCTATTGCTTTTGGTCGCGCTCATACACGGAGCCGCTGGCAAGACTTTGAAATATAAAGTTTTCGAGGAGCAGAAAGTGGGCACGGTTATTGCGCGGTTGCGGGAGGATGTCGCCGGGGTTTTGTCCAAACTACCGAGTTCGCTGAACTTTCGGTTCCGCGCGATGCAACGGGGGAGCACGCCGCTCTTGTCTGTCCGGGAGGAGGACGGGGAGATCAGCATTGGCACCAAGATCGACCGCGAGAAGCTCTGTGAGAAAAACTTGAACTGCTCGATTGAATTCGACGTGGTCACGCTGCCGACAGAATACCTGCAGCTGTTCCATGTGGAGGTGGAAGTGCTGGATATCAACGACAACTCCCCGCACTTCTCCCGCGCCATTGTCCCCATTGAGATTTCCGAGAGCGCATCCGTGGGGACGCGAGTCCCGCTGGATGGCGCAGTGGACGCAGATGTCGGAGACAATTCCCTGCACACTTACACTCTGACACCCAATAACTTCTTTAAGATCGATGTGAGGACCAGGACGGACGGGGCCAAGTACGCGGAGCTGGTGGTGATGAGGGAGCTGGACCGGGAGGTCCTGTCCAGCTACCAGCTGCAGCTCACAGCCTCGGACAACGGTGTGCCCCCCAAGTCTGGCTCCACTTTGCTCAAAATCATCATTTCCGATTCCAATGACAACAGCCCGGCCTTTGATGAGCAGGCCTACATCATCAATTTGCTGGAGAACTCTCCCCTCGGGACTCTAATCATTGATTTGAACGCCACAGATCCAGATGAGGGCACTAATGGGAAAATAGTCTACTCGTTCAGCAGCCACGTTTCTCCGAAGATCTTGGAAACATTTAAGATAAACCCAGAAACTGGCCACATCACTCTTATTAAGAAAGTTGACTTTGAAACCACAGCTTCCTATGAGCTGGATGTGCAGGCTCAGGACATGGGCCCAAACTCCATCCCTGGACTTTGTAAAATTGTGGTGAAAGTGGTGGATGTAAATGACAACAAACCAGAGATAAACATCAACCTGATGACGCCTGGCAAAGAAGAAGTGGCCTATATTTCCGAGGGGGCGCCCGTGGACACCTTCATAGCTCTGGTGCGTGTTGATGACAGCGACGCAGGCCTCAACGGTGAGGTGGTGTGCAGGCTTCACGGCCACGGCCACTTCAGACTCCAGAAGACCCACGAGAAGAACTACATGATCCTCACCAACATCTCGTTGGACAGGGAGAAGAGGTCAGAGTACAGTCTGACGGTCATAGCTGAGGACAGGGGTTCTCCCAGCCTCTCCACCATCAAACATTTCACTGTTCAGGTGCTGGACGAAAATGACAACCCCCCACGCTTTGAGAAGAGCCACTATGAGGTATTTAAATCAGAAAACAACTCCCCGGGAGCCTATCTGATGACTGTGGTGGCCTCAGATCCAGATCTGGGAACCAATGGCCAGGTCACCTACAACATCATAGACGCCGTGGTCCAAGGGAGCCCCATCTCCACCTACGTCACCATTGATCCCTCTAATGGCGCCATCTATGCCTTGCGCAGCTTTGACCACGAAGACGTCAGCCGGGTGGCTTTCATCATCCAGGCACGCGATGGCGGAAACCCGTCACTGTCAGCAAACACCACTGTCCTTCTAACTGTTTTGGATGAAAACGACAACCCGCCTGTCATTCACTCGCCCCCCATCCAGAACCACACTGCTGAGCTTCTGGTGTGGAAGTATGCGTCTCCTGGTCAGCTGATAACTGCGCTCAAAGTCACAGACCGCGACGCTGGTGCCAATGGAGAGCTGAGCTGCGCCATCGTTGGAGGCAATGAGGACAGGCTGTTTGTCATGGATGCCCGGCGATGTGAGCTCAGAACCAATGCCACTCTGGAACAGGCTCCTCGGGACGTGATGGAGCTCAAGGTAGAAGTGCAAGACAGAGGCACCAGTCGGCTGTCCACAGGGGCCCTCCTCAGGCTCTCCCTGCAGGAGAACATGGACATCCTCCCCCCTCTCTACCCCACTGGCACCAGCCAAGCCTCACTGGATCTCTCCCTCATTGTCATCATCTCTCTGGGTGCCGTTTGTGCTCTCTTGCTCATCGTTATGGTGATGTTTGCCACCACCCGCTGCAGCCGCGAGAAGAAAGACCCCAGACACAACTACAACTGTCGTGTGGCAGAAAGCAGCTACCAGAACCACCCCAAAAAGCCCACCAGGCAGATCCACAAGGCAGACATCACCCTGGTCCCAACTGTCAACGGGACTCTGCCCGTCCGGGCACACCCGCGCTCGCCGTCAGCCTCCCCGACACCGGAGAGGGGCACCCTGGGGAGCAGACAGAGCCACCATAGCCGCCAGTCCCTCAGCAGCCTGGTCACCATCTCCTCCAATCATGTACCAGAGAATTTTGCCCTGGAGCTTGCCCACGCCACACCTCCTGTAGAGGTAAGACAAAAAGACTTCACTTTCTTTCACGCTAAAAACTGTAAATTTACAAAAAATAATTCAATCGTGCAGCTTTATTTGATTGTAATGCTTATGTATGCATCTTTTAAAACCAAAATATATACTATTTGTGATATTCCAGTCCAAAATGTATATACTCTGCAGCTTGTTATATTATATATTCAGTATTTGTTCTGAATTTGTTCCTTGCTCCCATATTCTGTTACCTCCAGCACGTTGTGTCATGTTTTTGTTGACCATCACATTCAGGAGCAAGTCACAAAGTCATGGCACCCCCACCACCCCATATACCCTTTCCCCCCAATACCCCACACACAACATTGTCTTGTGGCCTTGCTTGTTTGACTCCATTCATTTCCCCTCTTCATTTTTTTCTTTTTATTTTTGTCTTTACACCCCCTCCCCCCTCCCCTCTTTTTTTTTTTTTTTTTTTCGTTTCTCTTGGGATTGTAGCAAGTCTCACAGCTTCTGTCCATGCTCCATCAGGGCCAGTACCAGCCACGACCAAGCTTCAGAGGCAACAAATATACCAGGAGTTACAGGTAATGCACATGCAAAGTGATTTGAATGCCTTTCATTTCAGACTTGAGCAGAATTAAGATAAAGATATGCCTTTTTTTTTCTATACTGCTATAACAAAGTGACAAAATAATTCCACATGATTCCGTCTGTTGTCAGTACATTCACATAACCCTCTACATCCACATCACCAAGCTTTTTGGTTTAGAGTCAAACTGTATGCTCGGTGACATCACATTTGCATAATTTTATGTAAAACCCCTTCTGCAGCATGCTCTCTGCCTCTCCGTGCACCTTATTATCCATCAGTAGCATGACGACCCCGCAACCATTTGATTATATTTCTTGTCAATGATTAGCCAGCCCTCTGTGAGAAATTTATCAAATCTCTGTCCGTCTCTGTGCAGATATGCCTTGAATGAGATGGACAAGTTCAGTCTGAAGGACAGCGGCCGCGGGGACAGCGAGGCTGGGGACAGCGACTACGAGCCTGGCAGGGAGTCACCCATGGATAGGCTCCTTGGTGAGGGCTTTATTGAGATATATGCCCCTGATGGTCAGCACAGAACGCATGCAGGTACACCCCTGGCCACCAGCCCATCCATAACTCAACAAGCCTCCCTTCATATCCCATCACTTCCCTTCTGTCGCCTTATCGTCTGGTCGTGAATCCAAGTAATTTTTATGTAGAATTTCACTAAATCCTTTCCAAAGAACTTTCGTACTGAAGCCAATAAATTTCAAGGGAAAAGTTGGAGCAAAGCTGTAGGGGTTACACACACACACAACAGCTAGAGCTGTCTGCCAAGTACATTGTCAAAATATTGATTTGACCATTTGCTCCTGATAAGCTAATAGATTCACAATGTACAAGATCATTTGTAATTCATGTTTATGTCCATGCACAACATGTTCTTGAATCCTTAAATTATATTCAATTGTGCTAAACCAGTTCCTGGGGTTGCAAGCCCATCTAGTGGTTACCTGGTCAACAAAGGCTCGTGCCAGATGGTTGACACTTGACACATTGATGTGCTTGATATACAGTATTTTTGTAAGGACTCAATAAATAGTTGAAGTTACATCCCTCCCGTACTGTATGTAAGGGGGGGTTGGTTGCTGCAATCACTCAACCTGTCTCTCTATCCCTGAAGCCCTCCCTTTATAGCACCATGCAGCATAAGTGCGGGTGGGGACAGAGTTCACAGTTTTTATGTGCAGAATGCATTCCACAGTTCAGGCAATACTAGTATGAAGCTCCGGCAGTCTAAGTTACACAAATCAAGTGGATATCCACCACAGTCACAGTCTTATGAATACACAAATTCTGTCTTTGTGGCTCCCCAGACACGGAAGAAGTTTCATGTAAAGAGAAATTGACTTTGAAAGAAACACACTTGATATTACTCCGTGTTCTGAAGCCTTGTATTAGCTACAGCTGAACTTCAGCTGAACCACCTTCAAATGAGGACAGTGGATGTTTGTCTCCTATCCCTTGTGTTGGAAGGAATAACTACAGTCCCAGTTACTCATAACAAATGAGCGGTGTATTAAGATTTTCAAAAAATAATCCAATGTCACACTTTTAGTTACGTGGCTCTCTCATCTCTTAAAAACTGACATTAACTGGGTGCCATACACAAATCCACATCACTAGGGACAAATCTATTGCTGGGATCATGGAAATTCATAGTCAACGGGTCAGTCCAGGTTGACAAGTCGTGGGTTAAGACAAAGATATGATCTATTCATTTGCTGCCCATCAGCAAAGCAGTGTTTCAGTAGTTTTGGCATTGCCTCTTCTTTTTCTGCATTACAAGTCGGCTGCATGTGCATAGGCCCTGAAGGTTTGTCAGTGATACTGTACATAGTCAACCACTGAGTTTCATCTCACTGTCACCAATTTCCAGATCAGCTCAACTGATCCTCCCCCACCTCTTCCACCTCCTGCCACACTCCACGGAGTTTCCATTCTCTCCACAGTCGAGTTAACAAGGAAGAACTTGAACACTTGTTGAACAGTGATTGACCTGCTGACTTTGATACATCCCACCTATAGCTTCAGGCAGGTTTCACAGACCTGTTGCATTTTAAAAACATTCAGTCGCACACTCCAAAGTCCCCCTGTCTCTCAGCCTGACTTGGCAAGCGCCACGGAGGTTGCTAGATGCTGCGGCTTCTTTTGTCGAGAAGCTCCCACTTCTTTCCAGCCAGCCTCCCACACATCCATCATGCGACACTGCATTTGAGCTACGTCCCAATTAAAGTTGACCCAGACGGGCAGACAATCTCATTTCTAACACCCCCTCCCTCCCTTTTCTTTATAGCTTTGTGGAGGAGCTGTGCTTGTTAGTCACTCTCCTTTTCCCACCTTCAAGCCTTCACTTTCAGCCGTCCAGAACCGAAGCCCTCATGCTCCTCTGATGAAAAGGAGCAATTTAATTGCCATGTGACGAGCAGTTGCCATGGAGTCTGCTCCGAGTTGCGCTCGTGATTAGGCCCTAAAGAGCATAATTACATCTCAAAGCATACCGTTCTCATTCTGTACGTTCAGACCGCCTTACACCCCCGTGTCCATTGCAGCATAGATGATTTCGAAAACAGCGTTTAGTTGGCTGCAGTAATCACAGCTGGATATGGCAGTCCTCCTCACTGAGGTGTAGAAGGAGGTAGATCATCTAGAGGTAAAACTCGTACTGAAATTATTAAAGATATACGAAATACAAAATTCTCTGAAACAGTAACTCTTCTATACTCCTTATTTACTTACTTATGATTTTCTTTTTCAAAGAATAGTATGACAAACTTTTTTGTTCAAAACTACACCCACCAGACAAAGACCACATAAAGGTAATTGGCAAGTTGTGATAATATATTATAAAATTATATAGAATAGAAGAACAGGGTGGAGGGATAAAGTGCAAAGTGTGAATCCGCTTATTTATTCATATCAAAAGGTGTCTTTATGGCAAATAATGTCATGTTTGAAATTGAGGACACGTTTATGTATTTTGGAAGACGGTTTTTAAAACCAACAAAATGCGCAAGGTGCCCTAAGACCAGGGCCCGAGGCCCATCAGTGTCACAGATGGGAGTGGGTCTCTGATCGGCAGACGCTGATGGACAGATAGCCAGAGCGCTGAGAGCACTTTTTGTTCATGATAACCTGAAGATTGGTTAAAAATATCCTCACTGTCGGCCCTGACCCCATTCTTTGTGCATAATGAATGAGGAGAACACAAGTGTTGTCACACACAGGCAGCGGTGAAGGAAGACATATTCTTCACATGAAGACGGTTACTCCATTTTAAATAGGTTAAAGCAGCACCGCCTGTTTTCAGACTCGACTTTAACAGTCAAAGAGCGTGGTACAAGTGCTTTTACTCTGAAACAGTTGCTTTCTGCAGCTGTTTGAAAGATATGGGCACTTACCATGAAGGAGTGTCTAATGAAAGATGCCATTGAGTTGCATTATGGGAAGTTTATGAGCTTGAACTCAAAACTATGAATTCAAGTGTGTATATCTTAGCTTGCGCTGCTTCAATTTAGACCATCATTGTTCTGATCTGTCTCTTTACACGTCCACAACATTTATGGAACTGCAATATTAGATTGGTTTACTTAAAAAACGTAAAATACTTCCTCCTCGTTCTAGTCTAGATATCACCGCTAATCCCTGCTCAATAATAACACCGCCTTCTTGCTGCTTCTTATCACGGATAAAAGTAGAATTTGTTTTCTTTGGAATAAAAATGCCCATTAAGTGAAAGCTCTGAAATGACACATCATAAACAGCAAGTCATGTAGTAAAGTAAATCATATGGTAAGTCAGCTGAATTGACATAGGCAGGTTTCCAATTAATGTTTGCCTGACGGATTCTGGGGTTTTTTTTTAAACTCACATATCAGTTGGGTTAAATCTAACATTTTTATGCTTTCATGGGTGAGGCAGGGCAGCCAATCTGCTGCTGCCCCCGCACTGTTTTCTTTTCCCTTCCAGTGCGTTCAAATGCACTTTTCATCTGCTCTAAGATGTATTATAAATGTTCCTTTAATGTTAATGAGGGGATAATGAAGTCCCTCAATGGCACGACTGAAAAGCGCCACACTCCTTTAATGAAGGCTTTAAGTTGGCATATTTGATTTGTCTAATTTATTCTTCAGAGAATTTCTATTTGAAGATTTAATATTGAAAAGGGCGAGTTGAAAGGGAAAAATGCAGGGCTTTTAGAGGAGGAGGTATTTTGAATGGGTAATGGGCATTGATCGGCTTTGCTGAATTGTCTCTTCGTGGTGAAAACATGGGGAGGTAGCAGGCAGTGCTCCCGTGAAGAGCCTTTCAGACTAATTAGGGCAGATTTCCACCGTGTTGCCAGAGACAAGAGCACCTGAAGAGAGGCAGGCTGGCTGGAGAAAGACTCAACTGTCAGGAAGCTTCTTTATATCTCTTTGATTTTTTGAGATTCTATTTGCGGTTGTTTGCTTCACACACGAGAATGATAAGACGCTCTTAGTATCATCTACGGGATACATCCAATATGAACACTATGCGATCACACTATTAGATTTAATGTTAAACATACTCTTCAAATACTCAAGTCAACATTTCAAGAGAAACAAACTTCAAGCCTTGTCAAAGTTTTGAGCTTTTACAAAGTAGGTTTTGAATGACTTTGGAGAAGTTTCTCAGCCTATGAAGTAGAACTTTGCCTAGTAAGTCTGAAATTCTTGGTTTTAATTGGATAATGACTCATGTCCATTGGTTCCCACCTTTTTGGATTTCATTTTGGAATTCAAAGTGTTACCTGCTTACACACAGACACTCCTTTGCTCCAGGCGTGGATCATTTGGGATTTTGTGTTTTTCATCAGTGGAATTGAATATCGCTGGGTTTTAGTTTTGGTTGTTTTGACAAATCGAGACAGTTTGACAGACTCAACATTTCCATGTACAATGATTATGCTGTATGTGCAGCTCAGTATTCCTGATTACTCATGAGTGTTCCTGTCTTTCTCTCCAGCTATGAGGCTCTGCACAGAGGAGTGTCGTGTCCTGGGCCACTCAGATCAGTGCTGGATGCCCCCCCTGGCCTCCCCGGCCTCGTCCTCCTCCGACTACCGAAGCAACCTATACATCCCAGGGGAAGAAGCGCGCCAGGTGACGGACCACTCGCAGGAAAAGACCCCACAGCCCTGCACTGACACAGGGACCGCCCGCAACCAGAGCTTCTCCACCTTCGGCAAGGACCTGGGCGCTGAGGACGGGGGAGAAGAGGAGGGGGGAGAGGACGGTGGGGGTGAGGCCAGAGAGGAAGACCTGTGCGGGACCACGTCACTGTTGTCAGAGATGAGCAGTGTGTTCCAGAGGTTGCTACCCCAGGGGCTGGACTCCTACGTCCAGGTCAACGAGAAAGAGAAAGGGACCAGCCTGAGCGGGGTGGGTGTACCCATGACTGGATCTTTAGATCGCAGGAGGGGCCATCTGCCCGGCAAGCCGAGCCCCTCCGTCCACCAGCAGGGCGTGGCAGCCTGGGCTGCCAACACCCACTTTCAGAACCCAGGAAGCAGCATTGGCCCGTCTGGCCATCACCAGGGCGGCAGCTACCACACCTTGAAACCCAGCACCAAGCTCGGCTCCCAGAGCAGCAGCCACAAGGGCTCGCAGGCACCCAAGAACAGCCCTCAGAACAGCGGCCACCCCCCTAAACCCCACAGCAGCCCCCTGCTCACTGCACTGGTCAGCCCCACTCTGATGCAGCATTCCCCAGCCCCCGTGCCAGTACCAGTGCCACTCCCGGGACCCTCCTCCAAGTGGCTGCCTGCCATGGAGGAGATCCCCGAGAATTACGAGGAGGACGATTTCGACTCGGTGCTCGGCCACCTTCAGGGCAAACGCAGCGACAGCCGACACGAACTGGTGGACGCCAGCGAGCTGGTGGCTGAAATCAACAAACTCTTACAGGATGTCCGGCAGAGTTAGACTTCCTTTTTTTTGTTATACCCTCTTTATTTATTCATCACCCACAGACTGCTTCCTTTCACCTTCAGAATAAAAGTAAGGTACTTTGGGTGGAAAAAAAAGGATGTAAGAAAATAACTGAAGTGAGAAACAAAGACAGAAAAACTAGACCTGCAATTGTCGTTAAAGTTGCAATTCTAATGTAATAATTGTGTTTTGTGAATGCTAAATATCCAAAAAAAATTGTTTGTAATTGCTTGTTTTGGTACACAATGTACACTATGTGACTGGTATTTATCTTTGTATTTTAAAAATACATTTGTATACTTATATTTATAAAAGAAAGTGTATATAAACATAATCAGAAGTCTATTTTTATATTTTGAATGCATGTTGAGTACAAAAACATTGAATCCAGACTGAGATGCGATCGACATTCGATGTATTTAAATTGTCTTTTTGTATTGTGATTTTTATTTAGTTGTCACTATAATATGTATACATGGATATATTAATGAATTAATGGACACTTGTCTTTGTGGTCTGTTGTGGGGAAGGGGAGGGCACACAAATAAAAATAATACACAAACATTTCCCAGTCTGTGGTTTATATTTGAGTTTTTTTAATGTATGGAAGGTTCTACTATTGTATCTACTTAATAAATTACACAACGTGTACTTTGTTCCATATACAATAGTTTTATTATTTAATATTGAGCTGTTCCAAAGTAGATCTCACATATAAACTGCACTGTGCTGTGGATGCAAAGGAAACCAAGTGGGTCTCTGGATCTGCCTCAACAGGTAAAGTCTTCCCAGTTGTCCAGATTGTAGAGGTTTGAATTTCCTCTTCCTGATTCACTTGAGGGACATCGCTCTCGTGGTGAGACTGGTTTGAATGATAAGTCAATATAAATTAAGTTGTACACATGAAAGACAAAATTCCACTTCAAGTAAATAGTCTAATGTTACATCTTTGGTCAATATTTCAAAACAATGCCACTGAAGACAAAATGTTGGGTAGGGGAAGGATTGATTTACTTCCTTGTTCAGAAACTGTTCAATCAACAGAGAATTAATGACAATTTAGATCATGCAAACTCAAATTCTTGGAGGAAAGTAATGCATTCTGTCCAAAAGGGCAGAATCCCTTGAATTCACAAGACAAAAGATTCAAACTTGGATGTGTGGTTGCTGATGGGAGAGAAATGTGCTGTGGAAGCAGAAGGAAATAGCTGTGAGCGGTGGTGGTGGTTGGGGGGGGGGGGGGGGGGCTATGGAGACCCCTCCATCAACTACCATAAGAGCCAGATAATGGGTGACACCTAGAGGTTCACCATACGCGCTGTAGTGTAGACCAATGACTCTTACCACCACTAACAGCATGAAGCCTTGGGATGACTCCAGAGAGGGGAGAGGCTGAGCAGGCGACCTCATGGAGCCCCCTGGAGGAAAAACCACTACACTGCAGCTTTTTAAGAAAAATCATCAGAAGGGAAGAAAACATACGAAAATAATGTCAACAGAGGAAATCATCTTCGATTCCCTTATAAATACGGTGAGCATGTTAAAAAAGGTGTGAAAAATAATAATGATGAAAATACATACATGATAATCACATCATCACTATGAACCTATATAGTATGTGCAAGGTACATCTTACATCTTCTTGTTCACTTCATGTGCTCTATAAACATCAGATTTAGACTCATCTAATGTAAAGTAGGTGTGTTCACCGTGATGAACATTTGATGAATTTGAGTTTTGATGATGAGTTGTTCGTGACCTGAAATGTTCCCAAACGTTCCGGTTGCCTTGTTTTTCTATTTGTGGCAGTCAGGTTACACAAAACTGACTTGCCCAGCGTCTCCAGAAGATTCCGACTGACTCCGAATGCCTCGGCTCCCTGATTAGAATGAACCCACTTTCAGACGTGTGCGTGCTAAGCTGAAGGGCAATTGAATGTGTTGGTCGCATGTCTGAATAAGCACCCTGGTCACTTTAATGTTCCAGATCTTAATGTCAGAGCTGTAACATTCCTGTATACGTTTCACACGTCTGAATTAAATACCGTATTAAGGGCAGATTAGCACAAAGTGAACCATGCAGAGAGACAGAGAGGGTGGGGGGGTGTACATGTTCTGCCTCCTATAATCACCATATTCTCAGCTTTCATATTTTTCAAAATTTGTTTAATGAGATATGAAGTTAATTTTGGATTATTCTGATAAGATAAGTCTATAGAAACTTTCCATCAGGCAGTCAAAAGAGGCAGAACCCTTCTACAACCACTGTGATCATGTGACCAGTCATGTTTAATTCTCGCCAACTGCATGGATTAATAACTCAATAGCCAGAAAAAAATCCCCTGATGGCTGCTCCAGCACTGCATGACTGATGTGTGATAGAAAAACGTTGTGTGTATAGAAGCGCTGTGTGAATGGGTGTGTGAATGGGTGAATTTGACTTTTGGTGGTTGATAAGACTAGAACTCAGCATTGGCAGTGTCTTCAGTGCAGCCTACAACTACACAACTGTACAGTGGTCAAAATAAAAGGGATGGATAATAAACAGCTAACTTAACAAAAGCGGAGACATGACTTAAGCAGAGTAAATCAGAAAGTCCAGTAGTAATTGACGTACACATGTAAAATCCCCCCAAAAATAACAAAAAGTCAACAACCGATAAACCAAAAGAGAGAGGGGAGTTCGTCTTCATCAAGTCAAGAGTACTGGGGCAGAATCGTGAGTAGAATCAGTACGTCGTCATTCATTGGTTATTACCAGAGTACTCACCGCCCATAGGTCGGAGGCCGGACCGCACCCATCTTTAGACTGCCTTTGCTCTGATCTCATCGACACAACTGTTCACTTTCGTGACCGCAGTTGTTTTAGTGACAAAATCTGTCTACAGACATATTCACATCTGCCAGAGTTGTTCCAGCCGCCTGCATCACTATTGTCATGGATAAACTGGTACACAGTGTGTGTGCGTGTGTGCGTGTGTGTGTGCGTGTTGCTAACAAGCATTTGTGTTAAAAGTGTGTTACAAGTTAAAACAGACCGCCGTTAAGATTCCCGAAAATCACTAACAACATACATTGTATAATCACTCATACTGTACAGTACTGTGGTGGTTCGAATCCCTCTCTCCTGCATTTGGCCACAAGTTGTCATCAACATCAGCGGAGCGCTGTTGGTCTTCCTCTCCTTTGTCCTCCTCGCATCTTCCCTCTCTCTCTCTGACACTCTTCTTTTCCCACCAACCACGATTCATGTTTCCAGACAAAATCCCCCCGAAGCCCCTTTGTCCCCTGTTCTCTTGTTGGTAACGAGACCAAAAACACGCCGGTGGGCTTTCAGCTGAAATTACAATCCGCAATGTTTGGACACGTTCCATCCTCCTGTCTTCGACTGTGTTTTTTTAACCCTTTTGAAAACGGCGTTTTAGCGATTCAAAAAAAACATGCAGTTGGTGGAGAGGGAATGAGAAAAGGGTTCATGGGTTTCATGTGGTCAAAAATGATTGACAGTTTGCTCCACGGTGACTCGAGTTTGGACCAAAGCATGTTAGCAATTAAAAAAACCCAACTGTAATATAATGTACTTCATGGAGTGCGTGCGTGCATGCGTGCACATTTGTGTGTGTGTGTATGGTGGTGTGTGTGTTGCCATTATCAGTTTTGATGGACTCAGCAGCAGAGGCAGGATGGCAGCGAACAGCTGATTGATTAAATCCATTCATCTTGCCGAGGTGCCGAGACGTTCTGCTGTCGCAGGGGTTTTTGGGACACACTTGTTTTGTCTTCACTCCACCGTTGGCAGCTTTATGAGCAAAGGTTCTGCAGAGTGACATCACTAAAACCTAATTTCCTCATCTTGCCCCATAGTTCTGCACACGATTTATCATGAGGGGAATCGTGTCTTCTTCCGTTTGGGACACGCCGCAACAGGCGATCCAAGGCAGCAGAGCCTTATCAGAGGCGACATTGTGTTCTGAAGCAGTTTAATAGCTTTCTCTGCTCTGGCAGCGATGCAATTCTGGCATATTTGTTTGCTGTCAGCATAAATGCTTCAATGTAGATACATTTTAATATACTGCGACAAAAAAAATGTCATCGACGTATCGATTGCAGTGTGTATACATTTCTCCAGGTTCTCAGAAGAAAGAGGTTATCATGTCATCCTCGTCAATCGTCTGTCCCTGACTGGTGTGGCGTACCAGGTCACCAGGAAAGCGAGCGTCCTCAGCTCCTCAATTATTTGAATCCACTGATACAACTGGTTCCAAATCGCTTTTTGTCTCCAGGGTTAATTACTTACCGTTCATGTGTTCAATTTTATTTTCCCTCTGCACTCCTGTGAGAGAAGCGGGGGGGGAGGAGTAAATTAAGGAAACACAAAGCAAAGACTCAACCATAATGACCACAACTCAGAAGGGGCAGTGCAGTGAGCGATTGTGGAGAAAGCTTGTTTCTCCCGTTGTTGCTGTTGTGATTGTACTGCCCCTTTAAGAAGATGAAGTTACAGCGAAGCAGATACGTGTGCAAAATGAACCACATGCTGGCTTCATACGTGGCTGAGTTTGTTACCGTCCATCCATTATGGATCTGTGTTTCTGGGTGTTCACTGACAAATGTATGGAGTATCGCTTTTATTAATCCTCCATGTGGATTCTGTACATTTTCCAAAGTGATGGTGAGTACTGATGGCAAGACGAATTCAGGTCGCTGACAACATGTAACAACAAGATCCGGGGGCTGCTCTGGGACCAGACCTTACGAAGAATGTGACATTGACCCAGAGCTTCACGGTGTTCCAACCTCTGCTATATCACCCATTTCACTGGATAACATTAATGCCTCAATGTTTTTCTCTATATATGATAATTGCATTTGTAACTTTGAATAATGAATTACTAGTAAGAAGAGTTTTACATCGAAAAAAATACATTTTAAGAAAAATGAAATAAAAGGGGAACACACTGTTGCCAACGAATTCAACAACGTTTCACACAATGAAACCTTCAGGAGCGCTTTTAATTTAAGAATTAAATAGCTAATATGAGCCTTGTAAATGTACATGGTTGAGATGGTAAAACCATGGTGTGCGTCTGCCTCTGTCGAGGTGTCGCTCTGTTCACCAGCAACAAAGGGAGATATTTTCCCTTAGATTATGGCTGCAACTATAGTTGTTTGGTTGGTAATTGCATGACTGTGTGTGTGTGTGTGTGTGTGTGTGTGTGTGTGTGTGCGTTTGCATGTGTGTGTGAGGTGTACTCCCACTGTGGCTGTAAGCTTTCTATCACATTACACTGCCATGAGAAAGACACACACACACACACACACACAAACACACACACACACACACACAAACACACACTGCTGAGGAGGGCTGGCAGTGGTTAGATAAAGGGCCATCAGCTCAACAATAGCAGCTCTGTGTGTGTGTGTGTGTGTGTGTGTGTGATCTTGGTGCGCACGCTACGTGTGTGTCTATATCTTTTTGTGCTTTCCACTTTGAGCGGGAGTATTTTTGATTTCTCAATTGTATTGTGTAATGACACGTGTGAGTCATTTGTCACTAGTGTGTGTATGTGTGTGTTTGTGTCCAGTTGTGTACCTGCCTGTTTGTGATTAGTGTGTGTGTGTGTGTGTGTGTGAGTTTGTGTCCAATTGTGTACCTTCCTGTTTGTGATTAGTGTGTGTGTGTGTGTGTGTGTGTTTGTGTCCAGTTGTGTACCTGCCTGTTTGTGATTAGTGTGTGTGTGTGTGTGTGTGTGTGTGTGTGTGAGTTTGTGTCCAATTGTGTACCTTCCTGTTTGTGATTAGTGTGTGTGTGTGTGTGTGTGTGTGTTTGTGTCCAGTTGTGTACCTGCCTGTTTGTGATTAGTGTGTGTGTGTGTGTGTGTGTGTGTGTGTGTGTGTTTGTGTCCAATTGTGTACCTGCCTGTTTGTGATTAGTGTGTGTGTGTGTGTGTGTGAGAGAGAGAGCAGCAGTGAGTCAGCACATTGATGAAGTGTGTGCGTGAGTGTGTGACAAACAAAAGTCTTGAATTCCAGGGAAAAAAAGCCCTGAAGGGTTCCTTCAATAGACAGTTAAACAGCAATAACAACAGCAATGACAAAACTAATATATTTTAAATTAATATCTCTTTTTGCTCTAAAAATGATTAAAAAAAACAACAAAAACATTAAAGCATACAAGGGACAGAGATTCATTTTAATATTGGAAGATTTATGTATTTCTACTCCCAGAATTAAGTTGACCCGTCCATCCAACCAGCCCACGACCTCCACGGACAAAATCACTCCAATTCCTCTTTTCTCCAAACCCACAAGGTGCCACAGCTGCTGTGGCTGCTAGAGGGCGCTGGGACCAACACTTTAAAACATATTACTTGTGGGAGTTTGCTGAGACAATTTTTTCTACTCGGGTCATGTTTCAGGGGGTTCACTATGCTGTCAAGTGGCCCCTCTGGAGGGCGGTGTCGTTTGTGTGCTTTTTTCTGTGTTTGTTTCAGACAAATGAGGGCAATGGTGTTACACTCAGCTGTCCACACGGAAAGCAATGGACGTACAGTTTAAAAAGAAAGAAAGAAAGAAACATAAGTTCAAATCCTGACTCCCTCCACCAAACGTTAGATTAAAGGGGGTTACTTCGTATCAGCCTTTAAAGTCAACGTTGAGTAATTGGGTGTGCGTAGCTCTCACATGCATATCTGTACATAACGTAGCTTCCATCCAAGTCACAGCATCACACGCCCGTGAGGAGACATGAGGCACCGTAACCGGCCACGAAGCGTACGTTCCTCTGCGCAGCACTGCATCAACAGAGGCCCGACAAATCACAAAACAAACACTTCTCCCTGCCAGAGAGAAGCCACGAGTCATTCCGCTGAAAGGATGCCTTGCATATTAATAGAGAGTTCATCTGGCACTGTTCACCTGCCTGACACCTTCTATTAAGCTGTGTTTATGGGTGACATGAGCGAGTGCATGTGTGTGTGTGTGAGTGGGGGGGGGGGGGTCTGACCCCAGCATGGTGATGAGCAGTTGGTTGTTATAAAAAAAAGCACACAAAGAGAGGGAAAGGATGGCATGAAAAGAAGGTATTGCACACATGTCATTCCGCCTGTGTGTTTGTGTGGGTGGGTGTTATGAAGAAAGGTTTCCACTTTCACAAGTACACCCACTTATTCATCACCGTGTTATATATAGTCGTCGAATTTCACGTCTCGTTTGTGCCACAGTCCCTATCTGACAAGAGTGTGTGGACACCCTCCTTTCAAATCCAACGTTTTCCACCCACTAGGTGGAGCTCTTCCTTTTCCTGAGGAGCCTTCCCTCGGCCTCAGCTCCGTTCCTTCCCCCGTCGATGTGGCTGCCAGATCTCTGACTTAAGCATCGAATGAATCAGCGGCGGAATAACAAAAGGCTGGATATGATCCCTCGATATCTCCTCTTTCTTTAACTCTCGCCTGCTTTCCAACTGGCACCAGCATGTGTCTCATATCTGGCGTGCGTCTCTGCTCTGATTTAGCTGGATTACATTTACACCTGGTGTTAAAACGCATCCCCCTCTTAAATTTCTCTTCTCCTCCCCCCGCCAGAGCCTCGGCAGATTGTCGTGCACATCTGCTGTCATTTTCCCTTTTCACACCAACAACAATGCATAAACGATGAGTTGAACCATGATACACAGTCTGCACCGCCTCTGCTCCGGATCAAGTTGAGTCACACAGTTGCATAAGAAAACAGAGAGTAAGTTTTAGCACGCGCTGACACAATGTTGTTCCCATCTAAATACTTCCTCTATGGTATTAGAATTGTATTGGAGAGTTTTGTTAGTGAGGGTATGACATAATCAGATTTAAAAATGTATGAAAGGGTTAGGGTTATACATTTGTAGATGTCATCAGCTATAAGTCATGCAGCTTGAAAAGTCTGAAATCTTAATTACGCCCAACCACAACACATACAACCAGTGCTGACAAAAAAGACATTCAGGGTGAGCTGCAATTGGAAAGTCATTTTGTTGTAAAAGTTGCTTAATTATGTGATGTTATCGTGCAATTAAGACATTAGGTAAAGACGGGAAATAGATAATTTCGCCAAATACATTATGATTTGCAGTTTCCTGCTGACATTCAGAAATCTCAGTAAACATTTCAGGATTATTTCACATAGAATAGCATTTTGTGAATAATGCTGATTGCGAATTTACTCCGTTCTGATATCTATAACCACTGCTTAGTCATGTGAGGTTCTGGAAGGATGCAATTCAGTAGGGGTTCTGCAGCCATCCATCCATCCATCCGTCCATCCATCCATCCATCCATCCATCCCGCTTATCCTTTAAGGACCTCAGGGGGCTAGAGCAAATCTCAGCCGGAGAACCCAGAGAGAACCCTTACAGTCATGTAGAGAACATGCAAACTCCACACAGAAAGGGGGAGTTTGTATTCTTGTTGTGAAGGAACAGTGCTAACCATAGCACAACCATGCCGCCGACTTCTACAGCCGTCCCAAACTAAATAAAAATTATACAATTGTATAGATAAGATAAATAAGGCAATTTCATACAATTCAGTTTCATTTGTACAGCCCAAGAATCACAACATTCATTATCTGAAGGCACTTCACAAAGTGAGGTCGAGACCGCACAATATTACGGTTCCTGCCAGCCAGGGTCCCTGACACCACAAAATCTTGGTCTCCCTTCGCTCTATTTCAGCTGTTCTTCAGAAGTTCAGTGGTCAGGAAAATCATCGCAAACACGAATGCCAACGCAGCCAAGAGACAGCGGGCAGGTGTGAAGCTACAATGGAGAGTGCTTGATTAAAGCAGTTTTTATATTTTCCTTGCTTTCATCATTTTTACTGGCCAGGTGCAAGTTCACAAACGATCTGACTGCTGGAAAAAGTCCTCACCTTACAACTTTCATTTTCCCAGGGAATTGATGGCACGGGCCCATTTCGAATTGATCATGTGGTCACTGCACCTTAACCACCCACAAGAAGACAGGGAAAATGAGCGGAAAAGGGAATGGGCACACATGATTGGTTGTTTAAAATGAAGCCCCTGTACACCGACATTGTGACAGCATGGCAAGCTCATTTCCAGCTGTACGAGAACATCTACATTGACGAGAGGATGGTGGCGTCCAAGGCTCGGTCCCGTATGAAACAATACATGAAGGAAAAGCCAACTAAGTGGGGCTACACGTTGTTTGTTTTGGCTGACTCCTCTACAGCTTACACATGGAATTCTTTTGTGTATATGGTTAAGACTGGACAAGCAAAGGACTGAGTTATACCTCAATTATGGACCTTCTTCTATTCTCTCTGCTTGGTGGGGAATACAAACAGTTTGTGGACAATTTTTATTCCAGCCCTGCCTTCTTCCAGGATTTGGCCAAAAAAAACATTGGGTGTTGTGGCACCATAAGAAGGAGGTCAGAGAGGAGATGTGAGGTGGGTCAGGAAAGGCAGACAAAGTAAATATGTGCTCCACAGTACATGAGGCCTTCACTGGACAGACTGTGAGGAAAAAGGTGAAATAGGCTGGTGTGTGACAGACCAAAGACATTCCTGTACCAGACACTATAGTTGCCTACAATCAAAGCATGGGCGGTGTGGATCTATCAGATGCTTTGATTGGCTACTACAGTGTCCATCACAAATCAATGAAGTGGTACAAAACTAGAAGCAGCATTAGCAGAAGCACCACCACCACCACCACAATCCTGCATGCCGATGTTCTACGTAGGTGAACAAAAACAGAACAGGAAGTACTGCAGGATGTGCCATGATGCTGGCACCTCAAGAGTGAAAACCCCTGCATACTGCAGGTGTTGTATACTAAGTAGCGATGATGTGAAGATGTATTGAAGAGAAGTCCGCCGACACCGTCTTGATTGTATATAAAGGTTTATTACAAAAAGACCAGCATCGATTCAAGCCCAGCAGAGCTTGGAGAGTGTCTGGCCAAAAAGACAACCCTCCTGACTCTTCTTGGGGGTTATTTTTATAGGCCCATTGTTGGCTTGAGTAGGAACATCTGGTTTGAATCAAGGTATACTATGTGAGACGTGGAACTTAAAGGGTCAAGAAAAGGAGTGGTAAGGGTCCTCAAAAGGCCACTTGCATAACATTCCAAAGAAAGAGATGTAAACACATATTCCCCTCTCATTCCATATATGGACAAAAAGACACTACACAGGAAAAGCCAGGTTCCCCTGTGCCTCTCTACAAAGAAAAACTGCTTCATACTATGGCATGATGCCCAGGGACAGTGATGTGAAGTTTTGTATAAAGCTGTGTATATAGTTGCCTCCTGCCAATTAATCCTCAAGGAGGAGATCGTTATCATAAAGTATGATGTCAGAAAATGCCCCAAAAAGCACCAATTTTGCACCCCTAATTCAAAATGGCTGACTTCCTGTTGGTCAGAGATCATGGCTTACAGAGGCTTTTTTGTAGGTCCTGACAGGATACACTTGCCAACTTTCATAAATCTATATGAAAGTTAAAGGGGGGGCCATTGACCTTGAAATGTTGTAGGGGGCGCTATGGGGCCATTTTGACAGAATTAGACAAATAAACCATTTCAGATATAAGGATTCGCCACTTTGAACATGTCAGCCACGTTTCGTGAGATTCTAAGCATTGCAAGTCCTTCAAAAACATATTTGTATTTTCATGATGATTATAGCGTCGCCAAGGCAACAGCGTTTAATATATGGCCCTAAGTTCATTTACATGACATCATCAATTTGTCATAAGCTAGCTGACCAAATTTGAGGTGGGTCTGGCGAACCTGCCAGGCACAGGACTTAAAAGTAGCAGAAACCACATCTTTAAAGTAGTTGCACCCAGGAAACTGCAAATTTCGTTTCACAGAAATCACTGCTTCACCACTCCAAAACATCAGTTGGAAAGTCCCACAAGTAAAACGTGATGTTTTATACTGTTCAATACAAACTGAAGGTTTTTTAGACGTCAAACAGTTGAGTTTCCAGGTTAATTGAAATATCCCCCACAAGTCCTCCTTTCCTTTTCTGCCATTCTTCAGGGAAATTCTTGGCATCATATTTCCAGAGCTTCTTTGGTAGTTCCTGAAAGTAAGAACAAATCCTGATTTTCACATTGCTTGAAACAGGTCTTTCGTCAGACTGTTAGAAATTGAGATGTTCTGATAACAATAGCAGTTCCAGAAATGCCTCCAATACTGCCAAAAATGCTGGAGTACAAGTACGCAAATCTATGTACCAATCAGATACCACATCTTTAAAGTAGTTTCACGCAGAAAACTGCAATTTTTGTTTCCCAGAAATCACTGCTTCGCCACTCAAAAACATCAGATGCGCTGTAATGTTGTAGAGCAACAACGAAGAAGTGATTCATGTAAGTGTAAATGCCATCAATTTGACAATATTTCACGCTGGAAAGTTGAGTTGAAGGTGGTGGCTTGTGATTCAACTGGAGACTGATGGCACCTTCTGGAAATGTAAGCGTTAGTTCTGAGTCAAACAGTTGAATTTGCAGAGTTGAAGTGAAATCTGCCCCACAAGTCTGCAGGGTAATGAAATTCTTTCAAAAGTTTTGGGGACAAGCGTTAGTTTTACTGGGGGCTTATGTAATTGAATCATGTATGAACCAACTGTCATAGAAAAACCATGTATTAACAACTTGTAAAGTTATTTATAGAAGTGTAGAAAATGGTTTGTTTAACTGCATTAGAAACAGCTTTTATCCCAATTATGTATTGACAAAATGTATAAATGTTTAACATACATAGCAGTTAATCAAAACTGCACGAAAAACACAAGTTCAGTTTGGTATAATATAAATACCTCCCACTCATATGCTGTTGCTAATGCAGGGTTTGCTTTTCCAAGTAGCTGCAAAAAGCAATGGCACTGGTAATGGCTACCCCTGGTTTTACCAAGGATGGGGTTTGATTGCCTGCATTGGTTAATACAGACTGAAGGTATTTTAGATTCGTCCAACTGAGTCAAACAGTTGTGTTTCCAGGTTAAGTGAAATAAGCTTCACAAGTCCTCAGGGTAATGGACTCCTTTCAAAAGTTTTGGAAACATAGGTGAAGCGCTTGTATATTGTACCATTTCTTTCCTGCCATTCATCGAGGGAAATTCTTGGTGTCATAATTCCAGAGCATCTTTGGTAGTTCCTGAAAGTAAGAACAAATCCTGTGTTTCACATCGCTTGAAACAGATCTTTCAAAAATCAAAGGCACTGATAATGGCTACTCCTGGTTTTACCAAGGATGGGGTTCTGCTGATTGTTTGGCATTTACATGAAAGGCCATTTCATTTCACTCAATGAATTATCTGTACCGTTGGTCACTAACTTCCCAAATATGGTAAGACTAGTAGATATAACGGATCAGTGTAAATCCACTGTCTTCTCAGCTGTGTGCGCGATTGGCTCTATAGCAGGGCTGATAGCTTCTAATTACTCCAACACATCGCTGATTAAAACTTGGAGCCCATACACAGATGCACGTGTGGATGTGATTAAAGTAAACATAGAATACATTTTACACTTGCATAAGTGTAAATACGAGGACCTCCCAATTTCAATACCAGGCCTTATTCCTTAGAATTTAAAGGAATATTTGAAAAATGATGTCTCGTGAGATGGGAAGATGGATATAATTTTCCATCAATCAATCAGACAGACATACAAAAGCAAAAACCTCAGTCATACAAAAAAAAATTCTAATCAGTTCAATTCAATTTTATTTGTATGGTGTCAAATCACAACATACATCGTCTCAAGGCACTTCACATAGCGACGTTGAGAACTCACAATATTACATAGAAACCCAACAGTTTCCACAATGAGCAAGTGGACTGTGGAGAACAAATGCATTTTAACAGGAAGTCATTTCCAGCAGAACCGGACCAGTTTGGGTGACGGGAGAGAAAGGATTGGAGGGTAGAAAGAGGGGGAAAGAAGAGAGAGGAGGAGCTTTGAGAGAGAGAGAAAGAGAGAGGGAGAGAGATGATTAGTGCAAGATGGGAGTTCCCTCAGCAGCACTCAACTTTCGTTCTACCTGCCCAGTCTGTGGTTTGCATTTTGGCTCCTGTTTACTTTGAAAGCTGACAGTTCGGACCATCCAAAAAATTGACCCAGCAGACTTTAGTATTTCTGTGAAGGAGTTAAATGATACGGCTCGTCAAGTTCAAGAACTTTGTGAGTACCTCCAACAGGCAACTAGTACGGACCAAAAGATCACTATTAAGATCCTTTTCAACATGTGATCATGTCCAAATCTTGGCTTTTAAAGTTGTACCCTCATCTGGGAGGGGTTTGGGACATCTCAGATGCTGCTAGCCTCCTGTCAGCCTCACAGTGTGACATCCCCACAAGTCCAAGCTTCAGTCCGGGGTTTGCCTGGCTATCCAGAGCCTCTGCTGATTAGCACTTCCAGTAACTCTGAGCCAGAACCATCATTGGAGGACCCTGCTGACGTCCCATCTCTTCCAGCATCACGGGTTCCTGTCTGCGTCCCTTGTCACGGTAACTGACTCGTGCTTTTATTTCACTAACATGGCGGCTGTAAGCATTACATTAGTTGCTAACTGGCTAACCAACACAGTTAATGCGGTAAGTCGCTCATGAAGACTTTCCAATAACTTTAGTTTGACAATAGCTACACAGCATTCTCCGTTCTTGTCACGTACAGAGGGATTCTCATTTCCTGACGTAATCACGCAAGATTACCCTGTGATTCTCCCTGTGCAAATGCTGCCCATGTAGCGCAACTGACACCTGCTGGCGTTTTATGGTTACTACCTCTTAACAATGACACTGGCAATTAATATCACTACCCTTATTTTGAACATGAAATATAACTTTCTCCCAATAAACACACATCAACATATGGGAAACATGTCAAACTCCCTCATAGCTTAAAGTAAAACAAATAAAGTATTTTAATCAATGAGCTTCATCGGACTTATTGTGCCACACATACAGCTTTACATTAGGTGAAAACACAGCTCAATATAACTTAACTGTCTTTTTTTCTCCTCTGGCCATCTGTTGTGATGGTTATTTAACTATTGTGCTCAACACCATCACTAAATTACGTCAGATCAGGCAAGAATCACCAGCAGTCAGGTTATGAACAAACCAGTAGATACGCAACGTTTACTTGGAAGAAAAAAGAAAGGTGAACAGTGCTATGTCTCTCTTTTGTGACTGGGGTAAAGAGACGATAACACAACAACCAAGATTTGATGGAGTCAAGAGTATTGGTGATATCAAAGTGATTTATTTTAGACTTATTTCAACACAGATTTAACAAATGTTCTCAAGATGTGGCGGGTGGGACTAGGTGGTTGTGCCAAATAAAAGGAAATCTATAAAACAACACTGGGCCAAACAACCAACTACCTCTGAAAATCTAAAGGAACAGACAAAAGAACTTACTCACTAATCCAAAAGAAAGTCGACCAAAACAATACAGAAGAGGCACTAACCAAATAGTAACCAAATGATCTACTCTTTCCAGTCACAAAATTGGCAAGGTTAAAGAATTTACTGTAAACTTACCTAGATTCCTACCTACCACCTTATTTTTCCTAAAAAAGATGTCTGTTTGTGCATTAACAACCAGGCGTCAGACAGGCAAGCTGGCAAATTCCAAATGGACTGGGGGCACAGGGCTTCCGAAATTTTGGGGAGAAAAAATCAGTTGTGCGCGGTTTTTCTATTTCAGCCATAGCCCGTCTATAAAAAATGTGTTGCGGGCGGTCCACTTGATGTTGGAGCGGCCCAGAAAATCACAACGATAAACATCGTTTTATAAACATGATTCTAGCAAAGTTTTATTTTGTTTTCTTTTATTATGAAACACATTTACACAAAAATCATTATTCAGTGTATGGCCCAGAGTAAGATGGCCTTCCACCTTTGTCTCATGCTCAGGATTTAATTGAGCCCTAAAAACCTGACAGGAATAATTTCTCATGATGTCGTAAAACATCACCGTTAAAGCTTCACCCAGTCATTACACCATAGTGAGAGAAAAAGTTGAAATATGCTGAGATTTCAAATTGTGTAGACTTTATTTAACATAATATGAACACAACATTGCTGATTACTTTAATAACTGCTGCAGATGCATTGGGTTACTTATTGATTCAGTTATTTGTAGAGTCATGACAATGGATATTATAAAAGGGGAAGGGAGCTCACTGTGCCTACATATGTGGGGCAGGTACGGCCTTTAGTTGTGTCTGCTGGTTGATGCGGCATTACCATATTATTTGCCGGTTCATTTGCTACCCGTGTTTTCTAACTAAATAAAATTTTGAGTTTTTAGATCAAACGATAATATATGAATTTCCCGAAGTTCCTCAAATGTTTTCAGGCTAACCATTTCCTTTCTAGCTGGTTAAATTGAATTTTGTGGCCACCTGCATGGAAATGCCTCCTGCTCCTGCTTTGCTGCACCCCCTACCCATTCCTGGTTGACCATACGCTTATGAAGCCCTGGATTTTGTAAGTACTCCCCCTCCCCCTCCATCCCAACATAACACAACCATACTTGTTGATCGACTCTCCAAAGCGTTTCTTCTTTTGGTCTTATCCAAGCTTCCTTCTACTTGTGAAACTGCAGACCTTTTAGTATTCATTGCACCCCCCTAGATGTGGTCTCTAATAGTGGACCAGATATGAACATTTTTCACAACAGTTGGGATCTCTTTGGAGTTCCCAATTGGCTTGACAGGAATATGCACACAACTCCCTTATCAGTCTCTCTCTGGGACGAAGGAAGGGAGGAAAGTTTGCTGTTCCCTCTGTCCCATATGCCATTGTCAAACTATTTGGAAAGAAACCCACTCTCTCGTGCTCAGCAAACATCAACAATAAATCCTGATGTTTGCTGAAGGGACGGGGTTAAAGTAAATGAGTGGGGAAGTTGGACAGAGGGAGAAAAACACAGAGGACTGCAATAATGTACATGGGCTAATGATACCGGCTACTAATGTTTATGGGAGTGTACTGTATTTTCAGTGATATTTATGTCAGACATTATGAATGTAAGAACCACGATTGGTGGATGGACCTGGGTAACTCTGAGAACCAACTGACACTTCACTGGCAGCACTGAAACAAGTCAGGAATCATGTTCCGTCAAATCAGTGTGCATGTCATGTATCTGAGTAATATTGTATGTGTCTGTTTGCTGATGGTCCGTAGACCCCTGGGGGCTTTATTACATTCCCCGCTGAACCTCTTGCTGCTGCATGGATTCAGTGGGGAGCCCCCTCAAGAGCAGAGCCTTTTCTGTCGTAATATTAATATATAACCATCTACGCAACAAATGATCTTGGATCCTGCGGCATTTCTCATAGAGAGCACTTTGTTATTTTAATTTCCTACATTAACTCCCCTCAGTCAATTTCCTCCTCTGTGAATGATTGTGTTGATTTCCAATTAGTCGGAGTGGAAACCTAAAGTGGTGGGATTTTAACCATATATACCTTCCTCGAGTTAGTATTTAAGGTTAAAAGGTTGCTTCATTTGTCATCTAACATGAAAAGATAATGGTAGTTGGGCATATGGGGACCCACCTTGAAATAAGATTATGATGAAAAAATGTGTTTTGCGATTGAGTAACCCGCTTCAGCAAATTACTGACCATAGAAATATAATACACCGTGCTAACTCCTGAACTTCACAGGGGTTTGCTAGGTGTATTTTGGACCTCTAGACAGTTAGTAAAGCATGTCCTGCAGATCTGTACTAAACATACAGACATGAGGTTTGTATATCGCAGGGTAGAAGCTAAGCTGTTTTTTCCCCCCTGATTTTACTCCACACTGCAAATGTGGAAAATAAGAGCCCCCCCCCAAAAAAATATTTTGTTTGTTTTTCTCAAAATGTTGAACTACTCCGAGAATGTGAAGGGTAACATGCAGGTTATAGTAAGTTTTACACGATGACCATTGTCTCTTAATGAATGGCAGAGATGTTCCCACCTTGTTTTTCCATCAGCCTAACAAATGATTGCAGAAAGAAAAACACTTATCCAGTCAGATGAGCTGTAATGGCTTTTTAATGTTGACTCGCTGATTAGATTTAAAAGTCATATGAGTGTGTGTGTGTGTGTTCCAGTATAAAATCTTGTAACTGCTTTAATCCACACTTGGATCTTGTGCATGACCCTCCACAAGTTAACCCTCACTGCATCTGTTTGCTTCTCCTGTGTCTCAACTATACGGGACCCCAGCCAAGTAGACAGGGTATGAAAGTGATGAAATGCATTTTTCAGTGTATTTTCTATTATCATTTTTCATACAAGGTGATGGATCTGGAGTTCCAGTTGGCTGATGTGATACGTCAAGGGAGACACGCACAAAAAAAAAAGGATTTCAAAAATCATAACAAGCTCTGTATTTATTCCAGGCAGAAGCTGTTCAGAGGCTTAGAGAAGCACTGATAGACTCTCACCCCACGTAGAGCGAGAACAGACAGCAGCGAAATATATTTTAAATCCTGACAGTTAAAGAGGAAGGAGAAGGAAAAAAAAATCCTCCTCATTCTTATGCGTCCTCCTTTGTCTTTGTTTGAGGCAATAATGGCTGACAGAGGGGACACACAATTACAAATCTACTCGGAAAGAAAATGCCACACATGGATTTTCATAATGATCAATTTTTCACATACACACTTGGCAAAAAAAGAAAAATCTCTTTACTTTTACTAAAGTCCCATTTCGGAGCTCCCGCTCAGCGACTGTTAGACGAATGAAAGCACTTTTTTCTGCAGTGTAATTTGGATTTGTTATCACATTCTATTACATGAACGCCTGCATGCCTGTGATGCATGGTTGGAGGGAGGAGAGCGGGTTAGAGACAGGAAAGGAATTGGAGAGTAAGAGTAAGTGAGAATGGGGGATTGGGGAAGTGTACCAAGCAGAATGAGCTTCGTATCCTTAAGGCAAGGCTAGTTATTATTAAAGTCAATTTATAACCTTTCATGAAGCGGGTCTTCAGAGGGAAATTAATCTGGCATGAAGGGTGATTTCTGTGATGAATTACAAGGTTCGGCAGAATGACCGTCGCTAATACACAGTTCACCTCTTTGGTAGTCTGGGTGAAGAATGTGGAGGATAGTCTCTGTATGTGAATGCCAAAGTAAATGTCCACATTTACATTGGAGCACTGTGTCACCTCGACTGCACTACCAAATCTCATTTATTTATTCATTTAACGGCAGCATTTTGCGAATTTCAATGGAAAATCACAGATCAAATATTTATCGAAATAATATCAAATGAAAGGCAGGGAACTGCCCAGAGCCCCAGACCCCAAAACATCCAGCTTTATGGTGCGTTCACACCGAATGTGAAGCAAATTTTTACGCACTGATGCGGGCGACGCGAATGGTGCAAAAATAAGTAACTTAATAGAAACGACCACAATAAAACAGGAAATCAGAAGACCAAAGATAAACCCGAATCCATAGATATAACAAAGAGAAAAACCAAAAGTCTTTTCAGAGTTCATGATCCAACAGGATTCTGTGATCATGGCGGATGATGACAGTCATATACTGACTGAGCAGCTGTTAGTAAAAGTAGAGCTTCAGTCATTAAAAAGAATTATACAAAAAGATGTCTCTAAATATAATCTAGCAGGAATAGTGTTTCATACCCAAAGACAATAATAATCTGGTTAATAATCTTAATGCAATCCAAGAATAGTTTTTCTTCTTCTCTTAATCCTTTATCTTTTTCAACTGTGAAAACAGGTGAAGATTTTCCTATTTTTCTGACTTACTAAAAGAGATATTTATTTTTAGCTAGGATCCTTTTTCCAAGTATGTCTTTACTTTTCAGCTGTGAAAACAGGATAGTTCTGACTAGACTAGCATCTGGATAGCCTGGGACCCAGACGAATTCTTGCAGCTCATTCCATTTGCTCTGCCAGACTCGGTCTGGATCTCCTCCGCTTGGAAGGGATTTCCCTCCGGCAGAAATCTTTCCGGTCCAATCACAACCGATTATCTGATAATGGGCGAGGTTTATACCGTGATGACTTTTGTAAACAGGCACGGCTGCCGCTGATGAACAAGCATTTGACTAAAGTACCTGATATTTTCACATTTCTCCCACAAAATCGGCAAAACACTTGTTCACACATGGTGGAATCATCATCACAGACATCTCCTCTGCGCTCTAGTCTTTTGATATTTTCGCGTCGCACAACAGAGGTCACATGATTCGTTGCTCTCAGTGTTTGTAGGTCTATCCAATTGCGTCTGGAGGCATTTTGATCTGCATCCATTGGAAATCGAAAATTAACCGAGAGGTCCCGGACTAATACGCATTTGAGTTTCAGTCTGGCTACGTCAGGTTAGCAGCTTGACATGCTTTCTGCAGCTGGACATGTATGTTCATTTTCCATAACATGGTTACTCACCCTGTTGCGGAGGCATTGGCATTGACTACTGACGAGGCGTTTCAGGAGCTCCAGGAACTGGAGCAGTGAAGTTGGTGAAGTGGAGCACAAAAGAGAGCGACTCACAGAGAGGGGTGAGGAGTTGTGGGCAGAGCAGGGAGGCGAAGAGAAAAAAAAGCCTTTGGTTAAATGCGAGGGCTAGAGTCTGTTACCAGTGTGTCAGTCTGTGGACATGCATGCTAATATTCAGATGCTAACCTAACAATGTGACTTATTGAAAGCTGAGACTGAATCCCTGTCTCATAAAAAATACATTGAAAATATTTTCTTTGATGAACATACCTACAGTTGTCTTGCCTTCACTGGCAATGTTTTTTCCCAATCAAAAGTCAGAGAAGGCAGGCGAACACCTTCACAAACCATAGACTATGTGTAAAAAATGGACATAGACTCCAACTCCAGAAAGTGAAGCCAATGCGGAAGTGTCTGACACCTGTATTCTCTATATCTACAAGCAGTGGGCGTCTCCACTGGTTGCAAAAAGGAGTCCATTTCTTTTGAAGTCTCTGAGAAAATCTTTCACCTAATTCATAATGTCTGTAAACATTTTCCTGAAGAGTTTGAGTTCTCAATCGCCAATTTCAAATCTTCTTAAATACAGAATGATGTTGATTTTGTAAATGATGGTCTCATGTTGATGAGACATGATGAAGCAATGAGGTATGCATTTGGGCATGGACATAGCATGCTTGACACCTAGTACCATCCAATGGGTTCAGGTTGAAGGTGTTGGTGGACGTGCAGTGCCCTCGAGCTCTCAGTCAGGCCCTCACCCTGCTTTTCAAAATAAGGTTACTTCTGGTTTAAAGCTACGGTGTGTAATATTTAGAAGAACGTATTTACAGAAATTGAATATATTGTCCATAATTTTGTGTTCAAATATGTATAATCACATTCAACAAAGAACCAATGTTTTTTTCCTCAACTTTGAATTAGTTACATATAGTAACATGAGGGGGACCCGACCTCCTTGTATGTCGCCATGTTTGCTACGTCGTGTTGTGCTGCATTCTGCTTCCACTGCAACTCGGGAGTTCGGAAAAAAATCACCACCCTGAATTCCGGGGTATAAATGAACGCAGCATTAAATACGGTTGCAGAAAACGGTCCAGAATATGTTGCATTCGCGTTGAATTCCCAGCGCTGCGGGAAACCAGAAATGAAATTTGCGGTGCGCCACCATAAAGTGTCCCCTGCTCAGTTGGTTGCGGCTTGCCACCTTTTGCTACCAGATGTTGCCAGAAAAGTTAAAATATATTACACACTGGGGCTTTAAAAAAGAAAAAAAAGAAAGAAAAAAATGGCACTGGCCAAAATGCCAAACTCAAGGCTTCAGAATGACGGTACACAAACCAATGGCTGACATCATGGTGGGTTGTCACTTGGTATAAACACATTACCCTGGCACAAATAACCAGGGTCCACATCCTGTATCATTGTATTGATAGGGTTCCTTAGAGAAGCAGACTTCTTCAAATAGTAATAAAACAGATATATATATTTTTTACTGAATGTGGGTAGGGAGGGACATTGATCAGAGCAGAGCTAGGCCTGAATTTCCTTCAATAAAGGTGAGGTCACACTTTGCATTTTTACTTTGATCAGCTGAGCTGCTGAGAACAACGCCTTACAACAAACTGAAACAGCGACACTGAGATGAAGCAAATAACCGTTTTTTTTACATTGGCAAGTGTAACTATTGTTATTGTCATTATAAGAACAAGTCTGACGGTTCATAAAAACAACTGTCATGGTCACATAAACATACACACATTTTACAGACATGCACACAGTGACATGCCCGAAAGGAATTTTTAACACCATTACTATGATTTTATTAATCTAGGTTACATTTATAATATACATATAAATATATATTTTGTATTGCTTTTTGTTTCACTGTTATTACAACAATGATAGAGAATAGTAGAAAGCGGGGGGTGCTCTGCTTGGAGCGAGAAGACAGAAGCCAGACCCACACTCAGAGATTGGTGGTAGAGACCAGGTTATGAACAGTATTATACCAGTTATAAATTAAAGGTTTAAAGTGCTGTTTTGAGAGATTTGGGTATTTCCTGTGGGTGTCAACTGATGGCATAGAGGAGCAATTAGATACAGTGAGAGGGCTCCATGTTCTTCTAAAGAGAAAAAAAAGCTGTTGATGTGTTTAAACTGCGTTAACAGGTTGTTAGTTAAAAAAATAACATGCTGTACCTACTTTTTTATCTCTTTAATTTCGTAATAAAGTGGTGAATGATTTACAGCAACCATTAAACCCTGAGCAGCAACACTACTCCCCCCCTCACAAACACACACATACACTTAGCATATCGTAATTTTTTATATATATTTTATATTGTGTTGAATGTAAACAATTTACTTATAGCACCTGTGATGCATGAACTTATTTAGATCTAGATGAAAAAATTAAATCATTATCATTTTAAATGCATCAAGGACAAACATTGATAAGGCCTTGTTGGGGAAAGGGGGAGAGTCAAGCCCTCTCCCAGGAAAAACAAACCCCAAAATAGCAGAATCTTCATCAACTCTCATCCGTATACTGTAAAAATTAATAATAATAAAATATATGTAAAACGTCTCACTAGCCTATGGAGAAGGAATAGAATTCTGAATTAATATTTTACAAAGATTTGCTCTCCCTCTTATTCAGAGACCCATGGCCTGTACTTTGTATTGAGTTTAACGTACTCGTTTTTGTTAGCTTTACTTCACCTAACATTGACCATCCAGGGGCCTTAACAACGAAGCAAGTTCATCATACCCAGGATATGATTTCATATCTTGTTTGACTTAACCTAACATTGGCCATCCTGATAACCTGTACTATGAAGCTGGATATCAACTGTCTCAGTCAACACTCGGGTTTCCCTATCCGGTTACGAGGCAACGTTGTCAAAACCATGAATAAAGTTTTTAATAGGATACAAAAGAAACGCTGATACATACAGGTCAATTTGGTTTCAGACACATGTTAAAGTGACATTCTCCGAGCTGAAATGTAAAGAATATGATCAAACAACTAAATAGAAAAGAACAACTCAAAATTTAATTATTTGAAATTTAAAGTCAGTCAAAAAGTATAATGTAAATAAGCACAGGAATTTATTACGTATACTATTGAGTGAATATTTAAGCCTTTTGTCTGACGATGATCAAACTATAATGAAGAGAAGCTGAAGTGATGTCAGACTGTTTCTGCTTGTCATGATCCGCCTGTTGGATCATGAACTCTGAAAAGACTTGTGGCTTTTCTTTATGTCCCCTTTGATTATATCTATGGATTTTGGTTTTATCTTTGGTCTTCTGATTTCCTCTTTAATTCTGGTGGTTTCTGTTAAGTTACTTATTTGTGATCCTTCGTGTTTGTTAGATCTTGAAATGTGTATTTCCTGTTTTATTTAGACGTGCACTTCCTGCTCCTTTTGTTTGTCATTTATCATTCGCCATCCTGCTTTGTTCCTGCGTCTGCATTTGGGTCCTGCCTATCATCACCGTCACAGCCTTGATGGGGTGTGACTGTGGTTTTTGTTGAACTGATTGTGTCTGATGTCACAAACTTTTTCTGTATTAAACCAGATGAAGATCTTTCCCAAACCCTAACCAAGTGCTGTTCG
Organism: Scophthalmus maximus; assembly: GCF_022379125.1. Classification (NCBI taxonomy): domain Eukaryota; kingdom Metazoa; phylum Chordata; class Actinopteri; order Pleuronectiformes; family Scophthalmidae; genus Scophthalmus; species Scophthalmus maximus. The sequence continues at coordinate 1,289,533 of NC_061523.1, read as the reverse complement.
AGTCTAAGCATAACAATTAAAACAGTCTAATAATAATAATATGTCCTTGTTATGTTTATCAAAAACCTAATACAGTTGCAATTATGCCCCCTCAGGATGAATCTCACACAACGACAAAAAACCCCAACAGATGTCTGAGGACATGGAGAGAAATCACTTTCAATAAAAGTGATAGATGCATGTTACATAAGACAGTTATCCATTAAATACATGGTAACGTGAATAATTATTTAGAAAAATCCTGTGCATTTAAATATCTAGAAATAATGTGAACTCCGTTTGCATTGATATAGAGATCCTTAAATGAAAGTTCACGGATTAATTGACTTGTGTGGAGTTTTGAGACTCCTTTCACTGTTGGATGGAGTGTGTTTTCTGATTCAATTGTTGAACAAATGTAACAATCCTTTTGCACCTAGCTTGTCAACAACCTAGCTAGCAGAAGCCCTCGGTGTCCCGGCTGGCAGACACGGAGGCAGGCGGGTTCAGAGAAGTGGTTTTATACAAACCGTGGAGAACAGAAGCTTGCAAGGCAGGCCCGCTGGAACAGGAACACATTACAAGGTCAAAACAGATCATGAGATGCACCTGGCAAGAAAACACACCTCATCATACAGAATATGAATGATGCAACAATGTGGCTGAACAAGCTGTTGTTACTATTGAGAGAGGTTTGTGTGGGGGTGTAGTGAATCAGGTGACTAGATGGGGAGGAAAGTCTGAGGCCTTATGCTGGACAGGAAAAGTAGAATCCAAATTGCCCTGATGTTCCAAGGCTGTATGAGTGTTTGTGTGAGTACTATAATGGGTGAATGTGGCTAGTGCTATGAAGCACTTTGAGTGGTCATTAAAACTATAGACCATTAAAAAAAATACAAAAAGAATTATCCACAGGTTACAGCAATTCACCTGTATAATCTGTGTCTTTACCCTGTTTAGCTCTTTGTCACTCCTCCCTGTTCATCCCTGGCAATTTTTTGACACGACTCATCACAGCCTCGACATCAACAAGGCAACGGGTGAAAAATTTAAACACAAAGGGGAGAAGATTGTCTAGATGCTGCCCACCTCTCTTCCAGGCATCTGTCCTTTTCCGTTAAGGAAAGGTTCCTCTTTTAAAGTAGATGGGTGAATACGTGTCCTTAAGATTGGATCTGTGATTGTGAGCAAGGATGGTTGTTTGGCTTTGTATGTTGGCCCTGTGATGGACTGGCGACCTGTCCAGGGTGCACCCTGCCTCTCGCCCAATGTCTGCTGGGATTGGCTCCAGACCTCCTTTGACCCCCCCCAAAGGATATGTGGTATAGCTAATGGATATTTTGATAGAAGATTGGATCAACACTTTTTCCTTCTCTTTTCCACACGTTTCTCAGGAAGAGCTCTTATATTTCCGTTTGAGCTCATTTGACTGTCATTATAGTTTTAAATTTAGTGAAGTTTTCCTTTTCTGCAAGAAGACTCCAGGACGGATCCCAAGAGGCTGCCACTATGTGACCGCTAAAAACTGATGGACGTGGTGGTTAAAACCATTGTAGTCTCACAGGAACAAAGTCCTCGTTTGGTGTCTTCCATAGACTGTATATAGAAATGGACATAGCAAGTGAAGCCAATGCAGAAGTGCCTGAAAACCTCACTAGATTTAAAACGTAAGTAAACAGGAGCTCGATCCACAATTGGTCTTTTTTTGTTTGTTTTCTTTTTGAGTGATTTTTCCTACTTTTCACAGCTATTTCAACTCTTTCTTTCATTGATATCCTCTAGGTCACTTAGAAGCATGGGCCACGCCATGATCTGTAACTTCAGTTCTACATGATTCAATGTGTATCTTGAAATCACCTTGTAATTTGTGGATGACGCCTCTTTGAAAAAAAAATTGACTGTACACTATTTGACAAGTAGGCTGTTGCAATCCTTTCACAGCAGATTACTGTATGTATATTTACAGGATATTACCATGTATTAGATACTGTACTTTTCATTATTACTGTATTTATCTGTAAGATCAGTTAATAAACACCAGATGACTGCAATTTTTCAGTATCCCCCTGTAGAAGTAGTGTAAATTGTAATGTAATGCAACTTAGTACACAGTAATGTGCTGTAAATATCTAAATTTACAGTACCATCCCCAAAAAAATACATTTTTCACTTTATGTAGAATATAAGAATAAAAAAATATAAAAACTGAGCAGTTAAACATCACAACATTAACTACAGTTAATATAGTAAACTATACTATCAGTTTTCATTGGAGGTTGCACACTTGCTGGTTTATGGGTCCTTGCTGCCTCTTGATTTTGTGCCTCTCGCTGGATTGATGCCCAAGAAACACCTATGAAAAAAAGGCCAAGAGGAAAGGTTTCATTCAAGTGGGATGAAGAAGGTGTCAGTTCCCAAGGAGTCACCACCGATTTCATTTGGCCACTGCAGTTGAAGTACCAGCAAAACTTTGGTAAGCATAGCTTGGACGAGGTGACATCACTGTTGTTCAGTCAGCAGCCATTTAAAGCTACAGTGTGTTATATTTGGCGGAATCTAGTGGTCAAGTTGCAAAACGACGTAAGCTGAAGCACACAAACTACTTGCTATGATGTTGTCTTCTACAACTTCATCAGGGGTTGCTCTCCTACCTTTTATAATAAGTATGATCCTTAATTTCCCGAACTCTGGCTTCTCAAACTTCACTGCACTGTACAATACGATCTTAAAATGGACATTGTGTGTTACTGGAAATCTACTTCACCACCATGTAGTCTTGTCACTACTACTCTTACACATCACAATTAAGAGCCAGTATTACAGTATTACAAACACAGCCACGACTCACTTCAAGTTCTGGTGACTATAAGGTTAATTCATGTATTTGCAGGACAAGGACGAGTGCATTTAGGTCTAAAAGCGGGAAAACTGACCAACAAAAGCGGCACACCTGGCAGTGGAATCCGAGTCTGTTAAAAAAAATAGCTTTTACAAACCTACTGTGAGTTAGCTGCTTACGTTTTTTTGTATGCTAGCTCCACATTCCAGCTACAAACACATACAAATGACAACACCTACAACTAATATTATTTGGCTCATATGATTCAAATAACCTGCTCTATCATTTTGTAAAATTCTGACATTTAGTTGATGTTTTAAACACTTACCTCTGTCTCAGTCAGGATGAAAACTTCAGAATGACGCATCTAAAAAAATCAACTCCTTTCACAGTAGTTAACCTGTTATAACCACACATTTTTATTATTTCACAATTAAACGCAAAAATGTGGTATTATATTGTAAGATATTAGTTAAAACCTGTGAAATGATAACGTAATTTAGTGTCCACAGTCTTTTAAATCCAACAGCAAGATACGTTTGACAATTCATCTTTTTTATTGATGCTTCAATCAAGAGAGCCCGTCCAAGCCTTCAACCGCTCCAACTGTCACTCAACTTGCCTTGTCTACAGAGAAAGTAGATGGGACTTTAATTCTATTAATCTACTTTTTGTTTGTAGTGAGAGGCTTGGAGCCACCACAAAATAAAAATGATGTTGGCAGGACAGCTTCATCAGTCACAACTGACTGATTAACACAACAAAATACCCCCAAACCAAATACGGCTGACATCAACACAATGTCAAGCTAAAGGAATGAAGTGGAAAAAAACAAAAAACAGCTCGTTCATTTAAAAAACATATTGTACACGGTTTTTATAATATGTTATTCCCTGATTTTATATTTTCTCTCAGTGCTTCTTGACTTGCAGTACTTGCTTTATCTTTCTTGTGTGTGAAAACCTCCTTGACAATAAACCTGATTCTTTGTTTCTTTTTTTATGCAAAAGCCTTTTTTATTATAATTTTTTTTTCCAGTGTGAACATTCTACAGTCTCATATTGGTTAGAATTCAAATGTAGTTTCTATCTGGGACACAAAAATGTCTTCTGCTAATTTATTCTAATGTGTCTTAAGCCTCTTTGGACAGGATAAAAAATCACAGCGTGAGGTGGGAAATTAAATATTCACTGTGATCTATGGTAATTTGATCCATTGTTCCAGACAGCATTTTAACCACAGTAAATTAGAGGATATGGTCTATAATAGATATGTACATTCAGCAGGATAAAGCAAAGCTTCCTGAGGAAACTGAGGAGAGCTGGTCTGCCACAGAATCTTCTGATGAACTTCTACAGATGCACTGTGGAAAGTATTATCACATACTGCATCACAGCCTGGTTTGCCAGCTGCACCAAGAAGTGCCAGAGGGCTCTGCAAAGACTAATTAAAACAGCTAAATACATCACTGGACCCAGCTTCCAGAGATCATGGACATTTACCAGGCCCGTTGTCTGGGTTAGGGCCTCAAACATCATCCGTGACCCAACTCACCCTGGCTACCAACACTTCCATCTCCAAGACTAAAGAAAAGCTTCTTTCCCCAAGCTGTTAGACTCGTGAACATGACCCCCCCAACCCCCACCCCCATTCCACATCACACACACTCACATTAACTGAACTATTTCCATTGCGCAATAACATTGAATCGTTTTATTGTTTACATTTCCTACTGTTGCTATACAGTTTTGTTGCTGCTCGCTGTGTTTGCACATCATATTTGCACTTTATTGTTCTTAGTGATTTTATTTTGCAATTTTCTTTTACCTGTCTAATGTTCTTATGCTTTTATGCCTCAGGGAACTAGCACTCAAATTTTCGTTATATTGTTGTCTGAAAAAACACTTGAAATAGTTAAGATGAGACTTACACTTCCAGTGGTTGTCATTAGTTCTAATATCATTGTTCACAAATAGGCCTATATATTATTGAATTGTTATATTAAAATAAATTTATCGCCTGTCTAGACATAAAATAAAACATCCACTGGATGGGATCTAAAATACAGAGGGAGCTGTGAGTTCACAAAAAACAGTAGCAACTTTAATTATTACTGGGGTCAGGGGTCAGAAATTCCTGACAGTATCCCTCAGAGACAGAAATCAAGTTACAATGGGGCCCACTGAAACCCTGCCCGTAGGGGATGATTGGCATTTGTTTCAGCCCATCACAGTCAGATATAGTGGCTGCAGCTTGTTCATTTCAGCTCACCAGGCTTCTTCCTTTTGCACAAATTAAGAGATTCCCTCTCCAGTTTGGCAACGTTGGCAGCCAGAGCTGAACCCATATATATATATATATATATATATATATAGGTAGCTCAAATCAAGCGATCTGATTGGTTCATAGCTGAGGTATATTGAGCGTATACCACGGCTATGACGTCAAATCAGTTGGTACAGGACCGTATCCCCCCGCGACTCAGGAAGTAACGACGCGAGTAGCACAATGGAGTAGCTACGAAGTGATGTTGAGGAAACTTACGACAGCTAAGCACACGGTCAACTTTAATGGTGCCTGCGGACTTATATTATCGGGGAACTCAGCTACCGTCTCGTATTCTTCTTACTGAGGAAAGCTGCAGGCAGCCTGGAGGGACTACTTTTTTGTTTATATTTTAAAAAAAGCTTTTTTGACCAAATAAAAAACTGTAATTGTAGTGTCTATTACTTTCATTTCGCCATAGTTGTAACCATTTTATAAAAGCAATAGCTCACTTCAGTCCGTGATATACGCCCATTATACCACAGTTAAGAACAACGCCCCTTAACTATATGTATATATATATATATATATGCTTTTCTAAAAGGAAAGAATAAGACAAGCCTGAATGTGCTTTGACACACTGTAAGCCTGAACTTTGTTGTCCGTCTCACTGTTGCATTAAGTAGGGTGATTACTCATAAACATATTAAAGGCCACTGCTAATGTGTCGACATTACAATTAGTTTGCTGCGAGGCTTTGATTTTCAACCCAGGAAAACAAAAGACACTAATACATTCATGCGTGTTGTTCTTGAGGGAGCCTCCTTAATAATCCTGCTCTTCCTCTGGTGCAGCATCGCTCAACCTGCTTGAGCAGTATATAATTAGACATTAAATATAGCAGCTGGCTGTGCAAAAATCTTATTCTGTTTTAAATTCAGTCATCTACTATGACCCCTGTCACACAACATCATCCGATTAATACATCTTAAAATGATAAAATCACATTTATTTGCTCAATAGAAATCGAGTTATAATAAGTGCTTTAAAAAATGACAGCCTCTAACCTTAGACCCAAGGCTTGAATTACGTTAGTGCAAGCCAGCGGCAGTGGTGAAGATAAAAAGTTGGGTATACATATTTGATACATTTCCAATTTAAATCAGTTAATTTTTGATTTTCTATAATTTTGTTTCCTAAAATTTGGACAAAAATAATGCAAATATTGTCTTTAATACACACAGTATTCAAACCTCCTTTTGTGACATATCACAATGTACATAAATGTTGGAAGTTTATTAGAAAGAAGCCTTTATAAAGGTTCTGGCTCATGGGTCCCCCTATTCCTCAGGCCCCTGGTCCTGTGTCCGGTGGCCCATTCCATAATCCACCAAGATATGTGGCTATTGATGCGAAAGACATAAAGGCATAATTGATGAAAATAAGAGACAGGTCTCAGAGCTCTCACCTGTGTATGAGCACAAAGTCACACACACTGTGCTCTCTTTATTCTCCTACCCCATGCCACCACCACCTCCTCTCTCTTAACAGCAGCTCCCCGTCTTACACCTCATTGATCTCCTCTCATAGTGTTTAATGTGAGGCCAAGAAGTCACTGTAGTTGAATTTTCTGAATTGTTAGTGCAAATCAATACCTTCATTTTCTTGTCTCTTTCCTTCTCGCACTCAACCCTAAACCTTTCCCCTTGTGCCCCTTCACCAATCCCAAATCATGGACTTATCGATATGTATCTTACCGGGGCTCCGAAATGTCTGCGAGTGTTGCTGATGGGACGGGGCCGGGCTGAAATGCTCCCATGCCAGCAGTAGACAGGTATATTTAGCATTTAGCCATTAGCAAAGCTCATTGATTTGAACTTGGGAGGAGAGGGATAAAGGTGACAATATACCAGATTTTTTCCCCTCTTCTTGTTTGTCCTTTTTTCAGTCTCTGGATGTATCATCGAATTGCCTGCAGCTGCACTAAATCCTGCTGCCCGACTGTAATGATTGGAAAATGAAATGGAGGTCGAGGGTTGAGGCTGAGCCGGAGAGCATTAAGCAGCTGATCAATACAGCACTTGCATTTTCCTGGTCACATTATGTAGCACATCTAATGTGCCTTGTGCTCTTCGATGCTTGGCCCGCATCATTTAATTACGCTGTGATGTGTTACAAGCAACTTGCCTAACTCATTACGATTAAGAAGAGGTGGCTCTCCCTCTCCTCTCTGTCTACTTCTCCTCCATGGTGATTATTCTAAAATATGGTCCCCTTGGAAACATGATGTTCAATTAGCAAGAAGGTTCAGCACACTATCGATCATCACAATTGATTAACAAGATGAAACAGACAGAAATAGAAACACGATATGCCACAGTTTGCGTAGTTTAAGAAGGAAGGATGTAGCAGGTGTGAGACTTACTGTCTTGGCAATTCTCTCTCTCTCGATCCTGGGAGGAGATGCAAGTTCTTGAAGGAGACAATACATATGTGCATGACATTTTCACATGAATCCCAATAAAACTGAGTAAACATTGTCTTTATATATTTTTTTAAATCTTTTTTAACTCTTGATCTTGATCCTTGTGACTCTGCTCGTTGCTAAGTCTTTTTTTGTCTCCCTGCTCCCGAAGATTCCTGCCTGCCTGCTTGACCACTCATTCATAGATCCACACCCCCTTTCCCCTGAAGGACCGTAAAGAAAGAGTCCGCGAAAGACCGTGTGACCATAAAGAGAGTCATGAAATTTGTCAATTATGGCCCATTTAAGCGCCAAGAATTACAGTTTATGTGCCGGGTATCTGTACAGCAGATTCGGATCAGCCTAGCTGAGCACTGGTGAAGAGGTGAGTTGCTCAATTATGCATTCAAAGGCTTTCTGACATACCTCTCTCCACCATTAAGCAAAAGGTTGTTTTGCATTTCGGATTTTTTCTTCCAGACTATATTTACAACCTTTCCGCCTAAGTGGATAGCCAGTGGTGACAGAGGTAAGTGGTTGGACTATATTTCAATAATCTTCTATGAGCAGTAAATCCCAAGAATGGCTTAAGTTCTTATAAAGTTTGTGGTCTTGGAGTAAAAACTGATCCTGAGAAAGTCAAGACATTAAAAACCTGTCAATCACTGGACACAATGTCTTTGGTTTGTCTGCTTCCTTCATCTGGATGTGGTAATATCCTGATTTGATTCATCACAGGACTCCTCCAGATTTGGCAGTGCATAGGCATCACAGATGGTCTACAGATTTAGTTTCTGATAATCCACACAACCTTATATCACCATATTTCCACACTACCACAACTGGCGATGAAAATTGGGACTCGGACTCGCAGATAATGCCTGCATCTAAAAGAGCTTGAACATGCCTGTTGACTGCCTCAAAATCATGACTTGGTCGAGATGTGTTTGAATGGAGTCTCATCTTTGAGATTTGTGTGATGCTGGATCTCAATTGCACAGTAAAGGTCTTAGTGTGAGAAAACATGGGAAGTGTGCAACCTTTGGGAGATTCTTTGTTTCCAATCTTCAGAGAGTGGGGGAGTACCAAAATCAAATCTCAAAACAGGCTTTGTGTCTGTAGTCTGCTGTTGGGTAGAACAATCAGCAGATATCTTTTGGACACTATTCTCATTTTACCCCAGGATCTGAAATTATACAATCAAGAGCAACTAAGTCAGCCATCACACAGAAATGAGACAAATCATTACATTATACTTCCCACTAACTGAGTAACACAGTAACTGTGATGGTTTTGGTTTGATGGATTGATGTTTTTGACTCATTTTTACTGATTATTGTATGTTTTATTTCCAGTTTTACCTATTGCTGTGCTTTTATTTCAAGTGCTGCTTTTTTAAAGTGTTGCATGCAGAGTTTTTTCTGACTGCCCCTGAACTACTCACAAGACTTACCACTGGCAGTAATTAGTGGGATGTGCAACGGGTGTGTGAAGATGAGCGCCGCAGCCCGGGGCACGTCGGGGGAAGAAACTAATACAAAGGACTGTTCTAATTATTTTATTACAATAAATGTTTGTTAAGCTTTTGCCTACATTTGTGGAGTAACAGTGGAGTTTCACTGTTTTTAAGAAAAGATCAGGCACAATAAGTGCTTTGGTGGGTATTTCAGTTCCGCTTCCAAGAAAATCTTTTCTGACCCTAGAGGTTTTACCATCCCTATTTTTCCACTTAGCCTGTTTTTTTCTGACCTGGAGTGTTTTCAGGACCTGCTGATCGCGATAGTCAAGGGGCTTCCAACAAGGAAAGGGTGTCTCACACTGCTGCTCATATAAGGAACCAAGAGTGTTAGTGCTAAGTTGGGTATTTCACTTTCGCTTCCCAAAAAATCTTCGGGGGAACTTCATGCTGATATATTGCATATCCCCAGTAGCAGACTATCTGGCCATTTACTCCTTTGACTTCAGCAAGGTCAGAGATGCGCCTAATGCTGGTGCTCTGACAAGTTATCATGGCTATGGTTGTGTCCTGCCAGCCTGTATCAAGGAGGTAACAACTGTCTACTCCATCAACAGCTACTCTGGCAGTGCGTCCGCACTTTCCACAAGCCGGCTAGGCAATTTGCTGCTGTGGTAAGCACCAGCCTTGACGCACAAAAGCTATTGTAAAAGTGGGACACAGTTTAAGCTTTGCTTTGGTTTGTCCCTCAACAGAAGCTAAAGCTAGTTCAATCAGGAGAGACAAGTGAATGAAGAAATTATATTTATTACAGATTTAGCAGAGTGATGAGATGACAAAGTATTGATAGGCTTTGGCACTTACACTCCATGGGGAGATATTGTAGTAGAGAGCATCGGTCCTGAGCAGCAGCCAAGTAGACCCCCCCCCCAAGGAAAGGGAGTGAGTTGAGAGATGAACTGATGAGTCTACGGTCACTGGCCGATGATTGGGAGGTGGAGGGTGCGCATAACCGCAGCATGAGAGAACTAAGTCAGGGAGCGAAATCATATTCAAACAGACCGCAGCTACACATCTGAAACAATCTGAAACAATACCACGGCTTGGGTTTAGGCAACCTTTAATTTCTTCAATTTCTGGTTCATTCTTGTTGTTTTCCTTTCTTTTGCCTTTTTTTCAGTGCTGCCACGACAAAACTGTTTAAGAAGTTGTTTATCAGCATAATCTGGAGCAATTCCCTCTCTGCTTATTACAGAGCTCATGGTACTATGTAGTCTCTGTAAATAATTTGCCTGCCTTATGAACACCAATCAGAATATTGGTTAGAAAGCTTCAAAGAGCTGGTCACGATCCTCCACTGTGGCATTACCTGAATCAAGCAGTTTGAGATAAGCCTTAGAAGTGCCTGTTAACTAATGAATTCACTCTATTTGCTGCTGGGGGTGAGAGACTCTCAACAATTTCTCCCAACCAAAGGTTTCTGAAATCATGGCATTGTTTAAAAAAATATATAAAATTCTACACTGCATTGCCAAGCATCATAATCAACTTTAAAAAAAAGGCTTCAGTTTTAAGATGAGTTATGTTAAGATGCAATCTACCCACTCTTAAAGTGCTCCAGAATGACACGCTACACCAAAGGGAAATATCCAGTTAACTAGTACATGTTCAATGCATCCAGTGCAACAATAACTGTATAAACCGACAAACATGGCTGACAGGGTTTGGTCCCAATGCATGAGACAGAACTAACAATGTCCTTCAATCATAAATTCAGGTCTGTACACATGTAGGCAGTCAGAAAAGGCGAACAAAACTAGAAAATGACTAGCCAAAAAACGAGGTCAAAAACACGAGCAGAGGTCAGAAATACCAAGAAGACAATACTGAGAAATTGCTGGAACACTTGCATGAGAACAAATACGAACTGTCAAAGAGTCTAGGGAGCACAGACTAAATACACGAGGAGTGGGGACAATTGCACCAGGGCACATTAGGGCGGGGCAGTGTGTTAATTGCATTCACAAAGACTATGATGAAAAATGTTCATTAAGGACCTTTTTTTCCAAGACTAAGACGACACATTGACGAGCTAAAAATATAACTTCAGTGATAAAAAATTATGACAACATTATATTTTTTCCAAGCGCGCATCTGCCGCGCACAAGAGGCATGCAGCTCTTTGGCTGCTACTGTGTGCTGTGCTCGTGTGTTTAGCCTCATTAGCAGAGCACCTATCAGACTGCAGCATCGATCTGCTCCGCTCACGTAGTACGTTCACACAAACTGTTTTGGTGAATCTGGACTCAGTGCACAGAACCCTGAACCGGAGTCTCAGTTGTTGTCGCTGCTGTTGTGGTAGACAAAGTTTTTACATATCAACACTGAACGTAACGCGTGTCCAGCACTGCGCTTTCTTGGTACCTTAACAACACACGTGACAAGTGTGAGACTGTGAAGATGAACGGTTCTCGAGATATGACTGACTGACTGACACACACAAACACACACACACACACACACATACACAGTCAGACATATTTCTTGACTAATTAGCAGGATTAGTAAGAAGATGTCTCCAGTAGTGAAGAGTAGCCTCTCTGCTGATCTTATATAATATCTTTGAAGAAGAGGAAGACTAAGGAAATTAATCCAGATCAGTATTTCTCCTAGGATGGAATTGTAGCAGCGGAGGTGAAGCGCGTGTGCAGGGGGGGGGATTGTGAGCCGCTATTCTTATTGATACTGCTCATCGATCAGGTACTTTAACAGTACTCTTATTCTTACTCTTATTTTTCCTTTTTAGTAGAAAAAATTTAACCAAATGAGAATAAAATGGAATGGACAAATGATTTATTTCTAGCACTGTACTCTGTAATTGTTGAACACTGAACAGCATTATTTTGGAAATAATATTAATGTAAAGTACAAGATGTTGTGTGTTGAGTGATGTGACTAACCTTCCACTAGCTGGGACCAGCAGAAGTAGAGTTTACTTTCACTTTCACTAGATATTTCACAGATCACTCGTGTTAACTCATTTACTTGCAAAACATTTGTTACACTTGTGGAAACGAGGATATTCTCCATAAATTTTTTCCCCCCAAGTAAAATGAAACGTTCATTCTCTGCCACCGTCTCTGGCCCCTGCACAGCGCAGGCTGCGACACAGAAACTCAGGATTGAGAAAAGCGAAGATTCAACATAGACAAATTAATGAATTTCTTTAATACCGTTAGCCGCACCGATAACGTCGGAGCTTGTTGATACTATGGTCTTTCATAATTCAGCCCCGGGGGGAATAATAATTCAGGATCGGCGGTCAAAATCCAGTAGCGGCACACCGCCGCTCCTGACTGCATATAGAGGAAAAACTGCAGATATTACATAAGAGTGAAATGTTATTTGATGAATTCCAATTTCTGATACTTGCATTAGCCTCATTTAATTTATTTTAAAGAAAGAAAACATTTTGACTAAAACTTGAATAGAATGTAATAACTTCGCCAACTAAAACATTTTCAGTTTTCGTCTACTAAAAGAAGACTAAAACTATTAAGGATAAAGATGACTAAAATGTAAATAAAACCTATAAGCATTTTCGTCTAACGATTAAGACTAAATGTAAAATAGCTACCAAAATGAACTCTGGGGCAGGGCAGACAATCACAGACCCCTCTGCTCGTTTCAGGTTTCCACTTCCTGCCATTGTGTAAGAGCCCATTTCCCTCACTTGGCCCTAACCCTTCCGTACGATGTCCCATTTTTTCAAATCAAAGGGTAGGGGTTATTTACCACTTCAAACAGCCCTTCAAATGTAGGGTGGTCAGATGACTTCCGTTGGAGGGAAAGATTCAGTTCCCATGATGCCTTGCGAACTGAGACAGTTGCGCAAAAAACATGGCGACAGGCGCAGCAAAAGACTAATTTTTTTTACAATTGTCTGGAATATCTTAGTTTAATATGGATGCAAAGGAATATGTGATTAGTTCGTTATAACATGCATTTTTAGAAAGATCGCTATTCACATGTCAATATAACGTTGTGTAAACAACGATATGTGAATGATAGTTTAGTCCAATGTATTGATGAAGCTTGCTTGAAATTTAATCAAGCAGCAAATGATGCACTTCCCTGCTAAAGTGATATCTGTGCAGGGCAGCCACTGAAATAGCTGATGTGTTAGCTATATCTATTGACAATAGCTGGGAAGCATGCTGTGTCATTGTACTGCTACTGGTCAGATTTGTCAGAGATGATAACGGTAGCAAGCACCAAGTGTTAATACATTTATTGTAGCTGTACTGTAAAGTTAAAAAGATGTTCCAGGGACCCCTGAAAAGACTAAGGCATTGATCAAGTTCAGGAGCAAAAATTTAAAGGCAGTTTCCCAAGAAGAAATATGCTGCCAAACCGTGAGTTGGACCTGACTGTTGTGTTAGCTTTCCAATGTATTTATAAATATCTGCGACAATTCAACTTAACCACGACATAACTTTTCTTCATCGATGTTACCTGTTCCAGGACACTGATAAAACAGCTGGAGCTTGAGGGCAATGTCACTCCCTAGCAAGTATCCAAGATACAAGAGCTGCTGCATAAGTTCATAAAAAATTGTAATGACAGGAAAACGGAATCCTTCAGTTTCAAACTAATGGTGTTGACAAATTTGTTCTTGTATTCAGTTGTGTGTATTTCTGTGTGACTTTTTTTCCAGGACCTCAAAACACCAAGAACAGGCTCGGGAACTGGCAGCGGGGAGATGACAGCTGCCAGCTGGAAGTTTTATGGGGACATGCATGCTGTTTTGGGAGCCACACAGTGCATCGAGCCTCCCGTTTCGGTGGCATGTTTCAAGGCCAGTGAGGCAACAGCATTACATTCGGGAAGTTCTGCAGGAAAGCAAAAAACACAGTTCCCTAATAAGTCATTAACATTTCATTGAATGAGGTTCAGTCCAAAAGATACAATTGCACCTATATTTCATGCTATTGGTTGCATATGTGTAGATGTAAAAAACAAACAAAAAAAGTTTCAGTCGACCTGGGTTAGAGGTTTGCCATTTATGTGACATTTATGTTAGTATTTTTTTTGTTCATGCTGGACTGGGAGGCCTGATGTAAATGTTCCATGTACATAGAAAATGTCTCTATACATCTTTATATTTTTTTTTATTCATGTGTATATTTACTTCACGTGTATATTTATTTGACGTGTATATTTTCTGTTTTTGTAAAAGACTGTATTTATAATTTTAACAAGCAATATACTTGAAAAATAACGCAAAAAAGCTGGATCAACTTAAATATATTAAAATGTACAGCACACCATGAAAAAGAGTTATAAGGTAAACAATGGTGAACCAATTACATGTAATAAGTTCAGGCAACATCTCCTGAGGGCTTGCAAATCACCAGCCGGGTAGCTAGTCTATCCGTTGTGGCATACCATACTTCCAGTGCTCTGAAAAGTGTAGACCTCCATCTTTTTTTCATAATTTCATCATTCCAAAAGCTCTCTATTATTGACCATTCCTTGGCATGGTGATGATTAAAACAGCGATGTACCTGGCCATTTACTGTAACGGGTCGGAAGGGGACCCAAATGCATCCGGACAGTTTATTAACGGACAGTTCAAGGCAAAAACCATGGAACAAACTTGCTTCGTGGGAGAGCACGGAGTGCCCGGGGCGGACACGCCGTGGGAGCCAGCAGGGGACGGTACCACAGCCGGGGAAGCAGGCAGAGTCCGTTGTCGGGGGCGTAAGGCTGGGTCGATCAGCGGGGCAGAGACAGAGCAGACAGGTTGGGGAGCAGGCAGGATATACTCCAGGTTTTTGTGATCCGTCCACACCAGAAACGGCAGCTTTGTTCCCTCAAGCCAGTGTCGCCACTCCTCCAAGGCCAACTTGACTGCGAGAAGTTCCCTGTTGCCAATGTCGTAGTTTCTCTCGGCCGGGGTCAACCGCCTGGAAAAGAAGGCACAGGGGTGAAGCTTCTGGTCGGTGGCGGCCCTCTGTGACAAGACAGCCCTGACTCCCACGTCGGAGGCGTGAGGGCCATGAGAGGGGCTGCCACTGTGCTGTACCCCTGGATGAACCTCCGGTAAACGTTGGCAAAACCCAAGAAGCGTTGAAGCTGTTAGCGGGAGTCTGGAGGGAGCCAGGTAGTGACAGCGGAGACCTTGGCTGAGTCTGCATGATGCATGGGCGAAGTGTCTTGTCCTTCTTGTCGATGAAAAAGTAACCGGCTCCTGCCGGGGACGAGGAGGGGCAGATGATGCCAGCCGCCAGAGAATTATTGATGTAGGTGTCCATCGCCTCTCTCTCGGGGGCGGCCAGGGAAAACAGGCGGCCTCTTGGCGGAACGGAGCCGGGTTGGAGGTCGATGCCGCAGTCGTAGGGTCTATACGGTGGAAGAGAGGTAGCCTTGGCCTTGCTTAACACCTCCCTGAAGTCAAGGTATTCCACGGGGACTCCCAACACGTCAGGTGCGGAACTGGACCTGGTGGTCGGCTCGGGTGCGGCGGCTTGCTTCAGGCAGACCAGATGACAGGATGAGCTCCAACCCAGGATAGCCCCAGTGGTCGAGGCGAGGTGAGGGTTATCACCAGGACCTCCTCCCTCACTGGTGAGCCGGGCTTTTGCTGGACACTTGGAAACAAAGTGTCCTATTTGACCACAGTAGAGGCAGAGGTTCCCTGCCCGGCGTCTCTCTCTCTCCTCGGGGGTGAGACTAGCCCGGCAGATCTGCATCGGCTCGGACTCCCTCGTGGGTTGGCCGGCAGGGGGCGATGGCGGCCGGGGAAGAGCTGAAGGCCGATTGGCCGGCCACCTCTCCCGTCGTCTGGACTGGATGCGTCTGTCAATGCGGGACACCACCTCGATGATGCCGTTCAGCGAGGAGGGCAGGTCGTGTGATACCAACTCGTCCTTGGTGTAATCAGCTAGTCCCAGAAGGAAAGCGTCGACCTGGGCTGGCTCGTTCCACTCGCTCAGCCGAGCTTGGGTGCGGAAGTCGATGGCGTAATCGACCATGGAGCGGGATCCCTGGCGAAGCCCGAGGAAGCCACCAGAGGCGTCGGGACCCCGCGATGGCATCCCGAAGACCTTACGAAGCTCGGCGGCGAAGGTCTGGAAGGAGGAGCAGGCTGGCGTGCTTCGTTCCCACGTCCCCCACAGCCGAGCTCGACCCGTCAGATGATTTATGGTGAATGCCACCCTGGCTTCCTCGAAGGCGAAAGTGTTGGGCTGGAGCAAGAAGAGGATAGAACAGTTCGTGAGGAACGGATTACAGCCCTCCGTGTCATTGACGTAGCGCTCAGGAACCCCGACCCGAGGCTCCGAGACAGGACCATGCTGCGTAGGTGCCGGTGGAGGTGCATCCGGGGAGGCGGGCAGAGCGAGGGTCTGTGCGAGAGCAGTGGTGAGCTGCTGGACCTGGGAAGGCAGACAGTCGGAAATGACTTTTATTAACGGACAGTTCCAGGCAAACACCATGGAACAAACTTGCTTAGTGGGAGAGCACGGAGTGTCCGGGGCGGACACGCCGTGGGAGCCGGCAGGGGACGGTACCACAGGCGGGGGAAGCAGGCAGAGTCCGTTGTCGGGGGCGGAAGGCTGGGTCGATCACCCGGGCAGAGACAGAGCAGACAGGTCGGGGAGCAGGCGGGGTCGATACCGAGGAATCCGTCCGGGAAATGCTGGAGAGACTAGTACGGATGACATAGAACAATCTGGCGATGAGTGCATGGTGGAGAGAAGTATATATACCGGACTGATGAGTGCTCTGCTGCAGCTGCGGTGAACAGGTGAGTGGAGTTGAGCTGATGAGGAGGGAGTGGCCGGCAGGAGGGGGGAGGTGCAGGAGAGCAGGCAGGAATAGAGAAGGAGGGGGAGGTTCACTGAGAGGGGAGATCATGACATTTACAGGCTCCTTGTATGGAGTGGTTATGCAGACTTGACTGTCCAAACAGGGATAGTCCCCATCTCCAAGGAGAAAGTATCATGTGGAAGGGTATACTGTCAAGCCAGGTAAAATGGGCTGTGTTTGAGAATTCATGTGTCATGTACCGACCCTGCGTAGCCCACAAAGATGTCCATGAACCTCCCATTTGCATCACAAATGGCCTGCATGCTGATGGGGTAGAATCTATTATAATTTGAATAGTGTAGTCGTGTGAGGGGGATTTTATTCTCATGTGGCAGCAATCTAATGCACCCACCGCTTTGTTGAGAGCTGCCCTTGCGGAAAGCTGGTTGAATGCAAGCCCCACAACATCCAGCTCTCTTGCACTACGGATAAAGATGGCTCCCTTTAGGTTGACCCAGATGTCTTGTGCCACAATCCAGTGGACTGTAGATTTGGGCACACTAAACACCCAGGACACAACCTGAAATGAGAGTCCATGAGCCAGCCAGTACACATAAATGAGGACCTCCAGCTGATGACCCCAGCCATGGTCCTTTTTCCGCTGTAGCAGTCTCTGCAGACCATGGAATGCCTGTTTACCCAGGCATCCTGTTTACCCAGGCATCTCCACATCAAAACACAAATGCAGGATGTGCACATTGTAGTTCAGCCAACAAAAGGACATATGATGGCTACTCTGGCCTTATTTCAAAAGGCAAAATTTATGGACCAGTTCTGTTACACATGCACAAACATACCTGATGGAAATGGCCCAGCATGATTAGGCGTTGAAGATGTCTTCTTCCCGACTTATTTCTTCTCCATTTGTTCAGCAAACGGATGAAAATTATTAAGCTTCTCACAAGTGGTAAAACAACTCCCGGACATGGCATTGTAGAAATGAACCTCGTCGATGCCACTGGTGTTTACAAAAGTCTGCTGCTTTGTCAACGAGACAACACCAGTGTTCTGTGGCACCTCGTGTCATCAGACAGCAGGGCTAGTATAATTAGCCGCGCCAACCCAACTCAGCTAAACTCACCAAGACTTCGCCAAAAGTGATCAAATCCTGGCACACAGGTCCATACGAATCTCCTTTTATCCTTCACTATAGCTGACCAAAGTTATTCATTACCACCCATTTAAATTTAACTGGTGTCTAACACACAGCGCTTGTCTCTGACCTATTTCCTTCCTCCAATCACAAATCTGCATTGCCTGTCACAACCAATACGAATGAAGCATTGACAAAAATATTCTTACAGACACATTTTTTCACAATGAAACATTTATACTAAAAAATGGAATACTCTCCCAGATCAATTACTCTCCACGTTCAGAGGGCAGCATTAGTCCATAACACTCCTTCAAAGCACCAGAGGTGTCTGAGCTTGAATGTTTGAATGGAAAATGAGTGTTCGCACTGCTATAACAACGTAAAGTTACTAACATATGTGCATAATAAGAGCAGTCACAATGCACCAGGGATCAAGTTGTTAGGGAAATGTAAAAACTGCCATCTTCAAGTGTTTCATCAAACAACTAATGCTGCAGTTTTTCTGGGGAGGGCAGTATGATTTTAGTGTCTATCTTAGTTGATAAGTAACAAAATACTCAAAATTCAGAATGCCAAAGTTACTGTATGTATGTGATAAATTAGAAACAGTATGGTCATAATGAAGTTTGTCCACTATTGAGCAAAAAATGCATTTAATGTTCATGATATAAAAGTACCTATAGTGGAATGTTAAGAGCACTTGAGACAGGGAATTTTGAAATACAGTCAAAATACTTTTAGGTTGCAAAAGGTTGTGATGTTATAAAAAAAGGAATTGTAATGTTATAAGTCATAATAATTAGATTTTTTGGGGCCTGAATATCTCAGTGTTGTGACCCTAACAATCTGTCACAAATGACCTCACCAAACAATTGATTGAATGTTTATTATAGTTACACAGGTGCTACTGTTGTTTTATTATTTCAATGATATTCTATTTGGTCTATATTAATACTAAGCTCCTAGGCCACATTTAAACTACATGTATGCTGTTTTTGTTGTTTTAATTTGTGTTATTTTAGTGTATTAATGAATTCTTATAATAGTGTTAAATGTCACTTAACTGTTCGTTTATTTAAATTATCCAATTACATTTAAGGCATGAACATCAAAGCAATATTTTTCGCATTGTGTTCTGTATGAAAATACAATATTTTCACAAAAAACTAATTTTCCTTTGTCATATGCAGCTCTCAACACTCATCCCTGCTTGTGACTGTTTGCAGGAAGCCACAACACAAACACACAATTAATTTGCTCCATTACAAGAGAGCCGGGCTATTGATTAACTGCTAACAAATCATTTCTTCACTCATAACAGCATCCATCTTCGGTAGTTATAGCATAGCATTCGTGCTCTCTCTCCCTCTGGTGTGGTTAGTATGATGCTGAGGGATTGATGATCAGGTTTTCTACTGCTCATGGAATGTTGAGCACAGTGTAGATAAAAATAGAATAAAACAATTTAAAGGAAATAATCTAAAAATTATTGTAGATTTGGTTTTAAATTTGTTAGGGGCCTCTCGGTGCATATAGGTCTCACACACACACAAATGGGTTTTTATGAACTACACTACACTGGGACACTAATCACCAAAACCCTTTTGTTGGTGTATTAGGCGGACACCCCTTTCCACTTACTCCACAGAGATGTGGTAGGTGTCAAAAATCTGGTTTGAGACATATTTTAAAAGACAATATAAGCAACATTTGGGAGGACACTGTATGTATTATATTTTAGTAGTATAACAGGATTTTGATGCAAATGTGGGGTTGTATTAGTTACTCATGCATAGTTAATATGTTACCTTAAGGAGATCTGATCATGTCATTTTACGGAGTTTGGAAGAGAAGTGGAAGTAGCTCAAGTCGGAGCTCTACACTTTCGTACCCTGGAATTCATTTTTAATGTAAAGCACTTGATTTTGTTTTTGAAGGTGTATAGCTTTGTGATATGACTGTTAATCTACATTAAGTGTCAACTTCAACTTTAACTTTTTTATCCCTAAGGAAATTTGATCTTCATGATCTTTGAATAGACATGAGGACAAATCACAGAATGAGTAGCCAGTCAACAGGAAACAATGTTTAATAAGATTTGGTTTGACAACCGAAAACAAAGCGAAAGTCATAGTCCCACTGTTGCAAAGGGGACCACCGAAAAACGTCTTTTTCACCACATTTCTAAATGCTTACCCCAAAAAAATATATGTCTAATATTTTTGTTTATAGGTAACTTTTAAAATGCAGCGCAAATTAAATTTTTCGGTGGTTCCCTCTGCAACACTAGAGCTCAGACTTTAGCTACTTCCACTTCTCCTCCAAACTCCGTAAAATGACATTGCTGATCACCATCTCCTTAAGGTAACATATTAACTATCCATGAGTTATTAATACAACCCCACTTCAAAATCACTGAACTATCCCTTTAACATGTAGAGAACATAACATTTACATTTGGGATCAATTGCTCTTAACAGTGTGTACAGTCTTTGTCTTAAGCCTATGTTATTCATTATTCAGCCTCTGTCTGTTGTTGTTTCTTGAGCATTACACCCTGCATTTTGACAAAGTCCCTTATATTGTCAAAGTCCTGACTGAATTGATCCTACACCTGGGAATTACCAGTAGATCCCTCACATCGGGCTGGGAATGCCTCTGCAGTTTGGCCTTGATTGGGGCGACTAGTGAGATGGTGTTTTTTTTGTCCTCACTGAGGGGTGTGGTTGCCATTTTCAGAGGGGACATCAAATTGATGACCTCTTGATCAGTGTCATGTCATCCTCTGTCAGAATGTCCAAGGCTTCTCTAACTTCCTCAGTTTCACCACAAGCTCTGAGACCCTGTCCAGCTTCAAAGCCTTTTCCGACGCCAAATTCACACGTGGGTCCATCAGCTCCAGCCAGCATCATATTTTTTGCATTGTCTGTGACCAACGCTGGGTTCTCGTCTTCAATCTTCTACTTAATTATCCCTCCAGTAAAACTGCTAGATTATTCCCATTATTGGGGGTATTTCGGAGTCAAACTTCACCTGAGATAACCATTTCAGCCTTTCAGTCATTTGATTCGGCTGCAGTGTAGTTTTCTGAAGCTACTTCATGACGTGTGCAGCATGTTAGGTTTACCCCATAGAGAGGGAAACAAGGCAGGAGATAGATAGAAACTGAAAAACAAGAGTGAACCTCAGAAGGGGATTCACTTTATGTTGAGACCTGCTGTGCCCCCTGCTGCATTGGATTTTTTTTTATGGTCCACTAGCCCACCAATGACACCTCCATCAACTATAGAGAGAGTTCTGAGACTTCAGACAACCAACAGGCAGTTGGTATTATTTTTACTAGATCATTAAGTAAAAGAAACTGGGCAGACATTACCAGTTGTACTGATAAGTATACTTATGGATTTTCTGTCTCTATTCAAAGATTGGTCAATAACTTTAATGGAAATGTCTTCTGTGGATGCTGTGAGTATAGGCCTGGAGTTCACAGATGTCTGTTTCTGGTGCTAACCACTCTCCTATTCAGGGATGTTGCTGTTTCACTGATGTGGTTTTCCCCACATACAATTCCAGCCTTCCTCTCAGCAGATCCAGAGCTTAGATAACCCTGTACTGCCACAGATCTCCAGGTCTTTAATCGGAGTAAAATTGGCAGTGTTACGATGACACTTAAATAGTCAATTTTAACACTAAGTCAGTGAACACATGGTCCTTATCTACAGAGAAGTAGATAGGGACATAATACAATGAACAGTGCTGAATTAGTGTCAAATTCAACTGTTTTATATGTTTTTTATTTTACACACTACACTGAGCAAAATAATACCTATATTGTTAATCATATTTGACACTAACAGCTTTAAAGTGTTAATCAGAATGAACTCTTACTTATTTACTAAGCTAAACAGAATTTAAGTGTTGATTATGCTATTATTCCCAATTTACCGTAATTTTCGGACTATAAGCCGCGCCTTTTTCCCCCATTTTTCGACCCTGCGCCTTATATAACGGTGCGGCTAATCTATGGATTTTTACAGCTAACGGCCACTAGGGGACCTCCTAAATCTAACAGGTTACAGTCCACCAACTTTAACTCTATGGGCTCTATGACCGGTCCGCGGTCCACGATTAAACCAGCGAAAAGCAACTTTCGCTCAAGTTTGCGAGTGGATCCTGATGGCGTGGAGGAGTGTCAAAACATCCACGATCACCAACGGGTTCCGAAAGGCTGGACTGCTGCGTGATGAAGAGGAGGACGCCGCCACAGGCTCAGCTGAGGCCCTTCAGAGGCTGTTCGATTCCGACAGTGACGAAGAGGAGTTCGTTGGTTTTGAGAGCGACAACGAAGGAGAGAGGAGAGTGGCTGACGAAGCCACCCTGAGCCTGTTCGTTTCCGACACTGAAGATGAGGACTTTGGTGGTTTTAGTACGTTATGCAAATATGCAACTTGTTTGTTGAAATGTTGATAAATGGGAGCTTCCTCAAGCAGCCATCTCTTTCCCGACAATCCCCTCTGTGCACGAACTCTTACATATGGTAATTAACCATTAAAACACCTGCGGCTTATAGATGTACAAATCATTAAATTTAGCTGCTGTGGCTTAAACTCCGGTGCGCCTTATAGTCCGGAAATTACAGTAATGCTGATTTTTTTTCAAACTGTTGGTGTTAAATTCAATTTACTCGTAATTTACTTCTCCGTTCAATAAAATATAGTGTTCAGAATGAATTACTAGTTTTGCCAACTAACACTTGTAAAACAAGTGAAACATTATAGGGGGGAAAAACAAAACCGTTGCATGTCTTAATATCATCCATCTATAGTCTACCGCTCACCGGGGGGGGCGAGAGGCGGGGTACACCCTGGACAGGTTGCCAGCCTCTCGCAGAGCCACATACAGTGACGGACAACCATTCACTCTCACATTCACACCAACGGTCAATTTAGAGTCTTCAATTTACCTAACCCCATTCTGCATGTTTTTAGGACTGTTGGAGGAAGCCGGAGAACCCGGAGAGAACCCACACATACACGGGAAGAACATGCAAACTCCACACAGAAAGGCCTTGGTTGGTTTGAACCGGGATTCGAACCCAGAACCTTCTTGCTGTGAGGTGACAGCGCTAACCACTACAGCACCGTGCAGCCTGTCTTAATATCAATATAATAAAAATTCAAAAAAACATCACCATCTCAAACTCATGATTTTGACAATGACAGCTGAGTGTGGCAGCTCCTTTATCACTTGATACATGACATTAACTTTCAGTAAAAAAAAAAAACTCAACAATTTTGCCCAACACATAAATATGTATTTAAAGTGCATTTCAGAGCATACTACGTCAAAGGATAAGATCATCTGAAACCTACTCAGCAATTCTAACCAGTTTTTTTTACAATGATACTCAATAATTGTTTTCGCAATAATATTTGTGATCTTACAAAATATTTGAATAATCTGCAACACTATCACTGTCTAGAATATCATCTGTTTGGCCTTCATGTTAAATTTGCTCTGCATTTTTTATGTTTAAATGTTTCCTGAAGCCCAAAAACACCAAAAACCAGCTATTTGGTGTTTGGTGAACAACAACATAAACTTGGACTAAAATCCTGCTTCTGTGATATGTAAGCAGGAGAAGAAACTTACCGCAGTCTTTTGACAAGCAGTATATGACGTCCCAATAACTCTGACTGCAATAAGTACCAAAGCTGTCAGGTTCCTTTTTTTAAAGGTTTGGACGTCTGGCAGCCTGATCAATCAAATAGCAAGTCCCATACATTACATGTCTAAGTATTTCTAACCTCCTTTTTCTTCAGTGAGCATGACACCTTTCATTAAAATCACTGTACTGGCTTTGAGAATATACCATAAAGTCACCAGTACAATTAGTCATTAGAGTAACATCATCCCAGCAGCAAAATGATTGAGAATGATATTTAAAAAGGGAGGATAATGAAATGTTCTTCCAGTTGGCTGGGTTTTGGTGTTATCTTATAATCTCCATCTGTGGTAGTCTACAAACATTTTTGTTATTACCTGGCACCAAAGAACAGCCCATGGGAGAAGGGCTGTTCAGATCCCTGCTTATCCCTGTAAATGTCAGGTCTGACACATTTTGAGGGTTGCGGTGTTGTTGCTCAATAAAAAAAAAAAAAGTTGTACTTTAGAGCTGCTTGATATATATGATGGCTTGAGACATACAGCTGAGGTCACAGTTTGCTTCTTTTACCTGTTCAGGGCAAATTTGGAATTTGGGCTAATTGTCTTGGAGTTTCCTCCTTGACTGATCAAATATCTCACATCATCTCTTATTTATTGTAACTATATTTGTAAGGATTTAGTAAGTTATGATGTTTTTCAAGTTGAACATATCGTCTGGTTTTTAGATTTTACTATTTGCTTGAGTGTGTGTACACTGCTTTTTGTATATGAAGACAATCTTGCCATTTGTTTTTTCTGGTAACATAAGCTGTAAATCTATAAGAAATACTGAGAACATTATAGTTGTCCTCTGATATAACCATAAAACAGCAATTATCTGTTAAAAGACAAAAGAATCTCAAAACTAGAATACATACAGAAAAAAACGTATTGACAGCAATGCTGACCCTCGGTTAAACCTAAATGCTGATGGTGTTTTTCCCCGATAAACTCAAGTACTGAAAAAATAGAATCAACTAAATATTATTACTGTATATTGCTGAGTAAGATCACGTCCCAAGACTGAATTGGCACTCATTTATTTAATCAGAGATGTCAGTGTGATTTTGATATTTATAAAAGACTTCAAAGATGTTCATACATGTATTTTTGAAAAATCCAGACATGCTGTTTCATTATGCTTCCAATCACGTACTGACTCAAACTCTGCACAGACATAGACATTGTTATCCATCTTTTCATTCTACTCTCACGAAGCAAAGCAACTTTCCCAAAGCATTGAGTAATTCTTTTAATAGGATGCACACACAGTTTCCTTTGCATCTGCTGTAACAAACACCACTGAACACGTCCTCAATCAGACAATGATTACAACTCCGTGAGGCAGTTCAGATTTCAACAACAAAAGACTTTTAATGGGGTCTAATTAATGACTGTAATCGTATGGGCAGTTTCTTTAGTTACCTTAATGACTGATGCTGGTGGTCTTGTAGGTACAAAGACCCTGGGGACTTGGAATGGAAGGATGGAAAGAGGGACTTTATTAAACTGATGAAGGAGCTTGACAGTAAATCCAATTGAGCTTCACAGCCCAGCCAGAATTATTGGTTTTCTGCCTTCTCGCTGGCATTATCTGGGTGTGCTCAGCACCCAGGGAGCCATTTGGGTGGCTGGGAAAAATAAATCCTAGATAACGTTTGGTATTATGTGGCAATAATACTTAAACACATCTATTCCTCCCTTTTCATTAACAGAATAATGTTCCAGCTCAGTCATACACATTGATGTAAATTCTTTGGAACAGAGACACTCTACCTCCCTCCCCGCTCTCTCCTCCATTGTCGCCGTAAAACGCTTTAGCCATGATTAACGAATGTATTCTGAAGTGACTGGAACTTGCCTCCAGCTAACTGTAACTCTTTAGTTAAGCTCTCTCAGATAATGGCCCCTCCTTCCTCTACTGCGGCAGATCAATCACCATTCCCACCCCTCCCTTTATTATGGGATGAGATTTTACCGAGCTACTTCCAAATAGCAGCGCTGTTATTGTTATGTCTTTGGAATGGCAGCGGTCGGGGGGGTGGAGGTGGGAGCTGGCATTTACCTCAATGCGGCCGCTCGTTTAAAACTCAATGAAAGAGGAAAACTGCTGAGTAAAGTGTTATGTGGAGGAGGGAACATCTGTGATGCAGTTTTTCTGCGTTTATAGCGGGTTTATGTGTGCCTGTGTGTGTGTTGCTTCTTCTCTGCTGTTTAGCACTGTAGAATCAATGTGTTTATCAGTATGACACATCATGCAGTCAGTGGTTTTAATGTCACAGCAGCTCTCTCCTTCCTGTGTTTGAAAGGCCAGATTGTTAGGTTGCCTCTAAAACGTTGAGAAGTGGTGAGTCCTTTAGTGTAAATCCACTCCATATGTTGTTCAGTGAATGTAATAATCTGTACTGGCTAAATCCAAGGATACACTTATTTTTCTTTGCACCATTATGTTTTTGTGTGTACTTGTAAAGTTTTAATTTCAATAAACTTTTGAGAGACAATACACTCCCAAGGGGGTACAAAAAAACTCACGAGTGTGGGAAAATGTAAATTTTCTTTTGGCTCAGGCTCATAGTATATCTTTGTTAACCAGCGTAGTATAAAGAGGCTTTACACCTACGAAAAGGCCCAAGGCCATGTTCAGATTGACAGTAGCCCTGTGTAGATAAAATACAGCACTCTCATTGTTTGAATGGAGCAAATGGAGGTGTCAAAAAAGTTGAACCAGGCTCAACTTTTGCTGCGACACAATGTATGTAATCATGTGAGGACATTTTCCTCGAGCCTCGAATCAGACCCAAAGTCCTCAAATAATAGCCTGAACATTAACACTAATAATCTCTCTCTCTAAACAGCCAAACTCCTACAGGCTACACGAAGATCTCATCACATTACTGAGGAATGAGGTATGAAAAACAGTCACCTTTAACAAAACAAAAGACACATGAGACACATTCACATTGTCTGTGTCTTGCGCAAGCAGAGCTGCCCGGCTTTTCTCACAGGCAGGACAAAAGCCAACCCACGCCTCTGTCTCCTTCAATCTGTTGGATATGCTGGGCAAAGAGACTGACAGACAGTGTGGCGGTGCTTCCCGTCAAGTGGAGAAGTTCATTACAGCTCCAAAGCAGCCATCCATCAGACAGGGGACAGCTCGGGGATTAGCTACCTCGCTGGGGTCCCACCTACCCTTGCAGGATTATTTCCACATCCGGAGCGAGTCATTCGACACAAAGGGCTTCTTTTGTTTATCCTACTCCTTTGCACATCAGCTCTAGGGGCAAGAGATGATTTCACCCCCCCCCCCCCCCCCCCCTGACAATAGGAGTGAGACAGATAATCACTTGCTTTCAGCCTTTTATTGCAAAATTCAAACAGTGCCAATTAATAAAAGTGAAGGAATAAAAAATTAAGCAGGGAGTGATAAAGGCATGGGACCAGAATTTCAACTGTGGCTGGGCCTTAATTACAGAATACTGTTTGCTGTACTTTAACGCTTTACAACTCATAGTCTAACTAAAAAGGATATATAGGGTTTGCTCTCCATCGCCCACACCGGACTGCAGACTTTTGGGGACAGAGCCTTCTGCGTTTCAGCCCCCACCCTCTGGAGCTCCATCCCCATCAGAGATCCGAAACACCCCCTCTTTGGACATTTTCAAAAAACTCCTTACAACCCACCTGTTCACCAAGGCCTACGGTCCGATGACTTTGTGTGTGTGTGTGTGTGTGTGTGTGTGTGTGTGTGTGTGTGTGTGTGTGTGTGTGTGTGTGTGTGTGTGTGTGTGAGTGAAATGTAAAGAATCCTTGGGTCCCTTTAAAATCGCTGTATAAAACTAAGTTATTATTATTATTCTATGCTGTGGAAGGCAACTGGCATATCTGGTTGATTATGATCCTTTTTGTAAAAAAAAAGAAAAAATCCCAACAGAGCTTATAAATTCCTTTTGAGATATATATATATATATAAATTATAATTAAAGTGGAACTCGCAGGTGTATTGCTCAAACCTCGAGAAACTGGTGTATTTAAATGTAAATTGTAATAATTAAGTATAAGTTGTTTTTTTTAACGGGCCCATGTCCATTGAGCCCATATATAATGCTGAACCGGATGTTCTGTGTATATCTACTTCTCTTAATTTCAATCAAACAGTTTTTATGGAAGCATTACCCAAATCATTTATTTATTATATTGTAACTAAATGAACAGAAATCTCAAATTGGAAAATAAGATGAAACATTGCAAAGGGTTTTGTAATCACACAGTACCTGTTTCTTCCTCTACGCAACAGCCTCCTCACCACAAGAAGCAGCAGTGAAGGTGCAGGGGTAAAAGCAATGAGGCAGTTTACAGGGTGAGAGGACGGGAACAAACGGGATACATGGTGGTATTGTGAAACAGTGATTGATTTAGTTATTAGATTCATTGTGATTTTGCTGGTGATATAATAATAATAATCTCTTAATCTCTTAATAATGTATCATTGTAATCATCCCCCCAAAAAGGTAATTTTGATAATTGAGACCAGGGCAGTAGAAAGAGAAGACCATCTGACTAGTAGTGGAGAAGCAGACCAGCGAGTGACAGTAGTGCAAAATTAGCGTCCTTTCATACTATGGGTTTAAGGTTAGCACTAGTGAGTAAATGAGTGAATTACACTGCAGTAATATCATCCTGTTGTCAATATTTGGGAGCATTTGTTGATGGTGAACCAGAATATGTGAGAGTTATTTTGCCAGGGCATGTGACAGCAATGGGAAAGGAAGTCTTACCCGCTGC
The DNA here is from genome assembly GCF_022379125.1 of Scophthalmus maximus. Classification (NCBI taxonomy): domain Eukaryota; kingdom Metazoa; phylum Chordata; class Actinopteri; order Pleuronectiformes; family Scophthalmidae; genus Scophthalmus; species Scophthalmus maximus. Next base: position 1,261,074 of record NC_061523.1, on the reverse strand, counting down.
CGTTGTCTTTACACCTACGAAGACTTAAATGTTTTTTTCCAATATGCAGTCTTCACGCACATCTGTATAATAAAGCGTGCATTAATTATATTTTGACTAACTTGATTCAATTACACACTATCACTAAAAAAACACAAACACACTGTTTTTACATTAAAGAACATTAGACAAGGTCTAAGAAAAAATGAGTGAAAAAGGGGCCTGTGTGATCAAGCACTGCTCATCCATGGCTCGCACAACCCCACTGTGCAGCCCTATTAGGTGTTTTTGCACCTTTTTGCCTTTCTACTGGGCCATGTATCGTAAAATACAGTCCTGGTTCCAGACATTGAATGTTTCAGTGTATTCAAAGCAAAGCCCATGAAAGTCTTTTTGGTCCTAAACCTAAAAGATTGTTATCTCTTAGGTCCTAAGAAATCACAATTGAACCATGAATGAATGAATGAATAATAATAATAATTTTTAAAAAATCTTAGCGTATATATTTTTTAAAAGTTGAAACTTTACAACTACATTAGAGTTTCAAGTTTGAAAAGACCCACCCCAGGTCTCTACTGATGTTTTTAATCTCAACTGTGAATGGACAGACGAGGATACTCAGGGAGTGTATTTCAAAATAGAGATAAAATGCATGATTTGCATAACATCAATATTAATGACAGTGAAATAGCTTCTTAATCTGATGACAGATAATGTAGAAACACACTCATGTCAAATTATGAACACCTCATGTTTCCAAATTTATGCATACTATACTCTTGACACTTGCCACTTAATTGCCATTTAATTTATTCCTAATCGTAGCAACAACCAAAGTTCCAGATGCAACATTGAGTCAGAAACTTCTCCAATTTACCATCAGACCGAAGTCCAACCACAACTTCAAAGTGAAAAAAACATATTGAATATTGATGTTCCAATATCTGTAGATGACGGTCATATACTAATGAAATCCTTAGACCTGCACTTCACCACATAAATATATTTGCACATTTACATGTGAATAGTAAATAGTAGTGCTGTCGCCTAAAGTGCAAATCACACACCCGTTCACACACATTCATACAGCGCTTCTATATACAACACTTTTTCTATCATACATCATTCACATACTGCCGTCCGGGGAAATTTAGGGTTTAATGTTAAGTGTGGTGGAAATCTTGATTTCCTCGAGAAATTAACAAATAATCATTTAAATATAACAAGTTTGAATACAAGTCATATTTAATTGAATCAAAGTCAAGAGTACACCAGAGTCTGTTCAGCTGGTTCAGAGCTCCTTCACCATGGAATGGTTCAGAGGTCTGACCCAGATCACAAGGAAAAGACATCTTAAATAGCCAGGCCAAGGTGGCAAGGTCAACAAGAATGTTGGCCTTATCACCTCTCTGAATCCTTCTTCCTGGCCCAAATGTCTTATTACCCCTAATAAACCAGCTGTTCATTAACCCCTTCTAAACCACACTTCCCTGATCTGCTTTTTCTACTTCAGGCTCAGCTAATTATTACCTGTCGTGAACAGTCTTTCCAACATACCAGAAACACAATTTAAACAGAGTATATGTTAATACATGATTATAAAGGAAATTTAGTATCTGCGATACTAAAGTATCTAAAGTATCGCAGACTAAAGTTGGGGGGTAGACTCATAGAGTAATTCATGAAGAGTTACTATGGCTTCAGTAGGTATTTAGACCCCTTCAATTTTTTGCACACTGATTTACCTCTGCAAAGGAGGTTATGTTTTCATTGCTGTTTGTTTTTGTTTGTCTGTAAGCAGGATTAATCTAAAACTACAGAATCAAGGTCCATGGAATTGTGTGGATGGGCAGGGACTGGTCAAAGGAAGAATCATATAAGATTTGGAGTGGATCAGGACAAATTGGTGGATCTAGGAAATATAATTCACTTGTTTTTTTCAACTTTTTTCACATGGCAAGGTAGGTCGTAGCCTTGGCAGAGGTATGCACTCTCCGAGCACCCTTCTAGTTGTATTTTTAAATGGTTGCCATTTTAAATTAATAAAACATATAATCACATCCATTATGAAATTACAAAGTTTTAAAATGCTGCACAATTCACTCTTTCAAACCAAACCCAGGTCATTTAATCTGGAAGGACCAGGACTGTTCTTTGAGATGGGGTTTTGACCAAACTGAGTAACTGGACAAGAGGAACCTTGGTCAAGGAAGTTACCCGAAACACAAGTCACCTGCAGAGATGCTAGAACTTGCCAAAAGGACGATCATCCTAGCTGTGGCTTAATCAGTCGGACCTTTGTAGTAGAGGGGCTAGACTAAAGCCACTTTGACTAAAAGGCATATGACAGCCTGCTTGGAGTTCCCCATAAAGGACTGAAAGCACATGAAAAAAAACAACATGGCTTTTCAGTCAGAAATGTAACTACAAACACTATATCTGGGAACATGATGTACAGCTCATACCCTAGAGCTGAGTCCATATTTACAGTAAAGAACAGTCATTGCAGCATTGTGGTATGAGGGTGCTTCTCAGCAGCAGGGACAGGCAGACTTGTCAGAAGTGAGGGAGAGATGAATGCAGCCAAATACTGAGAGGTCCTTGGAACACAGATTGTATGAGATCAGCTTGCCTGAGTGTTAGCAAATGCTGCAGGGGAGAGTGTCATGCTGTGGCTTTGCCCTGGTCTGACAACTTCCCATGGTCATTTTATTTTTTCTTCAGATGGCTGAACCAGGGCTCTGCTGTGATAACCTGCACCTCATCAGGACAATGGGGTCTACCAAAGGTGTCCTAAATGTGTTTATTGACAGTGTGGTTTTCTGAATAACTTACCATTATGGTGGATCGCCATCAGTGTTCTAATCTGTCAAAATGACGGGTGGCCTGCAGATCAATGACGGACACGATCTCTGCGTCACCTGCTACAGATTGCACAAGACCAGAGACTGGGGCCATGGTTCACTTTTCAGCACGACAATAACCTGAAGCTGGAGTGGCTTTAGGATGTAGGTTTCTGACTGTCCTTGAGTGTCCCAGCCTAAGAGATCTTAAGATGGCTGTTCACTCATGCTTCCCATCCAATCTGAAGGAGCTTGAGAGGATTTGCAAGGTGAGCAAAGATTGAAGAGGTTTACCCAAGAAGACTTGAAACTGTGATTTCTGCAGTACAGAATTATGGATCTATGCTTTCCCTTTGTCAATATGTGTTACTGAGTATAGCTTGATGGGAAAAAAATGGCTGTTTGAAAGTAGACAATAGAAAGTGAAAGAGAATACTCTCTGAAGGTATACTATACATGCAGCCCAGCATTTAGTCTTTTTTTTTAATCTCCGTTGGCACTGTCAGTTTGTAAACTAAAAGCTAATGTCTCCTGGATATGACTGTGTTCTATTGCAGTTGCACTGCGGCTCTGTCTCTGTTTCAGAAGCAGCGCGTTTGTTCTTCAGCCACCACTATTCCAATACAGTTCTTTAAAAATCACTTTACGAACTTTCATGTTGTTACTAGATGTTTGAGGGTCCTTTAAAAGTGGAAAAACATGCTTTTTGACCGTACTCAGTTTAATTACTCATCTTGCATCTACCTTGCATATACAGTTTATTTCCTGAATAGTGTATATTAGAATCTGTGAATCTGGTTAAATGTTGCAATAGGTCACTACACATGGATAATGAGCCCTACACACGATTCACAACATTATTCCCCCCATATTTCTAAATGTCTTGCAAAATGAATACATGCAATGCGTTTGTAATACAGGCAATGAAACTAAACCGTGCTTACATTTTCAAACAAAAGACCCTGATGATGTAAATCACATGACAGCACCATATGATTTCATAACAGTAAAACAACAGGACAATAAAATCAGCATTGTTAAATGTTCTCCAGTCAGCAAGATATGCACATTGACAACAGAGAGCCATCACTCATGACAAAAGGTCAATTAAGTGCTACTGTAGGCTGAAAGTGACATTTGAAAACACGCAACAGATCAACAGGCCCACACAAATTAATACTGGATATTGTACAAAGTATAATTGGAATCTATCTGGGAAGCTTAAACAGCTTTCAGACCAGAAGATGCAAATGTGTCTTAGTCATCTGGGGTTGGGAGTTGCTGAAGCAATCTCAGTATCTTGACTTGCTGCAGATCTGACTAAGGCGGAAATGTCTTGGCTCAGAACCAACTGGGCAACGCACCACAGCAGCTTTGAGGTTACGTCAAAATAACTACATCTAACATGTATAGAGTTTAAGGGTAGAACAGTATGCCGTCATTAAATTATTTAACTGAGGGAATTCATTGCTATGAAGGGGGGTTGGGGGGGTTCATTGGAGATGATGAGAATTATTTATATACTTAATTTACCAACAAAAGGGGAAAAAAACATGAAACAGTGCTATTGTATAGTAGAATGCAGCCAAATGCAACATTACATACTGTGCCCCTACATGTATATTTGGATGCAAAAAAGTCATTCCTTTAACAGAAAGTTCCATATTTATCACACTCCACTTGCAGTGCGAGAACAGTATTCAGGTGAGGCAGTTCATTTACAGCTCAGCATCGAGATGCTACAGGTCAGAGGTACAGTATGAACCTAACCATGCTGTTTAACACGAGGCCTCGTCTGTGCTGGTGTCACAGGTAGTGCAGGGACAAGCTCCCGTGTCTGCTCTCTCTGCAAATGAAGCAGAAAAACAAGCCTGCCATCATTGTTATTCCAGTCACAGCGGCTGACAAACAGCCATCTCCAAAAAAGCCCCCACCACATAATGAGATGTGAAATATAATAAGCAGAGTTGGCACGATGCAATTTCAAAATCCGTCGACTGATGTGTTTTTTTTCTCTCTCTCTCACCGTGTTTTTGTTTTATCCATTTTCCCTCTCCATCTCCCTGTCTCTCCCTCTCTTTGCCAAACATTGTTTCCATGTGATGGGAATCCCTCAACTCTTCAGGGATTGAGGGATTAATGAGATGCTCTCTCTTTACTCAGATTATTTCTCACTCGCTGGAAGAAAAGAAAGTCAGAATGTGCAGATGGCACACTTTATTTTTGTAATTGTCTTTTAAGATATTTGAGCAGAACTAATTTTGAGATGAGTGTTATTCACTTTTTAAAGAGTTTTCTTAACGATGCAAACATAAAAAACTACATTTGGAACAAATTCACACACTACAGGTACACAAACTGTCTGTTCAAAAATATTGGGGCGGAAATCCCTTAGAACTATGTGAAAAACATTATTTGCATCCGCAGTACATCATATGATGTTGCGGGAGTTGGCCGCCCCCAACTGAGTTAGGTTCTGTTGAGGTTTTTTCCAGTTACAATGTAGTTGCTTTACTCCACAGTCGCCAAGTGCTGCTCATTGTGGGAACTGTTGTGTTCTGTAATATTGTGAGGTCCCGATTTGGCACCATACACATAGAATTGAATGAATGATTCAATTAAATGAATGATATTTAAAATAATAGAACAACACTCTATAATGTTAAGCTTTTTTTAACAAACAGCAGTTTAATTAAGTAATAATTAACTGTAATTTAATCACAGGCAGGTGTTAAATGAAGCGTCAAAGTCCAGCCTTGACCTTGGGAGCAGTAGCTTCACAGAATCCAAACTCAAGTTCCATTTGACAGCTTATTCCCGGTGGCTTTCAATGTAATCATATGACAGAACAGTATGGACACCTAAATGCAAAAAAAATAAAATTATAATTATAGAGAAAACAAGTGTCCTGACACACATGTCAGGTGTGTGAATCAGCAACATAACTGCTGTAAATCTGGATGTGTGAACAATGTAGCTGAAAAATGTGTAGAAAACACAGAAACAGAGGCGCCCAAGAACAATGAGACCCTTTTTCATTTACTTGTGTGGACAAAGGTACTAACAGCCCTCGTTAAAACTGTTTCAATTACCAAAAGCTCCGCCCACACTCCACAGAGGTTAAAGGGGCAGTAACCAATTTTGGAGAAACTTTGTTTCTCTCTTTGTTGCTGTTGTGATCTTACTGCTCTGGCCGGGCCGCGAACTCGCAGCCTCGGCGACCAAGCACCTAGCATGCCGAAAACAGAACCGACAGCTAGTGGACCGTGAGGATATATTTGCTGATTTTTACAAAACGTGTATTGCTTTAGAATCGCTTACTGCCCCTTTAAATACCTGGGACTTAGTTAGAACTGAAAAAGCCTCTTGGATGAGAGCTGAAACGTCTTCAAGAAATGACAACCAAGTCCAGGTGCTCCTGATTCAACACCTTTGTTGATTTTCATATATAGTTCTGCATGTAGTTATATATAATGCGATCCAACAGTCTCAATTAACCAATTTGGTCTCAAATATACAATCTACTAACAATAGTAAAATAATGGCAACATTTGTGTGTGTGTGTGTGTGCTTTGAGCAGGCCTAAAGAGAAGAGAGCCATGCAGAGAGGAGCTATTGAGGAGAAGATGGGGAACAATTGGGGCAGTGAGGTTGGTTGACCTGGTAGTGGCTACACAGTGACAAACGGTAGCTGTTGTTGGATCCATGGGCGATGTTCATGTACAGTTGAGTTCAGTTTAAATCACACAATGAATGAAATCATCTGTGGCAATATACTATCACTTTTTGAGGAGCAGGCCATGCCTCTTCTACACTGACTTTGAGCGCAGGAGCTCTAAAGGTACTGTACTCCTTTTCCTCGGTAAACTCTCTCTTCACGCACCACTGTGTTGGCTGGTATGGCTCCAAAATGATTTGCAAGTTTGCTTGTGATACCACCATCCTGGGCCTCATCGCAGACGGTGAAGTTAGCCTACAGAGAGGAGTTCAGGGCCATGTCACAGTGGTGCTGTGAGAGTAACCTGGCATGTCCCCTTATACATCAATGGAGCTGAAGTCAGTAACGTTAACTTTCATGGTTTGCACCTCACCAATGACAGACCTGGTCTCTTCAGACAAACACGGCAGAAAAATCTGCAGCCAGTGCTTCTAGTTCCTGAAGACAAATTGTGAAAAATAATCAACTTCCCACCCCCCATATTTTAAACAACTGCTACATTGCACCATAGAGAGCATCCTGACGGGATACATCACTGTGTGGTACAGCAGATGCTCCCTCGGCGATCGTAAGGCTCTCCAGAGAATTGTGGGAACAGCAGAGCTCATCGTGGGCAACAAACTCCTGACCCTTCAGAGCATCTATCAGCACCGTCGTCATGGGAAGGCACACAGAACCATCGAGGATCACACAGCACACGAGCCGTTTATCAGACCGCCTCCTTGTAGACGGTACGGCAGCATGCCATCCACAACCCAGATGTCAATGAATAGCTTCTACCTTTTTTTTTATATATCTTACTTATTTTTGGTATTATCTCTTTTTATTACTCATTATGAAATGTGGTTATAGTATGCATAGCTGGAGAATCACCACAAGCATATCATTTTACAGTTGATATACTATCTAAACTTGAATTTGATAATACGACCCATATGAGTATACCAGCGGCAGATATAATGGACCTTTATTGTCATAGTAACAATAATATCCTGTGGAACATCCATAGATAAAAGAAACAATGAGATCCAGTGTTTTGTCCATCCAATTATCCACTTCTTCTACAGGATAACTAATGACGCTTAAGATCACCTAACCATTAAACTTAGCTACACATCAATATAAGCCGCTTGCACAGACAACCATTGCAATTTTACAGGGAGACGTTCCATCCTTCCATTTTTTTTGGTGTAAACCTGCAGACATACAAACAAATACGCAAACCGACAGGGGTGGCAACATCACCTCCTTGGGGGAGGCATGTAACAAACAAACACCAAGAAAGAACAAACACGATGCAAAATCTTTCCATTTCCAAATGACATGTTTGATTAAGACGGAGATTGCCTCGTCCTCTGACCTTCCAAGCACAGGACGCATCCAACCAATATCTCACCCCCAACCTCTAATGATTCCAGGGCTCATCATGACTGTTGGCCCCCAGCTGCAAGGCTATTATCCTTCATAGAAACTGATGTCCTTTCAAATAGCATCTAGCAGCCCACACGTGTGTGTGTGTGTGTGTGTGTGTGTGTGTGTGTTGAAACAAATGCATGTAAGGGAGGTTGCGGGGGTGACAGAATCACGTTACCTCCCTGCCATCGACCGCCACGGGGCTCGTCTTCCTGTGGTAGACGCGAAATTAATCAAGCGACTGAGAGATTGGGATCTGCAAGGAAACAGCGAGGGAGAGACAGGAGGAACGCTCTCCTGGCTGGTCGTCATATCTGTGAGCCCCCGTAACCATTTAAATATGTTGAATAAGTCCATGTTCACACCTGGTATTATCACATGATCTATATCTGCATTTATTGTAATATCCAGGGGTACTGTGCAGTTGCATATGGACATTTTTTTGTGAATAAATACATTCTTGTAACCTATAAAACTAGTCGGACATGGGCTGAGTGGATGTTTGTCTTAAGAATAGGACCATCCTCTATTGACTTCATGAAGACCTGCTATAATCCCAATGTGCTCCAAGTGCATTTACACCTTGTATTAAAGGTGACATCATTTATGTGTTTGTGCACATTAATGTTTGTATCTGTGGAACCTGCCGGCCCACAAACTGTGAAAAAGACCACCCAGTTTTTTTTTTAAGCTGGCTTAACCCAACAGCCTGGCTCTGAACAAGTGTTCAGATTTCTTTCCCACTTTGATGTCACAGTTGGACACTTCTGGGGTAACCCAGCCTGCCATCTGAGAATCTCCACTCTTCTGGCGAAGGGGAGTGACATTTCCTATACATTTGGAAATGAGTTGACCAATCTCAACAGACTGGGCCTGCTGGCTAATCAGAGCAGAGTTGGGGTTTATCGGGAGCGGGAGCTAAAATAAATCCAGGGGTTTAGACAGAGGGGAGCTGCAGGAATGGGCAGTATCAGAACACTGATCCCTTTTCTGAACATTAGAGCATGTAAACCTTTTCAAGTGGCAACCCAAATTAAAAGTATGAGCCTGAATATGAGCATAATATGTCTCCTTAAAATATGATCCAGTCGAGGGTTTGGTATCCTTTGAATTATATTGATTCCAATTCAGGCTATCCATTCTGTGTCTTATTGATGCTTCAATAACAAATTGGTTAGGCAGTCATATGTTTTAACAACAAAACAATATTTATTCTTTACGCCTAAACTTATATTGTGAGGTCTCAACTTCACTACGTAAAGTGCCTTGAGATGATTGATGTTGTGATTTGGCGCTATACAAATAAAATCTAATTGCATCGAACATCTTCTGGGTGAATGGTATTTCTTTTATAGGCAAGATCAAGGGTATTATTGTAATTCACTAAATACAGTATGTAGAATAAAAATTTGCAGTTAGAAAAATGAAATGATAAATACAGATCCATCCTATCCACCTAATAAAACTAACTGTTTGCTGTGTTGGAGAGGCTGTTTTAGGGATCTAATTAGGGCTGCAACTAACGATTATTTTCATAATCCATTAATCCGATTATTTTGTCGTTTAATCGATCAGTCGTCGATCGTGTTTCCCAAAACTGCACCCATTCCCACACATTCATATGTCCCATGCCTTTTCTGTCACATTCATACACAGCCGGAAGATCCAATTAGGGTTAATTGTTGTGCCCAGTCTGCAGACTGGGGGAAGCTGGGACGGAACCGCCAACCTTTTGTGTTAGCCGACGACCGACTCTACCTCGTGAGCCACAGCCCTCAGGTGCAATGCGAGTTTCAGTTTGAGAGCAGAGTTTTAAGTTTGGGGGTTCAGAAAAAGGAAAAGAAATAAATCTGGAGGAAATATAATGTGGACAACAGAGGCTACGCTCACATGAAAAATTAATAATCACCATACTAGGGGGAGCATTTTCTTTTCCTAAATAATATGCCTAATGAGTGATGAACAATGGTGTTATTATAATAAAAGATGCAATTTTGGGCTATTTCCACTCGTTATAAATTACCCACATGTCAATGTGTTCATGATAGAAAATGCCTTATTTTGATTTGGGAAGAAAAAAAGGAGGCTTGTAAAATGTAAGTCTTTCTCATTATAAGTCAGGATTTCCAGAAGGGTTCCAAGATTAAACTTGGTGAGATGGCTGTGGGACCATGGAACTTCTGCAGTAAGGATTTAAGTAAAGCTTTCTTTCTGATTTCCTAAACTTCTCTTTCTCCTTTCTCTCTCAACTCAGTTGTTGATGCTTATTGTTTGAAAACCAGAATTGGCTTCCCGAGCCAGTATCAATCAGAGCCTGGTGCCTCGATCCAGTTTCCCTGAGTAAACAGAAGCTGAAGCCTCGTTCTCTCCCTAAACATTTATTACACACCGTCTGTTCGTGACAAACCTCAACATGCGAGGCTGCATAGGCTAATGGGATTGCACCATATGGGCCTACATATTGCATGCATTCATCTTGCGTGAACGTTTTTTTTCTTTCCTTTTTTGTTTTTGTTTTGATGAAATGCATTGACATTTCCACTCAGCAAACCTCTCCCATCAGCTCCCTAACCCTTCATATCCAGGGGGGAACCGGGAAAGAGAAGAAACAGAGAGAAATAGATTGTGTTGTTTGTTTTTTTGTTGTTGTCGTCCCCGTCCCCCCCCCAGCCCTGGAGGCTGGCCTATGTTTGAAGAGACCTTTCCGGAGAAAAGCTAATGTCGAAGATAGTGTTATCGGCCCCCGAGGGCTACAAACAGACAACTGAATCCGAGACTTAAGTAAAACACTGCTGTCTAATAGAAGCTGTTTCACTGGTTGTATACATCGATCATCCCACTTGTCCGACACTTTCAGAGCTGGCAGAGCACCGTGCTGCGGGCTAGAGAGGTATGATGGGAGGAAAAAAATCAGTTCAAAGGTAAGAAGAAGCTACTGATTCGCTGAGAGGAAATATAGATAGGGCAGGCAGAGCCAGATAGGCAAACCTGCTCTTTGTGTATCATTTTTCACCTTTTAACATGAAGTGGGAGTTTGGAATGGAACGGAGAGAGAAGACCCTCCTCATGTTCCAAGAAGTGCAGCAAACGTGATTGTGTCCATGGGTCTGATATTTTGGACCTGATCCTAAACAAATCAATGAAAAACCCCAAAATGTGATGAGCACAAATTTTTCTGAGAAAATTGACCTGATCAAAAGGCACCACCATCAATGTTCGACATATTAATGACTGTTCCCACACTGCGGTTAAGGAAAAAAGACAAAACCCCATATGCATTCTGTACATTAAAGCCACGGTCTGAATATACATATATATATATAGTCTAATTTGCAAACAATTGTTACATCTGGGTATTATGTATACATTTTGATGATGACAGAAACATTTATTCACGGTTATCATTTTATTGATTACATTTGTATTCATAAGTTCATTTTTATTTTCATAAATTTAATATATGATACGCTCATGCACATTCTGTCAGTTTAATGATAATGAAATGTGGGGGAAGTGGGTGTCAGTGTGAATGTGAATATGTTTGCCCATGTGATTGATGTGCAATGTGCATTTGAGATCAGACCACATGGGGGGGGGGGGGGGGGGTTGAGACGAATGTGTCCACATTGTTTTAGCAGTGAGAACATGAATGCGTGTTGGGTCTACTCAGCCTACGTTGTCAGTGTTTCACATTAGAGTCCATCGCCACAGTATTGATTTTCTTTACCTTCTCATTTGAGTCAAATCTTTATTTTCTGTACAGCTATGCACAGCACATTGTGCTCACCCCTCCCCCCACCACAACCACCACCACACACACACATGCCTATGTACAGTAGACATAAGGGATGGGAATATTAACAGATTGGCATCGATACACGCGCGGGCAAGATGCGAGTGCATCGGTAGAGCAGCTGTGAATCCATGTAATTTTGGAAAGAAATCGAGATGCATCGGTTATTAAATGTTTGCGTCAGTAAAATCCCAACTATTTGATCATTAGATATTTTATTCATTTGTTTAGAAATTGTGACCAACCCAATAATTTCATATATGACACTTTTATTCCTCCCGCTGAGTGATAAGCAAAGTTTTTCATATTGCACCTAATTGTTCTTGTTAATCTTGAGCATCATTAATTCTGTGAGCAGGTGTATTAAACGTGTGTAGTGTAAACTTGAAACAGACAGAACACCTTTACAAAATTTGTAGATCTGATCAATGGTCACATTAGACACATTCTAATTCCAGGGGTGAGTTGACCACTCGTGTCAAAAAAATAAATAAATAAATAAATATATATATATATATATATACATATATTTGATTTTGGTTGTCAAACACACACAAAAAAAAGACTTATGGCTGGAAACCATAAAGCAGGATAACAGATTGTTTCACCTCTGTGAAATTGAGCTAATAATGCTTTACACGATTTCTGAAATTTTTTTTTAAAAAATCAAGCTATTTAAAAACTACTACTAATTAACCTAAGGGTATGAATCGCTGTTCCTTTTGATTTGTAAATTATGTATTACTGGTTGTGTGGCTATAAAATAAAATACAGATGAATTGGTTAAGAAACTAGCTATATAATGAAAACACGAGTGGAAGGGGTGCGTGTCAGACTTGGTCAGTCTAAATAGGACTGCAGACACACACAACATTTGGGTGGTTGTTATTGTCAGTGTTGTCCCACCTCCTGGTAAATGTCAAGAGTGAGAGTTCCAGATTGGGATGAGCTGCCCACGCTGCTCATTTTGTAATTAGTGAGGAAGAGCAGGATGAGTGGATGAGGAGAAACAAACCAGTGCTGTATTTAACAGCTGTGTTGTGCTGTGTGTGTGTGTGTGTGTCCAAACCAATGTATGAACATTTGCATATATGTATTGCTGCAATTTAACATAGCCAGCACAACACCTGTTCTCACACACACACACACACACACACACACACACCTCTTCCCTCTCATTACCTGGATCTGGAGCTTTTTTAGGGACAGCACACAATTGACTGTGAGCGTGAAATCACACAACATGTACCTCTTCAAAAGATACTCCCACTCTCCCACTTTCCTACAGCTTCATGCACACACACACACACACACACACACACGTAGAAGAACACCATCCGCCTCTTTCTGCCTGTTTGTTGCTCTCTATTCTGCTCCTCGTTTGGTAAAGGATGCAGTAACTTTGCAGAATGTCACGCTCGCTGCACAGAGAGAAGACGTAAAGAGCAACTCCGCTCCTAAACTTATTTCACATTTGAACAGTAAATCTGTAGTAGTAGAAAATGTTTTTCTCCTTTACATATAAACAAAATGGTGTTGGAAGAGTTTACGATAGAAAACCAAGCTCAAGGTGTCTACTGGTGAATCCGAATGTATTCATTCTGAGCAACAAGTCCTCCTAAAAATAACTATGTTGAATGTGGTAAAAATGACCAAATTGACCGTTTCCTAAAATAGCGCCTCTACCACTGACAGGGGATACGTCACAAATACTTTTAGCCTCAGAGCTTTGTTTGTCTGCATTTGTCTTTACCAACGCATGGTTGATGATATTGTAAAGGTAAGGGTAGGGTTAGGGTGACATGGCAGAGAATTATCACAATTACTTTACAGAATATAAGCAAATCCATTTAATTACACAAACTTGACGGAGGACCACATATGTCGTAATACGCAGCTTCAAAAACGACCCATCTCGGGACAGTCTCTTCTGAGATACTAGGACGTAGGAGAACAGCTGTGTTAAGATTCATTATCCTTGGACATACACATTCAGACAAAATTTTTTTATTGAAGAGATGACAGTAAAAAGACAGGAAAGCTGGGATGAGAGGAGGGATAGGACTTGCTAGAACCGGACATTGCAATCATGGTGTGTAAAGCTTAACCATTCATAAGGAGAGCACAACACAATGAAGCCTAAGGGAGCAAAAGTAAGTGGACACAGTTATCCAAGCGAATCAAGTAAAAATTTGACCAAAAACATAGATGTACATGCAGGGGTCCAGAATTTTGCGACCATTTTTTGAGGCAGTTCAAATAATTTTTACAAATACTCGCGCGTGTGCGACCTGCAAATGTGTCACCCCCCTCCTCTCCTCCCCTCCACTCCAAGTGTTGCACCTCTCCGGCCTGTTCCAAGGGCTTGACGGACCTGATGTCGGTGCGCTATTTAGAAGGCAATGAGTGTCAAAGGTGTGTACACACTATCAACTTTTTTACATAAAAACCTATGGGAAAAAATCAATCAGATTCTATTTTTTTTGTCATTAATCCCTGTGTACGTCTCACTCAACAATGGCAAAATGACCGTTGACCCTTTTCTTCATTCAATTAAAGTCAATTGTGAACCGAATAAAACAGCACATTGTAATATTTGTAAGTTGTCTATTCATTACCAAGGTATTTATCAGAAATACAGTTAAAATGGGCGAAAATGTGGATAATTGCGTTGCAGGCCAATTAAAGCTGTGCCCCTAAATTTTCTGCTTGTGCACCTAAAAATTTAATTAAGGGGCTACATCGCTCCTAGTAAAAAAAGTTAATCAGGAGCCGTGACATGTAGAAAAATAATGCTGTGAGAAAAGTAAGAAAACCTGATGAAATGCAGGCATGAAGCTGGGAAAATCTTCTTGTTGCTGTGATCAGTGGTGTTTGGAATGAGCTAACATTCTGATTCTGAAATCATTCCAGACATCTGCTGTTAGCCCTGCAGCTGTTCCGTTGGCTTGTACTGTCCTATATGGTCCTATATTTAGAGTGCATTTCAATATTTACCCTATGCGCCGGTATATGACAATACACGGACAGACTTTCAACAAATTTGCAGGGAATATTAGTTAGCGTATCTCAGGATTATTAACTTTTGGAGTTGAAGATCCAACAAAAATAGGGTCAAAAAACATATTTTTCCAAGATATCTCCAGAAATAAGACAATCCAAAGCTTGTACTGATCAGAAAACGACTCCCCATCACATGATGTGACATAATGAAGTTACAAAGAAGTAGCACTATAGGCAGAACTTGCAGCTTAAATTGATCAAAAAATAATTCATGATCATATGGTAGGAATGATGTCATCATAACTTCACAATAAAGTCAGAAAATATAGTGTTGTAATAATAAAAAGGGACACAATCTTACAGCTTATTTAGATTAACCATAAGTCTTTGTCATCATATGCCATAAATTACATAGAATTAATGATGATGAAGTCCTTTTTAAATGGCCTTATTACAATATAAAAAAGGTAGCATTGCCTGATTCAGATATATACTGTCATCACAGTAGCCCTGAGCTCTCAGGGCCACTGTACATTTGGCCATTGTCCCCAAAACATTGGCCTTGGGGCTAATGTCACACTCCATGTGGCCCTGAGAGCAGAGCTCTCACAGACAGACTTTTTTAAAATAAGTTAAATTATTGGTTTAGGATGGAGTCAATGGCAGCGCACAGGGCAGGAATGGAAAAGGCTATTTACTTGGGCCAAAGAGGGAAAACAAGGTCGGCGGCAGGAAAGCAATTTTTAGCAAGCAAGTCCAACGGAGCAGTCAATTAACGCCCTTTAAGGTACTACTCAACCATTTGGTAGACCACACTTTTAGTCACTATATCTCATTGAAAAATGCATCAAGCTTTCCACAACGTGAATGAGCCATCTCTACCGTTTGGTGTAGTTGTGCAATGCAAAAACAAATCCACTAGAAGGCACTGTCTGTTAGCAGCAGCCTTTTCAGCATTCCTTCAAACAGGAAGTGACACAGCGAAAATTCACTCGTCCTTTGATGGCGCA
Organism: Scophthalmus maximus; assembly: GCF_022379125.1. Lineage (NCBI taxonomy): Eukaryota > Metazoa > Chordata > Actinopteri > Pleuronectiformes > Scophthalmidae > Scophthalmus > Scophthalmus maximus. The sequence continues at coordinate 1,245,315 of NC_061523.1, read as the reverse complement.
TATCGGCAGGACTTTAAAGGTAAGACTATTTTGTTGACATATTATCGTTTCAGAGGAGTTGTTAAACAGAATTATTTAACTTAATTCAACAAAAATAAGTCTTATAAGGGTCAAATAATTTTTTCAAAACTTGCTGAGTTGTCATTTTATGGTAAAGGTAGAGATGTTGGTAAAATTAGCTATTTACAATGAACAAAAGGGTTAGTGTTGTTAAAATGATTCATTTAATGTTATTCAACTACATACTTGATGGAAAATATTTTATCAATATCATTTTTTCACCATTTCTGTACTGTATATAGTAAATATCAAGAATACATTTGAAGAATTAATACCAATTCTGGTGTTACTATTAATTTCATAATTTAAAATTGCAATGTTTGTGTATTACCATATGACTAGCATTGTAAGAATACATGGTTTTTAATACAAATAGTTTTCTTTATGTTTTACACATGATAGATGGACGCCAAATCATTTTACAGTGCAAGACCACGCACTTTTCTGGCCCTTGTGCCAGAAAATCCTGTGGACTCAGATGCAGATCTGAGTGATGATGACCCTGTAGATGATCCAGATTATCTGCCCACACCAGCAGAAGAGAGTGGGGACACTTCTTTTCATTTGAGGAGGAGGTTGCATCAACGAGTTCATACTCTAAACCACCGTCCAAAAAGAAGAGGAGAATGGGGAAAAACTCCCTGAAAACAGTTTCTTTGTCAGAGCTACAGGACACACCTGAACCATCACCCCAGGTGGAAAGGAAGGCAGAAGAAGATTGTGGCGGCATGAAGACATTGAGACATTCCAGGTTCCAGACTCAAGTTTTAACCTCCCTGATGCTGTGAAGACACCCTTTCAGTATTTTAAAACGCTCTTCACAGATGAGTATATTGCCAACAAGCCAGACAAGTGGGGCTTTAAATTGTTCTGCCGGGCCAGCTCATCTGGCATCATTCATGACCTTCTGCTCTATCAGGGGGCGTCCACATTCATCAATGTTGCCCTAACTGAGCAGGAGGAGGAACTGCTTCTAGGGGCCAAACTTGTGACAACCCTCTGCAAAACCATAGCACTGCCAAGACTTTCAGTCGTCTTCTGTGACAACTACTTCACCAGTTTCGACTTGGTCCAGAACCTGCAAGAGAACCTGGGCATCAGGTGCATGGGTGGAGCAACCTTAAAGACGGACAAAGAGCTCATGAAGGAAGGACGTGGAGCTTTTGACTACATGTCTGCTGAAGGGCTGCTCGCAGTGAAATGGTTTGACAATAAATGTGTGAGCCTTCTTAGCAGTGCCTGTGGGATCACACTTCTTTCCTCTGTCAAACGGTGGAGCAAAGAGGCCAAAGCAAAGGTCGCTGTCCCATGCCCATCACTCATCCCTGCTTACAATCAGCATATGGGAGGCATTGATCTCTTTGACATGCTGGTTCACATGTATAAGACCCTGGCGAAATCCAGGCGATGGTACCTTCCCCTGTTTGGATACATCCTTGACCTATGCATCTCAAATGCCTGACTTGTCTACAAGCGGGACTGCAGCCTCCTGAACGAAACACTGCTGCCTCTCAAAAGGTTCCGTCTGGCAGTCGCACACACTTTGGCTAAAGTCAACAAGCCAGCATCCAAAGTTGGCCAACCATCATCATCCTCTCCACCAAAAATGTCATCAAACAAAAAATGTGACTTGTTCTGAATGTTGTTCTTTTATTACGGACAGACGTCTCAACCGTTTGCTAGAGGACTGGTTTTGAAATACTGTAGGTTCTAATTTAAAAAAAACTATCATGGCGCACTGGAGGTGAAACTATCGCCAAAAATGCAATGAAATAGTTTTTCCTTTGCTGCTTTCTTGGTGCGTACCATAAAGGGTTAAATAAAATAAAAGTAACAAGCCAGGCAGACAATTCACAGCAAGGCAGAGGGCAAGGGCTGGGACAATACAATGAACACTGGAGATGTGGCAGTGGTATATGTATTGATGGACAAATGAGCTGATGAAGGGTAGGTGAAGAGGGATCAGGAGATGGGGATGGCAGAGAGGGCCATGTGGACCACAATTGAAAAAGTAATAATGGCCCAAATATTGTTGTACAGTATTGGGCCACTTTAGGCAAAGATGCGGTACATTTGCTACCTGCTAACCTGGATGTGAGCCCGAAGTGGCCCATATATGGAGAAGCAAATGTGGCCCTGTTACTTTAAAACATATTTGGGCCACATTTGGCAGAGATACGGCACAGTAAACACTGGCTAATATGGGTGTTAGCTCAGGGCTCCAGAGTGCAACTATTTTGGTACGCATGTACCAAAGAGTCATCAGAGTTTCAAGTTACAATTAAACATTGATGGTCTTCCAATTTTTAAAAGTTCAGCTGTATAGTTCTGGTCATTCTCGGGAATGCTCCAGGGGTATAGTAGAAAACCTGTACTGATTGCTCTTTTCTGTGGGAACTCAAAGCCCCTGTAATAGTCAGAATATCTGAAGGATATGGTCTGTGAGTTGAAATCCATGAGTAGTGGATTTGCTGTTAATGGTAAGACTTTCTGTTTGATTGTGGGCTCAGTAATCTGTGATGCTCCTGTGAGGGCCTTTATTAAGGGTTTTAAGTCTTTCAATGGATACAGTGGCTGTGATAAATGTGTACAGTCAGGCATTTACATGAATCACTGCATGACATTCCCAGAAGTTAATGCTAGAGCAAGAACTGATGTATCTTTTTCAAATGGATAGGATGAAGACCACCATGTACAACAGTCCCCTTTTTCTGAAACATCTGTTCCTACGGTCAGTGGATTTCCAGATGACTATATGCATTTAGTATGTTTAGGTGTGGTGCGTCGTCTGCTTGATTTGTGGATGGGCACTTTACAAGTTGCATGTCCGTATTTCATCCAGGCAGGTCTCAGTCATTTCAGGCAAATTGCTTGCTCTCAGGGGTTACATTCCCTCAGAATTTGAAAGAAGGCCAAGGGCTTAGGCAGTTTCTTACTTTACACAGGTCCAGTTGTTTTGAGGGATGTGCTGTCTACTGAGGTCTATCAAAAAATGATGCCGTTGTCAGTGACTTCATATATTTTGGGAAGTTTGCTGTTAAATGAGTGTGCTAACTCACTATTTAGATAATTAGTTAAGCATTTTGGAGAACTTTATGGTCAGGAATTTATAGTTTAAAACATACATGGTTTGACCCATCTCAGTGATGATGTGAAGATGCATGGCCACCAAGATTTAAGATCAGGGTTTCCTATTGACTTTCAACCAACCTGTGACTCCTGCCCGGTTTGTTATCTGTGTTTATGGCTCTTGTTTTGCAACCTTTTCTGTTCCGTTCTGTGACACCTGATTGATATCGTTTCCCACATCTGTGGACACCCTGAGTCAAATTTTGCCTTTGTTTAGTTGAGGGACTGTAAGTGTTTTTGTTTATATTAAATATTCAATCCGTTTCCTGCATTTGGGTCCTGCCTCTTTACCACACCTGACACTCTTAGAATTTTGTATTCCGCTGGTATGAACATCACATTCATGGTTAGGGTTCACTAATTTTTAAAAATCAAAAACTGCTGCTTAAGGTAAATGGGCATCTCTTTTCATTATAGCAACTGAGTACAAAACCCAGATCGATGTTCAGAGAGCAGAGAAGGATGAGGATCACCTTCGAAACACAGGGCCAAAGAGGCAGTACGTTTTGAAGTGCCATATGACTATCCTATACAAGCATAATATTGGTCAAACTTTTGACAAGCGACAATCACTTTTTAAAATGTGAAAAATACTAAAACATTACGCTCAATGAAAAAGCTGGTCGAAAACAATGTACATTTATACATAAAGAGAACCGTAACCTTCCCCTATCATACACTGATTTTCTCCCTCATTCAGTAACAAAATATAACAGTGAACTGTTATTAACGCTCAGCCATCCATTTTAAGGATCTGAGTGTCTCAACCAATGTTGTACAGCAGTATTTATCACATTATCATCCACATTAACTGCTCAGTTAGCTACAGTGTTATTAGCCAGCTGGCTAACATGTAGGCTAGCAGGCCAGTAGAGCAATACATATAATTCAAACAACAATAAAGATATTTGTTACGCCCTGTCTAGGGTTGGCCGAGGCACAACACAAACAACCATCTTCCCCAAGTGCCAAGTTGTCACAAAATACAGTTTAGCAATTTTTAACTTAAATTTTATTCCATAAATTAGGTCAATGAATGCGCCGTCTCCGCTCTATTTATTTCAGGGAGGGGGTCAATCAGCGGCAGAATTAAGTGTCATCCACCAATCTGCTCCTCATCCTGGCACACATCTATTTACATATACCTTCATTCATCCAACCAATCACGCGTCATGCAAACATTCAGACCACAGAAGAGAAGAAATACACAACAACACATAAGACGACAGTTGTAAGACCCCTTTCCCAAGAATGAAACACCCCTTATAATGTTAAACTACAACTTCTTGGGCACCGAGACACAACAGCGGCAATGATTTTCAATACTTTTCCTACAAACAATATGCAGGTGACAAAACATAGTTTTTCAGTGGACTAATCAGAAATAAAGTAAACAAACTTGTCAGAGGGGCTCCACATGAGAAAAATTCTACAGAAACAACAATAATATCACACACATGCCTAGGAAACAGCACAACAAACTTTTTCCAAAACCTGGGAACTCAAAACGCTTTTATTGGGACGGCCAAACCAGGTTTAACGAGATACTCGCCTCCTGCTGCATCAGAGCTAGATCAAACACCTGTACAGAAAGTTCCGATCACAGATTTCTTATTTGGACGTAGCTTCATTTTGGACCGAGACTTTCTGTGTACATTCAAGCTCAATTATGCCTCAGCAAGAAACGGGGGGAAATGAACACTCATCACAGGTAACCACCAGTGACTCAGACAAATCCACTACATTCAACTTAAAGAAAATACTAAATCATCACCGAGTATGAATGACACAATTGATAGGTAACGGCGGACACGCTGCTACTTTAACACGTCCTGTGACAAAGGGTGAGTGTAAGAAAACCGTATGAAGCAACGCTTTAACTACACTTAATACCCCCACACTAACACTGTCACAGTGATATGATACAATGATTGATGGGCACCAGCGTCTCTGATGATGTCACTGGCACTTTGTCACATTCTTCACCAGTGAGGAAAACTAAGCCCCAAGATACAAACTTCAAAAGAATTTATCTCATTCAACTTCTCTGGTTCAGAGTTGACTTCAGGAGGAGACACTGTTCTTATCAGACCCACACATGCAGGAGTTTAAGTGGCTTTAAGTTCCTCTTTTCTAATGAGAACTGGACACACAGCTATCAAATGCCCTGGCTCATGAATATAAAAACACTTGCGGCTTTCACCAGGGATGTATTTTTATGCACGGGCCATGGCAACTTAATTTGACGTTCCAGGACAGCATCTGTGCTCCGAGTTTTCAGAACAGACGAAAACACTTTTGTGTTAGGACCGGCTCGCAGGCCGCAACAAATGAGGGAGTTGTGCAAAGATGTAAAGTCATCAAACATTTATTTAAAGTAAGGAATAATAATAATGCAATGAGGTGTGGTAGTTTGAGTCAGGAGTGTGTGCAGGTGAGTGAGTGCTGTGATTAATGTGCGGTGCATGTTGTGAGTGGAACAAAACGCAACAGAAGATTAATGTAGGGTGGCTCGCTGGCTGACAGCAGGACAAAAAAACACCCACGAGTATCAGGCAGGGAGGCTTTAAGTAACCAGGAGCACTGGCCAGGTGTTCCTGGTTAGCTGTTTAGGCTCCACTCAGTCCAGGACCTGCAGACACACAAGCGCACACAGCATACCTGCCGTGGCCCAGCTCAGAGGCCGTCAAGTGTCAAAATGAACTCATCTGCCAGAACTGTTGCTTGTGTTAACAAATATACTTTTTGTTCATTTAAGTAAAGCACAATTCTTTTGGTAAACATTTCTTGAATTCCTCCAGTAAAATTAGCTCTCATAATTTCTCCATTTTAGTTACTTTACATGCTTGACACCATTTATCAAACAACACTGTCTTTTCTTGCGCAAATTCGATACAATTCTGGCATTTTTAATCACCATTTCTGATAAAAAAAAATTCCGATAGGCTTCAGGGGCAAGTTCATAAGCTTGAACAGTTTTTGTTTTTTCATAATTTCATAATCCAAGCTCTGCTCAATCGACAAACTAGCACACAGAGTTTGCACTGTAACAATAGTGACCAAAAATCCTTGGGCCAATTCAATGCAGTTGCGATGTGCTAAAATGCACTAAGATAAAAGTCGACTTTAGACTCACGGAATGGTGGAACTAAGTTGATGTGCTTACTTAAATCGAACCCAGCAGAAGCAGTGCCAGAATTTTGGTGAATGGACACAGGTTTAGAAGTATTAGGGGACCCTCTCTCCAGGTCAAGAGCCCTAATACGGAGATGCACAGCCTGCACCTCCAGCTCTTTATTTCGGGTCTTGACCTCCTTAAAACGGAGGGTTGAGAAGAAGGTGAGCACGACAGCAACGTTCGCCACTTTGTCATTCACCTCCAGTGCGCCATGATGTGCCTCCACGCCTTGACTCACCACCTTCTCAATCAGGGCCCGCTTCAACTCTGCGGGCACCAAGTAAATTCAAAATAGTTAGCTATAATCAGCCAATCTGCATTTAAATTTTTTTTCCAGGTAGGTTTGGTCACAAACTCGAATGGAAGATCCTTAATTTCCCCAACGCAAACTAAAACTGCCAACCAGAGGGAAAAAGACACTGAAACATACCGCAAACGAAAAAAGAAAAGATCCAGGACGAGCCCCCAATTCATGTTATGCCCCGTCTAGGGATGGCCAATGCACAACACAAAAATCTTTCTTCCCCAAGTCGTCACAAACGACAGTTTACCAATGTATAACTAAAATTGATTCCATAAATTCTATTCAAACAGAGGTCAATACTTCAGGTTCACGGTGGACAAAGGCCAAAACAACAAACAAACTAAGCTATCTGGAAAACAAATCATTTCTTTAATCTATCAGGATATGAGAAACAAAATAACAATAACTAAGCTACCTTAAAAAACAGGAGGAAACTTGTTTAAAGAAAAACGGCAGTCCACACCTACTAATTCCAATAAACCATGAATATGGCACAACCTATAATAAAGTTCTCATATTAAAGGTGTGGCTGGATGGCACATGGGAAGGATGAATGCTCCTGTGGGATATTATTAGACCACATACAAGCTGTATTAAAGTTTGGTTACTCAAATTTGTACGAGGGATGTTGCTGGCTAAGACCCCCCCCCTCGTATTCCATCATTGTGAAGTCTGAAGGAACTCATTTATGGGGTAGTTGAGTGTGTCTGATAAACTCACAGAACATACTTGGAAATGCTGTCCAATCTGGTAAACATCTGGGCATTTCTTGCAGCCACAAAGTCCAAATACTATACAGTTGGAGTGCCCTAAATACTAATTTCGAGGTAATGAACAGTACATTAGTAGGCAGTTTTGATCGCAGCCTTACACTTCCTGTTTAAAACGCATTCTGAGAACACAATCAATACGCTGAATTTAGTGTATCACAGATGTTTAGTGTACATTTCAGCTGACCAATAAGACATTTTTAAATTGTCACCGGGTTATGGAAGAGGACCCACATGCAGGTAAGGGAAAAAGGTATATAAATAATCAATAAATAAAGAAGCAAAAAAACAAATTTAAAACAAAAATCCAGACAAAAGGCTAAATCAAACTGGCGTGCAAAAACAATAGGACAGGAACAGAACAGATGATCCAACAAGTACAAAGGGAAAAACAGAGACTATAAACACAACAGGTCAGAGATAATTAGACACGTGAAACACATTAGGAATAGGTGCAGAGAATCAAGGGTGGTGTCAAGTTTAAGCAGGAAGCAGGACCCAAATGCAGAGGTGCACTTTAAGTAGTCTTTAATGAACTGAAAAGAAACCAAACTTACAGAGTCTCAAAGTAAAACAAAACCAAAGTCCAACTAAAGGTGTCCACGACATATAGCAAAACAGGGAAATAACTGGAACACTGGAGCCAGGGGAAAAAATATCTGGGGGAAGGCCCGGAGGTCTTGCAGGGAGGCATAATAGTTTGGGGGGGGACGACCCGGAGGCCTTGCAGGCAGGCATAACAATTTCTGGGGGGACACCCCGAGGAACACATTGATTGGCCCACCGACTGGCGACGAGGAGCAGGCGTCGGTCGGACCACCGACAGGGAACGTGTTGATCGGGCCTCCGACTGGCGGTGTGGAGCAGGCTTCGGCAAGGATCTCCGACGCAGGAACAGGGGATGGCAGGAGGTTAGCAGGCCTGATGCTAGCCAACGTGGAGGACGGCCGGAGGAACGTAAGCCGCAGGCCTGCCGACGTGGAGACCAGCTGCACACTAGGAACCCTGATGCTAGCCGACAGAAACCACACAATGCAGGGTATAAATCATTAACAATTAAGTCCATAAAGAGTTTACAAGAGTTTTTTCAAACTCCCCAAGAGTTTTAGGTCCTGGACAACCATGACAATAATAGGCATGCCATAGTGCTGACAAGAAAAAAATGTCAATTGTAAAAATATCCCACTTAATTAATTTTTGTATCAGTTTCATTATTCAAAATCTTGTGTGAATTGAGATTTATTTTAAAGAAATTGTCAAGGTTAAAATATATTATTCAGGAGATCAAAGTCCATCAAAGTCAGGGGCCTTTTCTAAGACATGCCATTGGTGCCACTGGAGCCACGAGGGGATCAAAGATTGTCGTATGGCAATAATTTATCATTTCCAAGTAAACTTCAATGAACTTCTGTTGTGTCATGCCATCATGTTCATGTTATTGATCATCCTGGTTTGGGCACTTCACATTTTTTCCTTCTCTATACAACTTACTGTGCAAACGTGAGATCTACATCACAATTAGTACAATGATGTAGATTCCTCTTAGTATTCTCTAATCTTTGGTGTGAATCTGTTGTGGCAAGTTTCCAACCAACAGCAGCACCTTAGAGGTGTGGTTCACCTACTAAATGTCACTGACACAGACTGAGTGCTTGCTCCCATTGTTCACTGCTGCTCACAGTTATTATTGAAAATTAATCAAATCACTATTTCTATATAGTAGGAAGCGCAGAAGGTCATTAACTCACAAAATCATGGCTTTAGTGTTGGGATGATTGCAATGTGATGATCTCGACAGCTGTCATTCCAAATTTGCCTGGCTGGGCACATCAATTACATTACTTAAATTGTGTTAAACCTACTGACTGCTACATGATAACCCTGTGCACAAGCTGTATTATCTTTGTCCCAATTATGCTTTACCCACTGTGGATCATATTGTAATGTAAGTTACTAATAAGTGATTCATAAACAATGATGTGAACAATAAGACAGCAATAGTCAGACCCCTGCAGAGTGTCCTCACATAGTTTATAGTATCCTTTCAGCCTCTGGTTGGACCTTAAAAGCTGTATAGGTTTTTTTTATTTTCCCTACCATTCGATATTAGACAGCCCTAAGTCCCTGAATTAATATTCGTAGGAGCAGCAGGAGATATGCCACAGATAAATTGTTAAAAGTACTCTTACATTGTGATAAGGCTATGGTAAAGGTAAGGTTAGTTCTGTATTTCAGCTCGGTGTGGTGGTACAATCGTCGTTTAGTGTAAAGATAGGAGCTCATCACTCCACTCTATACCATATTGTTTCGTGCAACTTTGTAGTGACAACACTACAGTTAGAATTCCAATTCTAGAAATGTTTGTTTTCTCGTGAAATTCTGTCTGAACTTGTACTCTGCCTCAGCCTTTGCCTTTTTCCATTGTATCCTGTCGCTTCAGTTTCCTTGCCTCGTCTGTTTGCCTGCTCTGCCGCTTCCTGTGAGCCTGCCTGTCCTGCTCCTTCATTCACCTCTCTGGCTCTGGATACAGATTCACAAGACCTGCCCTGCTCCATCAATCATTCTGGCTCAAACCTTGAAAACCCCCACCTTATCAAGTTTGCAATAGATCTACTTTTTAACTTTAGGTCCCAGAGTTCTACTTTAGAGTCTACATTGCATTTAGCTTCACACAGCTCACAATACTCTTCAAGTTGCAAGATGCATTTGTGCTGAGGCTATGTACAGTTGCCACTCTCAATTTAGGATTAAAGGTATCCAAGGATTAGGTGGAAATAGAATGAAACTGAATACATCACACTGTGTATCAACGCTGGCCTCAGTTATGACCAAGTATATAACTTATAGCACTATTCTTTAGAAAGAAGAAATCATAATAGATCCATAAACAGAAACCTTAATGGAGATCCTTTGCCCTGAAACGGTTCAGAAACTGAGAAACAATTGATACTAGGCAGGAAAGGGAAATAGTTGTGGGCTGTAGTAGTTTGACTGTGAGGAAGATGATCCACTAGCCAGTTCTGGACTCCCACCTTATATTTCAGTTTATCATCAACAAAAATGTTCTACACTGTTCAATGTTTTCCATATGTGGTAAACTTCTGACATGACTGAGCAGAGAACATGACTGCACATGATCAACTGAGATCCACTCGTCACTGACTTGGTCTGAGCAGGCATGCAAAGTAAGAAGGAAAATCAAGTGGTCCTTGACAGTAAAATAGCACTGAGCCATTTGATGACCAACTCACCTCCGCTCTCACTTCAGCACAGTCAACATTGCAGCCATACGAGTACTGCATGGGCACACCGCTTTTTAGAAAAAGGGCTATGAAATAATTGGAAACATTGACTTTCAATAACACAATAATTTTAAAGGATGTTGAAAACAATGCAGAATAATCCTACTGTATCACTTTCACACTAATAGCTGGGGTCATTTGATCTGACAACTTATCCATAATTAACCAATGTTTATTCAAATAAAAGGAAATTTACAAGGAATGTTAAGATGACTGTCAGTGGTGTAATGCATGGACATGTTATCCTAAGTAGGTTGGGAATTGTAAGTGTAAAATAAAACCAAAAGATAATCTCAGAACACTGGCCAGTTGTTCTAGCATCTATAATATGGAATCCTCCATCACCTCAAAGCCTGATTTGCAGTGCCCCCAGCATTCCCTTTGCCATACCCAACAACTGGGAAGAGAGTCCTAAAAGGACACGAGGTCAAGCAAAAGGTAGAGCATTCACAAAAGACATCACTAATAGGGGGCATTACACACTTCATCTGCCCCCACGTTGTCTGTCCAGTTAATGTCCAGGCTTTAAGATGAAGAAGGAGGAGAGCAGAAATATTTGAAAATGGTCTAAATATAAATCAGGTATTACAGTGGATGCCACTGTACTGGTCAATGCATCTGCGCTAATTGTGAGCTGGAGTCTATTGTGGGTAAATAACAATGTAATTACTTCCTTAAATGTGGTTACAGCATTATGAGATAGACTGACTATAATGGATATTTTCCCTAAGGCTGTGTTAAATTAAATTATAAGTGTATTAAATGCAGAACTAAAGCTGTTGATGGCAACAACTACATGAATGTTGAAATCACCCACTATAACTATGTCCGTGCTAAACACTAACTCAGATAAAAGTTTTGGGATTCAGACAGAAGCCCATATAAGAATGTAATGGTTCCCATACACTAGATGACTTTGAGAAGAAGACACTGAACAGACTTTTAAAAGACTTCAGTCTGACACCCTCTCACATCTAATTGTCATGATCCCTTGTTTTGATTTCCTGTTTTATTTTGAATTAGTTTTTGTACTTCCTGTTTCCCTGGCTCGTGTCTGTTCACTTTGTTTTTCCTGTGTCTCCTGCCCCTGTGATTGTCTGCACCTGTTCCTAATGGGTCTCACCTGTGTTCTATTTGCCCCGCCCACCGTGTGTGGATTTAGTCTCTGTGCTGCCCTTTGTCAGGTCGTCTGTTGTTTTTCCCCAGTCTGTCCTGTGAAGTCTGCTCCTGTTATGTTCCCTGGTCGGCGTCTGTTGTTTTGCCACAGTTTGTCATTTTGCCCCTGGCTCTAGTTTTTTCAGTTTATCAGTTTGCTACATGTCGTGGACATCTTTAGTTGGATTTAGTTTTTTCGTTTGAAACTTCGTAAGTCTGTTTCCTTTTATATTTATTAAAGACTATGTTAAGTGCACCTCTGCATTTGGGTCCTGCTTTCCTGCTCGTCGTGACACTAATGACAATGTGTAATTAGTCACAGAGTTTTCAGTCGCAGTCAAGAATTTTTCCAAAGACCGGGGATCTTGCATGGTCACTATTTACAAGACTGCAACTAGATTCCTTATTAGATTATTTCCTATCATGCTCCTGGTGGAAGTTTACAGGAAGATAAACTGTTGAACAATCAAGAAGAAACAGCAGCTTTTAGCTACTAGGTGCCCTACTGATTGCAATGGTTTGTACAGAAAATAATCCAAAAAGAAAAAGAAGACGCCGCAGAATGTGGAGACGACTTGCTGCAACATCGCATGGAGACTCCGATGAAGCCTCGGACGCCACAGTTGTGAAACTACCTGGTTGCGCTGTCCCTGTAAACGCAACCAGGTAGTTTAGAAACAACGGAGTCTCCATGCGATGTTGCAGCATGTATTCCCCTACAAGCTTTTCTACTTGTGTGGTTCTTGAAAGAGCTCACCTATTGGTTGTTGACAATGATCACATCACTATCTGTTTAAGCAAAGACTAAAAACTTACAATGATCTCAAACACGGTTGATTTTATCGGAACGTCAAGACTTAAAACATTTCGGATCACCACCTTACACGAAACGATCTAGATTACGGGAGAGCGCCTCAACTCCAGCAAAACTCTTATGATTTTATACCGACATTGGTAATTTGTCTGCGACAGTGAAATCAAGTCGTTTGCCACCTTTTGGGAGTCAATTAGACTCAGTCAGATTCCGAGATATGCTCAATCCAAATACTTAATACTTCTTTTAGTTGAACCCAAGTCTAGAGCTGCAAAGTGGGGGCTGTTATTTATGGAGCTGGAATTATAAGCTACATTAATTTTCTGGATAGAAAATGTGAGTTGATTGCATTATCTTATAATAATAATTAGCAATTTAAACAAAGTAACAAAGTGCTTTATATATGTATGTGTATATATATGTATATATATGTATGTGTATATATGTATACGTGTATGTGTATGTATATATGTATGTGTATATATGTGTATGTATATGTGTATATATGTATGTGTGTATGTATATATGTATGTGTGTATGTATATATGTATGTGTGTATGTATATATGTATGTGTGTATGTATATATGTATGTGTGTATGTATATATGTATGCGTATGTATATATATGTATGCGTATGTATATATATGTATGCATATGTATATATATGTATGTATGTGTGTGTATGTATGTGTATATATGTGTATGTATATGTATGTATGTGTATATATGTGTATATATATGTATGTATGTGTATATATGTGTATATATATGTATGTATATGTATATATGTGTGTATATGTATGCATATGTGTGTATATGTGTATATATGTATATGTATGTGTGTATATGTGTATATGTGTGTGTGTATGTGTATATATATGTATGTGTATATATGTATGTATATGTGTGTGTATATATGTATACATGTGTATGTATGTGTGTGTATATATGTATACATGTGTATGTGTGTGTGTGTGTGTGTGTGTATATATGTATATAAGCCATTTCTAAGAAGCAATAACTTTTTAGATAAGAAATTTTAGAAAAAGGTTGGTAATTGCTAAGAGAGTGGGTCAAGATAGGTCTTTATTTTTTTATTTATCAGGGGTTGTACATTTGCATGTTCAAAAGAAGACGGACAAAATCAGTGACCAAGGAACAGTTAATAATTTTAAGATGGAAGTACTGATAGTAGGAAATAGGTTTTTGATGAGGTTGGAAAGAATAACAATTTGGGAGGATGATTGAAGTTGAGAGATTAAATAAAAGTTTTCCACTAATTCAGGTCTTGATTCAGTATGAGATGCGAAGACTTTCTGAACAGAATCAATAACATTGAATTATACCTTTGAGTTAAGGACATTCCTCAGTCAAACCTGAAAAATAGACTGACATTGTGGCTTTAACAGCAGCCTAGCAGCAGACCATGTGGCTTTTTTAGGACGTCAAAGTAGACTTGTAAATTATTAACCTGCCATTTACATTTGGCTTTCCTGCATTTTCTCTTAAGGGGCCCCAAGTATGCTCATTTAGCCATAGGGAAGGATTCCACCTTTTGTGTCTGAGAGGCAGATATTGTTGAATGAATCTGCCAAGGCATCAGGGCCCTGTTGTTCTATAAAGGAGCCTGCAGTTAGGTGTCAGAGGAAGCTTCACAGAATTTCCAGGCAGATTCAATAGGAACAAGATGTTGCAGGGCAGTGCACAGGGCTTGTGAGTGGGTGGAAATATATGTACATGAAAAACAGCTTTGTGGTCTGAAACGGAAGTCAACAAGAGTCACTTTTAAGATATATGAGATAACCACTAGTTAGAACCATATCCATAGTTTGGCCTTTTGGATGTGCGCAACATTTACAATTAAGATTCAATATAAAAGATTCCATAAGATCCAGGGAATCATGTATAAGGGGATTATTTAAAAAAAATCCATATGTATATCAAAATTATCAAGATGACAACTCTTTATTTTGGTTCAACAAGAGAGAAGACAACTGGATTAAAAAATTGGGCCTATGGGGTCTGTACACGAGTATCTAGAGGAACTGGACCATAAAAAAAGGAAAATATGCTGAAGAGCACATTTTAAATTATTATTTTTACAACAACAGTGATCCTACTACTACCCCAGGGGAGATGGCAATACAGAAGATTCTGTAGTAGTTAGAAACTCCATACAAATAAAGGACTTATTGTAAAGGGATCAGCCATTTGACAGACCACACTTTAGTGTAGCAGATGACAGAAGTGTGAGTTGAGCAAACGATTAGCAGAACACAGCAAGGCACTACAGAAAATCACACATTTATAAATAAATGGAGCATCTCACCCATTCGAGCCACTACAAGTTGAAAGCTACAGTTGTTACCGATTTAAGATTTAATGTTGCACCCAATGTGCTGAGACAGACAACAGAGAGGAGGAGATAAAAGCAAAATGTCTGTTTGCACAATGGAGGATGAAAAGACAACTGAAACAACTGGCTTGGTGTCAGAGTGACTGGTTTGTGTGAAGTACTAAGCAGAGTTGGAGGAGCTGTGTGGTTGACTGCTTGTTGCTGGAGTGCTGAGATAGTTTGAGGCGGTGGTATGGAGGCTGAGCGTGGCTAGCACAAAGATGAAAGAAGAAATTCACTATGGTGAACAACATTTTGACAGAATAGTAATGACTGAACCGGTCCTTAAATACTGCAGGTATTAGGAAAGGCTGGTTACTTGACTCTGAACAGATGAGAAGTAGCGTTGGAAGGAGAACCAGGAGACCAGAGACCACTTCCTGCCAGGTACACAGACTGACAGGCTCGGCAACCAGAAGAGAAACACTTGGGTCAGTCATACCAGATACCAGATTCCTCAAATAAGAAAATACTCCTAACAGTAGTGTAATGAAATGATATGAAACCATTGGACGCCATGAAGGTAGGAAATCATTTTGCTGTGATATAGCATGTTAAGATATGCACATTATGTGAGTTGTGGTTACCATTATGTGAGTGAGGTTTAGTGAAGAAGGACTTTGAAACTGCGAAACCATCATTATGGCCATTCAACAATAAAGCTTGTTGCATGTAATAACTGGTTTTATAATGAAGGCTCAATTCTTACCCATACAAGTAAAAACATCCGAGTCCACCATCCACCACAAACGCAGTGGATTAAAGATGGGATGGGAGATGAACCTCTTCATCAGCCAGCGCTCACCATAAACACTGTAGTTTCAGTGCAGTTGAAAAGAACTAGTCTGTAAGCTGTTGTTCAACCATGTCTGTCAACAAAAGAGTTCCTGTTTCGAGTAGCTACACCCGATAACCCTCCTCCTGACTGCATACCACTGCCTCTCTGACATCTTCTGACAGCCTCTCTAGAGATGCAATCATGTGGCTCTGAAACTCAGGAAAACGGATGATTAATTGTCTGAAGCATTTAGAGTTAGAGAGAGAAGACAGGCCTGTATTTATACCTCTGCACGATGGATGTGATTATTTGTTTTGAAATATTATGAAAACCACCAAAACTGATGGACATAGGATACTGGAGTGAAGGGCGTTTAACCCAGAACTTACAAACTGAATGTACTGTATCTTGTCCCCTCAACCCTAATTCTGCCCATCAGATCATGTTAGATTTGTTAATACTTATACATAATGTGTAAGCAACATTGAAATGTTGTATAATAGCTAATGTATGGCAGCACGTTGCTGCTATGACAGAAGAATAAAAACAGATCAGTATCACGTTATAACCTGAAAACCTATTATAATAACATGAAACATCATGTTTGAAACTGAGTGCGGATGGAGAACGGGATAGTCCTAAATTGAGGAATAGGATATGGCTCATTTACAATATTTGTTTTATTTTCTAATAGAAAAGAATGCTACAGAATCTGTCACAGCAAATCTAACCAGATGTTTTAACATTACCAGAGGACCAAGACAAGTTAGTAGATCATGGTGCTGATGATCTCACCTTCCTCTTGGATCACTTCTCCCCGTCATTACAAGACAACTTAGTAGACCACACCAACAATATTATGTAGCTGTTCAAATAATACTGTTTAAACTCAAATTGATTGCCTCCTCCCATTACCTGTCTTAACTTCAGAAGTGAGTTTGTGGCCATGAAGATGCGGATCTCCAGGATGGTCAAGGACAAGTACTACCTGAGCCTTTGGCAGCTGATGTTGACTAGAGCCATACTGCTTGTAGTACAAGGTTTTTGTGGTTTTTGGAAACATTTTGTTCATTGTAAAATATTTTAGCAAGTACATCCCAAGTTTAAATGTGTTTTTGCATGTGTTTCTTCCATATAATGCTGGTCTTCCCAGTGTCCTCTGCTGTTTGTGAAAGGGGGTTCTCGTCACAGAAGATAATTAAGTTTGATACATGAGCATCTCTTGATACCGACACAGGGGAGGACTTGATTCGGATCAGTGTAGAGGGGCTGGTGTGGGGGACTTTGATGCAAGAGAGTGCGGCAGGCAAAGGGCAAGATGATCACACTACAGGTGCTGGCCATCTGAGGGGCTTGGGCCAACACAGGAGGATATTCTGTGAGGAACCATTTGAGTTTGTCAAGCACTTTAAACCTCAGCACTACCTGCACTATATTTTTATTTGTGAGGAAAATATCAAAAACTAATCACGACCATCATTTTCATTTTTATGTCCTGTTATGTCCTGTTCGTGATGAGAAGAGGTCTTTGCCTTCCTTACCTATGTGACTGTTGGGACTCCACCTACAAGGGATGAAACTAGGGCCTGCGAAAGACTGGGTCATGAGGTTTGGACTCAAATGCACAACTCTGGTCTTGGAGTACGAAAAAGAGTCTTTAATGACAAAAAGCAGGTCGGTACATGAGAAGTACAGTACAAATACAAATAACCTCCCCCCCAACACACACACAGGTCATGTACTCATTGTTGTCTGTGGGAACTCATCAACAAAATATAGTTTTAAAAGTAATAGGTAATAGTAAAAGTGTTTTGAAGAAACTTGTCAGATTCAAAAAAAGCTGTGTACGCTGAGTGATCCACCTCTCAAGCACAGACAGGGGCTTCAATGTACTTGAATGTTAACATTATTCTTAACAGGTAAAATTTTCAAATGTCCAACAGTAACCTCCAAAATAAAGCAGCCAGATAAATGCATCGTTATTGATTACATATTTCACCTCACACATCCAGTTTGTCAAGCTGCTGTTCAGATTGTCTCAACCACCTATTTTCAGGAGTGCATTCATCTCCCCAAAGTTAGCCCTCTGCCCTTTCATTGAAGCCGGGAAAGATGAATGCTCTCTGGCCTAAACTATGCTTAACTCATAGCAGCTTTTAGAGACCAGTTTACTGTCCATTCCAGTGGTTATTTCTGGGAAGGAAGTGTATGTCCACAGCAGTTCTAGAGCTGGCGCACAGGCATGTGCCACTGGTCGTCGTGCCAGTACACCTAAAGGTGTAAACAGAACCGCAACTTTGTTAACACAAACATCCTTCTGAGTCCTGCATCATCCAGTCCTCTGGTTCTCTTCTTGAGTTGTATGAAATGCATCCAGCAAGCTTTCTTGTTGTTGGCTTTCTGTCCTCGTACAAAAAAGGAACTAGGATTAATGTAGGACATGTTGTGTGGCTAACAAGTTACACCAGATATGGAAAACGTAAACTTACACTTACATATTGTTGCTCCATGCGTGAGAGGCATTCTTCGTGTACACCTCGATTCTGTAAAAGTCGTAACAGTGGTATATCACTTCCACCTCCCTCCCAGGCCCACTTATCACGTTATCATGTGAAAAGTTTATTGTTGGAACAATAAAATATTCATGTAATAACTTTCACATTATAACAATACACTTTTCACAGTATAACATGAAACTGATCCATTTTTATTTTTTATGCTGTGGCAGCAATACGCTTCTGTACTAATTTTGTTATATTTTGTAATTTGATCTGATCAATCTGCCTATACTTTCAGACCCCTGCACAATAGATGTGATTGTCCGTTTTGGAAAAAACTGCCCTAGCGATTATATTAATTGTCAGATAAATATAGTGCAGCAGAAAATAGAATATTTTTAAGTAAAAAAAATAGCATGAGAGGAAAATAATAAAGTACTAGTATCTCAAAACTGTACTTAAATACTTAGTTACCACTAATTCAAATTTAAGGAGTGAAGTCAATGTGTATACTTCAGTCATAGTTTTATGTTTTCAACATACACCGAACAGGAAGTTGGAAAAGCCCAGCAGCTTGTTTGAGGGCTGCTCACAGACTCAGTGCTACAAGCAGGCCCCATGGGGGGGCCTGTTCAGACTGCTGTGCTGAAAGCAAGAGAACTGTCCCAGGTCTACTTGATAAAGTGGTAGATGTTCATATGCAGAGGAAGGCCAGGAGAAATAATTTGGTTTATGTTAAGTCTTGCTGTGTCAAAAGTTTGTGAAAGGTTGAGTGTTGTAGCAGGTGTAACTTTTGGTTAGATTTTTTATTTTCAGTCTGCATTTCCCATTTTATTTTGACATGTACTAACATTCCTGTAATTTCTGACTTTTTGTTTATGACCCAAACGCTTGAGTCTTAGCTGCCTGCCAGTTTCACAGCAGGCTTCATAATAAATTCAAACCTGATCAATAGATATCAGTGTCTGTATAATGCAGTGTCTACTATAATAGTGGCCATACAATGTGTAGTTGAGTGTTAGGCCATCTGGAGACTGATCTCCTGTAAAAAAAACAAACTGCCCCATAATTTGTCCATGTCAGCAGCTTATTATGACCCCCTAGTTACATTTCATTGTTGGGCGACCTCTAGCAGCCGTCGTAATTATGACGGAGCGAGAAAATTTAAATGAAAAGTCCTCAAGTAAGTGTGTATTACACAAACATCAATCCATTTTTGTGCCCAAATCGAACCAACCTGTGACCAATCCACGACATGAACAGCATGTTACTTTGTAACCATGATGAAGGTCTGGTACACCTGCAGAGGGAACAATCGTATGGGTCATATTGGAGGGTAGGGATTGGTTTGGTTAATGTATGGGTAGATGATCAGCTCTTCTGCCTTAGTTACACGTCACATAAATTGATGTGTCTTTTGGTTAGAAAGAAGGTTTCCTGGGGTGTACAGAGAGGTTCATTTCCCCTCAGTGCTGTCATTTTGTTGGAGTCCAGCCAGAAACAGCTCCATCTGAGGACATTACAGCAAGACTTTATCAAGGCCAAATGCATACAACCAACAGAACGACCATATTGAACGACAGTGGTTATTGGTGGGCATCAGTGACAACTATCTGTACCAGTCCCCTCCCTTTTATATAATCCACTATCGTCTCCCTTGCTATTAAACCGCCTGCCCCAGCGGTGATCTCATCACCACAGACTAATAGTGCAATCTTCGCAAGCAGGGTCCAATATCAAGGAGAGCCCAGTTATAATCATGTAAAATCCATTACCGGTTGCCTCATTTGTCACTGACCAACAAGATTGGACAAATCAGTGTAGTGGTGAAAATGATATCAACTAACCGTGGTTTAACGAATTATAGGCTGAATACAGTTGGAGGCTTCTCATTATGTACTTCACATGAATGAAAGGAAGGCAGTGCAGCTCCAGCAGCCATTTCCTATTACTGAAGCTGCCAGCCTGTTGAGACTATTATTCGTGCAGAGTAAAGAGTGCATCCAGAAATTAGATGGATGTTCACAGAGTTTTTGTGTTTAAAAAATGTTGATCGTCTTCGGGAAAGAAACAGACAGGCCCCATTGTCAGATATATAGTGGTATTTATCGTGTTATGGAATTAGAATAGACTCTCATCATATAATTGATTACAGGTTGGGTTAAAGATTGGATATATTGTAACTATGTGTATTGTTCTTAGATAAATATTCATCATATTCACAGCTAAATTTAATTTAATTCCCTAATTATGTTACAGTGTAAGTAAAAATCCTTCCGCAATCACAAAATTGTCTATCAGTTGATACTTTGAAATTGAGCTCAGTTGTCACAGGGTTGATCCATGCCCTTTAAAATAAGCTGCATGCTTTTCATTTCAACCAAGGAAGTTATGTTTTCACTCATGTCATGTTTGTTTTTAGGTTGGTTGGTTTGCTTGTATGTCAGCAAGAGTCTGCAAAAATTACAACAAATTTCAATGAAATTTGGAAGGATGGGACACCGGCCTCTATAAGAACCCATTAATTACTGCTGCAGTTCCGGAGAAAAGGGCATATCCAGGATTTTTTTATCACTGTCTTTAACATTATTTTAAAGTTTTTTGACATTTTCACAGATTTCCTTGGGAATAATGCATGAATGTTGATCAAGTAGCAACCCACCGGGACGTCACCCATTTTTCAGAGCTCGTTTACTGCGCACCCACCTACACCTGCAACCATGCACCGATTGGATGTTACCAGCTGTCAATAACGCTGTATCCACGCTCTAATGCATGCTGTGCTTTATCCTCTTTTCTTTAGAAGCCACAATTTACAAAAAGAACATCATGCTGAATTTGAGAAGACTTGGAACTATAGATTGAACCATGAACTCCTCAGGAAAATGTTTACTGACGTTATAAATCAATTGAGAGTAATTTTCTCATAGACTTTTTTTTTAACCAGTGGAGTCGCCCCCCTGCTGCTGATTCCAGAGAATACAGGCCTCAGGCACTTCCACATTGGCTTCATTTTCCGGACCTAGTGACTACGTTCATTTTAATATATAGTTTATGATCTTGATGAAAAATATTTAGGGGACTGGTGTGTGTGTGTGTGTGTGTGTGTGTGTGTGTGTGTCTACTAAACACGCATGGAGTTTCACCAAATTTGGTGGAGATATTACAGAAAATGGTAAAAGCTTAAAGAAGTTTTAACGGGCCTCCACTGTGGGATTTCTCCCAATGCTGATGATGGTCAATCTGAGTGTGAGAGTGAGTGAGAGCGACAGTGGGGCAACAAATGTCTACGATGAAGACACCAAGTTGGAGATCTTTTACGTTGCAAAAAACAAATTAGTATCATAATGAACAAATACAGTATATATTTAGTGTATATCATGAATACAACATGTTTGAAGGGTATGGATCGCCCCTCCAAGACTTTTCATTCACACATCTAACATACTCAAACGTGGGGTAGGCGATTTTGGAAATACCAAAACATAGCGTTAGCTAACTTACCTAGTGTTCTACAGTGTAGCTAACTTGGCGTTGACAGCTTAAAGGTCCCAAATTTCACATTTCCCAAGTTTCCTTTTTATTTTGGTATCCATGAGATGATACTTTTGTGGTTTTAACTATCTAAATGTAACTTTACATCTTCTCTCTAATAAAACTCTCTGGAGTTTTGCAGTCCGCAGTGTTGCTGTGTCCGAACACTGCACACCTCCAGCACATTCACTTTGGCTGCTAGACCGTTCAGGGCGATTGGCACCGAGCTAGTGAGTCTGAATGCTAAAAACCCTAAAAACTATTATGATAAATTTTTTTAAAAAACATTATTTTTTTATGAATATTATTGAGAGAGAATCAGAATTACAAGTGCAAACTAAACAAATACAATTTTTGCTGGTTCACAGTTTTCCAGAATTCGTGCTGTGGTGTCCGCCATGAAGGAAATCAAGTATGGGTCAGCTATAGATTTGGCGCTCACTATTCATAAAGGACAACCCCATATTATCAAGTCTACCTTTATTTCTATTTCTTACTCTGCCTGTGATTGTCTCATGCACTGAAAGCTTTTTCTCAAAGCTGAAACTACTTAAAACACTTAAAACAAAACTGTCAGCACTGGCCATCCTGAGCCAAAGATGTGGGTCTATATACTCACCTGGAAAATGTAAGATGCTGTAGTCCTGTTGCTAGGATGAGCATGTATTCAAAAAACAAGTGACTTAAATTAAGCCTTAAAAAGAAACCATATATTCAATGTACAGTTGTGCAACAATTTGGTAGAGAGGGAAGATGAGCTATTTTATACTAACTATGATCATCAAATCCTTCACTCTGTGACGATGAGTAATGAAGAGTCAAAGTACCCTGGACAGCTCCGGCGATCACGGCCGTTTACAGGACCAGGACCATCACTGCAGTTGCGACACTTGTAATGTTACAACGCACCAACCGCTTAAAATGTGCTGAATACAACTCACTCCACAGTCTGTGTCCAGTGCTCTGAAGTGGTATATTAAATTCTGCTGTGTGTTTGAAATGGTGAGCATCCTCGCTTCAGTTTGAAATTCACCTGCTCTGTGTTGCGGGAAAAGGGCCCATTCAGGGTCAACTGCATGCTGATTATGAAAGAACAAAGGCATATGCTGTTTTAGCTACTATTCCAAATTGATTGCCAACTATGTCAATAATGACTGACAGAATAATGAGATATTGTTGGCAGCTACTGATAATAATGTGATAATAATCCTCTGTCATCACCGTCAATCATCTGTCTTCACCCACTAAGCACTCTTCTGTTCTCGTTTCCTTTCTCTCTCCCTCCTGCTCATGAGGAACTTGAGCCCAAAACAGCACGTACTTTTAGGCCACATCAAGCAGTCGAAGGATAAAAAGTGATTTCCTGTTTAGTTTTTTTCTTCCCTAGTGTGTGCAAACCCAAACCAAAAATGGTTTCATCCTATCAACAAGTATAGTAGTCAAGTGTATCCCAAGCTTGATATTTCCTCTTCCAATCCAGAAGACAGAACTGCAGAATACAGTTGGGCATAATAGTTTGTCATCTACATTTCATGACAGAGTTAAAAAAAATGAGAATGACACTAAAATTGAAAGGAAATGGTTACAAAAGGCTGTTGCTCTTAAGACAACTACAAATGATGCTCCAACCGCCTTCTGCCTTTGAAACAAAAGCTGAGACAAGATTGAGGATGGGGAAGAAAAGGTTAAGGGGGAGAAAGAAGTAGGAAGAAAAGAGAAGGGAAAAAAAGGAGAAACAAACAATTTTAAAGTATTTATCGTCGCTCCTGTCTCTATACTGAATTATATGTTTTGCTTTGTGTTACGCGATAGATTTTCATTCAAAGCTATCTTGTCTTCATCAGGACGGTGTCTGAGGCTGTTTCAGTTTCGTGATACACAGCACATAAATCAGTCTACAGTATGATACCAAATAAAACAAACAAAAGAGCATTACTTAATCGTCTTTTACTTTTAAAATGATAAAAAGAATAATAATATAATAATGGTAATCAGTGGGCTGTATAATGAAACTGAAAACAACCTGATGAAAGCCTAAAATGTTTTTTTGAATAGAGCATATGTCCTGTGCACAAGTTGTTTAATGTTGTTCTGACTTTTGTATTTCTGTTTCATTGGGTTAAAGTGGACCATGGTTTGCACATCATCACTGTCTAATTAATTGAACACAAACTATTAAATTTAGCAAGAACTGAGACAGATGATTAAAAAATCTACTGCTGATCATTGAAGACATAAAACCAACAAATACAAATGTTGGTACTCAATGTCTTTCCATCTGAAGCAGAATAACCCATTTCAAGAAGTCACTCTAGGCTGTGGGAGACTGATGGGTAGCTATCACTGTTATTTGAACAAATTGGAGACCGAACAGTCAACAAATTCAAGTAATCTGCCGATTAATTGGTGGAAGAAAATATAGGCACTGCAACCGTTATATTCCTGTTTTAACGCAGCCTCTGACTCGCTCCCCTTCTGTCCTGGCTCCTTCACTCTCTCCACTAAAACAAAAAAGCCTAGTTTGTCCCACTAGCAGCTACAGTCAACAACTCCAATTGGTTCTTGTTTACATATGTGGTTCAGTTGGCTTGTTTCAACTGAACCACATAGGGGGAATTATTTAATGTTAGACTTAAAACTTTCTTCTTTGACAAAGCTTTTAGCGACTCAGACGAGTCCTGAACATCTCTTAGCTATGATGCAATAGCTAAGAGATAGTCTTGTGCAATATCAACAAATGTCATTTATTTTGTGACAAGAGCAGCTTTGAAAATAAAACTTTTCACCTATACATTGAATATCACAATCAATGTTCAGTCTCCATTACATTACAACTTTGATACATTAACAGATAAATGAATACAACTGCTTATCTTTCATTTAAACCCAGACATAAAGAATGTGCCCTATCGCCCACATCAGGCCTGTCCCTCAGATGGCCAAAATAAATTCAGTGTTTTTGGATTGTATTAGTATCCATACAGCTGTATGCAACTGTTGGCTACAGTGTAACATTTTTTCCTTTGATCACCAAGGCCTAGAAAAACATATTTGAAAAGCGGAAATCGTTCTCAGTGACTTAGGTTGAGATCTGATGATCATGTGTTCTTAAATCGCATGCTCAAGATTACACTAGCCACACATTACATAATGAATTTTTGAACATGATGGCAAACTCCTTCGTCAGAGATATACCCACTGAAAACCGATCACAACCAGTTTCAATACTCCATATAACTCGAACACAGGATGTTACTGAGCCCGAACAGGAATCAATCTGCCTTTGCTACACTGACAGCTATCTAGTTCCTCGTGAAGAATTTGTTTGGTTATATGAAGTGTCGTTCACATAAGGACAAAACCTAGAAGTATAGCCAAAGACGTGCTACTTTTTTTGAATTTGTCTCTCGATGGGAACAGCAGATATGTCCGGAAGATTTGCTGTCGCATAGGCCTATCTGACACAAGAGTGAGCCCTGGCACTGTTCCTACACTGTGGTCCTCACTGTGTTCATTTGATAACACAGGCAGCGCATGCAGCATCTTGCGTAGTCCGTGATGCACTGTGCATGTGTTTGGACCTTAAGGAAAGTTCAAGACCATCCTCCGGTCCATTGCAACATCTGAAATTGGATCCTTCACTACACTTAAGCAACTGTGTCCCACACAGTGGACTGTGAGCGCTGCAGCAGTTCATTCAGTCCTCAATATATATATCCGCAAGCGGTTCCGAGGTATAATGGAAAGCAGCATTAAATACGGAGGTGAGCGTGGTTATGGCTCTCAGCTGAAGAGGGGCAGTGCGGAGCTGGCTGTTAGGTATCAGTTCTATTTTCGGACCAAGTTGAGCAGACAGATTTCGTAGAGAAGGAAGGAACAGATTTATTAATGAATGACTCAAAAACTGAATGGAGGATCTGGCGGGTTCTTGAATCTTGATCCAAATTCTGCAGGCATGAAGGAAACGACACATCCATGTGGGTGTGGTTCCCTGGTCACATAGTCAGGCAAGCAGAGAGGAGCCACAAAGCAACAAGCAGTTTTAGCAAGTAAGTGCTTCAGAAGTTCAAGAATGTGCTTGTAACTGGAAAAAAATGATGTCATTGTGGACCTATATCCAGAGATAAACAGGAGGCTGTTGGACGTGCAGTTGGTCATGTTCAAATCAAAGTACACCTACAAATCAAGCACAGAAACTGCACACATCTAAGACACATGCTGCCTGAAGTCAGATGCCTTTTAATAAGGTGGCAACCTTGTGAGGCTGCTGTTGTTTCTTCCAACATCTGCTGAAGATGAGAGGAGCTTCAGTGCACCAAGAAGGCTAAAGACTTGGCTTTAAAACAGCATGCAGCAGAAACGCGTAAACAATGTGGCAGTTTGTCACATAAATTAAGAAAGAGTTGAAAAATTGTGAGCGAAAATCATTGGCGCCAGCGTCGACTTCAAGCCTTCAGAGATCACTGCGCACTTTGATTCCAAAGACATTGACCGATATATTGCAAAACTTGACAGATTGAACATTACTGACCCTTATAATGCCCCCGGAGTGCTTTTCACATCTCTTTAAACAGCCACCAGAAACGGACAACGTTACGGACGCTTTTGGGTCCCACTGGCCACTAAATTTTCCTTTATTCCAATTGCAATAGCTATTCTTAAATCCACAAAGTAACATCTAATCGACAGAAATGACAAGAACCCTGTGTATGTGCTTTGTTTTTATGTTGTCGGTTTCCTTTTTTTTTATGATAGCCTGGCATAGCCAGACTAATACTCAAATGTGTTTCAGTCTAGGACCTCTCTTCATTTTTTTGATTTTCAAGAGGCGTTATCAACGGACGCAAACCAAAATGCCTCCAGACGCATTGTCAAGACCTACAACCAGGGAGAGCAAAGAATCATGTGACGTCTGTTGAGCAACACAAACATTTCAACAGACTAATGCAGAGAGGGGATGTCTTTTATGACGATTACACAATGTCCGTGAACAAGTGTTGTCGGAGAAATGTGAAAATATAAGGTATTAGTAGTCAAATGCTCGTTCGTTAGCAGCAGCCTTGGTTTTTTATAAAAGTCGCTTCTCCTCTCCTCCCATGATGTAAACCCCGTCCATTATCAGATAATCAGTTTTGATTGGAACATCAAGATTTTTGCCAGAGGGAATTCCCTTTCCAATAGAAGGGATCCATACTGTATTGTGGCAGAGAAAATGAAATGTGCTCCCAGAATTCGTCTGGGTTCCAGGCTATGTCATTGCTGCAAGCCTTTTTGACCTTTAAACAAAAAATTCCGTACTCAAGTAGTACTCAAATTATTTAATGAAATTTGAGTCGGTACTCTAGACTGACAATGTGCTCTTTTAATTGTTATTATCGCAGCATAACTCAAAATACAAGCATGGTTTGCACTTTTTTGCCCTCTCTAGATCCCCCTGTATTAAGTAATTTTAGACCCAGCTAATTTTTTTTGTTTCTACGGTAAGATTCAAGTCATTCAACGATTGAAATGCTTACATAACATGTCATAAATTACATTTAACCTGTTCTGACCACATGTGTTTAACAAATTGATATAACACACATAAGGTAAATATTAGGGATGTGCGATACATATCGGGCCGATAGTGGGAATTGTATACTATAATTTACCTATCAGATGACAAAATTATAGCCAATATAGTCCTGCATTAAGATAAAATTATATTTTTCCCCGGCGTGCATCTAGTCCAGCTTTGGCAAAACCGCGGCTCACAAGCGGCATGCGGCTCTCTGGCCTCTCCTGTGTGGCTTGTGTGTGTGTTTAGCCTCGTTAGGAACCGTTAGCAGAGCAGCTCTCAGTCTGCAGCCTCATGAAAGGTTTTTGGTTTGTTGATTTGGGAAAATGTGAACGCCAACTACGTGCCTTTTGCCAATGTTTTGTAGGCAGAAGCAGACACAGGCTTTTCTTTATGCCTTTATTTTTGATTCAATTACTTTAATACAGTGTTTCATAGATCATACGTCTGATTTGAGATTATCAGTGCATTAAATTCATTTTGAATTGATATGCAGAATATTTTATATGCTTTGTTATGTGAAAACCAAAGTACAGAAAAACCTTCCTCACACAAAATAAATGAACAGTTTAAGTTAGTACCTTTGGGTCAGAACTGTTCTTTGTTTTTACAATAGGGATGTCAAATGTTTGGGATAGGGAGTTAAATAATCCATTTTAGCTCACTTCATCTGAGCCTTTTTTTCCCTCAGATGTGCATAAACTACAGTTATGAACTTATTTTTAATATACAAAAATTCACAATTATCGGTGTCGGCTGAAATAAATCCATATTGTGCACCCCTAGTAAATATTATTGTGACATATGTCACTTTGGGTTTTTAGCCTTCAAATAGTCACAATAAGAGAATAATATAATGATCTGCTCAGTTAATTTAACTGATTCAACTATATTGAACTAATATATTTTGTATTGTTCAATTCAAAGCATATTGAACCAAATGTAAACAAACATGTCTCCAGCAGGGCCCTATTAATGGTTCCAAAATACGGGCCCCTCAGTTGTGGAAATCCCTGCATGGAAAACTCAGGCCGGCAAACTCAGTGTCCTCTTTTAAATCGCGTCTTAAGACTCACTTTTATCGCATGTATTGTTTTAATTATCTTAACTATTTTATCTTGTTTACATCTTAAGTTCTGTGTCTTATTTGTTTTATTATGTTTTATTGTTTTATCATATGTTTTATTGTAAAGCACCTTGTAACCTTGTTTTGAAAGATGCTATACCAATAGTTATTATTATTAATGTTTACAAACAATATAATTGTTAACAGAACTCACTTAGCTTACAATCTGATATCATCGACTCAGTGTTTGAGGCGCGTTCCTGAAGTCCGTGAGTCAAACCGTCAAGTGCACAAGGGTGACTTTGCTGACTTTTTTTTAGCCCTTTATGCCTTCTTTCTGTAAGTTAGCCAAAAGGAGTAGAAGTATTACATTAATTATTTAGCAAATTACCTCTCGTCCACTCTGTAAGGCAAAACCCTGGGACATGTTCAAGTCCAGTCGGTTCCTTAAGTGCCTTGACCTTGGAGAAAGTAAAATACGGAAAATAAAAAGTCCTGAGCCAGTGTTGGGCCATTGATTATCTCATAGTAATATCTTCAGCCAAACAACTATTTTGTCACATTACACATTGGGATTCATAGTGATTAATATGAGTGGACAGGAGCGACAGCACATTCTCAATGTGACAACCGTTTACTTTCAGTTTCGTAGCCTAAATTTATGTTTTTATTTCCAATTATTTTTCACTGTGTACTCCATGTTTATGAATCAACCCAATAAGAATGCACAGGACCAAGTCGCCTGTAAGATGCGCTTTTTGTAGTCCATCTTCGGAAATTTGTATATGACCACAGCAGACGCACATCAATAAATTCTGCCGTCGCATGATGACAGTATAGTGCCAGTCGTGTCGGATTCTCTGAGCAGTGCTGTCAGCTTTTCCTAAGTCCTATCAGTCCTCCTTTTAACCTTTCCTTGACCTCATAACGTTTTCCATTGAGGTCAAGGAATAATAGATAGGAAGGACAATTCGACCGGACCCATGCATGCTCCTCTGTCTGGCAGTGGCCATGACCAGCCACCTCTCCTCATTAGAAAGGTTCCGGTTCAGGTTCAAGCGCAGCGCTCAATTTACTTTGGGTATGTTTTCGGACTGGCAATTTTGACCAATTGTACATGAACCTCAACGGTACATTCACACGGGACATGACATGAAGTAGATTACATACAAAGTAAATACAAAGATGCGAGTAGACGCAAAATTTGAGTACCTCATCAGGCACCGCAGATCACTTAAATGGCGCGACGCGGAGACGATTTGTATCATTCACTTCAATCGCTCAAGTTTAAATATTTGAACTCAAGCTTAATATTTGTGTGATGCGTTGTCACAAATGCCAATTAGCATTGAGAACCTCCCGTCGTATGCTGATACTGTCGCCAGACGTCCTGACGACGTGTCAGGGTAAAACTATTGTCACCCAAAGCTTTTTGACACAAGTTGCTATTTGTGTCGTTACATGTGATTTCACCATTTGGCTGACCAAGAAACTGGGCTGGTATCAAAGCAGGGCCCTACCTCTCCACAATGAGCCTCATGAGCTGTATGGCTTTGTCCTCTTTTTCTTCACCATGTGCAGTTACAGTATTGCCGGTATACAGTATTACTACTGCTCTCTGTGGGGTTTCTCGTGGTGTCCTGGCAGTAAGGCGCAGCTTCCATCCATCATGCCACAGTTGTAAAGCGATTTCTTTTTTTCCTGTCAACTTTTTGACAGAGTTAAGCCATCTGAGGCATCTGAATAAACAACTCAAAGACCTGAAATTCAAATGTTACACTAAGTGGGACATGACACGGAATTTTCACCGGATGAATTGGACGAATGAAAACATTGGAGAAAAACAGGTAATCAAAACATCCTCCAGTTAAGGGTAGGATACATGTCAAAAACTCGCACGGACTTTCTTCACATCAGATTTCTTCAGATGTCTTCAACTGAGACCTTATTTTTGATAATATTATTAAAACTACTGGAAAGAAAGGAATTTCTTTGATTATTATATTCATCGAGGCATATAATGGAAATAGTAACAGCAAACTGATTCATTCATCTTTACAATAGGAGATTGATCTTTCCACAGTGTATATTAAATGAAATCGGGAGGAAAAGAAGCTATTGTGATATTAACGAAAGAAGACTGGTTAAACATGTGTAGGACACAGTCTCCACCTCAAGGTCAGACCTGTGGAGGGCATTCACTTTGAAAAATGCAAGATATGAAAAAAAAATCTCAAAAGATAAAAATCACATTTACTTATAGATCACTCACTTAAATGACTCCGTGTCTGTGCAGCAGACTGTGTATTTACATTGAAAGTCCTGAGGGATGGTTTCACCTCCTCTGCTTTGTTTTACATAGTTTCATGTGTGAAAGACAAATGAGCCAAGCCTCGTCCCACATGAGCCGCACAAACAAAGCACATTTACTGTTTCTGTGCGACCACTGCGACCTCCTCATCCTGTGATTCAACTGCCCTGCACGACAAGTCCTCGAACTCATACATCGAACAGTGTCATGTGTGGTAAAAGTCCCCATATTTATCGTTTCCTAAAGCACCTCTACCAGTGACAGGAGGTTTACCACAAATTCGCCTTAGAGCAGTTTTAGCCTTTATTTGCTTTTCCAACACATGGTTAATGAGCTTGTCAAGGTAAGGGTGATAGTTAGAGTGACATGGCAGAGAATCAGCATGATAACTTTACAGAATATAAGGAAATCCATTTAAATACACAAACTTGACGGACTCACCCGGTCTAACGCTGACGTTTGTACTACCGCTAGAGATCTGCAGTCTTTAAAAAGCCCACATCATTCGTAACTGCTGCTGTTCTGTTGTGGATCTGTAATAAGCAAACCCCATTCATTTCAATACAACAGATGGAAATATGAAGAGCTGGGAAATGAATGTGGCATTGGTAAATATACATTCCCTGAAATAAATGAAATCATTGTGAAAAACATCATGTTTAATATGAAACCCTATTTATTTATTGAACTTAACTCATTTATATATTCATATTTACATGCATTAATATATGTAGATATCAATTGCCCTGTTTACTTATTTTAGGATCAATTTTATCATCATGTTTACTAATTTCATAAATAAAGACATTACTACGATAAATACAACCTTTACTACAATAATCAAAACTAAAATGTCCTATAATCATAGGTTGAGGTGCAGGTCTGTACCGGTCAGTGTGGCTGCCGCTATTTTTGGTCAATGACACAGAGTGTATAGCAGGATGGCTCTGGACATGTGCAGCTTATCTCCTACTGTATGTGTCATGACTGTGGGCTGCTCTCATGTCATACATTCTGTTATATGACGAAAAACAACTTCTCATTTCTCATTAAGTGATGTCTCAGATTTGGAATATATATATATATATATATATATATAAACACCATGTTCTATAACATCTGGCAGTAATAGCCTTTGTAAGAGACACACAGAGAGAGAGGAGGCTGTGTGTGGGTGTTTCTGTTCTGTGGCTGGCCATTAGGTGGGAGTAGCACTCTTCGTGTGCGCCGGGCTCCGGCATCACTCATGCAAACACACATCTCAGTATTCGGGCTGAGTGACCCTCCAGCCGTCCAGCAGCTGAGATGTTGTGCACAGACACAGACTGTAACCTTATTATCCCCTCAGACACCCACATTCCTCTCTCCGTGTCCCATTCACCAAACTGAAATATGCCACATTTTAGGTAATATCCCACCCATGTTCCTTGTGCCTGATCCTTTTCAGGGGCACAATATCCACCCTGTGCTGATATGCTCATCGGCCCATAGCATAGGTCTCCATGGTAATAATCACAGTGTGTGTTCTTGTCGGTGACGACGGTAAACATAACTCTCCATGGGAGGCTGC
Organism: Scophthalmus maximus; assembly: GCF_022379125.1. Taxonomy (NCBI): domain Eukaryota; kingdom Metazoa; phylum Chordata; class Actinopteri; order Pleuronectiformes; family Scophthalmidae; genus Scophthalmus; species Scophthalmus maximus. Next base: position 1,212,893 of record NC_061523.1, on the reverse strand, counting down.
CTGTGTTTCGGCCTAATGAACAGGACATAGCGGCTGTCAGACTCCATCCAGTAACATTCAGAGGAAATGTAGCGGTCCGCTGGGAGGCTCAAAATGATGCACAATTACACATGTAATATACACACATCTTCCAAAAAAAACAGTGTACATGCGAACAAACAGCTTCACTTCATCAAAAATACTGTAATCTACTGACTACAGACCTCCAGTGTATGCTGTATGTGTGCACAAAATGTATGCCCAGATGGCTGCCTCCTGGAGTCAGGCCACCGTGGCTATTAAATGCAAAAAACTGTTAATGTCTTTGAACAAAACCAGGACTCTCCCTCAGTCTCCCTCTTCCTCTTCTTCTTCTTCTCTTCTTCTCTCTTTTCCTCTACCAAATAATCCCACATCCTTTGAGTGACACTTGCAATTTCCTATTAAATCTCTGGAATCCTCTTAGTTGTCATTAAAACAAATAAATAAAATCTTGCCATACTTTGGAGAGACATGGGGGACGTGGGAGGGAGAAGCAGGACAAAAGGGACAGACATGAAAGGGGAAGCAGTGGTACCGATTTGGCTTTGATTCTCAGCAATAAGTAGCTGATGTAATAAGATATAAAATTGTGCTGCTAATGAGGCTGGGAAACAAAGGCTCAGAGATAGAAGGGGATGTGGAGAATGAATGCTGTGTCTCAGGGTTCCTGCGTGACTAATATTATTTCAAATTCCTAATCTCATCAGGGAAATTATTAGTCTGTACCCGTGTTCCAAGCTGATTCTTATCTTCCTTTCAGCTTCTCTCGCCATATTTTACACTTTTTACATTTTCCCATTTCTGGTCCTGTTTTTCCCACCAACCCGGCGGAATTTATACATTTTATTAGATGACAAAGATTGCAGAGATTAATCTCGTGTAGAATTCATGCGGTGCTGGTGCCAAAAGGCTGTACCAGCCTGGGTATGTCTACTGCAGGCTTCAGTGTGGTGAGGTACAACACAGATTTGCGATGCACAGAGAAGGCGCCACGAGAATTAAATACTGAGGATTTCAAAGTTAATTCATAGAGCACATTATAGAGAAGGTTTTTGTGTTATGTATCCTCTCCACAAAAACAATACCACAACGCAACATGAGTCGACAGCACCACGGACTGCAGCCCACAAAATGAATATAGAGTTGAATCATCAACCAAAAACATTATAGCCATCATGACAAAGGGTTTATTGCGGGACTGCTGTATTAGACTGCATTATTCTAGGCAGGTGGACCTAATATATGCACATACTAACTGCCTACAATGAAGATAAAATGAGGCTTTTAAATTAAAGTGGGTTTTCAATAGCAATTTAAAGTGTGAGCTCTGAGAGGCCCAACAAGACTTTCATCCCCGTCAACAGCTTCTGTGACCTCTGTGCTCTGTGCATTACTGTTCAGTGATTCCATCACAGGTCATTCCATCAAACTAAAAGCATACTGTGGCTGATGACAGCTGGACTCCATCTATAGGACCGGGGTTATGATTCATAACCAATTCTTACTTAGGCAATTTAGATTTTTTGCCATAGAGATGCATTCAAAAGGATATGTGACCGAATTACAGAGTGATATAGGGCTGAGGAACATCGAGCAGGACGTCAGACTGTGTGCACCCACGAAGTGCCTCGACAGACAGGATTTTAAAATTACAAAACAGTTTAGAGACCAAAGAGCAAATAATATCTTCTCTTTTGCTTTTTGACCAGAGTCAAATACAGTCCGTACACGACACTTCACTACACTACACAATCCGTACAGTGATTCATGCTTGTTAATAGAATGAGCACAAGGAATTGAAAACATTGATGGTGGATTCAGTGTCTGCTTTGCTAAAAAGCACCTCAATCAAAGGCTGCGATCAAGTGTCCCACCTAGATTTCAGACGGAATGCGAAAAAAGAAAAAGTTCGGAGAGTGGGTGGATTTGTACGTGACAATAAATGATACAAAACCATATTCAGTGATTTTTAACACATTTAATGACAAAGACTTTGCGCAAATAAAAGGGTGTTTGCATTGTTAACAGGGACAAAAAAGCACATGCATGCACACCATCTGCATTCTGATAAGACTTTATCATCAGAATGGACCTGGTTTGTCAGTCATTTTTCAGCAAGCTAAGTTGTTGTTCGACAAGCAGTGCACAGAGGAGCAGCCGAATGATTAAATGGAGCTGCGGTGGCCTTGGCAGCTCGCTGTTCCTACCTGTACCCAGCTCCTCTCCAAGACCCTCTTTACCAGCCATGGCAGCTGGGCTTGTATTGTATTCACCGTTTGTGTGTGTGTATGTGTGTGTGTGACTGAGAGAGCGAGATAAATGCTTCATAATGGCAAAATGTGATCCCGGAGACTACTTTGGCACTTGTTTATGTGCGTCCCTGTGGACTGATTTTGTCACAAATGTGCAAGATTACACACAAAAAAAACCCTGTCAATTGTGTAGCTGACATCAAATAAATTCTAAGATGGGCGTGGTCCATGTGAGGGGATTCTCAAAGTATGATGGGATTTCAGGATCAACCTTGTTTTAATAAAAACTTTGCGATGTCATTGAGAAATACTACACTACCCACAATCATAAAGTGTGACATCGACGCCACTGATTGGTGGAGCTCACTGTAACAACGGAAACGCTTACCACACCCGCGAAATTCCTGTCAGCTAGTGATGCTGCGTTCCATTGTGCTCGGAGCTTGGGCGTCGGGTTGTCGTTCCATTATACCTAAGAAGTCGAAATTACAGACCTGTGAGTCGGAGGTTGACACTTGGACGCCTTCTCGAGGCAGAATTCCAACTCAGTCGGAGGAACCCCGACTTTTCGGGATGTAATGGAACGTAGCATGAGTTACTGGTACACGCTGCTACCACTGAACTACAGTTTTTATACACCACACATTATACACACCCCTACGCTCAAAACACGACTCTGATCAACAATATAAACACTACAGCGATGATGATGTAGTTCCTTCGCTCTTAAAATAATTATGTACACAGTCATGTACCTTTGCCTTTTCTTCCGTTCACCAAATATATTTTTGGCCCAAATTAAACGATTAATCTCGTAGCTCATTGGCTTGGTTCTAGGATTAAAACATTTTATAAAAGGATTTTATGAAATGCCAATGGAGTAAATGAACGAATGGGAAAATCACTTACGGAACCGGAGCTGTTCAGAAAGTGGGCGGAGTCACTCTTGCGCTCAATGCCGATGGACAATAATGCACTGACAAAGAAATGTGTTGCATCAGGAAGACTGGGCAGAGCCATGTTCACAGTTGTTGTAATTATTATTTAATAATTATAAGACTACAAGGTCAAGGTGGCCACACCATTTTATATGCACCGTCTCTATTGAATTAAAATATCTAAACCTTAGCTCGTCTCATCGAACCCTTGTTGTGTCTTCCGTCTCCAATAACATCAGAACGACTTATCAGAAGGATAATTTGTACATTCCTTCAGTTGAAATTTATTTGGCTTCCTAACTCAACCTTGGGTCCCACAGATACTGCGAAGTTGAAAGATATTATAAAAATACTGGCTGCATTTGGTCAATAGACTTTGTTTATATAGCTCCTTTGTAGTCTTACTGACCACTGTACGTGCTGTACAGTACAACACATTCACCCATTCACACACTTTCATTAAGTCTTTCCATAGAAAACAACTTTATTTATCATTCACACAGCCCTCGGGGGCGATTAAGGGGTTCAGTATCTTGCCCAAGCACACGTCAGCATGCAGACTGGAGGAGCTGGGGATCGAACCACCCACTCCTGTGGACAACCCGCAAGCGCCGTGGTGTGCGAATTTGGATAATTCTCGTCTGATCTTACTCAATTTGCTGAGGCATAAAATAACACAATACTAGAGAGAGAGATTTTCACTCATAATTACGTTCGTAATAATACAGCAGTAACTTCTGGGTACTCATGTTGTTGGAGCGTCAACCTGTTGACAGTGTTGAAGCTGATGCAATCCCATGGCACGACGTTATCAAGCTCTTTTTACCCCTGCTTCTGTACACCTCAATTCTTCTCCACAGCGATGTTTAGCTCCCTCTCTCTGCTCATTACGCCATTGGTTTTTCTCCCTCTCACTTGTTCCTGCCTTTTACCGGCATCACAAGGCAGGGCTCCGGCCGCTCTGTGTCGCGGAGGGGAGCTAATAATCCATAATTTACAATAACACTCGTTAATAATTAAGGGAATTGGAGCGTTCAGAGGACTCCAGCGCAATTACCCCTGAAGCCAATGCTGCGGCTGCGAGGGGCTCACACTGCGGTTTAGCAGCTTTATTACAAAGCAGCAGCATCAAGCAGCGGATGAGATCAAAAGGGAAGCCGGTGGGAAGCGGCCTGAGATTGACCTGCAGGGTGTACGGCAGACCGAATGCCGGGGTAAGATGAGCAGTGGGATTACTCCCTTGCAAACTGTCTGGTTTATCCATGCACAAACTGCCCGCTATCTGTTGTCATTGCAGACAGAGGAGGTAAAGAGAAGCCGAAAGCCCGCCGTGGCTTCATGTGACAAGCAGATTGTTGGGATGTCAGCTCTGTTGAAGCATTTTAACCCGGGGCACCGGAGTGACATTCAAAATAAGATTTGACAGGCGCAAGTTGAGGGGGGTCTTCAAGTAAAATTTGATAGGCAGACAGGAGAGGGAGGTGCTTCAGCATGAGCTTGACAGGCAAACAGAGAGAGAACCTTACCTACCAGGGGCCTGGTGCTGGCTTCGATTAGCACAGTGAAAGTGCGATGGGACCTCGCTGCTCCTAGTGGAGCAATCAGTCCAGAAGTGTCGTCCTGATTAAGTCCCTGCTAACGAGGATCCAGTGACAACAGGAGGAACAAGAGGAAACCGAGCTTTCTCTCCAGGACATTGACGAGGTTTACATGGACAGCAATAATATGACTAGTGACCTTATTCTGAATGAGATGTTATTTTAATAATGATTTTTGCATAGCATAGTCTGATTATGACATATAGCAGCTGGTAACTGCCATTCATTTCGATGTTGGAAAATGTGTTATATTTTGATTAGGATGTATACATGTCTACATAATGTGACTAAAACCAGGTTCATATAAGAATACTGTAAATATAATCACAGTCTCCACTTTCCTCTCCTTCACCTCCCTCCCCGTGAATGATCCATGAACCTTGGAAGCAAGCCAGAGGACACTCTTCATCTGACTCGTGAGGGTGAGGGTCAAGCATGCCTTCAAAATCTAACGTCTTATTGCCATAACCCCCGGCGACCTCCTCAACCTGACTGCTTGATTGACTGCAGAGTAAATTAAGGCTGATTTGGCAGCTTTCCGAGTCAAAAGGTTTGCCTCGAATTTCCAGCCAAAATTGCTTAATTTCTTCTTTTTTTTCCAGTAATCACATTTGACATATACAACCCCCCCCTGCTCCAAGCTCTGCCGAATACTGTGCTGTGTTCCCTCACACTTACCTGTCACATATTTACCCCCCGTTTTGCTCATTTCATTCTGAGAATACAACTCCGGAGAGGGTTATTATCAGCCCAAGTTTCAAAAGCCTTGCAGTTTCTGTGTATGAGCTGCATCACATCACTCAGTTGTATCAGCACAGCAGAATAAATTGCTTACATAAGGCCGACGTGCCTCACGCGTACTTAAAAAGGAAGAGTTCAAAATGAACATTGTTTCCGTGCCTCGGTCCCATCCGGATGTCTCAGGATGCAGCGTCATTTAAATGTGAACCCTGGAGATGAAAAGCAGGGGAAGAACGTGGTGGGGGGAGGTGTGGGAGGGAGAAAGGAACATTAGAGGAAGGGGAAAAAAAAGGAAAGGGAGGGAAACAAATGTGAGAGCTGTCGTGCATGAAATTAAAAGATACCCCCAAAATGAGAGACGGAGAGACGTCCAGGAGGGCCCTCCTGGACGTCTCTCCGTCTCTCTTTCTGTTTGTCTGCAGGGAAGGCAGTTGTGAGACAGTGTAACCTTTAAGGAATGTCCAAATCGATAAAGCTCTGCAGTTGCCCAGATCTCAGCGCTGCTGTTGCCTCCAGCTAAAGGCTTGGGCTGGGGAACCCGGGATATGGGATATTTGCTTTGCCACTTGTTTTGCTTTGAACTCCCTGATATTGTTGAGGAAAAACCTTTTTGCAGGGACTTCTCTCTCGCAATCCCTCTGTCCTAGTTTTTTGGTTTGTACTCCCAAGGCAGACTGCCGGCAGTCAGAGTGGTTATACAATCCAGCGCTACACTCGAACTTAACCACTAGGCAACATAAAAAAAATAAAAGCCTGAGGATCCTAGAGTTTGACTGATTCTGAAGGCATTTTTTTTGTGGTCGGTGTTCACTCCCTTTATAAAATTATTAAAACAAAATATAAGTTTTGAATTACAATTTAACTCTTTCAAAACATGCCAAGGATTTACACCAATCTGCCACGACATTAGAAGCAGTTAATGATGTGGCTGATCAGTGCCTACAATGTTGCCATAGAGACATCGAGTCAGCTGTGGGTTATACCCTTTTCTCTGCTTTTTAAAAAAACACAAATTTTTTACACTGGGTTAATAAGCACCATGAAAAGTCATACTGCATAATCTGCTAACACCTATTTGCACTGCAACTCCTGTATGGATGTAATGACAATGAACAGTGGAATTATTATTTTTGACAAAAGGGAACATGTAAACAGGATGATTATGAAGAAATTTGGTTATTAAAGTATTTTGACCAAGAAAGGTGTTGCAATGGGCCTTATGCAAGAACATTTTGGTATTGATTTCTTTAAATTGTCTTGCATTTGTTTGTATGGTGAGGTTGTACGGACGTGACACATCAGATTCAACGCTTGTTATTTCAGAAGTGTGTAAAAGACCAGTGTAAACATAGATAGATAGATAGACAAATATTTGAATTGCAAAAAATATAGAGAATAAGTAGAATAAATATAAAGAATTTACATGAAATATTAATAGTGGAAAATAGTGCCATCATTTACCAGTAATGTGCAGAAGAACATGTTAATATGAAGGTGCAAATGTGCCAGGATTTGTGCTTTTACATGTTGAATGTCACCTGTGCGTATTTGAGTGATAATGCACATTAGCAAAATGAACGCCCCAATGAAAAGGTGTGCAACCCTAACCCTAACCCTAACCCTTCCAGAGATCCAAAGAGGAAACTATTTTACACAAAAAATGAAAAAATCGTGCCACATTAAGGCGAACGATTACCGCAGTGGGCAATGGGAGGTCAAGGGGAAGTCTCCGTCACTGGCATGTTTTCTGCTGGTGCTGGATCAGTGCACCTTCTTTCATTGCAATATTACACAAAGCACCGCACGCTGAAGTAATTTGAAAGCAACTCGCCACCAGCTGTGTCAAGGCACCGACACCTGCCTTGCACTCCACCACAGCACCAGTACACATTTGATGCTTATTGTGTGGACACTCCTTTCTTGTCTGTGGGTTGACTAGAGATGTCATGAGCAAGGGAGATTAAGCATAATCAATCACATTTTAATTTCAGGTAGATAATCTGAAAATGGCTTGCCTGCCAACAATTAACAAATGACAAGTCAAGCCAGCCACCTCCGTGCACACCTTGCACATGACGCACACCACTTACATTATCTATTTTGCAGCACGAAGGAGTTGTGCGCTTCCCTGGCCATCATGCAATGGCATTTATCAGGTACATTAATCATATAATCAAATACAAATTTGAGTTGCAGAGTTGGTTGGTTGATTTGTCAACAGGATTACGAGTTTGCAATTTGGTTACTCCTCATTGAATTTTGTACAGTTTGCTGGTAACAAATCGGAGATTAGGAAGGTTATATGTGGAGTCCCACAAGGGTCAGTATTAGGCCCAAAATGTTTATTTTATATATTAACGATATTTGTGAAGTGTCCCATATATTATAATTCCTTCATTTCGCAATTGATGCAAATATTTTCTGTTTTGGGTATGATTTAAGAACAGTCACAGATAGTGTTGTTTCTGAAATGGTAAAACCTGAGAGGTGGTTTGATGAAAATATATTATTTTAGAACTGGAATAAAACTAAATGTATGGTTCCTGTTAATCGGAAAAAGGATGAAATGAACAAAATAAATTATTATGAAATTAAATTTAATGGGACTGTTGAGCCTTGGCAGAGGTATGCACAGTGCCATTCTAGTTATGTGTCTGTGTTAATATATTCATTCATAATTGCTTGTTAATAATTAATTAAAAGTGATGAAATATAGAATCCGTTAGGTGAGATCTCTACATTAATAACAGCAGACTAACACCACGACTCAAATGACAGGTCTGGAACACTTGTAAATAAAGAACAGTTCTGGCATGCGTCCCACTCTAAATAACAGTACCTCAAATGTATCATTGAAATTTCCATGCAGTTATAACATTTTATGAGCCAAAATATACACTGCTACTGACATATGTCTGCAATAATTTTAATTCTCCATATATATATTGTCAACATCATTGTATCGGTCAGGATTATAGGCCCACGCGACTGCTCTCCAATCCAGTCCTTGTGGGTAAGGATGTGAACACCTCCCAGCATTAGGGCTTGATTAACCTGCAGAGTATAGAAACACATAAAACACACATGGTCTCAGGCTTGGAGGGACGGATGCAATAAAGGGACACATGGGGAGGGCTTAGGAAACATGAAAATAGCAAACACCTTTCAAAAGCTGCTTGCAGCTCCATGACACCAGCCCATTCAAGGGGAAAAAAACCCAAAGAAACCCAAAGAAGTGCTGGGAGGAAAGAGAAAATCAATGTTTCCTGTGTAATGTACATCTGATAGTGGGGTTTGCCACATCACAGTTCTCAGGGCTTAACCAGTTCAAACAGCTTATACTGGTCCCCTCTATCTGAAAAGGCACATCCATGTTCAGCTTGTCAGCTCTGATATCATGTAGCCTCCAGGTGAAATGTAATTCTGAACAAAATAAATAAATGATTTGTCAAAGTCAAAACCAGTGACATAACATATATTACATTTGTCTTGCACTCTCCACATCTTCTCGGGGATTGGATCAGATTTCATAAAGTTACATAGATGCTACGTGTACTGACAGACTCTTGCACTATCTGCTTATTGCACTTCTGGTGAGATGCCAAACCTCATTTCGTTACTCTATACTTGTATATGTGTAATGACAATAAAGTTGAATCTCATCTCATCTCATCTGCACAATTAGGCTGCTTTTATTCCCACATGGCCGGCTCAGTGTGTAAAGTCTCCATTGACAATTAACTCTCTTGGAAATTGAAAGAAATGAAAAAGATTAATACTGTGTATGTAATGCTAGCAATATTCCACATCACATTCTTAAAATTTCATGTTGTTGCAAAGCTTAAATTTAAAAAAACAACAACTTAAAAATGTATTTTCAACCAAATAATCAAAGTTTAAAGTATCAAGTTCAAACAAGAGATGTATCTGATGTTTTTGTGTTCATACAGAACTACAACTACTACAAATATAAAACCCTGCTCCAAAATTTGTTTAATATTCCTCTTGATTTGACCCATATTGTCATTTAATAAGTTGGATCAGATAATCACCAAAACAATATAAGTTAATTCCAATATACAGTATGTTAATAAGATGAGTCATTTCGTGAAGTGTTTCAACTATGCCAATGTGGTCATGTCCATTTATACCAATAGTCTGCTTTCTCAAACAGGGATGGATAATTTTTGTGGCATTAAAGCACAAAATGTATCCTTGGCATTACCTCCTTGTGATCATGTTTTATGTCTTACAGTATGTCCACCTCTGTTTCTGTTGTATGATAAACTACTGTCAGTTTTCCTTATGTAAGGATCGTACCCAGCAGGTTACATTATACACGATTAGAATGGAAGGAGGATGCCAACAAATTGTCTTATGTAATCAACCTCAAAATATTGGTTGTGTATTTACACTTGTAACTAATTTTGATCTTGCTTTCCAATGCCATACATCATAAAATATAGTTCCTGAGCATAATTTGTCTGTCTTCCTACCATTTGTTGATTTGGACTTCCCTATTCAGCCAAATATGATGTGTGATATGAATTACAAGAAGTTCGTAATTATTGTTGTTTCATGCGCAATAATATGACCGGATCAACCTTTACCTGAATTAGCACCTCTGTCGGTGACAGGTGGTACGCCACAAATACTTTGCTCAACAAACACAAAGTACAGCTGCAACTAGTTTTCCAGGTATTTTGGTATAAGCCTGTGCTGGAGAAACATTTTTTTTTACCCATTAATGATGCTGAAAAGTGAGGATGGTCACCAGAGGGAATAACCATCCAACAGTTGTTGAGATATTTCAGTTTGTGCACAAGAGGTCTAAAGCTTTAGCATGCATGGATAAAAAACAAACTTTTAAGTAGCAGTATATTTAAAATACTGCTATAGGTTATATATTATACCTTCTGTAAATGCAACAATAGTAGACTTTGGTTCGAGATGCATTAGCCCGGTTTGCTTAACAAAGTATCGAAGGTGATATATCACAATTTTATACAGGTATTGGTAGGACAACTACAATGGTTGTTAATATAATAAACCTTAGGTTTTCAATGTTATGAATCGTTTATGTACATTAAACGGGCAGTAAATAATTCTCAAGCAAATATAAGCTGCTGCTTTTGTATTCGAATAAAATCTGGGTTTTCGGCTCAGCCCCGGCTCTGTTAACTAAAAAAAATGAATGGTAAGGATTGCACCTCACAACATTGTGAGTGCAGTTTGTAAACAGCACTCCTCGACAACCTAATCATACAGAGACCAATTATAGAGAAGACAAAATTCATTATCACACCTTTAAAAGTTTCTTAATTTTTTTTCTAATTTGGTAGTTTTGCCCCTTGTATTTGTATGGGTAATATATATTCAGAAACCCACTCTATGGAGGTCTTAGTCATATTTGGATGTAAAACTGGGCTATTAAAAAAAGCTAACTTGAATTTGACTTTTTCTTTGCTTTGTGTCTTTGTGTAAGCAGTGAGTAACATGGCCTTTGATGCAGGAGGACAAGGCCAACAGATTCACTCTGTGTTGCCAAAATGAAGAGGACATACTGTCCTTGTGGTCCAATCGTCTATTTTGCTAAGGAAGGTTTCTAAATGAGTGAAATGACCCTGAAATATTTCATCGGCAGCCGTGACAAGAGCTGTTAGAATTCTTTAAATGTTTAAGAAAGGTGCTTTAATGCTTAGTTTCCTATCTCCTTTAGCATAGGGCACACAGGACTTTCCTATGCATGACATTCTCAATGTGACAACCTTTTCCTTTCAGTTTCGAAGCCTATTGTTTTTATTTCAATTCCAACCTTGGTAAGGAATACATATTTTTCACCGTGCTGTCCATGTTTAGCACAAATCAACCCGCTAAGAAGGCACGGGGCCAAGTTGCCTGCATGATGCACTTTTTGTAGTCTATCTTGTGGACTAAAAATGTGTAGTTTCACCACGGCAGAAGAAGGTCAATAACATCAGCCGTCGCATAATTACGTAGAATATTGTAAGTGGAGTTAGATTCTCGGAGCAACGCTGTGGCTTTTCCTAAGTCCTATGAATCCTGGCCATATGGCCACTTGAGGGAAATCTTCTTTGGAAAGGAAGAGACTAATTAAAACTTAAGAGTGGAATCCGAAGGAGTCCACTACGCAGCAGACCGCATCACCCCACACTCATCCACAATAGCTCCTCCTCAGCTTCATCCACACTCTCACCACACAATAAGAACAAGTACAGAGCTTGCAGATGTTGCCATAGCAATGCAAAAGATGCTACATTTGTTTTTAAAAGCATTAGAATACTTAAATGGAATTCAAAGCTACAGTGTGTAATATTAAGAGTAACTAAAAGAAATGGAATATGTAGTCCATAACTGTGTTCATATATGTATAATCACCTGCAACAACAACAAAAAAAATATCCTCAACTTTGAGGTGGACCTGACCTCTGTCTAAGTCGCTATGTTTGCTACATCGTGTTGAATACGGTTGTTGCACAAAACGGTCCGAAATAAGTTGCATTCACATTGAATTTTCAGCGCTGCCGAAAACCGGAAATGGAATTAGCGGTGCGTCACCGTTGGTTGCGGTTTGCAACTTTACCACCAGATGCAGCCAAAAAATTACATTATACATGTAATGTCTAATTACATTAGAAAAATATCCATTTAAATTGCTATTACCTGGTTTCACAAGGATAAATGTTTAATGCCACAGGAGCCCCTTAAAGTTATCAGCACAACCTTATTACAATGGCGAGACTGATATACCATTGTGTTAACTATGTTCCCTATCTTATTTTTGCATGTTAGCAAACCAACATTTGCTAATTATCAACCATCCATCCATCCATTCATTATCTATACTGCTTATCCTTTAAAGTGTCGCAAGGGGGGCTGGAGCCAATCCCAGCTCACATTGGGAGATGCTGCCAGCATGTCGCAGGAGCATCATATACAGACAAACTACTAATTATGCTCACACTCACAACTACAGGCAAAGTCTCCAATTAACTTAACCTGCATGTCCTTGGACTGTGGGAGGTAGCTGGAGTACCCAGAGAAAACGCACACAGACACAAAGAAAACATGCAAAGTCCCCAACTGGCTGTGAACCACTGTGCTGCCCTGCTAATTATCACTACAACAGAAAGTTTATTTGAGGTGGAAAGTAATGTCATTAGTTCCTCCTCGTATTTGGAATTTAATAAACCAAAGTAACCTATCGGTACTTATTAGCTGGGTCTAATAGATATTAGTCCCTTTTTGTGTAATTGGTATTATAGCCCTACTGAAACTTTATGGTAGTGATTTACTGCCAGAAGCAGTGCTTCTTGAAAAGGTATGTCTGCATATTTTTGATGATATTCACACTGGAATGCCATCTACACCAGGTGATCTCCCAATTTGCCATACACCTCTGTTTCTGTCATGTAAACATTCATGCTCTATTTCTCCTTTTGGGGGTGTGAAGTCTTCATAGTCAGAAAAAAAGCGTTAGAGATACTTGTAAACAAATTTCTGCCTTTGTATTGTATACTTCTCATGCAATTTAATTATCAGTTGACATGTTCCTAAAAGGTATCCTGTACAATTTTTATTATAATCATTTCTCCTTCTTAACTGTATTTTTTACAATTTTACTCTTGCAGTCTTTTTTCTTCCATGACATGTTAGATTTAGATATAGTTTCCCCTAATAAATACTTTAAGTGTGTCTCAATGCCCTGTTGTCCCAATATTTAGGTCTAAAAATAATTTAGTCTCCTCTCTTCATCTTAAAACTAAGAGGAGGAGGGGACACGAGTTTAATCTCCATATCCCCCAATTCTGTTTTTCCGCATGTAGATCTATTTGTAAATCTACCAATGTGTGATCCATTATTGCTATTACCTCTATTTTGCATTTAGAGACTCAACAGTTGAACCATACATCAAAACAAAATGTATTCATGAGCAGGTTCTGAAGGAGGCAGAGAAAAATGTGCATTCCATTTCCAGAGAGTCTGCAAGTACTGCAAATATCCATGTAACCTATTCCCTCTTTGAGAATATGTAATGCTGTTCTATCTGTAGAGCTTAGACCCAGTCTTTGTCTAATCTTCGTTAGTGTCAGTTACCTCCCAGTACTCTCCCAACACAACAAAATTAGAGTTTTATCTTTAAACTGTTGTAACAATACAACATTTAGTTTCTCAACAAGAATAACATATCCACATCTCCTACTACATACTGGATGTGAAACACCTTCCCAACAAAGTCAAATGCAATGTCTGTGGTTTCTAGATTAAACATGAGAGTGTGAGTGGGCACCTATCTATCTTCTATGAAACTATGTTAAAATATCCACTTCACATTGTTTGAGCATTTGTACTTCAGAATCTTTGGTTCTATTGTTGTACCATTTCCTAGTGCAAGACAATATTACCACATTTCTCCAGGACAAAACAATTTAAATAAATGTATATCTCTGAAAAATAACTTTATACTAGCCTCTCTGACTTCGCTTGATTACAGTCCATGTTAATTATGTGAATCGTCAAATGCTCCAACAGCAATCTGGATTTAGTCATTCATACCTTAAAATCCCGGTCACTAATGAACCTGTAGAAGTCAAAGCTCCACACTCTAGTGAAATCTCAAACTTCCTGTGGGCCAGTAAAATTCCCATGTTAACCTCTGCTAAGCCTGAGGTAGGCTGGGTATGCCATCGTGCGTTACATCTGGTGCTCCTGCAGGGTTGAGAGCTTCTTCCTCTGGTCTGAACATTAGTTGGTCCTGTCCTTGTCCTCTCCACAGCTGCCAGAACTTTCTGGCACACATGAAATTCCACAAGTATCATACACAGTAGTTGGTTGATATCTGGATGCCCTAGACAGTATGTTCTTGATGTAATGCTTCATCTCACTCCCTGCTTCCTTTCCTTCCTTTATTGCGATCAGCCTGATGTTGTTTAATTTGTTGTCTTTGACCCAGCTGTTTCCCTCGCTTTGCCAGTCCAATGTTTTCATAAGCCAAATCAATGGTGTGGTCCTCCAGCCTCACATTATTTTCCACACTGTTCAGCCTTTGCAATTTCTGCAAAGATGTCCTCCGTATTGGTGTTCTGGCTTGCTTCTCAGCTGACAGGGGTAATTAACCCTGGAAGGCCCACTGTTGTAATATTACAACATCACTTTAAGCTGTCCTAAAAAGATATCTGTAAATGTTTTTTTCCTAAAGACCACATTAAAATAGTCAATTGGTCCTTTTATTTAGACTCACAATTTTATTGGGTGGTAAATGTGAATATAGGTCTGGCCACCTGGCAACGAACTCACACAGCATGCCTACTTTCCTTGAAGTTCATCTCCTTGTTTTTTGGATATATCAAGAGTGGGATGCCATCTACACCCTGAAAAAACCTTTTCAATTCTGCATCAGAGGCCTCCTACAACGTTTAATTAAATTGGCAATTTTTTTTTTCTATATTTGGGGTTTACAGGGTTAAGCAGCTACTGGTCATTATGGAACAAATAAGTGGGTATCATGCAGAAGCCCTGAGTCAATAACATTTGTGCAAGTCATTTAAAAGTTTTGTTGCTGACAAACTTGTCTTTTCATTTGCAAGTGCTAAGCTGGGTCATTTCATCTTTCAAACGTTACATAGGTGCCTAGAATCTTTTAAACATTTGAAGCTGGATTCTACAGAACGACCAACTAAACCTGTAGACAGACACATGAAGAAAAAAAACATGTCTGAGTCCTTATCCAGCTAATACCTCACGGCAGCTACTGAGGAGAGCAAGTTTGAGAGTCGCGAAAATGGCCTCCGTGGTGCTGGCTGATCTCTCTGAGAGCCAATGTGCCAGAGTGACAAGCTCCTGACTTTCATCTTCAGATGGAGTGGCTCCCAGTGGAAGTTCAGGGCAGCCGACGTCTGGCCGATCGATGGCTGGGGAGAGAGATGAAGCATGGGCTCACCTCTGACGACAAATCTATTACAGTCGGTGATATGAAGTATGCACACGCCACACCTGATGTATATGAGTGTGCAGGCTTGACGCCCGAGCAGAGACATTGATTAAATGGCTCTTTTGCCTATGTGTGTGTGTGTGTGTGTGTGTGTTTGTGTCCGTGATGCGCACTGCTACACACACATAAACACAGTCTCTTGTCATTTTGACTGAAAGCTTCAGGCAGTTGGGCTGAAATCACTCTCTCTCCCTCTCTAAAATTGAAAACATCCTTAACTCTGGGGACCTTTCCTTCCTTCCTCCTCTCCGTTCTCCTCCTCCTACGCCTCCACCTCCTCTTTCTTTGTAGCAGGAGAGCAGCAGTATCTCCAGACGCCACGACGCCCACTGGGAGCTGTTGTCTGAACAGGGATTTAATTTTCTTCTGTGGACATACTTTAAGCCTCCTGTTGACTCTGTCCACAGAAACACACACACAAACACTCTCGGTTATCATGGCTCCACTTCAAAATGCAGTTCACACTGCAGGGCCTCCAATACCAGTTTTCATTTTCTAATGGACATAACGTCCAGACACATTTGCAAGACATCATCTTGTTTTCCCCCATTTATAATAGCTGTTTGGACCTCTCACATGATCAGTAATATAAACACTTTGTGCCAATAGTAGCCATTAGACCCCCAGTCACATTTTTTTTCTGAAATGTGTAAATAGCAGAAATTGCAAATTTGAAAATATGTTTAAAAAAATATGTTTTGTAATGTTCTGAAACATCTCAAGAAACTCTTTTTATTTTACAAAATGTGGGCTTGTTAGCTGTAAGATGAGTGGGAGATAAACTATTGTTTAGGTTTGGCCAGGAGTCATTCAACTTAAAGACTTTGATTGTGGTTAATGCAGACAGATGGACAGATTTTATTGATCCCAAACTGGATAATTCCGGGTAATGATGCCACTGAATGTAAACTGCGATGCGGAAAATTGTCCTGTGTGGAGGCTGAGTGAGTTCAAGCACTATGACAAACAACATGCAAGTTAACAAATGTCTTCATCAATTTCACAAAAAAATGCTTCTGTTGGTCAGTGCTGGTAATAAACTGCATGAGAGGAAATTAGCTGATTGTTTTTCACGCCGCTATTTGCTTGAAGTAATTAGCTTCAAAGTGAATCTTTGAATTAACTTCAGTGTCAGAACTCAGGACATGGCCATAATAAACATTAGAGATGATGATTTTATGATTATTATAGTTTCAGTGGAAAAATATTATCATTATCATATAATAATACATATTACTAATAATAGCAACAATAATAATAATAATGCTATCAGTCAGTTTTATTTGTACCCTAACCCTTTTTTGGTTAGAATTCCCCCCAACAATTGTAAAATACTAATACCTACTGGGGTTGAGCAGGCAATTAATGTATGAAATTACTATCATTCATAACTGTGTTGGATTGATATTAAAATTAATTTGCTCCACTACAGTTTCAAGTCTTTATATCCCACATATAACCACCACTCTGACGGCGCCAGTGGTGTGTAGGTGTGATACAGAAACAGAGCAGAGAAGATCCGAGACAAACGCGTATGCTTCACAGCTTCTTGCTTTTTGTTTCTCATATCTGTAAAGAAAACATTCAGTCCAAACTCCAAGTGAATGGCGATAAAACAAAAGAGAGAGAGAGAGAGAGATCCAGGCCATAAGCAGATATTTCTGCGACATGGATCTGCCATTCTCACGGAGAGAACAAGACAGACGAGTTTTGCCCATCAATACCCAAATATTATTACAATTATTTTCGACATATGGATATTGCGACATCGATAATTAGGGATAACTAATGTTTATAATCAACAAAAAGATTCATGTTAAATATGGGTCTGTAACTAGCCCTAAATGGTCAAACACCTTCGTCCCGCCTGACAACCCCTTCCCAATCCCAACTTCTGCACCAGCTCTCGCAAACGAAATAAGTGCACAAACCTCTCCTGAGTGAAATGACTCTCTAATTGCATTGACAAGGCCGTCATATGGGTGTCGGGGAGTTAAATACCAGAAGCTTCTCTACAGCTCAATTACATCTGACAGTGTATTGGGTCTAATTAGTGACAAAACTGTTTGGAGGAGTGCACATAAGAGAGCGTCATGGCTTCAATATCGAAGAGCAGCTTCAGTCCAAACCTTTTCTCATTAAAGATCACACGTCCATTGTTTCCTTCGTTTCTCTTCTGTGAGCTGACTGACAACAGCTTGTTTCACAGGGCCGTGCTTGGGCTGTACAGTATCTGAGGTATTTGTTTGTGTCAGTAATGTTACCTGTTGACGAGCTCTTAAAATGCCAATGATCATTACTGCGGACATGCCCCAGCGATTTTTATTTGATCACGACCATGTCATTAGCGGGGCTAGGAATGTATTTTTGTTGCTAATTATGTGTTCTCTCCCCGTTATGAAGTGCTCTCGTGAGTGTTGCTGATATAAATTCATTCACTGCAAACAAATTTATATCAGCAACACTCTCGAGTTAATATCATTTACACAAACAACATCAAGTGACATACAAAGAGCAGAGAGGAGCGGAGCTGGAGGGCTGTTCTGCCGTCAGGAGAGACTGCAGGTCTGTTCGAACAAGGACACAGGTAGAGAACAGCTGATGAACATGAATCAGCTGGAAGTTGAGAACTGTACTGAGAGCTACATTCGAGTTAGTTACACAAATCACATAGATAAATAAAACATGAAACACAGCAGCGAACAACAACCCAAACTTATATACCAGCTTCAGTATTGTGGTTTGCTAGCTCCTGGACAAACAAACTGTACCCTCATTATGAGGAGGTTTGACTCACTTGACCATGACTTCAAAGCCGCAGCGAGATTTCTTCAACACAGTTATACTTTTCCCTCACTCATTTCCATCGCCCAACGTGATCATGAGTGTCAATACTAATGTAGATATGAGCCTGGTGGATCCCATCCAAACATGAGCAGCTGTGGTGGCTAGTTGTGAAGTTTTCCTTCTCCCCTCTCAGTAATTAGGCTGTGGAATGTCAGCCTGCTGGAGGACCCATTAGTGTGTAGCGGTGCTGCTCCGGTCTACTGCAGCAACCTGTTGTGATTGTGAATAATTGGCAATAGTGCCCTGCCACACACACATGTTGTGCTTCCAGTTGATGAGTTACCCCTATCAAAAATCAATCAAATATGAATGTTGAAAATATTAATATTAAATATTAAAAATATTAAATTGTTTATATTAAAGTTACATCAGGGCAACACCCTTCAAAGGAAGGGAAAATATAGCCAATTTACTGATTCAGTGTCATTAACTGTATACTAACTATCAATTTGGAATTCTGATTAAGAATTAAATTATTAACTACAACCAAAAACACTGTATTTGTAGTTAGCAGAGGTTGAAGGACTTGGAGTTCTACCGGTCAGAGGCTGGCAATACTCACTCTTATGCAATATTAAATAGACCAGACTGTATATTTAGTAGCATTTATTTAAAAGACAACAAGTTTAAAACAACAATCTAATCGAACAAATGTAAATATATACAGGCCTGAGAGAGAGAGTGGTAGAGAGTCTGTCTGTGTGCACAGAATAAACGGCCAGTTTGTAAAAAAGGGGCCAAAGGTCAGATTAGTACTACAAACAAGATGGCAGTAAACAAAGAAACTACAAACAAAGGGGCAGAATCAAAGTTTTCTGCTTGACAGCATGGCTGCATGTGCATTGTTAAAATCACTTAGTTTAGGCCAAAGGTGCGATGTTAAAAGCAGCATGGCGTAGCAAATGTATCTAAATTAATACTCAAATGCATGTTAGTCTGGGATTTCCAAGAGGCGTTACCAACGGACACAGACATGTGACGTCTGTTGAGCTTTGCGAAAATGTCAACAGACTAAAGCAGAGAGGAGACGTCTGAGGATGATTCCATAATGTCTGTGCACGAGTGTTGTCGTTTTTGTGGGAGAAATCGGAAAATATCGGGTACTTTTAGTCAAATGCTCGTTCATCAGCAGCAGCCTTGGTTGTCCTCAAAAGTCGCTTCCCTCTGCATCGTGGTATAAACCCCGACCATGATTAGGTAATCGGTTGTGATTGGACTGGCAAGTTTTCTGCCAGGGGAAATCACTTCACAATGGAGGAGATCCAGACCTTAGTCTGGCACAGCAAATGAAATGAGCTCCCACAATCCATCTGGGTCCCAGGCTAGGTTGAAAGAGGGTTATTTACATGATACTATCAAATTAAGCTATGGACAGATATAACAATAACACTTAGTGAACATATTGCATTAAATCAATACAATACATTAACAAAGTTAGTAACTTTGCAGTTATCAAAATTATGTAATAACATAATTCTATGGCCAGTTACATTACCAAGTCCATGGGAAAAAAGAAGGGTTCTTTTGACTTGCTTTTTGTTAGTCCAGTGAGCTGCATTTGTGCTGTGTGTCTTCAGTGACCTTTTGTCTCCTAGTTGCTCGACACTAAGGCTGCTTGGTGGCTCCTGTTGCTGCATCAGATGGCAAGACTTTGTGTTGATTGGTCCTCTGGCAGGCTCGTGTGTCGCTGCCTTTTGGATGTTGTAGCAGTCTCCCAGCCAGCAAGTTCATGTGGGGCCCATAAGTGTTTGATGTGGGCTACATGGGTACGGAGTGGGCATGGGCTTGAGGTGATAGTGTGGGTCCCATAGGGTTTCAGTAACATGGGCCTCACGTCCCATATAGTCTAATTTACATGGGCACCACATGGAAGCCCACGTTAATTAAGCTATATGGGATCTTTGATCATGTGTTGGTAGTTCACACATAGTGATCAAGGCCCCATTTCATGCTGATTTTCCTCCGATTAGCTGCAGCTCCAGGATTTGTCGGCATGCTGAAAATCAGGCTAACAATTGTGCAGTGTGAACTGGGCACTAGTGGGCATGTGCTGGAAAGGGTTAACATAGTATTGGCCCTTTAAGGGATATATGGGGGCTAAATGGGCATGGGCTGGAACTAGCTATCACTTTGTGGGAACCATTGGTTTCAGTTACATGGGTCCCACATGGGATAAGGGTTTCCTGTGAGCAAGATGAAAGTTGGGCCAGGATTTACAGCAGGACTGAACAACCCTTTTCAAGTGTTGAAGTTAAAATGACTATCAAAAGAAGCCCCAGGTGTCTGGCTGAGGACATTAGCCCCCAGTTGTGCCAGAGTCCAGCCAGCATGTCCATGTGGGGCCCATATGGGTTGAGTTTGGGCTGCTTATTAGGTCCCTAGATGGGTTTATCCACAGGTTCCACTTGTTGGCTTCAAGTGGGATCAAACTGGGTTTTGCATTGAAGAGGAATCTGACTGGGCATTGGGTGGGGCCTATCTGTGCTGCATTGTGGGTTCCAAGTGGGTTTGTCTCAATATGTGTTTGCCCATGTTTGCTTCAAGTAGGATCTAACTGAGTTTTAGGTCCCACCTGAGGCCCAGTCAGATTCCTCTTCAAAGCGCACAGGTGGGGCCAACATGGGTCTCATATAAATTGCCCATTTCGGCCCTACCTAAAACCCAGTTAGATCCCACTTGAATCCCACACAGGCACACATATGGAGCCCTAGAGGTGCTCTCTGCTGGTCAGAAACTCCAGAGAGTTTTCTCCCAAAGGGGAGCGGCAGAGATAGAGGCTTGTCATGTCCCAGGAGGGAGAGGTAGGAGAGTCATGAAGGGGTTGTATTGGCCTGGTGACCCCCTGGGTTTTGGGTCACACAGTGACCAGTGGTAGCTGGAGCTTCACATCTACGTGTGAAAAGGTGAAGGGCCCTGGGAGTTTGAGTTCCCATCACCAAGCAGCCCATCACCCAACTCTGTCCAGTCAACAGCATGTGTCTTAGTTAAGCTCTCCTCTGCAAGGCCTGCACTGTACACGTGAATCCAAATGAAAGCCTTTAACATCCGCATCATCCTTCAACTTCTCTGCAGCCCCGATGATTACGTTGGGCTCTCCTGCTCTGCATGAGACACAGGATATTGGAATAGCTCTGCCTTGATATACAGTCTGAACAGAAGCCTAGTGTATCTCTGCGATGAATCCAATGAGTGTGAGTTTGTGCTTTAGTGCTTTTACTCCAGGCTACAATGAAAATAGACAAAACGATGCATCAATAACTGCATGGAGGGAGCTGAAAGTTTCAAGGAAATTACAGAGATGTCTTAATAGTCCAAGAAAAATGTCAGATAGAGAGGCAAAGATTTAAAAAGTGAGTTAGTTTTTCCTCCCTCTTCCTCTCTCCTCTTTGTTTTTGACCATTTTCATTCTTGTCTCGGTGGCTGAATCTTTCTTTGATCCTCAGCTCACAGGTCAAACTGCTTGCGTCTGCATGTCTCATAACATCAAGTAATAACCGTTTTGGCCTCGAGATTAGCTGCTTTAAAGATTTGGAGAAATAGATGTCACAGTTGTTTCCCTGCATCAGATCCATATCAATAGGCTTCATATACATAACTGTCACGGTTTTGAAGGCATTGAGTTAAAAAAAAAGAAAAGAAAATCCCTTGAACTGGGAGGCGCTGTGCTGCACTGAGACTGGAGCAGAAGGTCAATCCTTTCTGTCTGAGATTCCTCTAACATAGAGAGCCCTACAAGGTGGTCAGACTGAGACCCCAAAGGATTGTGATAAAGAGGAGGATAATAATGTGGATACAGATAGTGCTGCTCTGTTGGGGGAAAAAGCTGGCTGACACCTGGATATCTGTTTCCTCTATGGATAGTATAAATGTGTTAATATGTGTATAACAGGTATTCCCCTGGGCTTTTCTGAGTGTGTGCGTGTGTGTGTGTTACACAACCAGTGTAATATTGATCATTTCAATAACTAGCATTTACTCAAGCTATCAACTTTAATATCTAATCGCAGGTGGACAAGGTGCATTGGATTGGATTCCATTAAGATATAATGCTCTTGTACCCACAGCAGCCTAGAGAACATTCTCAAGATATCACAATGACCACCCGTAATCTTAGTCGTAAAAATAATATGAATACAATAAAAAAATGTTATTTAATGGCACGTTTAAAAAAAACAAGATGCAATTGAGGCAGTAACAGTGCATAGGTTCATTTAAAAAGTTGGGCCACAGTAAGTATGTATTACTTGTAGGTTAACAAATAGCCCAACCGATACTGGTTTAAAATTATTGTTGCGTTCTTAGTGTTTAAAATAATCCAACATGTAAATTGACCAATTAATATTTAAGAGACACAACATCAAATCAGTTGGTTGGTTTCAAATGATTAATGTAATGTAGTCAAGCCATGAAGCCATTCATAAAAATTGAAAGTCTTAAATCACATCACCTAGGGTTCGGAATAAACCCACTGATATACACTGATCAATCAATGTTTTGGTTGAGTGATGTACAGTATACTGAGAGAGAGACATTTACTAACAGGAACAACACAAAAGAAGGGGCCCATGAATTGATATCATGAATGAACATTGTACTGGAGACACTGGAAGAACATTTTTATATTCTCATCCTAAATTTCTGTTGCAATTGTTCGTACGATGAATCAGATTCAGCAAAGGCTTATTACTTCTAGTAATGTGTGCATGACCTGCGTAAACACCATGGACGCCACCTGTGGCTATTTTAGTGAATGAGCACAAGGGCAGCAAATTAAGGCTGTGCTTCCCATATCAGGAAGTGCTTATTTTAAGAAAATGGCATCAACGTGTAAAAAGAGGAACATTTTGAGATCGGAGATTGAAGTCCTGCTTTCAGACATCCAGAAAGGAGTTTATAATTTAATTATAATTAATCATATTATCACTTCACAGCATCAGCAGTGGAATTGAGCAACCAACTTGAGTAGCGCTGTCACCTGTGTGTCACATTGTCACTTTTAAAGACGGAATGGTAATGACATAAAAAGGCTTTTAAAAAGCACATCTCTTCACGTCAAGGCGGGAAGGAGGTGAACGGGGAGTCGCCATCACCGATGTGGTTGAAAAAATTGGTGCCATAATAGGTGATGTTGCATCGCCATGTTTTCTGCTGGTGCAGAATCAGACCACCTTCGTGTAGAGCAGCTCCCACACCAGCTGTGTCAAGGCACATAACATTGTAACATGCATCAACACCAACCGTATACTCTAAAACAGCATGACAGCTCATATGATGCTCCTGTCTTGTCTGTGGGTTGAGAGATGTCATGAGTCAGGGAGATTAAGAATCACCTCTTCCCCCTGGGAAAATAGTTAATTTTAGGTAACTGATCTGAAAAAAAGCTTTCATGGCAACAATTAACAAGTCAAGCCAGCCATCTCCATGCACATCTTCCACAAGATGCAAGCCAACTGCACTATAGTGCAGGACAAAATGAGTTTTGCGCAATCCATCACACAACAGTGTTTGGCAGGCACATGAATACATTTCAAATTATATTATAATATTGGTTACGAAGTAGTAACTTATATTGGCCACTGCTTGTACCAAAATACGTCTAGATCGCCCCCTGGTGGCTGTCTGCAGCATAGGTCATAAACTCTGCCCAATTGGACCAAACCAAAATGTCACATCATGTATTTCTGTCATTGTATGTAGTTCTAATCATACTTATGATGTATGTTCCAAGTATTCATGTTTCTGATGAGTTTGGTTCTAATTAGCTATTTAATACTTTAAAAAATTGGTTAATTTACAGATGACCAATCATGAGTTGATACTCATGATTGGTCAGGCGCAGGTATCGGTGGGACCAGACTCTGGCTGCACTGCAAATGATGTCACCAGTGCAAGATGGCAGCACCTGTATTTGGAATATTTTAGTTTAAATACAGTCACTGATTGTACCACAAAAGGCAATACTGTAGCAGCAATATTTTGTTCTTAATTCCATTTATTGGGGTCTATGTAATGCAGACACTGTTTTTAATGAATGATTGTGTGACATTGTGTTACTTATAGGCCAATATACATTATTATTATCATTTATCCTTGTTCTTGTCTCTAATGCACTTTCAGTTGTGGCACTCACAATATAATGGTATGGGCCTCTGCGTAATGACAATAAAAGCTTATCTTATCTTAATATATATTCATATATCTCCATTAAGCAAATGTTGGTAGATGCTACTGATGCTCTATACAGTTCCCAAAAGTGAATTAAAATCATTTGGATCATCCCCTGGTGGCTGTCTGCAGTTTAGGTCCTAAACCCTGCCACTCCCATGTTTGTGGATGAGACATGGACCAAACAAAACAAAGAAAAAAATAAACTTGTCAAGTGAGTTTTTGTAATTTTCTGTTGTTTTTCCACACTGCTATGTCAGTGTTCATGTTTCTGATAAGTTTGTTCTTTATTAGTTATATGATGCTATAAAAACAGGGTGTAACATCTTAACTGACGTATGATTGGTCTGATGATTGAGTGTGTATCAGTGGGACCATTCGCCGATCACTACTGCACAGACTCCAAATGACATCAAAAGAACAAGATGGCGGCACCTGTATCTGAGATATTTTGGCTTCATTTTCGCGGGAGGAGGTGGAGACGTGTGGTCTATCTTTATTTACAGTCTATGGTAAACACACTGTTAAATATCCATCTGATAAATCGGTCTATAAGTTCAGTGTAGACACGTGAGCAACCCAAACCACAGTGCCTGTGCTTCTCTTTCAGTGAGTGAGTGGGAACAGTAAATAGGAGCGATGGCAATGATAAATTCTTGTCATAATCTGAGTTTACCTTGGGGTCGTCTTTCTTCTTCCTCCAGATAGGGAAGCTCTGTGGAGTTCCTTATCACACAGCCAGAGATAACAGGGCTCTGGTACAAAGCGATGATCCCGTCTGTTTGCTGACAAGTGAAGAAGCTTCAATCCCCACAGAGGGATCCCACCTTGCTGTGGGACAGTGAGCAGACAATAGAGACAATATAGAGAGTATGGAGAGCTCATTTACATGAAGAGTTTGACAGATAGAGACACAAACAAATGTGAGTCAAAAAGGAGCAGGGATTCATTGCATCTACTGTACCTACACCTGCTTTTCCTCCCTGTACACCTCCAGTTCCACCCTACGTACTCAGCCATCTGTTAATCACAGAAGTTCTGGCAGAATTTAACAGTTATTACGGGAGCAGGAGCTGTCACATTAACCACAATCATAAATTTATTTCATATTTCAGGTTAACTTAAATGAGGAAAAAAGCATCAGCACAAGGAAATCTGTGCAAATATCTTTTTTTACCAGACAAATTTTGTCAGAGACTTTGTCAAGGCAATGAAGTTTATGTAGGGACACAGAAAATAAAATAAATGAATGCTATGAAAACACCAGGCATCAGCCATCATAAAACTTAAAGCAGAGCCTATATCATCTATACATCTACCTATACATCACATTTTCTCCACTGGCGGGTCATCTCTTAGGAAACTTCCCCACATTCTCATACATGTAGGGACTCCCTTTACAGCACTGCATCACTTCTTATCCACTGGAGGGGCACTCCTCCTTTAGAGTAGCACCGCATTGGGCACTTCTTCGTGTTTTTTCACCTGTATGAGTACCATATACAGTGCTTCACTGCTTCCCATTTTCTCAACTGGAAAGGGCACCTTTTGGGGCACTGCCATGTAGAGGCAGCATAGAGGGCACTTCATAACGGCACCGTTTTCCATTGGAAGGGCACCCATATAAGGAACGTCAAGTTTAGACCATTGTAAGGGCACCTTATAGGGAACTGCATCACATTTTCTTCACTAGAAGGGCACTCATTAAGACACGTTATCAACTTATCTTGCTCTAAAGGGGACATTCATTTTTTCCCATGTGAAGGGCAGCTAATAGGGAACTTCATCTCGTTTTCAACTGAGTCAACCAGTGTACGAGCTAGTGGGCTGTTAGATTTAGTCTTGGTGGTGTGTTCCGTGTGCAATTTTGTTTGCCTGACGCAGCAAGATGTATGCGTCAAGAGCAGACACAGAAGGACTTTGTCAATGTGAGTTGTTTGACGTTGTGTTGGTGTGTCCCTACCTTAAGGGACGAAATCTGATTGTGAGTGAATATTAAAGTGACATGCAACAGGATAATTCATGTTCTTATGTCTATTGAAGCATTTATGTTCACGAGTAGTTTTACCAACATAGACTTTATCACATGGACATTATTACAGTAGACTACATTTTTTGTATTTTATGAGATAATTCCCCTTACTAGAAATTTCCTCCCCATCCTTGGATGTCTAAAGTCATTAGTTCTACCAGTGTGGGAGGCTATATATTAGCTCTAACCAATTTATTGTGCAGGTTTGGTCCTTGGATCCCTAAAATGTTGGGGGCTGGATCTGTGTGCCAGTATTTCAGGATGGTGTTCTTAACAATGAGGGTATGAGGGGTGTTTGCAATAATACAAGAAACTGGATCATGTTTTTTTACTTTTTTGACACTTTTTCTCAATAGATCAGATTTAGGCTTGGACATATGAAAGGCCTTTACACATTTGTTTGAATAGCCCCTTTCCTATAAGTGTTGTTTCATCTGAAATGCAGAGGAATCTTAAGCTGTAGAATAGACTTTAAGATAAGCCATATTTTAAAGCTCTAGGGTGGGCAAATTTCCTTTTTATACATTGTGGTGATAAAGCTATCATGTTTAACTCAATCCACATTTCAAGAAAAGACACCTGTTGTACGTAGGTCGTACTCAAGAGGAACATTTTAAATTACAAACATTTAGACACAAAATAAATTCCAGTGGTTCACTTTTTCCCTGTGAGAGGTAAAATACATCATCTAAGTATCTGTACCTGTATATACCTTAGGTTAAATTAAATTAAATATATTTTCATTTAAACTCAGCTTTTCATTTGGCCAGGATCCGTTTATTAAGTCCACAAAACCCCATAAACCCAATGATTTTCATGTAAATTAGACTCTTCCTACATTGAATGTACAAACGTTCCCTCATTTGGAGTCTTGTTGATTTAACCGTTGAAAGGTAAAAATTTTTAGATGGTATTTAAAACATGTCACTAATTAGAAAATACTTACATCCTAGCACAGGAAAAAAGCAACTCTTCCAATGGTCAGGTAGATCTTCTGCAACACAAAGTGATCAAAAACTCATTAAATGTACGCGAACAAAACAGAGTCTTAAGAGCTATTCTTAGATTTACTGCACTTTCAGTAAAATATAGTAAACGGAGGCTGGTTCAACACAAACACTGAAGCTGAGTCATGAAGCATCTCTTTATCCCCTGAGGACCCCCTCCCATAATGAAGCCTATTAATCAGGGGGGCAGTCTGCACAACATCATGTCTGAAGTCGGCAATTACCCAACTGAACTTTTCCAACATGTCCCACTGTCTGGCCCACTCTCTGGTTAGAGGTAGGTTTGTCATGAGGTCAAGGAAAGGTGTAAAGGAGGAGTCATAGGACTGAGTAAAAGCCGACAGCGGTGCACAGAGAATCCGACTTGACTTTCACTAAACTATGTCACTATGTGACAGCGGATGTTGTTGATGCGTCTGCCGTGGTGAAACTACAAATTTCAAGATCCATCCAGCATGTTTCAGTGTGTATTACAACCGTGTGACATCAGATTTAAATGCTCCAGAGGCAATGTTGACTTACATGATGACATGCGTCTCTTCTGGGTCATATTCATACTCTTCTTCTTCTTCTAAATGAATCGTTTATGTTTGTGCATGGCGCTTCACGTTAAATATCGCTGCAACAACGAATTGTGGGGCCTCTATCTCTCCATTCCTTTCACATAGGAAAGTCCAGTGTACCATATGCTAAAGGAGATAGGAAAGGAAGCATTGAAGCTCCTTTCCTATTCATTTAGAGAATCCGGACAGCTCTAATAAATACTGCTGATGAAATAATTTCGGTGTCACTTTCAGATTTAGGAAATTTCCTAACCAAATTTGACAATTCAACCGCACCC
Organism: Scophthalmus maximus; assembly: GCF_022379125.1. NCBI lineage: Eukaryota > Metazoa > Chordata > Actinopteri > Pleuronectiformes > Scophthalmidae > Scophthalmus > Scophthalmus maximus. Next base: position 1,184,439 of record NC_061523.1, on the reverse strand, counting down.
CAATTTCCTTGCAAACCTTTCAGGTCAAGGCCACATTCCTTCTCCTTAGTCCAGGCCGTTCTTCGGGCAGATGCATCTATTGCCTTACATATTGTTCGAGCAGACACATAAGTACAGTTTACACATCCTAACAACTAAGCACATACTTTCCATTTGTTAAGTACAAAACAACAACAATCCTTAGGAAGTGGCGTTCCGAACCTGAGTTGACATGACAGCAAAATACAGTTTTTACTCTTGTGGTGGGACTGAGAGACAGGAAGAATATCCCGGCCTGAACATTTTCGGCTGCGCTCTACCAAGCCACCAAGTGCTTTAAAAGTGATCCACAATCTTAAGATGAACCCTGAAACTGACAGGTTTTAGTCTCTCTCCACTGTTTATCAAAGTGAGTGGCTTTTTGTCTCTTAGAATAATTCAGAAGGTGAATAGCAGAGTTTTGACCTTCTCAGGATCAGCACAAGAATGGGAAAAATCCAAAATTATTATTTCTTAATTTAGCTGTTGGAAATTCTGGTACGGAGAGATAGGATAACAGTTTGTATAACTTTCTTTCTTTACAAGTTTTTTAACAGGAGACGCCACAGATCATAGGGGAAACACCGCTGAGGAAATCCATGTTTGACAAGTATGATCTAAACCACTCAAAGGCAGTCTCCCTAAGGTCAAGACCATCCAACAAAACATGTCAAAAGCTAAGCGAAAAATTAGAACTGAAGAATTGCCTGCAACAGCTGCTAATGAGAGATCATTGGTTACTTTGATAAGAGATGTTGAAGAATGAAAGCCTCATTGAATTTTAAAAAATATTATAATTATTCATGAACAAGTTATGTCAAGGCTGACTTTTTCCCCCTCAAAGTTTCAATTAGGTATCTTGGAGATTGTGTCTAGTTTGCCTTTCTAGAAAGAGAAAGTATTGGAATTTTAAGGTTTCAGAAAGTTTGTAGAAAGACGAATCGTGGAGGCCAATGAGCAGTTTCAGCGGGAGACGTTTATTTTGATATGTGGTTCACAGCACAACACGAAGACGAATCAAAGTGGACATGGCTGTACATGACATTTGTATTCTCTGTGTTTATCTGCGTAAACAAACATAGCCTCAACAAGATATTGGTCATCACAAGGACACATCAATGCCAGCATACTTTGTTAGCCAGTACTACCAGTAGTAACATACTTGTTTAAAATGGATAGGATAAGAGGATGACAATGTTAATAAACATCCCCTTTAAATTTCTGCTGGTAAAATATCTTGATCTTGAATAGAATAAGATTTTGGACTGTACAATATGTTCTTTCGATTGACCAGTGAAACATCCTCAAACCAGTATAGGAGGGATAGTGGTCCTGATGTACATAAATGGTTTTAAAGGACATTTCCAATGTCTCCTATCACTTATTGAAAAAAATATATAGATATTTTAGCCTTGAATATGTTGGCTAGGTGGTGGATTTATCACAGAAATGAATGGTTAAAAACTCTAGGGTTTTGACAATTTCTGAAAAATGATACTGGGGAATAGGAAGATGCCTTCTTTTCAGCTTCATGATATGTGGACATCACTTCTTTGAGTGCTTCAAATGAATCAACTCATTCTTCATCCACTTCCTCTCAGTTTGTTCCTGTATTGGTGTATTCATTCACCCATAGTATCTTTAAAAGTTTATGCTGTCTTTATCGGGAGCTATAAAATCCAAAACTCAAATAATTCCTTGTAAGACATACACCATATTCAACAAAAAAATAATTATAAAATAATTTCAAAAGATGCAGTTAAGAAAGCCCTGGTAAAAGATGATGGCTGACTCAGTATTGAGGATGTGAGTGAAAACAGAAGTAGACACTATGAAAGCATGAGTTGGAAGCTGGACCTTGAAAGTAATGGCCTTGGTCATACACAAACTCACCTCACAGAATTCTACTCTTTCAGAAATAAAATTTGAGGAGAGAGCAATGTCAAGAGTATGACTCTTTGTGTCACCGGAACTTTCAACCAACTAGACAAAAAATCTAAATGAAAGAAAATGTAGAAAATATAAATATATATACAATAAAAGAGGAAGCAGGAGAAAAAGGGGTGAATAAATGAAAGTCTGACTGAAATGATGTTTATACTGTACTATCAATGTGTGGATTCAGGGCCGGCCCTGTGTGGATAATTCTTGTCAGCGTCATCAGCCATACTTTTCTTTCCCTATTTATTATCAAACATTCATCTCATATTTTGACCCATTAAAGCATCAATGCTGAACGTTGTCAGGATTGTAAGGATCCTTGTTAATCGTGATCATGTAGTCAATTAGTCAGGTCAATTTTTTCCCTTTTTAGAAGCTCTGTTTAAAAACTGTAGTGGACTTATTAACTAGAATGGGACTCAGTAGAGTGATTGTCTTTCAGAAATATAAAAGAAAAAAGTGAAGACTGATAACATAAATGATTCGCCCCTTAACCCACATCTGCACCAAAATGTGATGGGTTCTTCGCAGGCAAAGGCTCCATCCCTCCACCAACGTTGGCGGGAATTGGTTTTGTAGTTTTTGCGTGATCTTGCTTAACAAACAAACCAAATAACAGACACAGGTGAAAACAGTTACATTGCAAAAACAGCCGTAGTAGAGAGTAGCCTAATATTCTTAAATATATTTAAATTGTGTAGTATCTAAATGTATCTGCTAAAGGGGTATGGGGTTATTTTGCTTAGCTAGGATTCATAAAACTAGGATGGGAGAACAAAACTGCCAATATTTGAGTACATGAGTTGAGTACATGAGTTGAGTACATGAGTATTTCAGTCTCTTGATAAAGCTGATATCCAGAATATATACTTTTAATTCAAAGATGAATAGTTACAAAAATATTACAATAAGATCTAATTTTCTTTCAAACTGCATGATAAAAATAACTGACTTAGCTTAAGTGAAGGCACCACTGTAATTTCTATTTGCAGCATTTTTTAAATAAAAAAAAGGGGGAAACTGTGCAACATACAGCTGCTTCATTGACACTGAGTCCATTTTATTTTGGATTTTGTTTTTACATTTCCTGTCTATTTAGTTCCTGGTTCTATTCACTAATGCACAGCTGTTGAGCTATGTCTGAGGTTTTTCATCGGTTCACTGCATGCGCATGCATATTGTCACGTCTTCTGGAATTCTAGAAGGTGCCGACAATGCTATTACGCTGGTACATACAAATCTACAGTACAACCAATCATGTTGCGATCTCTCATCGTGTTAACCATAGCTCCACCTGTTACTTGATTGGTTTCCTCTCCCTGCATTTCCTGCCTTGTAAACTCCTTATTTACTCTTACCATAAAGTTGTTATTTGCCAGATTGTCTTGTTCCCCTCATGTACATGCATTCCTGCATTTTCCCACGTGTTGCTCTTTTTGTGCATGACCCTGTCTAGCATTTTTGGACTTCAGATTTTTGCTTTACTCTTTTCTCGTTTGCCTTTCTTGGACAGACTTCGTGTGTATGATTAGGTGGACAATGTTAGTGGGAAAAAGATTGTATCAGATTAGTATCGGATTGTTATCGGCAGATACTCAAGGTTGCAGGATCGGTATCGGATTGGACACGAAAAAGTGGTATCGTCCCATCCCTAGTTTTGAACACCGATCATGCCGTTGTCTTCCAGAGATGAGCAAAACTTGAGGAAAGCATCAGTTCCTCTGAGGAAAAGAAGATCAGAAAACACCACTAACGGCACACACCTTGAACTGCAAATGGACAATAATTGGTCCAATTAAGTGTTGTGCTCTGCAGCATGGAAAATGTTTTTGAAAGACCATTGTATTTCAGCAGTGGTCTGTTTCTGCAATACATTCATAATTGGACAGTTCTAGTTTGTTGAAATAACATACATTATCTTTTAGAGGACTTGAAATATTAACTTGAGCATCCATTGTTGAACTCTCTCAAGCATATACTACAGGATTGATATGATTCCTCTGCATTATTGAATATTTACAAAAGGCGTCCATTGTGTTTGTTTCGAGCTACACCTCGGAGGAGAAGAATGCTGTTTCACTGTTTTTTTTAAAAAAAAAAGGTACCTTGACATTGAACTTGTAATCCATTCAGGGTGCCCATCCATTCCAATGAACACGCAAATTTTCAAGAATTTCTAAAATGCATAAAACAATTTGATTATATGTTTATAAGTCAATCAGTGTTCAATAATCTCTAAAGTGGACTGTCCCCTTCTTCAAGCAAGCATGACCAAACGTAAGGCAAGAAGGAACCGAATGGCACATTTGAATGTATTCTTATTTTATAATGCACAATTTGTGTTTAAAATGCATTTGAAGTAAACATGATGTGTTATATAACTTAAACACATTAAAATTTCAAATGGAAGATTTGTAGCTGTTTTTCAAAAAACAGCTACAAAATGTCCATTGGAATGGATTGGGCATATTCATGTCAACAGACAGGAAATAAGGAAATTAATAGAGAAATACTGTTTTGCTTCATCGTTACAGTTTTTTCATGTAATGCAATTAATGTATAATGTATTAATAATGTAATGAATCTTACTTACAATGTTGTTGGAGCCATATTAACAGTTTTTGAATTATGACAAGAAAAGATATACGTTGAATTAATTTAGCTATTTTGTCTTATGAGATATTAAGGAAATGGGTAAAAACTGTTTTCTTTGATTTAATTGTGCAACGGAGACAGTAATTGGTCAGTTAGTGAAGGATGAGATAACGATGTGTGATATACAGTATATGACGCTGCTCCTGGAGTAGGAGGTTCCCTTTAAGTAGCTGAGAGCGAACAGTTTTCCGACCAAACATCACATCTAATATAAGTATTAACGATACTCGTGTTCAATGTTGGTTTTTCATTTGTGAAGAAGTCAACTGGAGTTTTGTCTTAATAGCGTTTCACTACTTTTGAAAATACTTTCTCCGTGCGTGCTTGATTAAGAACTTTTGTTGACAACTCTACAAGTAACCACAGGTGGCCAAGGAAGTAAATATCATATGCATTTGCCACCTCAAATGTACACAGGATATTCTACTCTGCAGACTTTAGCTATACTGTTTTCTGGAGAGGAAATAAAAAAATTAAATAAATAAATATGTATGTATATATATACATATGCAATGTGTTTTAAAGAATCACTTTTTTATTGCTATGAGTTAACCATTAATGAAAAATAAGAGTCATGAGGTCACTTAGGTCTCTGTATTGTGATTTGTACTATTAGGTGGATTCTCGAATTCAGATTCTCCATCCATTGGAATGGACAAAGAAATAAAACATTCAATATTGTAATCATTTTTAAAAAAATCGAATTAATTTATTATATAAATCCACCATTACAATGCTTTTTTTTCGTGTGTGGGTAACACAGTGGGTATGTGTAAGACGTGCTGTCTGTCAGATGTGAATGGTGTGTGGGAAAATGTTGCGGCTGTCACCACGTGGTTAGTTCTGGTTTATCTCCTGTGAGGTTAATTTCTTATAAGCCTGCGTGTTAAAGAATATCTGTGTGTGTGTGTGTGTGTGTGTGTGTGTGTGTGTACTACTGCACTAGTTGGACCATCTGTGCCTCCACCACTTCAAAGGAGCCCTTGCCTCAGAAGTACCTCACAGACAAATGAATTATTGAGTTGATTTGAAGATGTTTGCCGTGGAGCGTTTTGTCATGCCATGGAACTCCTTGCCTTTCAGGAAGTAGAGGATATGTTCTTCAATCTAGATCAAGGTTGTCGCCTCCTCTGCTTCCTATAAACACACGCACACACACACACACACACACACATGTGTTGTACATCCTTAACCTCCTGCCTTAAACTCTAAACTCTTTTATTTACTAACATTTGCCCATTTCATTTCATATGATATAATTAGACAATAAAATAGAATCATGAAAATTAGTGGTTGTGTATGTAAACATTGTGTGTCTGATTCGAGTGTTTGTGTATATGACAGTCAAGTCACAATGACCATGACAATGAACTTGCTGTTGAAAAACAAAATGAAAAGGCAAAAAGAATGTGTGACATAATGTCATTTTACAAAATACATTACTATTGAATATTGTTTTTACATGCAAGCAGAGGAGGTCCAGATCAGAATAACCCCATGTTCTTTTACCAGGTGGATGTGACCTCCAATGGAAGGTTCTCAGGAGGAGTCCTAATCAGATGCCAAAACCATTCAAGTTGATGAGCAGATCTACTCCGAAGCTCCCTCTGGATATTGGGGCTACTTACCCTTTCCTATCCTTTCACTAAGCCCGAGCTCAGCCGCCGTGAAGTTGAAACTCCTGTCTGCCACTTGTTCTATCTTCGTTTTTCATCAATTCTGCAATTGTACAGATCAATTTCGAAGATTTTCGCACACAAGGTGAGAAATGTTACATCAAAAGTGTGACTCTGTTTATTGTTAACTAAGACATGGTCATTTCAGCTACAATAACATTACTTTAACAATAAGCTATGACATTGATCTCAAATTATGGAATTTTGTGACTTTGCACATTGCAGCCATGAGTCCGTGTAGTAAGGTTGCCAGTATGGATGGGAAAGCACAAGTTTTGTGGTTCCTAGTCAAAATGTCAAACTCAGGTTTAAAAACGTTAGTCCACAACTATCGTTGGGGTTGACAGTTGATACCGCTATAATAGTCAGTGTTACCATTTAAAATTTTGAAATGGTGAGCTGGTACTCATTATCAATCCGATACTTCAACAGTACTCTTATTGGTTCGTGTTCCCTTTTTAGTAAAATATGTTTTTACAAAATGTGAATAGAATGGGATGGACCAATGTTTTGTTTCTCATACTATACTCAGTACATTGTTGAACACTGAACTGCACTATTTTGAACAAATAACTACTATACAGTACATGATGTTGAGTGATGGGACTGACATAAAGCCTGTCAAAGGAAAAAAGTAACACCACTCAATATGTACCGCCGGTGCTGGATGCATTTCGGGGAAACACTGGCTGTGAGTGGTTACTCCTCTTTGTAAAACACTTATCCAGCATCCACCAATGTTGGCAACAGGAGCAGCATGAAACATCGGCTTGTTATGCGTCAATAAAAACTCAATCAATAAAAAGAAGGCAGTGACAGCAGACTTTTCCAGGACTAATTTGGCAGTGTGGTTGTATTTTGGGGTTTATGAGTGGGGCACACTCATCATCAAGACCATCAACCATTACTCCAAAGCAACATCTAGCCCAAGGCCTGATCTTGGACGAAATGTCATGGTTTGTCTGATTAACTTGCCAATAGCTTGTTAATAATGTAAAGGATTAGGGTTAGAGAAATGTTGTCAATTAGTTATTTATATCAAATTAAAATCCCTATTACATAGATATTACATCATCACCTAGCACTCTGACATTTCCTATTCTTTGGTTTTGAAATTGTATAAATGACTGAAGCACAGACAATATCTCTCCAGCTCGTGTTTGGCCCATCAGTCGATTGTTTCTCAGTGTCACATCCTGTTGGAATGAATTTTGGGACTCACTATGTCTTTGTCAGAGAAGTCAGAGTCACCTGCACTCGTCTGTCACCGGATCCTCTCAGAGTCAACAACACGTGTCGGCAAAGTCGGATTCCGTCAGACTTGACATATCCACCTGTTCCCCCCGTGTGCAGGCTTGTTTCAGTATTCACTGGGAAATCTTGACTTAGAAGTAAAATAAGTTTTTTTTCGAACTTTTGTTGGTGGGCTGTTGTTTTGCCAGCCCCTAGTACTCATTTACCAGCTGCGTCAGTCTTCCTTTTCACCGGCTCAGACCCAAATGTCCTAAATCAAACAAAGCTGCTGGAAGATGCTGTTAACGATTCTCTTCACTGGTAACTGTTCTCCAAATACCAAATATCCCTAAAATCCATGTGCAGATGGAGGACTCACTTGTGGGGATCTGAACCGAGCAGCATGGGCTAGATCACAAGTGCACTCTGCCCAGTCTTGTACAGGACCATATGAACAAACATACAGTATAATATTAATGTAAAAAGGTGGGTATGTTAGAGGCTGTGGCAATCATGACCAAACACATTTATTACTTTTTGGTCGATCCTCCTCAGCCATATTATTCCTTTACATTGTGGATCAAGGCCTTGAAAAGCATCTTGGATAATGTGTAACTGCATTGACACAGAATTGTTGCTGGATGATCCACTTTTAAATAACAGATTTGAACCAGGGTGTAATTCTGGGGGTTGAATGTCATGAAGGAGGAAACTATTTTTGTAGTTGTTTATGTATAAATCAAAATTGCTTCCCATGATGAGTAATATATCAAAAGGAATCTCTGTGCTGTGGTCTTTTACTGATGTGGGACGTTCAGTTGTCGCTTCTTTTCAGATTAATGGGTAAAGTCTGTATTATTATCTACGTGATTGAGTTGTAGCATTGTTTTGATGGTTATGTAACTGTCCCCATATATATTAGACAACTATTAGTGAGCACACAATCAAAAGTTTGGCTGACTTTATTCATAGTTTCATCATGTTGACAATATTTCGCAGCAGTCAGCTGAACATCTAGCTCAGTCGTATTACCATGGATGTAGCAGGTTGTAATTTGCTTGGCATTAAACAATATAAGCGTAGGAATCCAAGTGGTTTGTGTTTTGAATGATTTCATTCAAAACATGAAGCCACAGTAGAAACAACCATTCTGAGGAGGAGGTGCCGCGCTGCAGAGGTCAACGTCATCTCATAGGGTCGGATATGAAAAACGTAGCTAATCTAGCTTTCATTTCCAGCTGACATTAACAGGCTGGTTTTGTAATCTGCCTTTGCAATTGCATCAAAAACAAAGAAACATCGCAGGGGTGAAAGATAAATGGAAGACTGTTTTACTCCCTTTTCATCTTTATTAGTTATCGTCAGCTAGATAGAAAAAATAATTCAATTCACTGTGCTGCTCAAAGGCTTTCACTATTCCACTTGTTTTAATTGGCTCTCTTGCATTGCACACACTCTAGTGACTATTGGATCCTCAAGCTCTTCATTTAAAAAAATAAATGTGAATTCAGCCAGATAATGTGTAAAACTGTAAATATTTTATGTCCTCACCTAGATAGTAAAAAAAATAACAGTGGCCGCACATCGATCCAGTGATGAACACCATGCCACACCATTCTGCTGTTGACTGAAATGAGTGTAAGAACATTTTTATCAGCTCAGCCTCTTTCCTCTGGATTTTTTGGCAGCTGGACAGTAAAAGAACAAAGTTCTCTGGCACTTTAGTCAGAAACTCAAACTACGATGGTGAAAGGGTTTCCCCTAAGGATCCTCTTCCATAGGGCCGGGCCACTTTTTAGCACTTTCTTCAACCTGGCCATTTCAGCCCCTCCTGGCCTCTTTCTACCGTCTATCCTCGCTGGTCGCTGATCGCGAGTATGAATGTGTAAACCTCACTCGCCGACTCATTAGAAAGCGTAATAGCGATCAAACAACGAGCCTAAGTGTTAGCGTCACTGCTAGCATGCCTGTCTTTTGGGCGGAAGGTTGTGACATAAAAGCCCAACCATGACACAGGATAGTCATCTTCCCTTCTGTTTTTTGTTTTTTTCCCCCCCAATCATTATCATCATCTTCAACCACTTTTCCGGGGTCGGGTCGCGGGGGCAGCAGCTTCAGTAGGGGGCCCCAAACTTCCCTTTCCCGGGCCACATTAACCACCTGTGACTGGGGGATCCCGAGGCGTTCCCAGGCCAGTGTGGAGATATAATCTCTCCACCTAGTCATGGGTCTACCCCAAGGTCTCTTCCCAGATGGACGTGCCTGGAACACCTCCCAGGGGAGGCGCTCAGGGGGCATCCTTACCAGATGCCCGAACCACCTCCACTGGATCCTTTCTACGCAAAGGAGCAGCGGCTCTACTCCGAGTTCCTCACGGATGACTGAGCTTCTCACACTATCTCTAAGGGAGACACCAGCCACCTTTCTAAGGAAACCCATTTTGGCCGCTTGTACCTGGGATCACGTTTTTTCGGTCACGACCCATCCTTCATGACCATAGGTGAGGGTAGGAACAAAGATTTACCGGTAGATCGAGAGCTTTGCCTTTCGGCCCAGCTCCCTTTTTGTCACAACGGTGCGGCAAAGTGAATGCAATACCGCCCCCGCTGCTCCAATTCTCCGGCCGATCTCACGCTCCATTGTCCCCTCACTCGCAAACAAGACCCCAAGGTACTTAAACTCCTTCACTTGAGGTAAGGGCTCATTCCCTACCTGGAGTTAACAATCCACCGGTTTCCTGCTGAGAACCATGGCCTCAGATTTAGAGGTACTGATTCTCATCCCAACCGCTTCACACTCGGCTGATCCCCCTCTTTGAAGAGGGGAACCACCACCCCGGTCTGCCACTCGTTTGGCACTGTCCCCGACTTCCACGCAATGTTGCAGAGACATGTCAACCAAGACAGCCCCTCCACACCCAAAGCTTTCAACATTTCTGGGCGGATCTCATCAGTCCCCAGGGCTTTGCCACTGTGAAGTTGTTTGACTACCACAGTGACCTCCGCCAGGGAAATTGACGATGATCCTCCAGCCCTGCTTCTACCATAGAGGGTGTGTTAGTCAGATTCAGGAGTTCCTCAAAATGCTCCTTCCACCGCCCGATTACCTCCTCAGTTGAGGTCAACAGTGTCCCATCTTTACTGTACACGGCATGGATGGTTCCCAATTTCCCCCTTCTGAGATGTCGAATGGTTTTCCAGAAGCCTCTTGGTGCCGACTTAAAGTCCTTCTCCATGACTTCTCCCAACTTCTCCCACACCCGCTGTTTTGCCTCTGACACAGCAGAGGCTGCAGCCCTTCGGGCCCGTCGGTACCTTGCAACCGCTTTCGGAGTCCTCTGGGATAACATATCCCTCAAGGACTCCTTCTTCAGTCGGACAGCTTCCCTGACCACCGGTGTCCACCACAGTGTTCGAGGGTTACCACCCCTTGAGGAACCTAAGACCTTAAGACCACAGCTCACTGCCGCAGCTTCAGCAATGGAAGCTTTGAACATTTCCCACTCGGGTTCAATGCTCCCAACCTCCACAGGAATGCCAGAGTTGAAAATCTCCTGGATGGGGGCCTCCTCCAGACGTTCCCAGTTCACCCGCACTACACGTTTGGGCTTACCAGGTCTATCCAGAGTCTTCCCCCATCCCCAGATCCAACTCACCACCAGATGGTGATCAGTTGACAGCTCCGCCCCTCTCTTCACCCGAGTGTCCAAAACATGCAGCCATAGAGCAGATGATACGATCATCTCCGTGGTGAAACCCAGCCACTAAGCGCTTGACAACGAGCCCACTGCCCTCTTCCTCTATTTTCCATAGAACACTATAGTAAAATGAATGAAGAAATATGAATTATTGGAACTATTTTGATCGTGTCATTTAACCCAGCCAACATCCAGATTCACTCCCATTCGTCCCTGTTTAAAGAACTGGTCAAAAACTCATACACCGCAATCAAATCAATCAAAACAAACAATTCTTATGGTCCTACGTTTGTATCGGGCCCATTTGGGGAGGGTTAGTCCCAGTCCGTCCCTGGCTGACGGCGGTGACATGTGGCGGTGTGCACTGTGGTTCAGCTAGCACTGTACATTAACATGGCGCATTACAGCATCAAAGATGTTTAATGAGCAAAAGAGAGTGAGAGTTTTTAATGCCCCCTCCACTTCCTTTTCCCTGAGTGATAATGGTTTGGGTGAAGCGTCATAGACAATACATCCACAAATGCTGAGACACAAGCAAGCTGTGACACCAACCAACACGCACCCACACGCACACGGGCTGAAGCTCATTAAAGAGGGTGACAGGCTGAGTTATCAGGGCTTCCCTCACTCATCTGATGTGACAGTGTTGCTCGGTTATGAGCGCTTAGGGAGGATTTGCTGTCCTTCCTCCCCTTCCATCATACAGTCACCAGCAGTCCCCTGCATCAGAATTGAAAGAAGCCCCCCTACAATTTATGTATGGGTGTGTGTGATTTCACTGTTGTTCTATTAGCATGTGTGGGTGTATTGAAATGAGTAGGTGAGGGTTTATTGTAGGATTGATGTAGCCTTTCCTGTAGGTGCATATCAGTCTACATTGTTAGATCCCAAGATTTTTTCGACCATTCTGACTCCAGGGCGAGGGGAAAAAAATCATATATCAAGTAGATTAATAAACCAATCTCATGGATGGATCAATTTATCTTCATGCGCCACCGTGACTCGGCTCTCATGGACAAAAAACAGCTGATGTTATGCAGCTACAGTCGCCTGGACTGCTGCCGCAGAGTGAAGTACTGATCAATACAAACCTTGAAGAGAAGTACAAGAATGAATCGAAATACAATAAAATACAAAACAAAAGGCTAAAAAGCAATTTAAAATAAATAAGTAGAGGAGACTTTAAAGGCACAGAAATCATGTTGGCCTTCAGTTTAACCTTAAATCTTTCCATGGAAGGGTAACAATTACATGTAGATGGTAAACTGTTCCAAAGGTCAAGGGCAGCTTCGGTAAACAAGAAGAAAGGACCCCACTAGACCTGCTGTTCCGTATATATCCCGCTGGCTAATATATGCTGACTGGACAATAAACAGGACGAAGTACTGCTATGTCTTGATTTTCACTGACACACAGCTACAAAACAACATCCAGGACAGGGCCGGAGTGGGGCCACTCTTCAGCCCGGGAGTTTCAGGCCCCCTTTTTCCATGGTGATGGAAATTAAAATAAATGAAGCAACAGTTCAGCTCTTACTATCGCATAGTTTTTATTCATAATATGTTTCAACAAATGGATAGAGGTTAAAAAATATTGCAAGTTGACAAAAAATGATCCCACTTCAGGGAAAGGTTAATAAGTTAACAAAAAATAATAGACCATTTTCATTGGCGATACCAATAGGCTGATATTTTAATTAATTTGATGTTTTTGCTTGCGAATAGTTTGCAAACACTATAACGGACGATATTTGCCAATTAGAAGACTATATCTCTCTTTACCAGCTGCCACTTTTGCCTGTCCTCTTGAAAAAATGTCTATGAGTTTGGCCCATTTGGCAGCGTCCTCCTCCGATGACATTCTTTTCTTCAACCTCGCCTCTTTCTACCGTCCAACGTCGCTAACGTTGATTGTGACGGTAGCTGTCGGTACCTGAAAAACTATTCAGAAAAGACGGGCTTTATGGACCCAATCAACTCTATCTGGGACGGGAGAACTCCCTCAGATGGTACAACCCATCTGCTCTAGTGCCATGCTGAGCCTGCGCCGTCAGTGAACTTCAAGAGAAGATGAACTAACGGGACAATTGTAAAAATTGTTTATTTCGACCGGCCCAAAAGCGAAGTGAAAGTGAAGTGGACCACCAGGAATTCTCCCGATTCTCCTGATTAACCACCCCGGCCCCTGGTCCAGGACATGGTGTTTAAGCTGGATGGAGTAACCTGCTGCTGAGTTGATGGAGTCATCGCTGTCTGGTACGACTCAAATCGAACAAGGAGTGAGGCACGGATGCTGTGGTGTTCAAACACTGTTCTGCACTCTTGTTGTTCCGTTTTTGCTTATTTAGCTGTCTAACTGTCCCAGAGCGCTGCAGCGAAGGGGGCACGGTGGGAGCCCAACCCCCCAACACTGACTTCTCCTGATCACAGGCGACTTCACTTAGACATTCCTCCAACAGGTGGAGTTTGCTACAGGAGGTGAAAAAACCCCAAACACCTCAAAGTAGCACGCTCAACATTTTTTTTTCTCAACTTGTGTTGTAAACCAGGTAAATTATATATATGTATATGTACAATATTCAGCACTCATTCCCCCTTATTATCTTGGAACAGCTGTATTTATTTTATTATTTTATTCTTGTTTTTACCTTTTTACTCAGTATATTGCTTCTCTCCTTGACTTTTGCAACGTCTACATATCATCATGTGATTTATTGTTGCTGCCCCCCCCCCCCCCCACTCAAATATATAAAGATGTTCCATTTGAGCAAATGATTTCCTCAAGATGTCCAAAAGCATTTTCAACTCATTACACTCCCCCCCAATTTTTTTCCTCCTTTTTTTCATTTCTCGCCTTTCTCTTCTTGTCTGTGATGATTCTCAACTCAGTCAACATTTTTTCTCAGTGTTATAGGAAGGCAGCTGTACTTCAAATGTTAATGACCCCACAAGATGTTAAACATCTGCCTCTCTCCACTAGTCTACTTCATGAGGCTCATATAATGACCAAGGCAGGCCTGTAATAGAGAACTGGCTTTATTCCTAATTCCCTGCGTTTGATTGGTGTAATTGGTCATATGTTAATATGATGCCTTGATTTGTTTTGCTGTGTCCCCTTTTCCACACACACACACACACACATACACACACACACACACACACACACACACACACACACACACACACACAAAGGAGTTGATGACAACTACCTTCGTTATAATCAATGCAATAAAAAGTAAAGGACCAATAAAGCACATGTTCAATATGCTGCAGTTTCGCGATAGTTTCAAACGTCTGCTCCACAGTCTCCAGGTGTTTTACATAACCACAGTGCGCTTGTTAAGGCCAATAGCAAATTTGTTATTGATAAGTCAAATCGAAAGCTATAAGTGATTGTTAGTTTGCAATGAATCTGGTGAACTGGCGTAAACGTACCTGCTGTCTGAGACAAACGAGCTGTAATTAAGATCAGAGTCAAAGTAGGAATCGTGGCATTTTACTGAACCAGAGGTCACCTAGTGTGGGCTTTTACTGCCAAAACCTCTCTCTGGCTCGCTGCTCCGTGTAACTGGTCGCTGAGGCAGCCCTGTCTAATTCTAAAAAAAAGGAAAGAGATCATTATTATTATGATTAAAAAAGAAAGAGACATTTCCTCCATTCCATGGCCCCATGCCAGATCTCACCAATGGATGTACCCAGGTCCAGACAACTTCCCCTCCCAGAAACTCTCCCTATCTCCCTCAGCCCAACATGTGTCTGCTTCCTTCAGCATATAATTATTATTTCCCTTTTTTTGAACGCAGATTATAGTAATTTCCTGTACCCTTTTCTTTCCCTTTTCCCTCATTTTTTTCTTCGTTTTAACACCTCTTCCTTTTTGAAAAAAAAATCATCCTCACACACGAAATATCCCACAACCTATTCTTTACAAACCACATCACACATAGACATGACTTCTTGAACTTGTGGCCTATGATCCACCGCAGATGTGCTGAATAAATAATATTGGATTCATTGTCGAGGTTAAGGAGGTGTTCCAGCAGTCACACTGGTACAATGGGCTGACAGGCTGTAATGGTGCATTCAGACCAAGGGCAAAATTAATTTTCTGTGGTTGAATAGACATTAATTCTGCTTTATTCACGGAATTAGCCCTCTAGAGTTGAAATATTTGAACTTGAGCGAATGCGAGATTGTATTACTTTTTTCAAAAAATTATATTTAGTCCAGTTTGTGGGCTAATTTAATAGTGACCCATATTACATTTATCTAAAAAAATAAAAATAAATGATTACTGTCTTGTTGGAAATGACCTTAAAGCTACAGTGTGTAATATTTAGAAGAACTTATTCACGGAAATTGAATATATTGTCCATAACTATGTGTTTATATATATATATATATATATATATATATATATATATATATATATATATATATATATATATATATATATATATGTTATGTTATATATATACAATGTTTTATCGTCAACTCTGAATGAGTTGAATATAGTTACATGAGGTGGACCCGGCCTCTGTGTGAGTCTCCATGTTTGCAACATCATGTTGAATACGGTTGTTGCACAAAACGGTCCAGAACATATCGCATTCACGTTGAATTGTCAGTACTGCCAGAATAGAATCAGTGGTGCGACACCATAAAGTGTCTCCTGTCAGGTGCTCATCTGAAGAAAATTACAAACATGAAACAACTTTGAGTAAAAAAATATATACTGACAAAATGGAAGAATAATGAAATAAAAATGGTGGCCTTGAGAATACTATGTTAATATTGAAACACTTGTAATCCTACAAATGCTACATGTTCAACATTTATATTTCTTAAACTATTACTAAAATTTTAATTGAGCTCTACACCGGGGTAAATTATACAGTAGCTTTCTTGTTCCCATAATTACAGTCCAAAGTATTTCAGATAAGATTGTGCCCCCCCCCCCCCCCCCCCCCCACACACACACACACACCTCAAAACCCCCTCACAAAATACTGCTCACATGTTGAGAAAAATAAAAATGTTTTTTATGAGAGATGGTTTTGTTCCATAGGTTCACAACTGGGACAATCTCTGTTGTAATTGCAGTCAAGGTCAGAGGAAAGATGAGTTGTGTGATTCTTTATTGATCTTCATTGGGAAACTGTCTATTTTCTTTACATCCTCACACTTGCTCTGCCCAGAGGTTAGAGGTCAGAGGCAGATATATTAACACAGCTGGTACCTATCTTTTCCCGTAAGAAGTTAATGTTGTGTGTTGAGATTTGTCATTGTTTCTTTGTGATTTGCTGTGGTGCTTTTCTTATTTGCCGTGGCGATTTGCACTTCACGGCCACTATGTCTTGGAACATAAAACGGCGAAGCCTGAAAGATGGGTCTGCGTCACTTTCAAAACGAGTGGTATCTTGAAACAAAGAATAAAACTACATTTCATTTTATAGTCTGTTTCTGTTCTTATTAGATTCTTTTTCTACATGTCTACTACAACTGTTTTGTGCTGCAATGTCAAATTGAATTTCCCATCCATCCATCCATTGTCTACCGCTTAATCCACTTAAGGGTCGCGGGGGGGCTGGAGCCAATCCCAGCTGACATTGGGCAAGAGGCGGGGTTCACCCTGGACAGGTCGCCAGCCTATCGCAGGGCCACATACAGAGACGGACAAGCATTCACTCTCACATTCACACCTACCATCAATTTAGCGTCTTCAATGAACCTAACCCCATTCTCATGTCTCTGGACTGTGGGAGGAAGCTGGAGAACCTGGAGAGAATCCACGCACACACGGGGAGAACATGCAAACTCCACACAGAAAGGCCCTGGTTGGTTTGAACCGCGACTCAAACCCAGAACCTTCTTGCTGTGAGGTGACAGCGCTAACCACTACGCCGCCGTGCAGCCCAAATAAATTAAAAAATAAAAGTCTATCTCATCTAATTCAACATTATTCTGCTTCCCAGAATTGGCAAGTGAAAACTCTTGCTAATGTCAGTGGGAACGTTGCTCAAACGAAGATGCAGCTATGTGGAAGACAACAAAACTATTCCAATATTACCCAAGCTAAAAAATTGTCAGCGACCGTGTGCACATGGACACACTCTTCACAAACAACCCCTGCAAATCAACATCAACACTATTTTACATTGTGAGAGGCGGTTTAATGTGGAGGCATGTTCCCCCTCCACCCAGCACCCTTCAAGGACAACGCAGACATACAGAAAATATTTCTCAAGGATAATCCAGAGATGAGAGCTATACTCAAAGTTGTTGTTTTTTACCTGAGCTTCAAAGAAAAGCCTCTCTGGCATTTTCACATCCACTGCCACAAAAAAACCCACCCTCAAACAGCCTTGGGAGCATATACAAGAAGAAATGACAAAATTCATGTTTTTGCTGTATGTGTGTGTGTGAGTGTTTGTCATAGTGGCTTCTCCTGAACTTTCCTAATGCATCGTATTGAGTGTTCCCTCCAATTCAGTGTGTGTACATGGTTGTCGCGCTGGCCTCTGTCATTGCTTCGAAAAAAATAATTGAAAGATAAAAGAATGTGTCTTGGCAAAAGATTGAACATGTCATGAGTAAATGAAAATGTGCTACATGGGAAAAAAAGTCTTTAAAAGCCAAAATTTTCTGAAGATAAATAACAGTTTAAATATAAATCTTTAACGAAATTAAAGCACCCCCCGCCTCCCCAACAAACAAACAAGAAAGAAAAAAACATGAACCAGAGTTCATTGTCAGAAATATAGCAGCCTTTGTAACTCGCTGTGTGACTTCAATTCCCCAAGGGAAGCTGTAAAGAAAGCTTGTTGTTTCCAAGGACGCTGCTGGGAGACACATACACACACACACACATGCGTCCACTGAAAAGGTTAGCTGTGACACGCTGCTTGGCATTTTGGAGGCAGCAAACCCCCATCAAGCGAACACAGCCATGTGTGACCAACATGGCCGCCCGGCCGTTGCCCTACACGCCGTACATGCCGAGCGCCGACAGGTGAAGGCCCTGTGAGGCGCGGCGGCTGGAACCGACAGCAGCAGAGAAAGAGAAAGGAAAAGAGAACAGAGTATTTGAAGTCTTCTGATAAGAGATGGACCTGGTGACTTCGCTCGCTCGCAGCTCCAACTGACACTAACAGATGACTATTTGGGAAAAACACAACAAGCTGGGCTTCAACCCCGTAAAATGTTGTTAGGTGACATCAGTGGACTGTAGATGGCACGTGGACCAAACAGTGAATGTCATCCAGTAAGAGAGGCCAAACCAAAGCAGATTTTATTTAGACTGGACACTTAATATGTGGTGAAAAGCCGCAGCAGAACCAGGCATATGGTGGGCAGCTGTTTGCCTTATCTGGAACAAACTCACAGAAAACGGCAGGTCTGCTGCAACTCTCAGTTCTTTTAACTGCAATTGTACATTCTTAGAATTGCTGTCAACTATTTGCATTTTTGTGGATTTTTTTTCATACAGTAAAACTTACGTTTTGTGCTACAACTAACAAAGCATTGACAGCAGAGAATTGAATGATAGCACCTACAAGCATTGCAGGATATTTTTGTAACCATGTGAAACGAGTGCATGACCACTTTTCTGTTTGCCGCTGCTTTTCGGTAAATAAACTGTCTAGACATTTCTTGTACAGCACTGTTAACGTTTATCACCTGTCTGATTCTACTTGAACATGTTTTTTTCTCTTTTTAATTATTGTATTTTAATGTAATTGAATTGTGGGGCGTCTTTTTCTCCTTTCCTTTCGCATAGGAAGGTCTAGTGTAGCCTATGCTAAAGGAGATAGGGAAGGAAGCATTTAAGCACCTTTCCTAAGCATTTAGAGATTCCGAACAGTTCTTATCAAGGCTACCGATGAAACACTTCCTGGTCACTTCAAAATTTAGGAATCTTCCTATGCAAATTTGACTGTGGTTCCCCGTGCCCTCGTCGCTAGATTGTTTCACCTGTTCCTCAGTATTGTGAATGGCTGAACTTCTGGTGATTAACCGCAGCCTCACGCCACCTGCCTAGCTCCTGCTCCAACGCCGGTACTCTGCTACCTAAGTTGGAAGATCTCATTAATTTACTACTACTGTAAATAAATCCTGTTCACTGAATTCTGAGTCTTGGGTCTGCATTCAAGTCCTACGTAAATTAATTTGTAACAATGGTGCCTGCTGGAGGAGGGGTCAGCCCTATGTTCCCACAGCCCAATGGTCCCACAGCCCTATGTTCCCACATTTCTAAGAATTATTTTTTCACTGAAAATTAGGCCCTATGTTCCCACAGCCCTATGTTCCCACATTTCTAGGACATTTTCAAAATTAGGGTTAGGGCTACTGGATAATAGGTTGGGTGTAATTGGCTACCAAAATGGGAGAAAGGGGGATACAATCTGATGAAAATTTATGAAAAAGGAAATGTGGGAACATAGGGCCTAATTTGGGGAAAAAATCTTAGAAATGTGGGAACTGCAGGAACATAGGAACTAATTTTTTTTTTAAAAATCTTAGAAATGTGGTAACATAGGGCCTGATTTTCAGTGAAAAAAAATTCTTAGAAATGTGGGAACATAGGGCTGTGGGAACATAGGCACCATCCCCTGGAGGACATCCCCAGTGGAAAAATTTGGCGCGAGCGTGTGTTCAGGGATCACAATGATTTATTGGCCCAAGATGATGACAGGCTTATGAGCCAATTCAGATTGCCAAGAGCTATTATGTTGGAATTCTGCTGAACTGATCCCAGATTTGGAAAGGGAGACCACGAGGAATCACACCTTGCCAGTCCTGTTGTCCTCAACACACTCCGTGTTCCTTGAAAGAGGAGCTTTCCAGACGGAGCTGGCTGACTGATCAGGTGTCTCCCAATCATCCCTGAGTCATAACAGCCATGAAATGTCTCTACACTGCGGCTGAGCAGGCAAACAATAAAGTGCAATTTGCTGCTGCGATCAGGATGATTGGCTGAGCTCTTCTTGCTGTGAGGTCTCCAATCGGAGAATGAATTTGCTCATGAGAACTCAGGTACTTTAAGTGAAATACTTGTTTAATTAGTGACAGCCATCTTGGTTGTTAACAATTTCGTGTTATAAACCCCGCCCATTATCAGATAATCTGTTGTGATTTGACCAGCACCTTTTCTGCCGGAGGGAAATCACTTCCCAAAGGAGGGGATCTAGAGCGTTTTCTGGCAGAGCAAATTTAAATGAGCTCCAAGAATTCCTCTGCATCCCCTCTGGGCTAGCTACACTGAATTTCCACATTGCAATCTCGAACGATAAAAGGCGCAACATGGTTTAACTCGGTGTCCAGCCTGCTTATTGCGCATGAAGTGGGATGTGATGTAATGCGACGGATGAATGATGTCTGAAGTTTGGTTTGTTTCACGTACTGTACTTACCAGGAATAACCCATGTGTCTGAGTCAACCTCACATCCTGGCAGGATGCAGGAGAGTACCGTCTCTCCAATTACTGCTCTAACCTTCTCTTCATGCGCACTCAGCTCAGACTTTCTGGAGCCCCCCTCCAATGGCTACAACACACAGCCAATACAGACCACTTTTTTATTTATTCATTTTTGAAATTGTCTGTCACTCTGATCCCTCTGCCACTTTACACTTGTTACTGATTCAAGTAACATATTTTTTAATATATTCTTGCTTTCAACTCTGCGATCAACACCTCAATCTACCGCTCCCTGAAAGTTTTTCTTTATTCCTTGTTTTCCAGCAGGATTAGCCAATATTTTTTGGAACAGGCGCGTGTTTACACTTATTTGCATTGCAAATGAGTGTAAGACATAGTGGGAGAAGAGGCCGTGCACCAGCGCTGAATTTCATGTTAATTGGGGTGTATAAAGGAAAGGTACGCAGAAACTGGCTTTTTCAAATCTAGTGAGTTCACCGTCTTTCAGCAACAACGCCATCACAGTCTTTTACACATGGGGTTCAACATCTTATCTGAAAAGCTTCTTCACTAACAACTGCCTAGTGGAGAGTTGCAGGTATTTAGCCTCTTGTGGGGTCATTGACACGTTAAGTGCAGCCGCCTTTCATGTGGCACATAGTAAAACCATGACCTGTGGGCCACCGAGAATCTTCACACACAACAAGCAAGAAATGAAAAAGGAGGGAGAGGGAGGGAAAAAAATAAAAGTGTACAACATACTTTTCATCAGAATTTTTATCATCAAAGATCTATTTTGAGCTTGTCATCATCTCGTCTTAGTCATGGAAAAAAGGTTTTAATTTTAACAGTTTCATAAATCATTGCTCTTTACTTTACCTCTCTAGCACCACTAACATTAATAACACACTCTAAAAACATCCATAATGAGTGAGGTATTAAAAAACAGAAATAAAACAAATTAAATAATTCAAAGAGCTGCCTTTCCCATAACCTCGTATTTGTTTTCTTAAATCAGAAAATGTTCTTGATTGGTGAGGACAGACTCTCCTCTGCGACTTATGTGGAGCCTGGCCATCAATGTCTTCCATTGTCATATTGAATCAAGTTCACATCTTTATCAGTATAGGTTTAAATTAAGATTCAAGTTTACTTTTTTACATTTTTTTAACATTTCTCCTTGTTTCTGTTTCATTAGTCACAGTATTCTCCATTGGACTTTGCGATTTTGTGATGTGTGGTCTATCAGCCAAAGGATCACTTCACCAGCCTGAAAGGGCATTTACAGATTAAATGGGACCAAATCTTATAAATAAAGTAGTTCCAAAGAAACAGTTCACACTGTGGATTTTCCAGACTAAAAAGTCATTTTTTTCTGTAAGAGGGATGAAACATCATCTCAGAAACATATACATCAAAACTTAAATCGATACCATAAAAAAATACTGCCATTCCAATGATTGTTGACCCATACTTGAAAAATTACACACAATGGCTGAACGTACAAACAAATATAGAAATGAATATAGATGAATGGAGATGGAGGAAAAACCACAAGCAACTGTACTTCTCTGAATCCCAAAGAGGAGAGGGAGGCAGACATTGATAAATGTTCTCGCAGACCAGACTATTGTTCAAGGATAAACGTTGGTATCTGGACCTTGAGCCCATGTCACCTCTTTCAGCCAAAGCTATTTCACTCCCAAGGCTGAGCCACTACAAGCAGAAGCACATAAACATCATTACTTTCCTTAAAGCAGTTCAGAGTGTGTAGCAGGCATCTGACAGCATTCACCAGTTAGCTGGACTCGAAACAATATGAAGCTTCTACATTCATGCTAAAATGTAGCCTGTGCAATGTAGGAGAACAAATTATACTCTCTGTCAGAAATGTCAGTAAGACCAGAAGAGACTGTCATCTTAATGACAATAATGTAATATGTGATAACCAGTGTAGGGCTTTAATTAAATACTCAGTAATATATTACTGTAATATAATTACTTTTCCCACCAGCTAGTCGTGTAAGGGATTACAATTTCCAAAATAGTAATAATATTACAGTTATTGATCCAAGTAACGCTGCATTACTTATTACCAGATGATGACGTGTATTTGTGGGCAGCTTACGTCTGCTATGGCTACTAGCCAAAAGCTAAATGAAGGATAGATGATGACAGAGATCTGGAGAAGCTCGTTGCTGAGTTAATCATAGATAAGGTGTTTGAGAAGCTTCTGCTAATGACATACAATCATTGTTTTACTTCTGAAAATCAGGACCTTGCTTAATATGCCTGGGCCGAAAAACCAGAACAAGAAGCTGGACACAAATCAGCTTGGGTGTTATGCACGTTTTATGTTCTGTAAAACCACCAGATTCTCCTTGCTGCTCTTATGACTAAATATGCAGAACCCGCAAAAGTAATATAGTAATATAACGAGTAACGCAAATAATTACTTTTAAAATCAAGTAATAAGTAAGCTAATTTAATAATTTTTTTATTTAAAACGTAATAAGTAATTTATTACCCTTCCTGAGCAAATTTCACAACAATCAACTTGTAAGATTATTGTTGTGATAAAAGTTCACATTTTGACCCGCGATTGGTGGAAAGGCTGGTGGTGGATTGACCCATGGAGAGCATGATTGCACTCAATAATTAACAATAACTAACCCAATCCATTTGTATATTTTCAACAGTCAACCAAAGAGCTTGCCAAAAACATTAGGATTCATACTTTGTAGACTGTGAATATGCCGGTGAATTCAAAAAGACAGGAACCAACTATGAAATACAAAATACAATCCACCAACGACCTGTCCATCACCCTAGAGATCTCTGTGGTGACCCCTGCTAAAACTGCAAGGAACCTGGGTGTGACACTGGAAGACCAAATGTCCTTCGCTGCCAACATCGCAGTGACGAACCGCTCCTGCAGATTCATCCACCACTACATCAGGAGGATACCTCACTGAGAAGGTGACGTAGGTATTGGTGCAGGCTCTTGTCATCTCACGCCTGGACTACTGCAACTCCCTCCTAGCTGGTCTGCCTACATGTGCCATCCGACCTCTTCAGCTCATCTAGAATGTTGGTCTTCAACCTACCAAAATTCTCCCACCCTTCACCGCTCCTCCACACCCTGCACTGGTGGTGGCTCCAATCCAATATTCAAGGCAATAACACTCACCTACCGTGCTGCGAATGGCTCAGGCCCTTCCTACATCCAGAACATGGTCAAACCTTACACCCCAGCCTGTCCACTCCGCTCTGCTACGCCCTCTATCTTCATCTAAATCCTGTCTGTTTCATCAATTGTGGAACAACCTCCCCATTGACATCAGGACAGCAAAATCTCTACAATGCTTCTGTCGCAGACTGAAAACTCACCAGTTCAGACTGCACCTTACCCCTCGAGCTAAAAAAAAAAAAAAAAAAAGTATTATAAAAAAAAAGCACAATTTTTGCCTGCTTGAAAAATGTTTATGTACTCTCTTGAGAGTTAATATCTTAACTATACCTAAGATACTGAGTGCAGTTATTGTGAGTTGTTTGGCCTGGCCCACTCCCCACTGCTCTTTGCTGTTCTGATAGTTGGGGTTATTTCGGACTCAGTGGCTGGTCTCACGACACTACTATACTGCCTTGAGACAGGGTTGCCTCAGCTTTAACCTTGCCTTTCACTTACACATTGTCAACCCAGGGTTAACGTATGCCTTGGGCTATATGATTCACATTGTATGTCTACAAGCCCTGGGTTAAATACTAGATGGGTCAATTGTTTACATTCTAGACACTTTGTGAGGCTTTTAAAGGGCCCATATTGTCACCTTTCTGGTGTTTTATTTGAAGTTTTGAATTCCTTAAGAAAATATATATTTGTTTTATTTAGTACTAAAAAACACCTAAATATGGTTTTATAGCTCTTATTTCATGAGCAAATAAATGATTTTGGCCTGTCTAATTAATATACATGAGCCTCTCTTCTGATAGGCCGACGGTTTTCTGAGTGGCGACAGCCAGGCCAGCCACCTCTTCTGTTCACCGTGTGTCTGTTCACCATGCTCAGAGCCGTGCTGTCCCAGAGCAAGGAAGCTTCTGGCCTGGAGAAACTATCTCCCTGCTCCCCGACTACTCAAAATTTAGTGGTAACTGGTGTCGGCAGCGGCCCGCGAGGCGGAAGGCGCCAGGGCAATCTGCTGAGGGACTGGAAGCTGGACAAAGCTGATGTGACATGGAACTGTTGCTGGGGCAGAGACGCCGGCTGTTCTGGACGGTGAGGGAGCAGAAATCTCAATTTTGAATATATGGGACCTTTAAAAAGCAAGTAGCTGCATAAGCCCCATTTCACAGGCCCAATTTCGGCCTGAGTTAGGTGAATTTTTGGGGGAAAACTCTGCAAACTCAGGGAGGGCAGGGCCAGCATGCCTGCTCTTGGCTAAAGTTGAGCTCAGCCCGCTTTGGACGCTCACCAAACTTGCCAGGCTCTAACAAATGGGCTAATTGGACAGCTTTCTTTTGAAAAGGATGCACTCCAAGTGTCTTCATGAGCGAGTAAGTGAATCAATCTTCTGAAGACAGCATGTAGATGTAAAAATGTCTGGCAGACACTGTTTAATGGGGATAGGTTTGGGAATGACAACTGTGGTACAAAGGGCACTTTTCCTGCTGTTTTCAAGTGTTCTTGCATTGTGTTTTTGAACAATCACAGTTATTAAAATTTAAAAGCATTTTTCTCTGGCCTCACAACAAAAATATTTACTGTTACCATGGTGATTTCACAATAGAGGTAAAAAACAATTGTGGCCTCCGTAGGAGACGGGGGAAAAAAGAAAAGTTGTATTGCAAAATTTAACCGACAAGAAGTAACACCTCCTACACTAACATGATGTGATAAAAATGCCAAACATAAATTATATTCAAACGATTGACGTGAAAACTAAATCTAAATCAGGTGCAAAGGAGTGCATTTTACTACTATATTGTATTTATTAAGTACAATATAAACTGGAAAAGTAAACTCTGTGAATCTAGATTTTTACTGACAAACAACAAGTTTGATTTGGTAGATATTTGGAATTCATAAAATTGCCCCAAACTAATTGCACCATTTGGACTCTTTTTGGACCTGTTCTATTTTGCTGTTTTACTTTGAAGTTATGTACAGTGTGTCTCTAAATCTGCTTTACTTTCCCATCTTTGCCTAATTTTCCCTCTCTTATGATTTTCTGTCCCGCCCAGATGTGTTTCAACTGTGTCCAGCTACCCCTGCCTCCCTCCTCAGTCTTACCTCCTGCTTCTGTTCTGTCCCCTGGAGTTCGCTCATGTTCATGTTTCGTCATGTTTTTTTGAGTTTGAATGCTCCGTTTGCCTGCCAACTGGAGCGTCAGTAAGCCTTGTAGTTAAATTCATATAAATATTTTTCACTTCACCTACTTGTCTTTGTCCTCTCTCTGCATCATTGGTCCTAAAAAAACGTCTCACACACAAATTGGGTTCAATCTGGAACGCCTACCCCAATAGCACTGGAGACCTGCTGTCTTGGAGTGATGTTGAGGTATGTGCACATACTGCTCGATCCATAAAAAAAATTTAAAATGAATATGACAATGTGCGGAACAGAACTTGAGTAAAATGACAAACTAGATTTTAATTTAGCAGATAAGGTCTTCTGTGGATTAATGTGACACTAATGTGACAGGTTTACAACCCAGCCGAGAAGGCTAACTATCCATATCCTGATGTAAGGAAAGCCATAATATGGAGTGATGTCATAGATTACATACCAGCAGCATAATGCAATATAATGAAGAAAAAAAAAGTTTAATGTTGTCTCTCAGCCCCTTTCAGAGTTTTCAGGGTTGTGGGGAATACATTAAGCGGCCAAGTGTGAAACCCAAATGCAATATCGACTCCTGCCTGGAATTTGTCAAATGTGAAAAATTTATGGCAGTGTGGAAAATATCCACACTGCCACCATTTACGGCTGCTTTCATAAAAAATATTCTTTGGTAATAATGTTCTGCAGGCGGCCTAATGTATTATGGAACAGTTCTCATTTTCATTCAAACAACCTGTAAGTCCTTCATTCGCACACACACACACACGCACACGCAAACATCAACATATTCACAGACGTGGGAATTAGTCACCCTGTCCTTTGCAGGCAATTTTCTGCAGCTCGCCGTGGCATTTATCAAGGCAGAGCGGGACAGGTGAACGTTCTCCTGCCGAGCAGTTTTATTGAGCCTTATTTAGTTGGCATTCTTACTGAGCCAACCAAACTACCAAAAAACAATCATACTGACACACATCATTTTCTCCCTGATCACAGACAGGCCGATCGTGTCTCCTTTGTCTTGCTTTATGATTCTAAATCCGTCGTCTAATTAGTTTTTATTCATCAGAAACTGTTGAGCTGAGCGTATTCCTACCGATAGACTAGAGAGGTGCGTCCACCAAATTTTACAGTCAGTGAATCCGCCCTTGGACTGGTGCGGCTGTTGCTCAGGAGGTAGAGACGGTCGCCCACCAACCCACAGGTCGGCCGTTCGATCCCTGCTGATAACGCAGTAACCCCGCATTCACTTCCTAATTGGTCCTTAACAGCCATGACTTGACAACCAGCGATGAATGCAAAACACTGCAAACACTAAATACTTATTCCACCTCGTTGTCGGGGAAGATAAATCCCTCCGGTCATTTCTCGTTCTTAGTATTTTCTGTAACTAAGCAACAAACTGTAGAGTAGAAAATCTGCTTCCTTTTAACACCGGCATAGCTCAGTGTATGTGAACCATCATGAGATATGCTTTTTCAAGTATGCTATATGCACAGGGATAATTTCTCTCATTAGCTCAAATGCTCTGATGGACGGAGAGCGTTTTAGATTTAAAATGCAATTCAAAATTTAAAATGTAAGATTTTATGATACGAGAGGAAAAGTCAACGTAACCCTTAATTAATCCCACTGATACAGCATCAAAGGGAATAGTAAAAATCAGAAGCATCAGTTAAACAAAAAAATAATAAGAAAACATACAACATAAACATGAGGAAATATAAAAACTGTAAACAGCATATATACAATGTAAACAGGATTGCACATATAAGATGTTGAAGTTGCACCGACAGATAATGGAAATTGCACAGACAGGAAATATTGCACAGTGAAATGAAGTAACACCTGAAGGCTTGTAGTGCAGTCTCAGAATTTGGTGCATGTGGTCCATTAATTACTTTATTCATTGACATACATAGTATTATCTTCCGAATTGTTATTGGATATCTAGTTTAGTTATAATTAGACATAATTGGACATCAGCTGCATACTAACCCCACAATATAAATAATATATATATGGTAAGATAAGATAAGATATGTATATATATATACATATATATGTATATATATGTTATCTTATAACACCATAGACAGCACCTCAGCAGATTCAAAAAAAGGTGTCTCTGAAAGTCAACCAAAACAGCTTTAAATCAATAAAAACTAAAGGAGGTGTCTCTGTGTGGCCAATTAATATTAAAAAAAAATGTTTTTCAACAATATTTTTTTCTATGATACACAGCAAACCTCTGTCTCAATGTTAATTGATCCCCGCTGAGCAGCCAGTTTAAGTTGGTTGTCACCGGCTCTTGCCTCACTGACCAGCCTGTACCCACCACTTATGTTTGCCCGTTTTAATATGATCTTGTATGTCTGGACACTGCGCTGTTTGCAAAACGCAGCATATTCATTGTCTGGTACTTTTCGAAGGGAGCTGTAAACCCTCCTGAGCTCTTTGGAAAACAGTGACCTTCTTTTCGGCAAGACAGCTAGCCTACCAGGTCCTGTCAGGCTGAAGTTGCTCAGCAACAGCCTCACGCTGAGATTGATTGACACATATACAGACAAATCATTGTTGAGCTTTGGCTCGCGGTGCATTATATGTTTTTCTATTGGTTAAAACAGCGACGGCCTTGGCAACGACATTGATTGACATATGTCCAGACAAATCAGTGTTGCAAGCATGGTGCACTGTTTTGCTGTTTCAATTGGTTTGTGCTACTAAATGTGGGTAGCTGTGGCCCATATACTTTGCACAGGGCGTTTAAAAAAGGTGCAGATGACTCTAATTGTAATGTACTTGAGTTCTGTAAAACAAAATGGCTAGAGAATAGAGAGAAATTCCCCAGACCTTATGACTAAAACGTACTCGAGTTCTGTAAAACAAAATGGCTAGAGAATAGAGAGATATTCCCCAGACCTAAGACTAAATCCTACACTACTGTCAAAGAAGGGTGCAGAGACCCACTCGTGCCTTTAACTTGTCATCTTCAAAAGAGGTTGCACCTTTTGTGAATCTGTATCAAACAGACGGACCTATGATTCCATATCTCGGTGCGGATCTATCAACAGTTATCCGGTTAATTATGGATCGTTTTACAAGCCTGACGTGATGGCTAATGCAAAGACAGCTTCAAAATTGATCACGATAGATGTTACAAACAAAAATAATCTCAACCATGCAAACACAGTTCATGTGGGATTCTCTGCGGACATAATGCTCAAGGGACTTGGTGGAGTTCAGGATGGATTGCAGAATGTGCTTAGGGACACTCGCAGGGAAATTTAAAAAAATTCTCCAATATAGTACACTCCTGCACAACGTGGACTGCCTATAGATCCAAGGAGGATGACAAGCAATATGGACTCGTGCATCAACAAGTGGAAAAGGATCCTCAGACTGCCCACTGAGACCAAACGAGATGATGAAAAAGATTGTGATGATATTCTCAAACAGGACAAGATGTTCATCAATGAGACTGTGCCAAAGAGAAGGGGAGAAGTCACTGACATCAATCCTGCCACAGGCCAGGTACCTTATTCTATGAAAGAATGGCAGCAGAGAAGGTCTACAAAACTCTGTGGAATGTTGTGGCACTCAGTGAACAGGGCAACAGGGGAGATAGGTTTTTCAGTCAATAGATCCATGGAGGTCGTACTTCAGCGATACTGCTCTCATCTTGAGGAACAGTGAAGCAGAAAAATAAAACATGAACAAACAGAACATCCTTCAGAGCATTAACCTCTGAAATACAGGACATCACCAATGAGTTTCTGTTGGAATCGTGCAGAAAAAGATCTAAGTGCAAAATGGGTAAAAGCAATAAACCAAAAGTAAAGAGAGAGTGTGTGTGTGTGTGTGTGTGTGTGTGTGTGTGTGTGTTTGATGCTGCCATTTGTTGTTAAAGGCAATGTTTGGTATTTCCAATTTAAGTTCTGTTGTGCTTCTAAACTGAAAATAAAGACCACTGTTCCTCTGAATCGAAGACTTGACTTCAGATGACACCGGAGTAAAATCTTCAATACATTTATTGAATACAGGTGGAATGAGACTATGTATAGAAATAAAGTCCAGTCTTCTCAAGCCATTAGTGTTAGAGGATGTTCCAGTTTATTGTCATGTACTCGATAACAATGAAACATCATTACCAGTAATGAAATTCTCGGGGTCAGAGCCAGCTCAATTTTACATAGTTATTTAAGTAGGGATATTAAATGAAACATAATTTGCAAAGTAATTTAAGCATGAAGTGCAGAGATATAAAGAAGATATAAGTTGCTAGTAGTTAAACAGTAGACTGAAAGACAATGTAACCCACTGTAAATGGTAAGAGGGGTGTGGGCGGGGGCTTCCAATCATCTGGAGTGTGTATGCCACGTTTAACTGTAGCGTGATGTGCATGATGATGCCAGACGTTGTCCCTCCCGGTCCTCGATGGCTCTCTGCACCAACTGAGTCAAGCTTCTCACAATTAGACCACGAAGAAGGCGAACATTTCACATCAAATTTCCCATTTCCAAAAATTCCCATTTAAGAACAAATGTTTTGCTCAAAGTATGTTGCATACGGCGCAAGTGTGTTTATAAGGGTGTGTATGCCTTAATGTCTTGTGTGATCGTAAATGTGCTGACCTGCTTTGTCAACCCTCCACTTGTAAATAAATGTTGTTCTCCATTAATACAGAAATAATAAATAATATATAAGTGCAGGTCTAATTATTTAGGATGCACTATAGCCATAGTTTGTAATTGAATTCAAACAGCAACATGTTGTTGTCTTTGTTAATTCATGACCAGCAGCCTGCTGCTAATGATTTGCTGCGTTGGGAATGAATTGTTCCTTTCTCTCTCTCTCTCTCAGTCTCTGACGGAGCCTCGTATCCATGTAACACATGTACGACATCGATCAGATCAAATGTCTGTGGTTTGTGTTGCTCTCGGTAGGAAATGAATGTTTCATCAGTTGTATCTGTAGACTTCCGTCGCTGCTGTTACTCTCTTTAAACAAATGTGCTGAACTGATGTTTAAGCTAATGTCATGGTTGTTGGATGAGTATAATTTAACCCCTCAGTGTGTAATTTTCGTAATTTTATGGCGACATCTTGTGTTAAAGTTGCAAACTGCAACCAACTGAGCACCCAACAGGGGACACTTTAAGGTTGTGTACCGCTGATTCCATTTCCGATTTCAAATGGGGCCAAGAAAACACACAAACTCATCTTGTGAGAACAGTGGGCGACTGTAGCCTGATGATCAGACTACATCGTGTTTACAACCTCATTATTCAGAATTATTTCATCCCCTGACCAGGGGTGTAAAGATTCACCAATATGTTACAAAAGCAAGTCATTGATGCACAACAACAGGCGAGACCGAAATGATGTGTATTGAAACCAACGTGCAATCCAAACCTTCTCATGATGTAACTTTGTTTGTGAATGCTGGGTGCCCGAGCATCACAAACCCCTCAAAATTACACTTTTTTTTATAACCTTTTTTTACTAACCACTACCAAGCATTCGAATTCGATTCATTTGGTACTGTAACATTTGAAATGTCTCGAAATGCTGTATGTTTACATTATTTGATCCCAATCCTTTGATGGGGGAAGCCAGTAGGGAGTCTGCTGACCAAGCCCAGCAGACGTCTCATCCACTTGCACTGCTGGAGAACCCTGCGGGGGGCCATGTCTCAACACATTATCCACTTCTCCAGATTTGTTCCCCTGTTATACAAAAAGAATACAACCCATGAACAAGTATTAATTATACTATTCCTTAAGTCATATTGATTCACACATGAATAGAATCACAAATAATTACCTTTAAATCGCAATGCATTGTATTGTTGCAGATATAATTGTATGCTTTTTGTGTTCGATCATGTGTATAGATAAATATTCAATCATCTAAGAGATAATGGTACTGTACATAACCGAGAGGCAGGCAGTGTCCTCCATACTGTCAAAGAAATATGCTACAGAGCTCTCAACTGTTTCTACAACCACAGAAACAGCTATAAATAATTACAAAACCAGATCAATTATGTGTAAAAAAAAATCTTAGTAAAACATTACAGAAATGTGGACATGGCTCCAACTAATCCCTAAATCCATATCACATTTAATAGCAATATGGCTTAAAGGAGACCTATTATGCTCATATTCAGGTTCATACTTTTAATTAGGGTGACTTGAAAAGGTTTACATGCTCTAATGTTCAGAAAAGGCATCAGTGTTCTCGTACTGCCCAGTCCTGCAGCTCCTCTTTTCACCCTCTGTCTAAAAGGCCTGGATTTATTTTAGCTCCTCCTCCCGATAAACCCCAGTCTGCTCTGATTGGCCAGCAGGCCCAGTCTGTTGTGATTTACCAGATGGCCCAGTCTGTTGTGATTGGTCAACCAATTTCACAATGTGAAGGAAATGTCACGCCCCTTCACCAGAAAAGTGGTGATTATCAGATTGCAGACGGGGTTACCCCCAAAAGAGTCCAACTGTGACATCAGAGTGGGAGAGAAATCTGAACCAGTTGTCCAAGGCTTCAGGCTGTAAGGTTTAGCCAGCTCACAAAAAAAACAAAGGGTGGTGTTTTTTCACAGTTTGTGGGCTGACAGTCTCCACAGATACATACATTTATTTGCACAAACACTCAAAAAGTGATTATTGCATAATATGTCACCTTTAAAGTCATCATCAAATCCGGTTTTGGATGGACATCCCTGACATGAATGTACACAATAAAAAACGGACCGATTCAGTGTCAATAAACACGAAACTTTGGAATTCCTACGACTCCAGACGCCACTGCAGCTGAAGGGCCTCAGATGAGCCGCAATTGCAGCTGAACCTCAGACACAATGGTAACAATTCTTGAAAGTAAAAGGCAGCAAAATAACTGTATCACTGTGGACCAGGGTGTACACACACTCACACAGTAATATAGAAATACACACCATCAGCAGCAGCAGAGTGAGTCAACACCATCTGTGGTGTCTGTTCATTCCTCCTCTCTTAAAGTTGCAATCAATAGAAATCAGGTTGACTGAAACCATGTTGCACAATAAAGAAACTTTCCTGCAGGCGCACACACACACACACACACACACACACGCACACAAACAATCTTCCCCTCATTATTTGTTACCGACTGAGGCTTCTGCAGTTGACATAGAATCTAAAAAAGAGGGAAGGAACAGCAGTAAAAATCATGGTCATCATCATAAAAGTCATACCATTATTTGACGTAACCCCTGCGACTCTCAGTTGTGTGCGGGATATGTCACACACAAGGATAGATTAACTCATCTCGATATTCCCAGTGGTGGCAGTAGCTCACGCTTTTCTTCATCAGCTTCATGGTAGGGAAATACCAACACGAAGTCAAGCAACTCACATGGACAAAGGCTGTCTGCTATGTTCCTGCTCTTGTTGCATACGTCTTGCCGCTACAGGCAAACAATATTTCACCCGGAACACGCGGCGCTAAGACTAAATCCAACAGCTAAGTAGCTTATATGTTCTGCGCTTGCGCAAGAGGAAATAACTCTCCATACCAGCAGGGGGCGGTCGTTTGTACGTTTTTACATTCTCACAGCACTCGAGAAACAAACCCAGATTGACAGATGGATGAAGATG
Organism: Scophthalmus maximus; assembly: GCF_022379125.1. Classification (NCBI taxonomy): domain Eukaryota; kingdom Metazoa; phylum Chordata; class Actinopteri; order Pleuronectiformes; family Scophthalmidae; genus Scophthalmus; species Scophthalmus maximus. Next base: position 1,150,828 of record NC_061523.1, on the reverse strand, counting down.
AACTGGCTGCGAGTCAACCTCTTCAGTCTTGTGGGTGTGTCTCCTCTTGACCTCCTCGTTTGCTTTCTTTCGTACTTCCGTTTCTCTCCTCGTGCTCTGATTCGCCAAATCTGAACAGCCAATCAGAGTGACCTCTTTCATCAACTGACTCAGAAGAAAAAGCAGCTTATCGATGAGTAAAGACGGCCAGCGATTTCGATGGTGCGGAACCCAGCGCCACGACCTGGACTATCGACACACATCGACGTCCAGACGAGTTCAGAGGCCGACCATCGGTTTGGTGTGTCCCGGCCTGTAGAGGTGGAGGTGAGGATTATTATTACGTTATTACAGACTAACAGGAAAGGTTTTTTTGTCAGGGGGGTGTGTGGTGTTGTGCGAGAACTAATAGAGAGACAGCGAGCAGCCACTTGAGTCCAAGATGAACAACGAGAGAAAGGGAGACTGCCAAAAGAAAAATTTAAGAAAGCCTTTAATAAGTACAGCAGTAGCACCTCTCCTTAATTTTACACCATTCCAGAAGTCACTGTGTTAGAAGCCTCAAGGGAATTTACACATCAGCTTAAATCCAATATTGCTTTATTAGCTTGGTTTGGTTGTTCGACAGGATTGATTTGTTTTGGGGGTTTTGTTTGGTTTTGAATTAAAAAGCAATTGACCCACTGCATTTTGAAAGAAGTTCCCCAGCTGTGCCCTCAAGATGCTTATGTAATGTGTTTGGAGCCATTTATTAAGAGCAACTATTCCCCCCTCAACCTGCCGTCCTTCAGTGTTTCACAGTGCTCTACAAGAGTTGAGGGACCAGTTGAGCCCCCCGACGCCCGGCAGCGACAGGCAGGTGCACTGTCTCAGTGCTACACATAGACATGGTGGTCTACAACAACCATTCACACATGGCATATAGCCAGAAAACTGTGATTCCGGGTCCAAACTCTGTTGCACTAAAGAGAAGGAAGCAGCTCAACTGGCCAGAATTCAAGCCATGAGAAGCAACAAGTGATTTTCAGGCTTTAAAAAAAACGCTTGAAGTCACTTCCACTAGTTTAATTCTGTGAAAATGAAGTTAGAAAATGTAGATCAATGGGGGAAAGAAAAAAGGTCCAACAGTCTCCTTGAATTCAACCAAGCACTAAATTCCACACATTCATAGCTATATCCGTCCCCTAAATATGCCTGATTCTTTCTTTTTTTCATCAAGATTCATGAATTATTCCCCGGGGAATTGGTGAGTAAGTTGGAATGACACAAGATTTATTGTGAACAAGAGGCATAGTCTTTGGTGCTTAGACAGCAGCAGGACGCAGAGCACGATGGAGGCGTTCCTATGAATTAGATGCTTTGGATATGAAGGAAACTTCCGGAGCCAAGACACTGGTGGTGGCGATGAGGGATGGAGCTCAGACCAAGCCCCTAACCCCGTCTCCTGAAGGGCTCCCGGCCGGTTTGAAGGGAAATGACCGGATATCCAGAATTGAGGCGGGGCAGGGGTTGAGGTGGGTCACTCAGTGGTCACGGTACAGAACTGACCGCTCAATGACAGTAGAGAGAGAGAGAGAGAGCTTTTTAAAGTTTGACATCTCACAGGTGATTGGCTCAGGGAAAACGTGTCCCATTGTGATCGAATGAAAGGAGAAAAAGAGCAGGTGGAGAAAGTGCATGTGATTTAGGAGGCGTGCTCAAAAAGTCAATGCAACAATAAAGTCTACTCATACTTGAAGTTGAGCTGTAAAATGCTTCTATCACTTCAATCGTCAATAGAGTCAAGGTTACACTACCCCAAATTTCCTGTGATCCAAGATGCTCACACTGTAACATGTACATTTGGATTTAAAGGGCTGTAAAAATAAATTTTCTGCAGCTACAAAACATCTTCAAATATCATGTCAAATATCCTCTGACTGATACAATTGTTGGTTTCCTGTGAATCTTGTTGATAAATATTTAAAGGCAACTGTTGGACAATTGGGCAACTCCATGAATTCTAAGATTGCAGAACTGAGGTTCCAAAATAAGAGAAAGGACACAGACCCGTCTCCTCCTGTGTTCTTCTTGTGGCTCTATGTCAGACGACATGAGTTACAATAGTATCATTTCAATTTCAAGTTAACAGTATTATTAATATTTGTTGCTGGATTGGCTGAAAGACAGATTTTTAAGTATCTGTTAACGTAATATAAACTGTGTCTGAACTTTTAAAAAAGTATTTTATTATTTGTTTTTGTGTATATATTGTATATATTTTAGGTGTGCTCCATATCTACTGAATGTGTTTTTCAAGTACAAGCAAGTTTTTAATTTACAGTAGTCCACTGGTTCCATGTATTGTCTGGAAAATATGAACTGCTGACTGCAGTTTATGGAGGATGTTGACATAAAGTGGAAAGAAACATAGTCTATGAAAATATTTTCAAGTTCATCTTCATATATGTGAAAGTAGTATAAATTAAAAATTTATATTTATTATATATTTTTAATATATTTAAATAAACCTTTCATATGTTAACATCCTGTGCAATGTTATTTACCTACCACCCAAGCGTCAATCCCAACCAGTTGTACTGGCAAATGACGCATCATAAGCTGCTTCCCAGAAGACCATCCTGTGGAAGCATTGAGAGACAAAGCACTTCTGAATTTGTAATCCTATTTTTCTCTGCAGAAATTAAATGTGTTGCACCAGAATGGAATTCTCTTAATTCTTACCTGTGCAATAATAACAGCAGACTAATGTCACATGGCTCCTCTGACAGGGCTGGACCACGCATATATTATGTTCATACCTGAAAGAAAATTCAAAATTTAAGAAAATTGTTGAATGCGGCAAGTTCTCCTAAATCACTTGTACACACCATTTATATTTCAAATCTGTTCATACCAATGGTTCTTGTATGAGGCCAGGAGGAGTCTGGTTTGAATGTCAAGTTGGGGCAAACACAAGCTAATAAAGCTAGCTGATCATATTCAAATGAGCTTATTGGAGTGATGCCATTTTTGGATGAGCTGTTTTAAAATGAAGTTTAAATGACATTCATTCTAAAGCGTAAACCAAATTGGCTGATATGTACAAAAAATATACGACCTGTTCCCCATAAATGATCTGCAATTCCACTCAAGTGGATGCCATTGCTGGAGTCAGCAGTGGGAACAGATTCCACCTATTTAGAACGTCTATCCAGTTTTTAAATGCAGAACCTTCTAAAGAGGAGACGGACTATCTACAGTATTACCTCATACCAACAAGATGTTATCATGGTTGTAACATTCTTGTTTTATCCCTGTTGCAGTGGAGAGAAGTCCTCAACAACAGAGCAGACACATGCTCATGGCTTTCCATGTTGAGCTACTAGCTACTGTCTACTCTGGGTCTTGGGCCGTGACGCACATTCAGCACAATAAGCTACTGTAAACATAAATCAATATCTGCAACAATTCTCTCCATAGCCTTCTTTTATCTGGAATGAAATCGTGTTTCACTGACTGATATGTACTAAAATGTCATTTAACAATCCTCTCTTGCACTCAGACCTGTGTTACTGGCAAAATTATTTTAACAAACGGAAAGTCTTCAGTCAGGTTGCAACTAATGAGGATCTTCATTATCGATCAATCTGTCGATTAGTTTCCCGATTAATCGATTAGTTGTTAAAAATTGTGATTGTGTTTCCCAAAATCGCAAAATGATGTTTTGTTTTGTCCACACACCAAAGATATTCAGTTTACTGTCACAGAGGAGCAAAGAAACCAGAACATATTCACATTTAAGAAGCTGAAATCAGAGAATTTTGACCTTTTTCCGCCATAAAAACTACGATTACTAATTGATTAACTGTTGCAGCTCTAGTTTTCAGGGAACTCTCATGAATGACCGACCAGCCTCCAAACTACTCCACAAAGAAGCATACGACTGACGCAGGCTGTTCAGTTTCTCTCAGCGTCCTCTTTGTGCGATGTGCACTCGTTGTCACAGCTGCTGATGTCACATGTGGCGACACAAATCTGTGCCACAACAGAGGCTGCACCTTCACTGAGATCTCAGCGTGTTCTGTTCAGTCTGGGGATTCACTGGACAACTCCAACGCCACAGATGGCTCAATTGCCCTCTCTGGTAAATGTGTTGAACTGAGTCAGTGTTTGTCCAGGATGGAGTAGAATGAATTTAAGTTTTGATATGTCTTGGCTCCATATAATTCTCATGTGTCGTTTCGACAATCTGATAAGCATTGCATGTATGTAAGGTTTCTCATCTTTGTGAAGACGCTGCACATTTTAGACAAGAGTTTACTCTGCTTTGCATCAGTGAAATCCTCCCCAGCACTTCCTTATTCAGAGGAATGGTACTTGTCATTCTTAGCAACAATGACGCACTGCCTGGCTGTGCTCTTCAGATCACTGATGCATATCAGGTGGGGTTAGTGAGTTGTGGATGCCCCTGAAGGATCAGTGATGTAATACAAGCCGCAGGCCGAGAGACAGGAAAGAAAAAAAAAATTAGACACTTTAGTGAAGTGATCGGCGAGTCTGAGCATAACTGAATAAAACACGGCCAGGTGAGTTATTGTAGATGTCAGATTTTAGTTACTGTCAGTAACAGGGCAGGACAGGTGTGTTAGAAACACAACGCCAGTGTTACAAGTCTCGAGTTAATTTCAAACCACATGTGCGTTTATGAGGCATTACTGTGTGACCTGTGAGGCCACACTCCTCAGATGGTGGTGGCGCCACCTTGCAGCCATCTGCTACATTTCTTATATATATATATATATATATATATATATATTGACTATAATGCTACAATGTGAGCTACAAATAGTCACTATAGAACTGCAGCTTTGTTGGTTACTTTTGTTTGTTCCCATTTTGAGATGCAGTTGGTGTGCAGATGCCGAGTGAATACACCTATGCAGAATATTATCTGAGCCAGATTAATCGCTGCACTCATAAACCCCTCAGACCTAATGGTGTTCACCATTGAACGCTTACATGGTCGGATCAGAGAGAACCTGAATATTACAGCTCGAGCAGAATGTCACAAATACTAACAACGTGGAAAATATTAGTGGTACCCACACAGTGTGGTGGAGGCCTCACGAAAACATACCAACAGTAACAATTCCACCTAGGAAAAGTTGAATGGGTTCACAGCATAGTCAAACCTATTTGTGATTTTATTCTTGGTCCGTCAGCCAATTCAAAGCATTATCACCTTCAGTTCTCCGCCACTTCAACCTGGTCTTCCACTGCCATGCGGCTGACACCCAGATCTACCTCAATACCGAATCCCCCCTTCTATCACCTCCGTAATATGTCAAGATCAGACCCTCACTAACACCCCCCCCCGCCACTGAGAGACTCATCCACGCCTTCATTTCCTCCCGTCTTCTACTGCAACTCACTCCTCCGTGGCATCAGCTCCAGCTCCATCAACAGACTCCAACTGGTCCAGAACGCGGCCGCCCGACTCATCAGCCACACCAGATCCTGGCTACACATCACCCCAGTCTTAAAAAAAACTTCACTGGCTCCCCGTCTCACACCGGATCACTTTCAAAATCCTGGTCCTCACCTTCAAACCTCCTTCACCGTCTTGCTCCCCCTAGTCTCAATGATCTCCTCTCCCCCTACCAACCCACACCGTCCCACAGATCCGTCTCTGCCTGTCTCCTCTCCACCCACAAAACCAACCTCCGCAGCTTTGGGGACAGAGCCTTCTCCAGGGCAGCTCCCAGACTATGGAACTCCCTCCCCCAAGAGATCCGTGACTCTTACTCCCTCACCACCTTCCAGTCACGCCTCAAAACTCATCTCTTCTCCTCTGCCTAGCCATAGAACCCCCCGGCCCCTACCCCCAATCAATCTTTTTGCTTCGTTTGTTGTTGTTTTTTTGTTGTTTGGTTTTGTTAAGCGATTTTGAGTCCATGAAAAAATATAAGTATTATTATTATTTGTTCTAATTTCATACAAGCTGCCAGCTGCCCATACACGGATACTCTGACAATGACTTCATTCCACGACAAACCTCTCTTAAAAGCCGCTGTTTCTTTTTAAATTATACGATTCAGGATCAACAAACTGCTCGGCCGTTTCTCAACATGAGGCGTAACGTGAATTACCGTCGTAAGAGGCTGTAACACATCATGGTGACCATCACTGCTTGAGCTCCCAGCTCCGCCCTCGGAGCCTGTTTCGTGTGGGTGTGCTCGTCTGTTGTCGCGCTCTTCATGTTTTCCTGTCACAGCGAGCAATAGTTTTGTGCTTTAACATTTGGACAGCCTTTCGTTTAAAGTGCTATTTAACCTTTCAAAAGGCTGCCAAGGCTCCAAGCAACATTTGAATAATATTGTCTTGCCAACACTCTACCTTGTGTACAGAGAGAGGCTCACAGGCAGTCGACGATATACAGCTTACCACATCAAAAAATAAAAAAACGCAGTCATCTATATTTAGGGTTGAAGGAAAGAGTGGATATTTATTTTTAAAACAAATGTTTATTATGCCTTTTTATCATCCGGGCCCTTGAAAAACATGTCAGTTACAATCCTTTAGTCTCTCCCCTCTGTTTTCCTCCATATTAAAAAACTCATAAGAGATGTTTAAACAGTCAAAGGGGTGTTTAAGGAGGCGGATGGAGATAAACTTTAGGCCCTGTGTATTTTCAATCTCAGCTGTTCCCCCGGGGCCCTTCCTTTACCGCCTCTAAGAGAATACAAATCACTTCAATTATTTAAACCTCCAGAGAACTCAGAGCAAATAAAAACTAATACACAAGCCAGAAAATAGATAAATAGGCCCATGTATATAAGCAAACACTGCATGCATTAATTACACATTTCAATAGAGGGTGAGGCGGAGGCTGCTCTCCGAGAATAAAGCACAACTTTCTAGTGTTCTTTATTGGGCCTGGTGTTGTTTCTATGCCGTAGCCTACCAGTAATAGTAATGAGCCCACACAGGTAAACAAAGCTATTCCCTTGATGGTGCTGCAGTGAAACATTCTCCTTCTCCCGCTGCCTTTCGTCATCCTTCACTTGATCTGAGACGCTTCAGGCACGGCTGCTGCCTTTGTGGGAGGAGGGTGTTTACATGTCGGAGCGACATGCAGACTGGAGCGTAGAAGAGACGGTGACCTAATTTTTGGGATCTCGCCCTCGCTCGACACGACGGCGACAGGACCGTGTTTGAAAAAGAACCTCTCATCTGGTCACCAGCAGGAAGAGACATTCGACTGGCCACTGCTGGAATTTTGGAGCCGGCCAGAGGGAGACACAGGGCCCTGTCTTACACCTGAGGAGTCTTTGTTAGTGTCAGACCACACAGCTGTCATTTTCCCATCCAGCAATAATAACAAAATGCACTGGAATCCATCTTAAAATGACTGGGGGGTCAGATGATTTGTTGGCACTTTGCTATGTTGAGGCAGTAAATAGCGATTGTGCTTTTCCTAACTGAAACCTGGAACCCCAGTGCTGTTTTGCACTTGTAGACAGGGTGAAAGTGTAAATTCTCTGAAAAGCACTGCATCTCTCCAACACTGTTGGAGCACATAAGTGTCCAGGGTAAACCCCTCCTCTCACCCAATGTCAGCGGGGATTGGCTCTTGTATGGATAAACCCTTGTACTGTACATGATGGATGGAAGACAGTAGTATTCAATTGAAACATCCAGCAGAGACATTAGCATTCATGTGGAGAAAATGTTCAGATTCTTCTGCAGCACCAGTACACCAGGTTTATCAGGGCATTTTGGTGACTGCATTCACGGAAAATATCATAATTATGATAAAACCTTACAGAGGAGAGGAATCTATTGCATCAGTGTCATGATCTGCAGTCCTCAAGGCAGAAACAGGAAGACGGAGGATGGCTGACATTTGAGATTGACCCAGGATGGAACCCTGACCTAAAGGTGGTGGTGGTGCGCAGTGAGGTTGGTGGGGATATTCACTTGTTTTTTTTTTATTTCTGTGAAGGATAAATGTCACAATGGTGAGAGAACAACAAGAAAGCAACAGGAACAAAAGCCCACAGGCATCTTTGGCTGGTTATAAACCTGCTGTGACACAACCCCTGCTCATGTGCCTATTTATAACCACATTCTGCCACCGTGCCTTTAAGAGCAGAGAGAGTGGCTATCGTATATTTCATGGGCTCATAAATGTCCGCCGTTATGAGCCTGTATTGACAAAACATCGACCTCAAGAGCAGAGCAGCGGTGTGCCCGTGTCCTCTCTCAGCGATTTTTCTGGGCATGGGCTGAGGGGATGGTGAGGTACGACAGTATAAGCCCGCTCTCAAGGTTCACCAGTCAGACCTCCTCCAATCATTTTCAGCATTTTAGACGGGGGGGGGCTTGATTCATGCTGCTTCAATGCAGGGCTCCGTGTACCTGCTGCCTAATCCACGTTGAATGAGAGGCTGATTAGCAATGCATGGGACCTGCTGCAAAATGGCCCCACCATTGTTGTTTCTGCTGACAAGGCAGGCTCATTGGCCTGCCAGCCACCTGCAGATATGCAGGAGGGAGAGAAAAGAGGAATGGTAAGACAGGAAGCGAAGGGGCGGGGGTCTACAGGAAGAGGGTGGATGGAGAGGTCAAGTCAGAAACCACAGTATTCACACAGCACCTCTGTCAATGCCTCAGTGACGTAGTGAAGTAAGGAGTATCATCACACCGTACATGTCAAAGAGTAATCTCTCAGCAGTGTTTGCATGTATTTGATTTGCCAACAAAGTGTGTGGCTAGATGGTGTCAGTGCTTTGTAGTAAAACTTTGAATGGCCAACATTATTGTTTTCCTAGTTGTCGGGGAGCACTAGCGCCGCTAGGATCCTGATGAGGATACGTACATATGATCACATCACACCCATCCTTCACTCACTCCACTGGCTTCCTGTCTCATTCATGATTGCATACAAAATCTCCATCCGTGGCAATGTCCCTCCATACCTCAAAGAACTACTCACACCTCAAACACTCCTCACGTAACCTCTGCCCTTCTTCGCCCATCCAGGACCAAGCTCCGCACCATGGGGGATCGGGTCTTCTGCTCAGCGGCTCCTCGCCTGTGAAATTCCCTCCCAGACCACCTGAGGGCTCCACAAAGCACTCTCTCTTTCAAGACAAGCCTAAAAACCTTTTTTATAAAAAGCTTTCATTGCATACTCCACGTGCAATGAATAAAGTCTTGTGTATTAAATGTCCTAAAGAAAGAAAGAAATAACATAGGTTATAAGACCTTTGTAGCTCGCTCCTCATGGCAAAATTGCTGCGGCCCACATCTGGCCCACACCCAACACACCGCGTGGAATGATGGCACCTGGACAGTTTACTCCTGTTTGCCAGACCTGGGCAAGCAAGCCGGAGCAATGTCAGCCAAGAGTGAACCAAGTAAACCAGAACTGGCCCAGAATCTCGCTGAGATCACTGCGTTCTGGCCAAAAATGGCCCACATTGGTTTTGGGATTATTTTAGGCCATAACTACTATTTTTCATGTGGACCAAGAAGGAAGTGGCGCCCAACTGTATGCTATCTGGGCAGCGGCTGCATGTTGTATTTTCCACTCCTAGAATAATAATACACCTCAGTCCCCACCTGACAGTTCGCAGTTCAGTTGCCTTGTAGGCTCCAGGTTCTGACAAGAAAGACGGACCTTGTTTGTGGTTATTTGAATGCTAAAAAAAAAAAACGCTCTGCATTACCAGTGTGAGTATTGCCTTCAGCGAAAGAGCTCAATACTGTAGCTTAACCCTGCTCTTTCTGCATCATAGTCCAACTACCCATTTGACAGGCCCATGTTGTTGCAAAGCCCCTCTCCTGTGGTGCAGCCAGACTTAATGCCAAAGCTTTACCACCATGTTCAGATGTATTACACATTAAAACTGGATTTGCAGTGTCAATGGCAAATCAGTGTCTCTGAGACAAACTTTTTTGGGGAGAGGGGGAATAGAAATCTGATTCTCTCTTCAGGAAAAAAAAAAAAGGCTGAAAAATATAAGGCTATTAGCCAGCACATATTTCTCCCCTAAGCCTCTTAGGGTGCAGAAAGACACACCTAGGATGCCAGGATGCTCCCTCTGAAGCTAATCCCGAGGCATAACGTAATCTCGTGTTAGGTGATCAAACGGACGAGAGGAGAACCTGAGAGAAGGAATTGTAAGAGCCACAAATCCACAGGAACAAATCTTATTATGGTGAGAAACCACTGACTTTACCCCTGCGTCAACCATATTTACTGCTCAGGCTTCCTGTTAGAGGTACTCTTTAAATTGTCACAGCTTCAGCTGAACGGAAGACAGAACAGCTTGTAAAAAAGGGGGAGCCGTTATGTGGGTTCACCGCTCCTGCCTCTCCCACTGTCACCAACACAAGTCTACGCATTACTTTGGTTTTTAGAAGCAAACGCATCCCACCGAGGCTGAACACGCACTGCAAATTAGTATTTGATTTGCTCCCTGTGAGTAAACCACGCTGCTATACTTTTTTCTCACCCGGGTTTTGAACTTCCAAAGGTAAATAAATGATTGTGATAACTGATGGTAATAAAAAGTGGAGAGAAACAGTAGTTAAAAAGAAAATATATATTTTTAAATTGCATGTAATAACCTCAGACTGTGTTTTCAGCATGAGTAATCAGAGTCATATGTCCATGCAGGCAGGGGTCGGCTATCAATTCAATCCAACTCCTCCCGTGGAGCATCTGTGCCTCTGACATCACATCCTGTGAGCTCGTTCAAACAGCCAGCATGCACGACTTTCTAGGATAACAACAGCTTAGCGGTAGAATGCTGCAGTTTTGCACTCCCAAAGCCAAATGGCGTTTTGGATAACGTGGCTGCAGTTGATACGAGCACAAGACATTTCCAGGAAAAAGAAAAAAAAATACATCATTAAATCACTTGTGATTTATTTCTTTTGGGGCCTAAAAAAGGAGACTGCTAACAAGTGGCTAAATCAGACTACATAGGATGTTGGGGAAATTTATTGTCATCTTGCCAAATACAAAAAGTGATCAACTCACTAGTCGGAATTTACAACCTTCTTGTGTTCACACTTGCACGTCACCAAATTATTACTCACTTTCTAAGAGGAGAAGCTTTTTGCAGAAGCGTTGACAGTGCAAAATCTAATTATACGGAGTGTCAGGGCTGAGCAGGAAGTAGGACCCAAATGCAGAGGTGATGAAAAAAAAAAGATATTTAATAATAAAAGAAAACCAACATACAACTCAAGGTGTCCACGAAATGTAGCAAACAAAACGATAATCCAAATACTGGAGCCAGGGGGAAAACGACCAGGAAACCCACAGGCAGGAACAGACCGAGCCAGACAACAAGAAAAACAGACGAACCAACCCAGACAAAGGGAAGCACAGAGACTAAATACACACAAGGAGGGCGGGGCTAATAGAACACAGGTGAGACACATTAGGAACAGGTGCAGACAATCACAGGGGCAGGAGACACAGGAAAAAACAAGACACAGGACAGGAAGTGAAACAACACAAGGAACTAATTCAAAATAAAACCGGAAATGAAAACACAAGATCATGACACTGAGTCAAATGAGGGTCATTAATAATTTGAGATTGAGAAGTGATGTTCACATATTTTGTGTGAATGTGTTGAACAAAAACAATCTGTTAAAGTCACGTTTGTTAATGTGTAATTTTGGAGATGTAGAAATATTGTTTGGATGTGAAAAAAATGTGATTGAAAAAATTGTGCACTCAGATATGATTTGTGAAGTAGTAGGAAAAGTTTTCCTTATTTTCCATACTGATAAAACTTAAAATTACTAAACGTTGGTTGAGGTCCTGCCAAGTTTGTAGTGCTGGTTAAAATCATATGGGATTAGCCAATCAGAGGCAGGGTAGGGGCGTTTAGGAATTCGGGAGGGGAGGTCGACTATGTCTGATTAACAATTTGAGCTTGTTACTCCTACCTTGTGACTTCAGTGGCACACGCACAGTCAAAACCTTTTTTTTTAATTATCAAATTATATCTCAACAAAACGTTCACATGCGCACAAAGCATTTCTACAGCTGCACAACTTCAATGAGTGGGATTATTTTTTTACATTTTAACAAACCAAATATACCATACAACTGCAAGCCGTGCAATTATTTGTGAACATCATTCTCAAGTTTAATATATTAGTGAGAGTTGGAAGCTTAGTGGTGGTCACAATGAAGTTGCGTGACCATGATGTTGTAAATTTATAGTCTAACATGATCCTTTTTCCCACAGGAAATTGTATTCTTACTGAACAAAATGTGCAAGTATCTTACATTTTTGTTTATCACTGAGTTTATTTTCTGCAATAATCCAACAGTCAAACAAAAAGTCCCATCAGCTTTTGTCGAACCATGATCTAGAGTGATGCTGCTGTGATCGTGGGACCTGCAGCAGAAATATCAGGTGTCATCTCCTCTAGACTTAGTTTGAATTCATAGATGCCTGCTGGCCATAACAAATCCATAGCTGCAATGGCTATGGCCCCTGGTACCCCCTCACACCCACTCACATGTTTTTAAAATTCCTTTACTCTAGAAATATTTGATCTAACGCCAATCATGTTGAAAGGAACAGATGTGAACCACAGAATTCTGCAGTGCGTTGCAGTACAAAGGCCACAATCAGACTGGACACTCTTTTGAAGGCAACACCCACGTCTCATGCTCATATTTGTTTTCTGCTTGAACATATTTCAGCCTCAGCCTCACTGTGTTGCAGAACTACAAAAAATAATAAAATAGCATCTTATCCCTTTGAACCTTTGACAGCTTTTTCTCAGTTTTCTTTTTCTTTATTTAGAGCATATATCATAGTGGTTCTGTGTACACTTAACTGAATAAAACTTCTTTGCTGTTATTTCCTATGGACAGGTAGAGCAGGAAGAAGTGCCGAAACCCAAACAGGTAACTATCTGTGTCCAAACCTGCATGTGGCAAACTGTGAGAGTGGAAATCGGGCGCAGTTGTATAGCAATTGAGATTCATTAAACCGAACGATATCCACAGAAAACATTCCGAGAAACTTTCAAAACTTACAATACCCTGAGCCAGGCTCTACGCCCATGTACGTCTGTCAAGGGTCATCTGGCAAAAAAAACGGTTGACTTATGCTGCAAAGCAACATGAGGTTAGCCAGCAGGGCACTGCTTCGGCCGATCAAAGACGCGAGATGCGAGTGCACTTTCCTGTCAGATTACATTGTGATGTGATCATGTATTCATATTGTTAAACTAAATATTGTTATGATGAAACAGAAAGTGTAAAATCCTGTCTGTATCAAAAACGGTAAGCGGTGTTTTGGCATCCGATAAGCTTTTAATTGTATTAATCTGTTTCTCAACTTGCTACAAATTTAATTGGATTTAATTTTTTTCACCAGCACGAAGCAAAACACAGGACAGGTTTTGGTCTGAACCCTTGCTTATACTGCAGGTGGAAGGTAGGCCGTGTTTTCAAAGATACTGTATCTCACAAGTTTAGTGCTGATTCTGACTCCAGTGAGGAATCCACAGCAAAATATGTCTCTGTGCCTGTAGAACATTTCAACAGAGGGGGGGTTTGAGGCGTCAATAAAAAGTAATACTCCCATCTGGTGGGGATTTAGTGACAACAGTCACGGGTCTGGTGGACTGGAGCTAACCGCTAAGTTGCTAGCCAACTGGGGTAGCGCTCGTCACTTACCAAATATATCTCATAAATGTAATTGCTCAGATTGTTGCCTCACAGGAACTTAAGTTATTGATTGATTGAACATTTATTTCGAACAAGTGAAAGAAAACAGAAAAGGTAATACAGAAAATAATAATCTTACACAAAATAGAGAGCATAGCGATACAAGAATAACAAACACTTAACTTTTTTATGTCATGTAAGAAAAGGAGTGGGAAGAAGTACACAGTCATTAAGTCCCACCCCTTCTTCATAAGTCATTGTTAAATAGCGAACAAGCTTCCTCAGTCAGTCAGGAATTTAAAAAATAAATTATAAGTAAATTCAATAAAATGAAAAAGGGAAACTAAGAAAGAAAGAATAAATAAATCTAAATAAAGAAACCATAAACAAACAAAGCTAATCAAACACCTTCATCCCTGCGAGAATCATTTCCTTATATGTCTTTTTAAACTGTTTCATGTTTGGAAATTGCTTCCTCGTTCAAGCTGAAAACTTCACACCACAGACAGAAATGACTTTTTTTGGTCGTAAGCACCTTCACAGTTTTGAAATTAAGTTAATCTTATAACTCCCTTCTCTTTGATTAAACATGTTTTAACTTTTTCAACTTTAATATTTCTAACTGTATGAATGATCTCTATACCCAGCATGGAAAATGATTCGTATTGGTTTTTTCTGGAGAATAAACAGTGAATGTAATGTACTTTTGTAATTATTGCCCAAACCTCTGCACAGTAACTTAAAAAGGGTGGAACCAGTGAAGAGTAGAGAATGTGTAGTGATTTATGACCTAGAACCTGTTTGCCCTTATTCAATACTGCAATGCTTCTTAAGTTACACAGTTCATTCATAGGGCACGTTAGTTCACTTAGTCCTGTCTCTTACCTGTCTGTAAACCTCGTCCAATACAGGGACATTAAAAGAAGAGTAATTGGTGCACCACAACTAAAAAGCCGTAATAGCTTCCTTCTATCGAGAACACTATCGACCAACAGCTCTGAAGTCATTCAATGTTGAACTTGAAAAAAAAAAGTCTGCTGTACGCCTCCCCATGCAGCGAGCAGATCCACCAATCATAAGGAATTGTAATGAAGATTTGCCTATTTAATTTTGCTGGTGCATTCGTTAATGCCAAATGATGCGTGAACAGTGCTCACTCGTAAATGTGTTAAGTTGTCATCATGCTTCAAGATTAGAGCTTGTCAAATTGTCCAACAGTTTCTGAACCTCCCGCCGTCCACACCTGTTCAGTTTTTTTCCTTTGTTTCCAAAACAGATAGTTTGGCCAGTACAGTAACTATATCTTCAAGGTGAGGCATTATGGCGATTTGCGTAATACTCACTCTTCATACTTCATACTCTCTGTGACAGCGAGGGACTACTTTGTTGCTACTAAGGACCGATCCCCTCTGCTACAATATCTCCACATGGAGTCTAAGCGCCGAAGACTCCATCAAAACTTTGTCATCACATTTCATTCTGTTAAACCTGTAATAAATATAATTTCTGAATTAATTTGTATCTCCTGATTGAAATAGAAGGCTGGCAAGTGTGTGTGTTTGTAGCATTAGCAATTAGTGTATGTGATTGGTATTACGAAGTGCTGTTTGGAATAAGTGATTATTGATTTGCCTGCTGATCCCTAATGAACTTGATTGTTTATGTGTACAGTAGTTAATGAGAGAATTACGTATGTGTACACAGTTTTAGTCATGCAAATGGGAAAATTTAACAATGTTTCTTGTTGTGTTTTAACTGAATGTACATTTGCACATTGCACAGTCAGTTAAATAGCAATACCAAGCTATTTAATCCGTCTCAGGTAAGTAGAGTTTTGCCTGTTTGCCTGATTGCTACAACTGAGGCAAAGACACTTGCTGAGTGAATAATTTGTTACTGATCCTTAACCCATTCACATCTTAGACTAACAGAAATAATTGTGAGTTCGTTAATCCAGTGATACAATTCACAAAAACAGCAGAGAGAAAGTCCAGATCTGCCGTACTCACGTACATTCCAGCTGCATTAATCTCTTTATCTTATAACACAATGAGTAGATACACAGTTCTGTTGTTGACCTTGCTGTGTTCAAACAAATGATGAATGGAGTGTACAATGCCGCGCAATGGTTTGTTCAGTCTTTTGTTGCAAGCTGTTTCCTTTGCGGCATATTATATCTCAGTGAGACGCCTTTTGTGTTCGGGAGGCAAAGAGAAGCTTAGCATGCATTGCCAAACAAGCCTCTCCAGTATGTCATCGCAGAACATGTGATAAGCATCTGCTTTCCATTAGCAAATTAAAACAAAGACACCAGTCTGCGCATTGTGCGCCGGCCCTGTTCTTCTGTTTTGTACATTTCGTCTGGGCACAACAGAAATTTTAACTGCCTCAACTTGAAAAATCCAAAAACTGCACCCTACAGGTTCCTGCTCTCTGTTTGATACATAGCATCCCCAAAAACTATTGCCCATAATCTCATTAGGGACACTTGACTGGTGCAGCTAATTATGGCCAGCGACATTGTCTTCCATCTATGGCTCAAGTCTCATGGACCAGTGCACTAAGAGCCAGGGCACTGGGCCTGACATCTGGACACAACCTGGGCTTATCCATAGTGCCCATTCATGGGAATGCTAATTACCCCCTTCAATACCTCCAACCGTCGACGTGGACCCGAATCTTGTCTTTACATCTTTTATGAACACGGGGCCCGGACCCCTGACCGCGTCTTTCTGTTGCCCCTTGAAAAGTGAAAGGGCTGGATTTTCACACGATAACAAAGCATGAAATGAGCTTGATTGCTCTCTGTGAAGTGGCTTGGTCCTGGAGCTGTATACATCTGTATTTGTGCTTCATTTGGGGTCGTGGCACTCAGCGTGAAAAGAGCTTGTCAAGGAAGCAGAATCAACTGTTGTACCTCACACAAAGGTAATTGGAACCTGACAGAAAGATGAGGAATTCAGTTTCGGGGGAGGGAGAAGGGTTGTGGGGGGGATTCATTTAGACTTATTTCCATACTGCTCTTTCTTTGTAAAGCTGTGTTGCTGAAATCCTGAAACAAGCAGGAACAAAAGCATTACCCCTCACTGTGTCACTGATGCATGAATGCATGCACATGTCGAGGGTGTACGTTTAAGAGCAAGGCGCGACTAAAAGAAAGGAGGACACTCTCTTTCCTCCCATCTCTCCTTGGAGTGCTAACTGGACACTACAATCCAGCCTCGGAGAAGTGCGGTCCAATCAAGCAGTATAAGAGGATTGGAGCTCAGATACCACTTGATTAGGCCGCAGTGAATGGAGCTTTGTGCTCGGTCCCAACAGGATTTCCATGGCACTTGACTGGGAACACACAGGCTTTTAGCCAACGCCAAGAAGCATCCAATGATTTGTTGCTTTTCTTGCTGTGTTTGACATGGGGAATAAGAACACCCAGAAAGCTGCAAACATGCTCAGTTCCTCTGCACAGAGAAGCGGAGTGCTTGCCATCCCGGTGCTTAAATGAGTCGCACCCCCGTAAGGGCTGTGGAGCTTACACTAACCTAAAGCTAAGTTAGGAACCACTCTAATTAACGTAATGGTTGTTGTTTGTGTGAACACTGCATATTCAGATATTAGGGCAGCAGTCATAGTTAATTTGCACTTAAAAATCCACCTCTCATCACTATAAATGTGAAAGCTGACCTTAGTTTGCTGAGGCGTCCCGGGCCTCTCTTTAAACACTTGATTCCTCATATCCCCACAGACAGCCTGCACTGTAGAGTTCTATGGGGCTTTCTTTTCTTTCTTTTGTTTGGTACTATGTTGAAAGGCTGGTGAAGTTTGACAGCTCTGCTTTGCTAAAAGGCAAAGTTAATCTGTTAGGCATGCAGAATTCTGTGGTTAATCTGTTTTTTTCCATTAAGTTAACAGCTATACTTCACATAACACATGGAGCTAATATGAATATCAATCACACGTGTCGTCTTATCTATACAAAAACAAGCTTGAGTCAACTGTTAACTAACTACCACTTTATTGTAAGCGCAGCAGCATTACGAACCACACGTTCAACTTCGATGCAACTCCTTTAAGTGTCCCCCTATATCACAACTCCCATTCATAGAGGTTCCTATTACATTAGGTTCCCTATTGATCCAAATGCATGATATACTACAATATTACATGCAATAATACCACAACATTGTTTTGCCAGAGATTTCTTCCTCGTTAAGGGAGTTTTTTATCCTCCACAGTCACCAAGTGCTGCTCATTGTGGGATTTGTTAGGTTTGTCCTGAAATATTCTAATATTGACTAGGGATGTCCCAATCCAATATTCCATATCGGTATCAGTCAAAATGACTGGGTGGATATCGGAAGAAATAAGAAGTAAAATCCGATCTGATACATTCCAGTAAACATACCAAATAAATGCCTATTTATGTATCTACCAACCCTTGAACGACATTCCGACCATAAAAAATTCGGCAAAAAGTTCATATAAAAAGGAATATAACAGCAGTATTCCATAACTCAGTCATGTTTCTGGCTGGTATGTGTGTCTTCCTTTAGGGGAGATGTTTTTTTGTTTCACAGTTGAGATGGCTAGGTTAAGCAAAGTGCATATGAACAATGCATTATTAATATTTTATTTTACGAGTGGAGAAAAGTTTGTATCTGATTAGTATCGGATAGATATTGGCAGATACTCACGGTTGCAGGATCGGTATCGGATCAGACACGAAAAAGTGGTATCGTCCCATCCCTAATATTGACCTTACTATGCAAATTGCCTTGGGACAGTGTATGTTGTGATTTGGCGCTATACAAATAACATTGCATTGAATTGACTTTTGTCCATACAATTGAACCAGTGGTGATACCAGTTGTCCACACACGACTTATCTTGGTCAGGTATAAGGCACAATGTCCATAAACTGGAAGTTATATCCGTCTGTTTTGTGGAAAGATGTCACAAATATGTGCCCGGATTTTGAAGGATCTCTTCTCAGAGCCATTAAGGCAAAGGTGACCACGTGACGCTCAGCAGGTGACAGATGGAGATCTCCATCAGTTAGATTACTTTGAATTGCACTAGGCAGTGTCTTGCAGAAGAGTTCAACATTTTTTGAAAAACATTTATTTTCTTTCTTGTTGTGACACACCTCCCTCCCTCTCTGCTTGCTGCCTGTGTGGTTGGATTGGCGTCCTGGCCCAGGACCTGCTGTACAAAGGGAAGGACATTGAGAAACGTAATGCATATGAATAACTGAAATGAAATTCATGTGTGAACCCGTTCTTTTGTCATTGACTTTGAGCCAGTTTGTGGCATTGCTCAGACTTATTGATTTCATATCTGTGTGCAAAATTTGAAATTGCAGCTGACTGATGAACAACAAAACAAAGTGCCTCATGGGATAACAAATTAAAGAGGTTCCTCCCGATTAGAAACCCACACAGACTCAGGTAACGCTGGTTCTCCAGGTTTTTCTGCCACTTTTCAGCAAATAGCTGGTGAAATGTGAGGAAGTGCTCCTGTTATGCACTTTTGAGAGACTCTGTGGACCTTGTAATTATGTACCTTGCCTGTCTTTTTGTTTTACTTCCTGTCTTTTTCTGAGTTCCTACTTCTGTGATGATCTGCCCCACCCTGATGTGTTTCACTTGTGTTCAATTATCCCTACCTCCATGGTGTATGTAGTCTCTGTTACTCCTCATGTTCATGTCCCCAGTTCTGCTTTTGCTCTAGTTTGTCTCATTTTGACATGCTTGCCTGCTTATCTGTCTTGCAGAGATTGTTAGCCTGTAATTTTTGATTAAATATTATTTACTCCTCTACCTGCCAGGACCCAAATCTTTAATGTGAGTCCTGAAAACCATACAAAAACCTAACATGAACTTAGATTTCGTCTTATGTCCCACACTTGCAGTGGTTACTGTGCCGTCAAGTTAAATACCTAAACATTTTTATCCAACACAAACTATTCAAAATTATCTTCTTTTTTTGTATGTGCATTGGACCTATATGTTTCTCTTATTGTATCACTCTCATTATTGGATGGTGCCATGTATAGTATTCATATTTGTGTGAGACGAGATGTCAAGCCATTCCCCACAAGCTCCGATAATCGTCAAAAGCCTGCAGTTTTAACGACCACTCGGCCACTGTGGCAACAGACCGAATCTCACAACTTCAAACTAATACTGCAAGTGTGGATAATTGGATGGAGCCATTGTGCAGCATGTTGCTTTTACAGAGCCAGATATTTGTTTATTGGAGGTGGTAGTGCCCAGAGCCATTGAGAGAAGAGAGTAGCTACAACTCCGGTCACTCCAATGGACCTTTTATTTTCCCAGTAATGGCAGATTTCCAGCAATGGCGGATCATAAATAATCAGATTGTATATTGTCAGCACATCTGAATCAAATCTAAATGCCCATTAAAGCATTTTAGCAGATTATGATTTATGATTCAAGAAAACATATTAACTAACTACATAGAGTAACTACTTTATCGTAAACCAATACATTTTTTGCGCGGCAAAAACTTCCGGGAACTATCTGAAGTCTACATGAGTCACGTGACGTGCAAAGTTTTAGACTTCAGTTGTCGCGACTCTCTCTCAACGGCTCTGGTGGTGCCCAAAAAAGAGCTAATGGGAGAGTGGCCCCCCTTATGAATATAAACCTTTGAAATTTTGCAATTTTTCCGACCCACCAAAAAAAGAAGTCAATTCAGCTTACCATACTTACACTGCAGATATGTGATCTGTCCGATTAATATGTTTTGTACAATGGAGAAAAAGAGGCATTTGGGGGTGAGATGGCAACCTGGCTAAATTCACTTTTAAAAATGTATTGGTGTATTCATCGGCAAGGCATCTACATCACTGTCAAAGGTTTTAACCAACATAGAGCATTAATGGAGAAAATGTTGAGAACAGTGTTGAGATCTGCTCACAGGGAAATACATATCCTATGTAAGAAAACACAATATGCTTATGTTCTGAACTTTCCATTGAATAAGTTTTTGTCACGTAGTTTTAAATACAACCAATGTTTCATGAAACAAAAATAACAGATTCTCTGTTAGTGATTGAACTTCCACTTGACCCACAGCTGCACTCTACAGCAAATCAAGTCAGTCACTTACCTCTCTGCAATTAACAAGCTCAGGTGAAACTACTCCTAGCTGCTGTGAAGCTGCACTTTAACAAATACCACTTTGATTCCCCGTTAGAGTGCAGATTCATATGACCCATTTCATCTTTTCAGTTTAAAAAAAAACAACAACAATGATGACATTTTTTAAAAAGAATGAATATTCTGTTAATGATCAAGTTCCGAACTCTTTTGGTGCGAAATCAGAGGTTGTGTTTCACATTGCTTTGGACATTGGTTTTAACTTCTCAACCACATGCAAGCTGTATCTTCTGCTATAGGCAACCTGACATAAGCTCTACGGGCACTACTCAGGACCTACAACTCTGATGCATGATAGTGACCCAAACATATCCAGGGCCATTAAGAACTGTCCTCAAAGACAAGAGGAACAAGGCAACTGATGGCCCCGATTACACCATCACAGAGTCAGTCTGGGATCACATGAAGGATGGAACTACCTACCTGACAGGAACCCTGAAAAACTGTGTGCAGGTGTTTACCTGAGTACAAATAGGTAAACCAATATTTCAGGGGACAGGTTTAAACTCACAGACCAGAGCAGGTAGTAATAAAATCACCTCCCTGAAAGAATTAATCCTGTCCGAATGAAACTTAATTTTATATCAGTGACACTAGATATAATTTTCAGGGTTAATTCACTAATGACCCAAATGGAAAACCACATTTTCCTGCTACTTTGTTCAACTTGAATTTATTTTTCATCTTCAAGGTGAGAGGAGCAGCCATAAATTAGGAGCACTTTGTCAAAAAAGGCTTATGCTCTCTGCATGAAAATGTATGAACTTTTTTTTCTTCTATTAAACCAGATCACAGTATTTCCCTTAACCAAGGGCCGTGAAAACAATCATTAACAAGAAAACATTCCTGGATCCGCCGCTTTAAATTTCTGTGCACCTCTCTGTAATTTGAAATTCAAACAAATCCTGGCAAGCTAGATTTGGTACGTCATCAATACAGAACAACAATCGCTGTTGAAAATAGCAAATGTGAGGCAAAGAAACCGAAAACTTCCAGTGCAGCAGAGGCGGCGCCTCCACGAGAGGACGACAGGTGTGTCAGCAGACAGTTAGTGTTAGCATTAGCAGTTAGCATCCAAGAGAGGACAGCAGGTGTGTCAGCAGACAGTTAGTGTTAGCATTAGTAGTTAGCATCCAAGAGAGGACGGCAGGTGTGTCAACAGACAGTTAGTTAGCATTAGCAGTTAGCATCCACGAGAGGACGGCAGGTGTGTCAGAAGACAGTTAGTGTTAGCATTAGCAGTTAGCATCCAAGAGAGGACGGCAGGTGTGTCAGCAGACAGTTAGTGTTAGCATTAGCAGTTAGCATCCACAAGAGGACGGCAGGTGTCAGCAGACAGTTAGCTTTAGCATTAGCAGTTAGCTTCCAAGAGAGGATGACAGGTGTGTCAGCAGACAGTTAGCGTTAGCATTAGCCGTTTGTGAAAGTGTTATGGCTGAATCTCGCTGTTGTTGCCACAAGCCATCTTGTTGCGCACATTCTTCCACCGGTCAACCTAGCGCGAGCAGCTGTGGTGGGTGGGGCCTGTTTATTTGCATATCATGAATATTCATAGTCTCAGAATTCCTCAATGAGGGAGAGAGAATGGATGGTTTCCAGCCCCATTTCAGAGGTTGTTTTTTTTTGGGGAGGGGGGGTTAAAAAATGTTAAACAAAACATTAGGCATAGCAGACTATTTTAATACACTTTAAAACTAGACTGGAGGGGATCTTTAAAAAATACAATGCTTAAAATCAATCCCCATTATGTCAATACAAATGCAGCTTAGTTATATATTAATTCATTTTTTAGTAAAGCTCTCCAAATGGAGGTGTGCACTTAAAGACATAAACACATTGTTATGAATACCTTTTTTTTAATGTGTTGAATGCTTTTGGTTTATTACTAGTGTTATACTGAGCACTGTGATGGAAGTTCTACATCTGCTGGTTTCACTATTAAGATACTGAGGAAAAAGTCAAAGCAGGGTAAAATGTCATGTTCACCATAACAGACACCCGCAAAGGAGACGTGTCAATTATAGACCAAAATGTACCATAAACATTTCAGATAGTGTATGAGTGCACAGTCAGACGATTTCTCTACGGAGAAGAGCTGTCGACACGCTGGCCAGACAGATGTGTGCTCCAGCTAAGGATGTATGCACATGTGACTGAGCGCAGTACAATGACATGTACCTTTGAGGACAAGTTGCTACACACACCAGGCCCGAGCTGCCAAGACCTATTCGCATCACACGTCCACCTCCCTAGCCCCGCCATCGAAAGCATGCACACGCCACGACCGAAGGTGTTTGTGTGTGAAAGGTACAGTCTGTCGGTCAGGGTTGCCACAAAGTGATCCGACATCTCCCAGCTGCGTTCATCGGGCTTTGTGAACCCTCCCACACTCTTCCTTTACCTGTTGATAGACGCATCACATCCCATCATGTCTCACTGGCCCCCCTGCTGCTCCTGACCACTCTTGTTTTAGAACTAATGCTGGAGTGATGCCAGCGGCTCTGTGAGGCTGCACTTTGGCACAGAGGTGTTTTGATCTGAATGCTAAAAACAGCACACTCCCAATGATAACAACACGTAGGCCTCTGCCAAGGCTAATGTTCGATCTCACCGTGTTGAAGAAAGAAAAATCAGGATCTGCCCTTTTATCCAGATCCGGATGGTTCAGCAGTTTTGCTGAGAGACTGACAAACAAAAGACAAGGTTCTAATACCGCGTTGATGGTTAGCAGGTTATGTTTCCCATTTTCACTGTCTTAGGTGAAGAGTGTTGGCTTGCTAACATTTGCGAATCACCGCTAAATACCAAATACTACAGATGAGACTGGGCAATATTAAGCATTGTGTCTTGGACAAATCAAAAGTTTGACCTATTGATGGTGCTGTGTGGAAAGTCAGCTGATCACCAAAGTTATTACAATTCATCCCCTAGCTATGATTAAAGCTCAAACAAAATTCAATGACAATCCATTCAAAGACTCCAAAATCAAAAAAAAAGACCTCATGGTGGCAATGATGGCAAAAGTCGGACCATCACAAAACACGTTTGATCTTCAGGGGACGAGGCATGTCTGGATCAAGCTTGATCGCAACCTCTCCAATAGTTGCTGACACATTTCAATCTGGACCCAAGTGGCTGTCTAACCATACACACGTTGCAATGCCCTCTGGATTTCCGAGTCTTGTTTCTGCATGAGCAGTTTTCCTTTAATGGACAGTCTGGTCACTGTGATCAGTTTTTCTTTGAACATATATTTTGGCGGCTTTTAAATGCCCGACTAATATGACAGCTGTTTGTGGCATAAATTGAGAATGTTTTCTTATTATTATTTCAACATTCCATCGTGAGAAACATTGCAGACACCTCCACCCTTTTTAATCAGTGAGTTGTTATGTACCTGCCAGTGCCTTTATCAAAATACAAATTTCAAATTTTTGGGTAGGCTTTTTTGTTTTTCAAATCTGGAATACAGAGGTGAAACGACACATTGCCTGTGCATTGGGAGGCACAGCTCAGAGTAGGCACAGGATATTTTCGGTGCACAGCTTTGAATGAAACAATGGATTATTTCCGTTCAGATGCAATAGCTTTTATCAGAGCTGATTGAAATAACTTGCTCAGAGCACAGAGTTGAAAAGGGGGTTCCAATGGGCTGGAATGTATTTTATCATATTCATTACCAACATTTACCATTTTTAATTAAACTCAGATTACATAAATGTGTGCTGTATATAAACTTAAGATATAGTTATTTAATAAACAGCAATTGTTTATTTGTCAGAGCACTGAATTTATCTTGCAATGACTTTGAGAATGGTTCACTTTCTTAGATGAAACCCATTTTCAAAACTTGATCCCCCTAAATGAAGATAGTAAACATGATAACCCGCAAAATCATGGCTATCATGTGGCATTGCTGATGTAAGCATTCACGTCAAGGTCTCCTGTTCCTTTTCCTCTCAAATGCTGCTCACATATGGCTGTAGACTTTTTAGGTCTGGTCACATGTCAATAACTTTTTTGTCATTCTCTACTTTTGGACAGCAATTTATATAGGAGGCATACGACAGGACAAAAGCAGCATAATTTCTTCTGCTGTCCACAGATTTCTTTGAAATAAATGTAAGAACTTGGCAGCGAGAAAGCTCTCTTCTTCAACAACATGATCACTTACTATATCTAATCACTCTTGTGTTGGGGGGGCTGTAGACCAGCAGCCACGACTGCAAACACAAGGCAGGTCGGCGTCAGTGATTCATGCTGTTCATTCCAAATCCTCAGCCGACCATCTACAGCCTCAGCAGAAATCCAGATTCATCAGACATTCTTCGTTTTTCAGTCTTCGACTGTCCAGTGTGGGTCTCCACTTCCGAATAAGCAGGTGCTTATGTGTTGTTTCTAATACATACTCAGTTAGTGTAACTATTTTTAATAATAGATAATCTCTTGTGATATTTTTGAAATGAATAGAAGATTTGTTTTCTCAGTATCACAACCAAATGTCCGGGACGAATAAAGGAATATGTTAACAAAGCCATAGACTGTCAACAGCTTACTGTTTATCCAGCAAATAATTGCAATAAACAATTAATTTGCCTCCTTGTTGCTTTTATCCCACTGCTTATTCTCTGACTTATCAGTGCAATCTGTCAGAGTTTCACGAAGCAATTAACCAAGTTTCTATCATTAACAAAATGCTGTCTGCCAATGCATAACAATAGAATCACAGTTTTCTCTCTGTCACTGTCGCTGTCATTCCACGCTCGTCTTTACACCCAAAACATCGAAAAAACATGACAGCTGTTCGCTGTAGATAAAATAATTGTGTAAGAAATATCACACATCATGATAATGAATTGTGATGTATATTATCAGGGATAGTGAAGAAGAGACAGTGAACAAGGGGTGGATCCGGATTGTCCTTCCTAGCGTCTTCTCCTATCTACTATTCCTTGAACTCAGTGGAAAACATCATGAGGTCAAGGAAAGGTGTAAAGCAGGATTCATAGGACTTAAGAAAAATCTGACGCGGAGCTCAAAGAATCCGACTTGACTTTCACTAAAACTACGTCATCACGCGACGGCGGATATTATTGACTTACGTCTGCTGTGGTGAAACTACAAATTTCTGAAGATGCACTACAAAAAACGCAGCGACTCCATCAGCATGTTTCAGTGTGTTTTACCACCGTGTGACATCAGATGTAAATGATTCATATGTAACAGTAACTTCCATCTTCTCCATGTCAGAACTGACATGGCTAAACTACACGCCTCTACTTAAATCAATAGAAGATGACCTTGTGCGATGGACAACATTGCCCATATCACTCATGGGAAGAGTCGCCACCATAAAAATGATGGTCCTACCTAAAATCAACTACCTGTTTTCAATGTTACCCACCAATCCCTCTACTGTCTGGTTTAAGTCACTGGACTCAAACATCTCCAAATTTTTGTGGAAAAAAACCCCCCAACAAATCAGTTTAAAAACTCTTGTGGTGGTTTAGAACTGCCAAACTTCGTGTCAAACAGACAAATTAAAATTTCCGATATCCCATTCATCAGCTCCAGTATCAAACATCATACCATCATAGCACTTCACTGGTAGCCTGGTGGGAATTTCTCAAAATGTCTGGGTCTTCACCTATCCCGTGCGGACTTAGTCCAATCTGGAATAATCCAGACATCCTACAAAATGAGAAAACACTCAATTTCCCAGTGTGGTATGACAAAGGGATAAGACATCTACAGCATGTAATGCAGGGCAGTAACTTCATTCCATTCCAGGACTTAGTGGAACAGTATGGAATTAGCAATAATAGATTTCTTGAATATCAACAGTTTGAATCCATAATTCGGGCACGATTTGAGGATAACAAAATGGATTTAGATCTACCTCCAATGATAACAGACTTTCTTAAACTCTCACCCCCAAAACTACTATCAAAGATAAACTTGTCACTCTTGAAAACATATGGTTCAGTTTCTCTCCCACTCTTAAAGTGGGAGACAGATCTACTAGTCCAAACCTAAACTTCTGGACGCAAATATGTTTAAATACCTTTAGAATGACTAAAAATCCCAATCTACAACTTATACAGTATACAATTCTCCATAGAACACACTATACAGGACAAAGGCTGTTCAGAATGGGTCTTAGGCAATTAAACATCTGTCTTGACTGCTCAGGTAACATATCGGATAGTTATATACATGCTATGTGGCAATGTGCGCCTGTCCAGAAGTTCTGGCAGGGGATATGTGAAGACCTATCGACTTGGCTAAAACACCCCGTCCCAGTTACCCCATCACTCTGCGTGCTGGGGGACTTAAGTAACATTAATATAGAGGCTGACACATCATTCATGTTTCTCACTGCCATATGCATCCCCCAGAAAACTATCCTCATGAACTGGAAGGCAAAAAAGAATTAAAGTATCACCCAATATAGGAATCTCCTTATAGACCACGTTACCATGGAGAGAATGTCTGCCTTCAAAAAAAACAAATTGACAAAATTCCTGTCTCTCAGGTCCCCCTTGATCAACTCTATCACTTAGTCGGGGGGGGTGTTTGTGGCCTCGCTGCACTGGGTTTTCTCTTTGTCTTTGTTTCTTTGTCTCTCTCCGCATTCAAAGTCCCCCTCCCCGTTCTCTTGCAAGTTTCCTTGCAGGTTCCTGCAACGTTGTTCTCCTCTGTTGTTTTCTGTTGTCCCCACCCCCCATCCCCGTTCTCTTGCAGGTATGGTCCCTTCTCTGTGGTGTCTGTTTGTGCCCCCATCCCCATTTCTGTCCCAGTGACAAATCCTAAAATAACTAAATAAATAATAAAACAGACAAGGGAGTATATTAAAACTCTCTTGTTAAAATAAAATCTGTTTGGCACACCAAGGTATTCAGCTCCTCATACTGTATAGCAGGCTGCGGGGCAGGACATGTTTAAAAAAAAAACAACATACATCTTCTGGGTCATATTAATACTCTTCTTCTTCTTCGGATTTAATCGCTTACTTTGGTTCATGGCATTCATATTAAGTGTTGTTTGCCGCTATGTATTGTGGGTCTATTTCTGCTTTCCTTTCGCATAGGAAGGTCCAGTGTATCCTACGCTAAAGGAGATAGGAAAGGAAGCATTATAGCACCTTTCCTAAGGATTGAGAGAATCTGAACAGCTCTTATCATGGCTGCCGATCAAATACTTCCAGGTTATTTCAAGATTTAGGAAACCTCCTAAGCAAATTTGACAATTTGACCACACCCATGGTGAGAGAGTAGAGAAGTGAAGGCAACACATGGTCCAGCTGGACGGAAGTCGAAACGAGGACCTGCTGCTTGAGGAGTGTGCGCCTATGTGGCATCACTCATCATCATTCTACCCCTTTAAGTTATAAGAATAATCTCATCCTCATCTGATTTAATTGTTTTCAGCTTATAAAACACAAGACATAGCTGGACAACATGAAAGAGAGGAGAAAACGGCAAAAAAACAATATGGCCAACGGGTCTGTCTTCGCCCTTAGTTACGATGAGCACATGTTTGATAGAGGTGTGTGTCTGGTCACAGGCGTAAAATTAGTGGATTGAGTTGCTTGTAATGGGTTGTTTAGCTGGACATGTGCAGAAAGACCTGTTATGATTTGTTGTCATCGGCACAGTTTAAATATTTCAATAAATATACAGTGAACATTTTACAAAACTCAATCGCCTTTCAGGGTCAGCTTCATTGTTGTTTACTCAATGTTGTTTAACAGCCTTGCTCAATATGAATATAAATATTAAAAAAGTTTGTTTCATCGCAAGGTGTGTTTCATGAATTATTCCTTTTATTTTTCACATGATAAAAAAAACAACAAATAAAACAGCGCTAAGCAGAATCCTTTGAGCGTACGCGTTCACAGAACCACAGGCAGGATGCTCAAGTCTTAAAGCTTCGGTATGTTGACAGATTAGAGGTTGTTGTTTTTTGCTGAATTTCGGTAATGTCCAACAAACACATAATTGACAATTTTTTCTTTTTTTTCTGATGTTTCTTGAAATACATCAGATTCTGTGTATGATTCTCCGTTTGTTTGGATTCATACTGTCATTTAAGATGCATATGCCTAATCTTTACTTGGGAAAATCAAGTTATTTATATATATATATATATATATATATATATGTATATATATATATATATATAAATCAAACTAGCAAGTTGTACAAGTCGGACATGAAATGAGGTCTGTCCTCAATTAAAAAATGTCATTAAACCTGCACAAGGATACATTAGACCCAATGCACTGTGGCCTCTGGATTGGTTGAAAGGGGACAGGGGTAACTAGGAGGTGGGGGATGGAGAGTGAAGAGTGGGTGGGTGGGTGGGTGTCGGGAGGAGCGGGGGGTGTCAGCGTTAGGGTGCGATCCACACTGACAGGTTCTGCCTGTGTCTCCAGGCAAGGCCTCAATACCTAAAACACCCAAGCTGTCACGATGACAACTGGAAATGGTAGGAGAGACATCGCAGTAATGAGTGAGGATGAAAGAGATTGTGTGTGATTGTGTTCCATAAGATGGGCAAGACAGGACAAGGCACCAGTAGAGTGTTTGGTTTTGGAATAGGTTAAAGATGTTTCTAAACCTATATAGAGTTCTATTTTATTTTTTTTTCACTTAAATATTTTATATGTATCACTGTCTTAACAGCCCCCCCCCCTCACACACACACACACACACACATACAGAATCAATACCATCATCTGCGTCATCATCATGATTTTCACTTTCATTGATGTCACCATCGTCACTGCCATCAACATCATCCGAACAGCAACCCAGCACATTTAGTTGGGATACATGCTAATACACACATTCATCAATATTACAGGTGTTTACTCATTTCAACTGAATATACTCTACACACACACACACACACACACACACTCCACAGCAAAGGAGCATCTTCAAAGCAGCATTTTCTCTGAATATAATTTAGTATTTCATGAGGCTCCCATCCATTAAAGTAACACATACTTCACACACACACACACACACACTGCCATCCATCTTTGCACTTCATCAACAAGCCGTCTCAGATTCTTAAAGCGACGCTCAATTAATTTCTAACAGGACGATACAGGCTCCTACCTCAGCACGCACAAGAGGTCTGTTTGTACAATTTATGGGGGACTTGCATAAAAGTGGGAGGTATTGTATATCTTTCACACTACACGACCCACAGATGCGCACGCTTCCCCCCAGCCCCAGATCTTTACGAGGCCTGTCAACGTAAATATGTAAATCAGCTAATGAGAATATTGTAACATGGCAAGGTGTGGAGCAGGCAGAATGGAAATGAGCAGGGACCCGGGTTCATCAATAACCCCCCCTGTCCCATCTCTCTCTCGGAGAGAACAAGGCTGCAACTGGAATTACACGGAACACAAAAAAACGCTGAGGTAAGGTCAAGTCAGGAGGGCAACACCTACAGCAAACATGCAGATATGTAAATACATAAAAGATTACAATATCAGAATCACACTGCAAACTACAAACTACATTTTTTTTACCTCCACCAAGGAGGTTATGTTTTCACCCCTGTCGTTTTGTTTGTGAGCAGGGTTATGCTAAAACGACAATTGGATTTCCACAAAACTTGGTGGAAGGATGGAACTCGGGTCAAGGAAGAACCCATTAAATGTTGGCACAGATTGGGGCATGTCCAGGATTACATTTTTTGAATTTGCTTTTTTAAATTTTAATTTCAGGGTTAGGGATAGTTCTCAGGGAAGAATTCGTGGATTTTGATGAAGAAATATTTTGAGGGGGCCTGAATAAACAGAATTGTTTTTATTGAATCTAAAGTGCCATAAGATACTTCATGTTGTGATTTGACACTACACTAATAAAACTGAATCGTTTTGAATTGTTGTCTAAGAGTGTTTGCAATTTGGTGCAGATCCAAAGGAAAATCTGGATCTAGTGTTTAAACGTAGTTTTATAAAGCGGACTGTTGTGAACACATTTTCCACTTTCATTAATGTCCCTGTAGTAATATCAAGGTGAAGTAGTATCAACATAAAAAATTAATTATATATATATATATATATATATATATGTATATATTCTCTCATGGGTAATTTGTGGCAGAAAAACTTTTGTATTATTAATGAGCTTAATCATATCTTAGGAACAATACACAATATAAATATAAACTTGTCACAGCCTCACAAATGATTTGAAATGCGATGAACACACGCTGCTCTTGAAACAGTCACTGCCTGTTAACCAGAATGCATGACCAATAATAAGGAAGTAAATACATAAAATACGAAGAGTACAAACAAAACAGACGAACTGACTAAAGCTTAGGTAAAAAGAAATGACTAAAACTAGAGATTACAAAGTGATTTAACAGGGAAAAGGAGGCAGTAGAAAAATCTGCTGCTGCTGGACACGTGTTCCCGATCTAGAAATGAACAGTGGTTTCTTCCTGTTGTTTACATGAGCAGACTATCAGGCTTGTTCAGGGAGCTGCAGATGTTGCCCATCCATAATCCAGAGCACAAAACCACAGCTGCAATACATGGAAATGCTTTTGAAAAAAATACTTCAAAAACAACCACAACAACAAAAAAACCCCGATAGTGCAAGCAAGGTTAAGCCCTGCTAAAGCCCCTAACTCAGCTGACCAATCAACTGTCTTCTGATTCTGTGCAAGGGTATTAGATTTTTATTAAAAGGAAAAGAAAAAAAAGGGCGGAGAAAGTGCAGGGAGGGAAGGTGGGACGGGTGGGCAGCGTATCAATACGAGACAAAAGATTGAGTGGATTGAGAAGGGTCAGAGGTCAATCTGCGGTTGATTAGATCAACTGTATCATCTCCTTGAGCAAAATGTTTTTTGGGGGATTCGCTACCAGCCTGTATGACCCAAATCCAATGAGTTGTGTGTGTGTGTGTGTGTGGCTGGCTGGTTTTCATATCCACAGGGGCGTTCAGCAGTCCCTTAAGTGCTTGTCACGCTCGCATAGGCACTTACTCAGGCGATCCCCAGGGGAAGGTGCTCAAAAAAACAAACAACGAACAGCAGAGGAGAAAAAAAAAAGAAGATGCGACAATAAGAAAAACAAAGTTGAGCAAATGGACTAGTAAAGCGACGCTATAAAAGATGCATCGTCGCCCCCCATCCATCCCTCCACATCTGCCCTCCTGTGATTCCCCCTGGCACGCTGCCTGCCTGTCACTCTCCCCGTGAGCTCTGAGGGCTGTCAGTTTGCAAAAAGCTAAATGAATAAGTGACACTGCCTAATATTCACACGGCAGCATAAATCTATGCAGCACTTTTACGAGTCCGCGCCGTGTTTCATTTCACTACTTTATTGGCGTCGAGCACAGTCGCAGCAGATGCCAGTTATTTATAGCCTCACGACAACCCCAGTCCTGATGTATTAGGTGGCGGGTCGTTCTCTGCCGCTAATAAATTTTACCATTTTTGTTCTCCGTGCCACAGTGTTTAATTCCACAACAGCCAAAGCGACAAAGATGAGCCTCAACACTGTGGTGAGCACGTTCCTGTTGGGACACACTGCGCCAGGCTGAACATGAACCAGGAACAATCTCTAATCTACTGCGTTGAGAGTCCTTCAGCATGAAATATTCCCCTCCTGAACCCTTCGAATGTGGGTCAGAAATATAGAAAGCAGACATAGTCGGAAAGTGAAGCCAGTAGAGTGACCAGCAGAGGGCGACTCGGATGGTTGTTTCCATAGAAAATGACTCTTTCATGAATTTTCACTTGGTTTATAACGTCAGTAAAACATTTTCCTGAGGAGTTTATGGTTCAAGCTCTACTTTCAAGTCTTCTTCAGTACAGCATGATGTTCTTTTAGTAAATGATGGTCTCATTTAGAGTCAATTAGAGGATAGAGCACGATATACATAAGGGGGTAGATACCGTGACTGACAGCTAGTGCCGTCCAATGGGTGCAGGTCGGAGGTGGAGGTGGACATACAGTAGACGAGGCATGCTGTCTATCCACGATCACCACTACATCACTCAAGGGTCAGGCGTGATGTTTTCACAGGTGCGGTTGCCATGGCGCTGGCAGCATTACAGCTGTGTGGGCATTTGATACTGATATGGCAGTACATTCATCTGTACAGTACATTCAGAGAGTATTTAGACTCCATTTGTTATGATTAGGGGTAGACCGACGGTAATCAGTCTCTTAGATTACAAATAATAGCTATCGGCCCAGAAGGAGCCATATCGGTCGACCCCTAGTTATGATACATTGTGTTAATTAATTTAAATGTGTTTAAATGTATTTCCCCCCTAATCAGGCTATGCCCAGTATCCTATAATGACAAGTGAAAACTGAACAACCGTCTTAATGACCACAAGACTTTACAGTTCAGATTCTCCCATTCACACACACACATTCATTCAGTGTTGCTTTATATATAGTTCACTCCATCAATTGATAGCTCAGTCTGAGGTCCTGAGTGACCCAGCTTTTCATTCAGGAAATCTCCATAGTTTGCTTAATTAAACCAGTCTCCCTATCTCTGCCACTGACATGACGCTGCCCCCACCACACTTCGCCCACAGGTTTCATCAGGCAGAAGAAAAGAATCTTAATTCTGAGAAATCCCTTAGGTTTTTATTTTTGTTTGTTTGTTGCAAACTGTGTCAGCTCTTGTGTCAGAGTTCTGGATGTTCCAAACTTCTTTCATTTCAGAATGATGGGTTCCACTTTTCCTCTTGCAAACTTCAATGCAGTGGAATGCTTTGTAGCCTTCCCCAGATCTGTGCCTTGATATGACCCTGTCTCTGATCGTGTCTTGGTTTATGCTCCGATACAAATTGTCATATGTGACACCTTTATATTGAAAGGTGTCATCTATGACAATTAGATGACTTCATTCCTGTACCTTCACAAGGAAGGAATGAAATTTGTACAGGAACGAAGAAGGTTTTTGACTATCACAGGGGCTCACTGTTTATTTATAATTTATCATGTTAGAATAATTTGGAAGGATTTTCTTTTGGTGTGATACTGTAAATATGTAAAGATCCAAAGAAAAATATATGCTCATATATGGTGCATCTTGTAGTGCATATTATATTGTATTGTTCTACAGATTGTGTACATTGTAATTTATATTGCATTACATTTAATAGCTATATATTATAATATAAAATAATATTGAGTTGTCTTTGATATAACAGAAAAGAATAAGATGTAGGATAAATATGCTGATATAAATTTGCATCTTGTTATAAAATAAAGATTAGTGGTGATTAATATATTATAAATTATAATTATAATAAAAATTATAAATAATAAATTATTACTACACTTCTTCCCCTTTTCGAATATGTAAATTGAATGAGTTAATGTTCATATTTGTTTGTTTTTTGTTGAAATTATTTTTGTGTTTGTTTTTTATTACTTTTTGACTGCTTGCAATTGTACAATCATTTTGCTTCATTACTATTATTTATTGTTTTTATTTAAATTTTATTTACATATTCGAAATAAACATTTCAATCAATCAAAAAAAAAGGTTGTGTATTTCTTTCTAAATCATGTCCCGTCGGTTGAATTTACCACAGGTGGACTCAAGCCGAGGAACATCTCAAAGATCGTCAAGAGGAATGGGAGAAATCTGAGCTACATTTAATGTGTCTGATAACTTATGGAATATTTTAGATATTCCTGTCTAACACATTTACAAAGATTTTAAAAACATTTATTGGAACTTTTTCATTGTTGATAAGGGGAAAATTAATCAAAGTGATTTTAAAGTAAGAAGCAACATAAAATGTGAAAACGGCGAAGTGGTCTTAATATGAATGAATTAATAATAATAATTGAATAATAATTATCAATTTATTATTATTATTATTGGTAGTAGTAACTATATCATTACATCTATAAGTGTCCGTATTATTATTGTCATCATAAGAACCAGTCTTAAAACATTATTACAATCCTGTTCCTGTTCTCTCTCTCCTCTCCCCTATTTCTCTTTCTCTCACCAACCAGTCAAGGCAGATGTTTCTCCCACAACTAAGTCTGGTTCTGAGATTTCTTCCTGTAAAAAACAACAACACTCCATTAGGATTCATTTGTGTCCGTGTCCACCTGGAGAAAGTGAGTTCAACAGTTACTGGCTCTCCAGTTCGTACAACTGCTAAATTTGGCAACACTGGAACTAAAACTCTGCAAACCCGACGAGATCTGCAGAGTTGGTGTAAGTTCACCCTTCACATTGGCTCGTGCACTGCTAAAACATCCATGTTAACATGTTAAAAATAAACTTTTCTGCCTTACTCATCATATTCACCTATAGCATAATGTTTTTTGCTTTAATCTCTGCTGTGCAGGAACATCTGTTGCCCTCCCAGTTTGTTCAACTCTCTGTACCAAAAAGTCCAGTAACGCAAAAAATAAGAAATGATAAAAATTTACCATACGCAGAAACTGAAAACCGAATACTGTCAAATTTTCAACAGTCCATTTCTCTAATGTTTACGTATGGGGAAGCAAAAAAATAATAATAATAATAATTATATATATATTAATATACACACACACACATATATATATATATATATATATATATATATATAAAATCAAAATCACATTTAAAATAAAAATAATCAAAAATAAACTGCACTGAGTCATGTGACGCAGGTGATGTAGACGGCTGCTTGAAACACATGCTCAGCCTGCCCTGACGGTGAAACTTTAAAATACATTGCGAGGGTCCCTTTTTTTCGGTCCTTAGTATACTCTGTGACAGAGGAGGACAAAATGCCCCCCAAAGGCAGTAGCAAAAAAATTGGTAACCAGCAGTTGCTTTCGAGTTTTGCCATGGCTAGCCCGAAAGCTAACGAACAAGCTAATGAAGCCGATGCGGACGTGTCCACGCAGCAGGAGCCAGCAGCTAGCAACGCTCCCACGGCCACCGACAGTGTAGTGGCGCGAGAGCCTGCCAACATGTCCAGGTTGATCAAAGACACCTCCGAAGCGCGAGACAAGAAACTCAAAGATATTAGGAGGTCCACATTTGCAGTAGAAAACAAGCTAACAGAGATCTCCGAGCATCTCAATCATGTTGAGTCCCGGCTGGCCTTCCTCGAGGAAGCTAATCAGGAGCTACAAGAGAAGCCCCCAGCTACCAGAGAGGAGGTCGAGCTGCTCAGACGAAAAACGGCGAGGCTTCCCGGAGGAGTGCGAGGGCGGCGATGCACGGGCTTTCCTCTGTGATAATATTCCAAAAACATGGAGCATCGATTTCGCGGAGAGGCTGGAGCAAGGCGTCAGTCGGAACCGGGTCGGACACTGAGACCGAGGGCCCTTATTGCCAGATTTTTGAGATTTCAGGACAGAGAACGCATTGTGGAAGCAGCTCGTAAAGGGAAGGTTACCTGGAACGGGCGTAACATAATGGTGTTTCCCGATTACTCCAAGATCGTCACTGACTAACGCCTGCGCTTCCATGCTCGTCGTATGAGGTTCTCCTTGATATTCCCTGCTATGCTTGTCATTAAGGCTTCAGAGGGTCGCTGCGAATTTGATGATCCAAAGAAGGCCCTCGCCTACATCCATTCTCTGGGTTAGTGCAATGCGCTCCCCTTACGCATCCGGCCAGACGGCCGTGAAGTTGCTGTCGGATTCTTGGCGTTAACAAAATGTTTTGGAATATTTTTTCCTGCAAGTTGGCTTACTCTCCCTTCTCTCCTCCTGCTATGTTTTATTTTTTTGGGGTTTATTTATCTTCCCAATAGATTACGAAACGGTGGATTACTGCTTTGACTGGCTATTGTAACTTCTCCACGGACTCTCGATCTTCCAATTACTAAAGAAATGAATTACTGAAATACTACAGGTCATTAAACATCTACCAACAGGCAAGGCCCCTGGCTTAGACTATTATAAGGCCTTTCCGGAAGAACTAGCCCAGTTTCTTTTGGATATGTATAATGAAGCCTTGGCTAAGGGTAGATGCCCCCATTATTATCAGAGGCGCTTATTTCTCTCAACCTGAAAAGCGGCAAGGATCCACTAGACTGTAAAATTTATAGCCCTATTAGACTGATTTCATGCGTTAGCAAAATATTATCCAAAATCCTCGCTTACAGACTGGATAGGGTTATAACGTCTTTGATTCACCGCAACCAAGTCGGGTTTATACGGTCACGCTCTTCTGCTGATAACGTCAGGCGCTTTATTGATATTATGTGGGCTCAACAGAATGCTAACTCCCCTAACGCCGCTATCTCGCTAGATGCCGAGAAGGCTTTCGATAGGGTGGAGTGGCGTTATCTCTTCTCCACCCTAGAGACCTTTGGATTTGGCAGTAAGTTTATTAACTGGATCAACTTCTATATGCCCAACCCAAAGCATCAGTTTCCACAAATGTTTGTTTTTTCCCTCATTCGACCTTGGTAGGGGCACAAGACAGGGCTGCCCACTGTCTCCATTTCTTTTTGCGCTGGCTCTTGAGCCATTAGCTGAGGCCATCCGAAAGGACCCAGACTTTTAAGACATCCAGTTAGGCCAAACCGCCCAAAAGCTAATGTTATATGCAGATGACATTCTCCTGTTTTTGTCTGAGCCAGAACACTCTTTGCCCTCCTTGCTCAGAATAGTTGAGTTTCTCAGGAATATCTGGATATAAGGTTGATTGGCTAAAATCAGAGGCAAACCCCCTGACAGCGTATTGCCCTAAGTCTCTCTTCCAGTCTTACAATTTCTCCTGGCCTGAAAAAGGCTTGACATACCCAGGGATAACATTTCCTCCAAATCTGTCTGATTTAGTTAAGTATAACTTTGAACCACTACTGGCAAACTTTCGGATTGACACCAAGGGCTGGGCTCCACTTTTTCTCTCTCTGTGGGGCAAAGCCAATGTAATAAAAATGACTTGTGCCCCTGAATTTAATTATTTGTTGCAAGCTCTTGTAGCATTTTTCTATGGAATAACAACGCCCAAGACTAAAATTACGGACACTGCAGAGGCCAGTGGATCACAGTGGGTTGGGAGTCCCAAACCTCAGATTTTGCCACCTAGCATTCAGTCTCAGACACATGGCACACTGGTTTTTGGCTCCAGAGAGAGCCCCACCCTGGTTCGCCCTAGAGAGTGGTTTATGTGGCCCACTCTCTCCAGTGCATTTCATCGCAGCTAAGTTGCCCTCAGAAGTAAACACGTATCCAGTTGTCTCACACCTACAGTGGACCTGGAGGAGGGTCGTGCAGGTTCATAGGGTCAACCCCCATCTTCATTTACATGCAGGAATCTGGTTTAATCCTAAACTTCGTATTGACAAAGAACCCTTCTTTTGGAAGCTGTGGTATCGAAAAGGAATCAAGGTTCTAGGTGATCGTTATGAAAAGGGAATAATTAGATCATTTGAAAATATGAAACGACAATTTGATATCTCTCAAAATCAGTTCTGCTGTTATTTGCAGCTGAGACATCTGCTGATACCGACCTTTGGCTCGGCCTCTGCTGTTCCCCCTAGTCTGGACATATGCCATCGCATATTAGACATTGTTGGAAAGGGTCATGAGGCATTGGCATATTATTCTATGCTGCTTCTTAACTCTGAGGACGCTCTGCCAGCCCTCAGGTTGACATGGGAAGCTGATCTTAATATTGCTTTCTCTGAGGAGAACTGGAGTCTGATCCTTAAAAACTCAAAAAAGATGTTGAGAGAACTTGAAACAAGACTAATTCAATTTAAAACATTGCATAGAGTTTATTGGACCCCACCCAGGTTACACAGAGCAGGGTTGAGGGACGATGCAGGGTGTTGGAGGTGCACTGTCAATAATGGTACTCTGGTTCATATGCTATGGGGATGCCCAAAGGTACAGTCGTCCTTGGGTCCAATATCCATGTCTATATAAAAACAATTACTGGCCAAGATATCCCTTTCACTCACAAGTCTGTATATCTTGGGAGACCCATGGTATTGCAGGATTTGACTCCATCAAACGCTGAATGGGTGCAGATAGCACTTATGCTAGGACGTAAACTGATTATAACAAATTGGAAAGCTTCCACTTTGCCTGCTCCGTCTCTGTGGTTTCTCCAATTGGAGAAATTAGCTGCACTGGAAAAGTTATAATTCAGGCTGATTAATAGGGTGGAAGGGTATCATCAGAAGTGGGGCCTCTATCATGCCTACATGGAGGATAGGATTGATTAGGGTTGTGCAGTTTTTTTTTCTTTTTCTTTTTTTTCTTCTGGATTGCTGCCCCTCTTGTGCAAGCCATGTAATTTTTGGGTGCTTTCTTATTTTTGATTTAACTTGACCATTATTGTTTGTTTTGTTTTTGTTGTTGTTGTTCTTTTAATTCTTTAGTACTGTTATCTTATTACAACCTAATTTGTATACATCAAGGTTTCTTTCCTTGCTTCTTGTATAGCTTTGTCATGTATATTCTAAT
Source organism: Scophthalmus maximus (assembly GCF_022379125.1). Taxonomy (NCBI): domain Eukaryota; kingdom Metazoa; phylum Chordata; class Actinopteri; order Pleuronectiformes; family Scophthalmidae; genus Scophthalmus; species Scophthalmus maximus. The sequence goes on along the minus strand of NC_061523.1, from coordinate 1,111,515 downwards.
TGGCCACTGATATAATTAGGTTGTCTAGTTATATGCCATGGATTTTTTTTTTGGTTTCTGTTTTTGTGTCTTGTTTATTCTGTGTATGTTTGTGCAAAATGGATGTTGAAAACTCAAATAAAAATATGAATCATAAAAATTAAAAAAAAATAAACTGCACTGTTCAGAATCTCTAAAAAAACAACCAACAATTCTGAGGACTGACAGCAACAGTCGTGTGTCAATAATTCAGAGAAACTATGGCTGCCACAAGGATTCATCCAACTTTCATCCCCCCTTTTTTAACGCTGATTTATTGTACGGCAGTATAACCTTGTTATGTGGTACAAAAGACATTGTTCAGCTCTCTCCAATTATTTCCCATGTACCTTAGTGGAAACAGCACAATCATTTGCAATATGAGTTAGTAAAAAAACAGCCTGGAGTTCAGACGCCCATGGTTAATAACTATATGCATTATTGAGCTTGGGGGGGGAAAAATCATCTAATTTCTGGTCACTGCTGTTACAATGAATGTCAGAGCAATGTAGCTTTTGCTGAGACTGAACTCTGATGGAGTGTGTTAAGCTACTTTACTACATGGGACATGAATCAACAGCACATCATTTCATTATGCTGCAGGCATGTTTTGACAAGTTAATGTGTACATTTGAAATTGTTTTTGTCTGTGACTGTGGATCGCCGGTGAAATCCACCGCCACTGATGAGAGGTCAAGTTGACTTCCGCCGTCGTCCTCCTCAAGGAGCAGGCTACGAACTTTTAAGAGCCATTTTACAGAGAATTTGATTTAAGGTTACAGTATAAAAAAATAAGATGTAACGCTATGAAAATTTAACATCATGTTATAGTGACCAAAATGATCACGGTTATCAGTATTATCACACTATTTTTGTTCAAAAATGATACATAAACCTTACTGCGGCTGCATTGCGTACATAAAAACATCCAGTCTTGTGCAGAGATGTGCCTATTTGTTTCTGCTTCACAACATAACCACCATGAAACAATCAGATTTAAAATAAAACAAAACAGTTATATTTCTCTGATTCAATTATTTGTCCTCACTGACGCCACTTCCTCTCTGCATTCACTATGTAGCTCGCTCGACCACCGGCTTTCTCTCTCTCTCTCTGTCTCTGCATGAGGGGGAAACTGAAACTGAAAGTGTGTGTTCTGCATTGAACATCGACAACATATAGCTCTCGCTACTGACTGATTCTCAGGTGAGTCAAACGGGTAACCGTTTCATCACTAAAATACATACAGATTTTAGACTTCCTAGAGATTTAATAAGTCTAAACAACATGACACAGCTTATCGTCGGTATGTCACAAATGGTCTACTTTCCCCATATCATTTTCAGCACTGGCCAAATCAACGTCCTTGCTTATTTACTCACTCTGAAGCTGTGGGACAGCAGCTCTGCTGTTAATACCTGATAATCCCCACGATCACAGATAAACAAAAATCTGGCCCGCTGTCCTTCCTGTAGAGACCCTAATATCTCATGAGCTATTATCCCACATGATCTCAGGACAAGCTGATAGATTTGCTATGCAGCCGAAGCAATGGCAGTGTTTGTTTGTCTGGCTTTGACATTGGTATTACTATTGTCAAAGCTTTTGATATGCAGCAGATTATACTGGGATGATCTATCTCTATCAATTTTCTTTCTGAGAGAAAATCTTGTTTGAAATTCGGGCCGACAGTTATTAACAATATCTGCTGTCAGTTTGTTGATTACAGGTTTACCATGATTGTTGTTTTGCTTTTACATTGTTGCATTTTGATAAGATTTACAACAAAGGTAATGAAATGTAATATTTTGTAAATGATGTCGCTGAGGATTTTCATGTCTCCTCTTTTTCTTTGTGTGTTTGTATTTTTAATGACATTAGTCAGTATGTTTTATTCCATGACAGCAGGTCCTCCGTCTGTGTGACCAAGACTCAGTCCGGACCGATACATTTCAGTTCGGAGCAGATTGACATTAAATGTGTTGCATATCCAAGGTTGCCAGAGGATAATTTCATATTCACATTCCAACCTTACATTGGCCCATGACAAATTATCCTGACGACTAATGGACATCAGGTTTCCTTCATATTTACTGTGGGTGTGATATACAGTACCAAGAATAAATCCTAATCTTTTGGGTGACTGCTTGATTTTCCTCTGTTGCCAAGTAAGATCTCCAGAACTTAATTTAGACCCTGGTCCTTCCTGCATTTCCACAATAAAGGTTCGTCACATCTCTGTGGGGGAAGGAGCCGGAGCTTGTGCGGGAGGTGGAGCGCTACCAGTTGGATCTGGTGGGGCTTACCTCTACGCACAGTTTCGGTTCTGGAACTGGACTCCTGGATAGGGGTTGGACTCTTTTTTTCTCTGGAGTTGCCCAGGGGGAGAGGCGACGGGCGGGTGTGGGGATACTCACAAACCCCCGGCTGAGCGCCGCTGTGTTGGAGTTTACCCCGGTGGACAAAAGGGTCGCCTCCCTACGCCTTCGAGTGGTGGGGGGGGGGAAACTCTGACTGTTTTTTGTGCATATGCACCAAACAGGAGTTCAGAGTATTCGGCCTTTTTGGAGACCCTGAATGGAGTCCTGCAAAGGACCCCAGTAGGGGACTCCGTTGTTCTGCTGGGAGACTTCAACGCCCACGTGGGCAATGATGGAGACACCTGGAGAGGCGTGATTGGGAAGAACGGCCTCCCTGATCGGAACCCAAGTGGTTGTTTGTTATTAGACTTCTGTGCTAGCCATGGCTTGTCTATAATGAACACCATGTTGGAACATAAGGATGCTCATAAGTGTACATGATACCAGAGCACCCTAGGCCAAAGGTCGATGATCGATTTTGTGATCGTTCCATCTGATCTGAGGCCGCATGTTTTGGACACTCGGGTGAAGAGAGGGGCGGAGCTGTCAACTGATCATCATCTGGTGGTGAGTTGGATCTGGGGGTGGGGGAAGACTCTGGATAGACCTGGTAAGCCCAAACGTGTAGTGCGGGTGAACTGGGAACGTCTGGAGGAGGCCCCCATCCAGGAGATTTTCAACTCACACCTCCGGCGGAGCTTTTCTGGCATTCCTGTGGAGGTTGGGGGCATTGAACCCAAGTGGGAAATGTTCAAAGCTTCCATTGCTGAAGCTGCAGCGGTGAGCTGTGGTCTCAAGGTCTTAGGTGCCTCAAGGGGCGGTAACCCTCGAACTCCGTGGTGGACACCGGTGGTCAGGGAAGCTGTCCAACTGAAGAAGGAGTCCTTTAGGGATATGTTATCCCAGAGGACTCCGGAAGCAGTAGCAAGGTACCGACGGGCCCGAAGGGCTGCAGCCTCTGCCGTGTCAGAGGCAAAACAGCGGATGTGGGAGAAGTTCGGAGAAGTCATGGTTTTCCAGAAGCACCAAGATGCTTCTGGAAAACCATTCGACATCTCAGGAGGGGGAAACAGGGAACCATCCACGCTGTGTACAGTAAGGATGGGACACTGAGGAGGTAATCGGGCGGTGGAAGGAGCATTTTGAGGAACTCCTGAATCCGACTAACACGCCCTCTATGGTAGAGGCAGAGCTGGAGGCTGATGGAGGATCATCGTCAATTTCCCTGGCGGAGGTCACTGTGGTAGTCAAACAACTTCACAGTGGCAAAGCCCCGGGGGTTGATGAGATCCGGCCAGAAATGTTGAAAGCTTTGGGTGTGGAGGGGCTGTCTTGGTTGACACGTCTCTGCAACATTGCGTGGTGGTCGGGTACAGTGCCAAACGAGTGGCAGACCGGGGTGGTGGTTCCCCTGTTCAAAAAGGGGGACCAGAGAGTGTGTGCCAATTACAGGGGTATCACACTTCTCAGCCTCCCGGGTAAAGTCTACTCCAAGGTGCTGGAAAGGAGGGTTCGGCCAATAGTCGAACCTCAGATTGAAGAGGAACAATGTGGATTCCGTCCTGGACGTGGAACAACGGACCAGCTCTTTACCCTTGCAAGGATCCTGGAGGGGGCCTGGGAGCATGCCCATCCAGTCTACATGTGCTTTGTGGATTTGGAGAAGGCGTATGACCGGGTCCCCCGGGAGATACTGTGGGAGGTGCTGAGGGAGTATGGGGTGAGGGGGTCACTTCTTGGGGCCATCCAATCCCTGTATACTCAAAGCAATAGCTGTGTCCGGGTTCTCGGCAGTAAGTCGGATTCGTTCCCGGTGGGGGTTGGTCTCGGCCAGGGGTGCGCTTTGTCACCAATCCTATTTGTGATATTCATGGACAGGATATCGAGGCGTAGGCGTGGTGGGGTGGGGTTGCAGCTCGGTGGCCTGGGGATCTCATCACTGCTTTTTGCAGATGATGTGGTCCTGATGGCACCATCGGTCTTCAGCACTCACTGGATCAGTTCGCAGCCGAGTGTGGAGCGGTTGGGATGAGAATCAGCACCTCAAAATCTGAGGCCATGGTTCTCAGCAGGAAACCGGTGGATTGTCTACTCCGGGTAGGGAATGAGCCCTTACCTCAAGTAAAGGAGTTTAAGTACCTCGGGGTCTTGTTTGCGAGTGAGGGGACAATGGAGCGTGAGATTGGCCGTAGAATTGGAGCAGCGGGGGCGATATTGCACTCGCTTTGCCGCACCGTTGTGACAAAAAGGGAGCTGAGCCGGAAGCCAAAGCTCTCGATCTACCGGTCAATCTTTGTTCCTACCCTCACCTATGGTCATGAAGGATGGGTCGTGACCGAAAAAACGAGATCGCAAGTACAAGCGGACGAAATGGGTTTCCTTAGAAAGGTGGCTGGTGTCTCCCTTAGAGATAGGGTGAGAAGTTCAGTCATCCGTGAGGAGCTCGGAGTAGAGCCGCTGCTCCTTTGCATAGAAAGGAGCCAGTTGAGGTTGTTCGGGCATCTGGTAAGGATGCCCCTGGGCGCCTCCCCTGGGAGGTGTTCCAGGCACGTCCAGCTGGGAAGAGACCTCGGGGTAGACCCAGGACTAGGTGGAGAGATTATATCTCCACACTGGCCTGGGAACGCCTCGGGATCCCCCAGTCAGACCTGGTTAACGTGGCCCGGGAAAGGGAAGTTTGGGGCCCCCTACTGAAGCTGCTGCCCCCGCGACCCGACCACGGATAAGCGGTTGAAGATGAGATGAGATGAGATGAGGTTCGTGGGCACACTTCTTCCTGTGGAAATGCAGATTAAGAGTTTAAAAATAAACAGGGAATAAAAAAACAAACAAACAAGAATTATAAATTCAATGATATACTGCCACTAAGGATAGAGAATGGGAATTTTTATCCTAAATTTCTCCTACATCTGTTCTTACCTTGAGTTCTTATGAACAGGCCTCGTTGGATTCATCAAACGCTTCTATCATCAGAAAAATGTGTGAATCACGTGCGTAAACAGGATGTATGTCACCTGTGCGTATTTGCCTGAGCGTGCTCGCAGATCGCAAATAATCATAATCAACGCACCAAAAGTACCATATACGGTTTCGCTTCCTGCCCCATGTCAGGAAGAGTTTATTCATGAAAACAGCGTGAACGAGTAAAAAGAAGACGTTTATGAAATCAGAGATTGAAGTTCTGTCTCCACAGATCCATAAATGAAAGTCTTTGTCTTAGCAGCGTCAGCAGGAGTTCAGTGACCGACTAAAGCAGATCTGTTAATACTAAGTCACCTGTAAGTCGCACTGTCACTGAAATCGAAGAGGCCAGTGCGCATATGGTGCTTGTTGTATGAACTCTCCTGTCTCGTCTGCAGGTTGACTAGAGATGTCACGAGCTTATTTGAGTGAAGTTCAAAAATATGATCTGAAAATAGTTTGCATGACGACAATCAACAACCGACATATAGCCAGTAACTCTGTGCACAACATGCATGCCAACTGCCAAAGATGCCATTGAGCAAAAAGGTACAAACAGGTACATGAATACATGTAAAATTAGATTATAATTTGAATTGCTGAATTAAACAGAATAATGTCAAAATAATGAGGTGAAATTTATACATAAATATATATATATATGTGTGCGTGTGTGTGTGTATATATAAACTTATTTATTAAAATTTTATTGAAAATATATATACATAATTGCTTCAAAGTGGTATAAAAACAATCCATAAGTGGAAAAATGTGGTTAGATTAACAGCAGACTAATTTACGTGATTCCTACGACAGGTCCCGACCATTGTCAATTCTGTTCGCACTTGAAAGAAATCCCAATATATGAAAAAAATGGTGAATGCGGGAATTTCTAAATCACTCATACGCACGGTTTAAGAACAAATCTGTTTGTACAAACGGTTCTTGCATGAGGCCTATTGTCATATATGGCAAGGTAAAAAAAATGGTTTTGGGCTATACAAATTGGGTTACATGATTGACTTCATGTACTCTGTAATTTGAAATTTTATATGAATCTGTGAAAAGATCAATTCGCAAAAAACTAGACTGAGGATTGTATATCCTGAATGTATAAGCAGTTTACATTCAAAATGCATTTTCTTTTTCCCAGTAACATATAGAGCACATTGAGGTTTTGTGGAGTTAAGAAGGAAGTAAAGCAGGTGAGCTGAACTTTGCTTTTTTGCTCTAATGCAATTTGTGTTGGCAGAAATGTATCCACATCTCCAATCCAGCTGATCACCACGTCATCGCAGACGGACTACTGCAGCGCGAAACTTTCTGTAATTCACTGTCAGGGGAAAGTACGTGAAATCTGCAGGATTGTTTAATGAGACCCACACAGAAGGCAACAGACTATACTCAAGTCCAAACGAGTGAGGAGAGAGAATGAATTATGAATTATCGATACTTTCCCGAAGCTGTCCACACAGCAAGTACAACATTTACAAAACATGAAGCTCCTCCAAAAAGTTATTCAAACAGTGTGTTGCGCTTACAACATCAAGTCTATTTAATATTGCATGACCTATAGCCCCTCATGAATGTAAACTCGCAGTTCCAAATGTGTCTCCTCTTCAGTCAATATCACAAGTTAACAGCAGTGAACACATTTCTTTCCAGACATGCACAACACAGTTCAAAAGATGTAAAGTACTGCAGTGGGAGAGCTCACATATACAGTGACACTGTTCACATACAGTATAATGTTTTTATTCACCATTTTATATTGTGTTAGCAAGCTAATTGACACATTAGTCATAAGATCAGCAGGTGTTATCAATGACACCAGACAAAATTTCAGGGGATTATCAAAGTTGATCTTTTCAGTTATGTATTTCAGTTGTGAGGAAAGAAGTGCCATCCTAAGAGACATGCTTTTGAGGTGTCTAAATGGAAAGGAAAGACTTCGATGGTCCTTCACCCTATCATACCTTGGCAGTGAAATCTGCTCCAAACTCCACTATGGGTCAGGACCCAAACGGTCACCAGGCTAATAAAACCCCAGCCCCCCTTCACGTTCTCTCTCTTACTTCTCGTGCTCCCTTCGGGAGGTCAACACAAGATTGATAGATAGCAACACAATATTCTGCCTAAGGACCAACCAAGCCTGTAAATTCTGGTTTGACATCAGTGGCTACGACACAAAGTCGTGTCAGCTGATGAAGCAATAGGAGCCACCAGGCAGAGTTGGTGTCAGGAATATAACTCTGTGAAGAGACACAGGACACTGAAGCCACAAAACACAGATGCCGCATACTGGTCTCTTCTTTTTCCATGGACTTGGTAATGAATCTCGGACATAGCATAGCATTGCGCAACACGGCTAACCATAGGAATGTTTAACTTTGTTAATGTATTGTATAGATTTAAGTCAATGTGTTCACTAAGGGTTATTGTTATGTCTGTTAGGTTAATTTGTTGATAGCATCATGTAACTAACCCTAATCTAACCTGACACCTTTGTCCTACACCATGTGGTCTTGACAAAGATACAGCCTACAGATTCTGCCATTTTGTTTTTTTTGTTTACCACCTTCTTGTTTGTAATACTTCTCAGATCTTTGAGCCCCACATTAGAAAATTGGCCATCTATTTTGTAAACACACTGTTTCATGAAAAGTAACATCAAAATTGTGAGAAAACAAGCTCTTTTTTTATACCTTGAGTCAGGGTACCTGAAAGACTAAAGCCCCCAACATCTTTCAAATTTAAAATGTTTGCCACTGTCCACATTAATGGGAATGATACAAACCACTCCCCCATCACAAAACCAGAGATGTCAAACAAGCCAATTAAGGTTGTGTGAGTTTGTGCCCAAGACCAAGCTTTACCCCCTTTATCAAAACATTAAACACTAAATTAACTTGTTGCGATGCCCATTGTGTTTTCCAGACTCCTTGTTAAGTGTGCTGACATGCTGGACAGGTATTCTGGACAGTTGCATGGCTGACCAGACTATTGTAGCATTGATTTCTGTAACCCCAACCCCTTCCATCCCAGTTTCAAGAGTCAATAAGGATGGCTGAGATGTCGGATTTACACAGATGAACACACACATACAGTCCGATCGTTTTTTTTCCTCTGACACGTAGAATTTTTTTTGCTTAAAGTATTTTGTCATTTGGCTTTTCCCTCTTCCTTTCTGTCTATTGTTTTCGGCTGATTGTTTAACAGGAAAAAAACACAGCAGGTACCGGGGAGCGCAGTGAAAGACAAGTGCTCGGCTTTGCACCGAGTTATCCACAAATGTACTCTTCGTTTAGTCTCTCCCCCGGAAAAGACACAGCTTGCAGTTTGTTGCCGTGCTTTTAATGTCCGCTTGTTACTATACTCCGTTGGCACAGAACAAATGCCAGTCCAGATCCACCAAGTTTTATTTACTTTGCTTAGCAGTGGCTAAAAATGACCTTTGCTCCCCTGCCAGCTCGGCTGGACTTGAGCCAAAGAGCTCAACACTCAGCTCTTAGGACATTACCAAATGCCAGAAGCTAGGAGGAAAATCAGTTTAACCATGGTAAGCAGCGTGGCAGCCGCCTGGACAGCCCCTGGTTGACACGAGAGAAGAGCCCTATCAGCATTGCAGATTTAATATTTTCCTGGGCTGAAGGAATTTTAAAAAGCTTGTGAATGTCAACGAGACCAATATAATAATAATAATAATGACTAGAAACTGCAGGCAGGTACTAACTGGTTCCAAGTACCCTAAGCAATTCCCATCTGGCGATGCAAGGCCATGTTGTGAACTGGCTAGTATTACTAAACAGAATGTAATCTAAAAAGGGAGTAATTTTTTAATAGAAATATAATTTTACGTGCCTGAATTATAGAAGAGACCTCGGGGTAGACCCGGGACTAGGTGGAGAGATTATATCTCCACACTGGCCTGGGAACGCCTCGGGATCCCCCAGTCAGACCTGGTTAATGTGGCCCGGGAAAGGGAAGTTTGGGGCCCCCTACTGAAGCTGCTGCCCCCGCGACCCGACCACGGATAAGCGGTTGAAGATGAGATGAGATGAGATGAATTATATACAATACAATCTGTACACTATGCGCAGTGTTTTTTCTCCTTGTATAGTAAAGTGTGCTCCCACTACATATTGAAGCTCAAACACTTTGATTCCATGTGTCTAAATTCTGTAAAATAAAGAAGACGAGGGAACATTATGGCCTGGAGTCGTCTCCGAGCAAGCTGTGAATACACAGTAATCAAAGATGCACAAGAACAATGCCGCTGCACCAGAAGTCACGATTACGTTGATCAATGTCATAACTACATGCATCTGAGCAGGAGGCTGTGAAGATGTACACAGCTCAGTTATTACCACAACAGTCTTGTACATTCTCTCTCTGCTGCACAAATTGCCCATGAATGATCCTCTATTGATCCCGTGTGAGCTCCTTATGCTGTGATTACTGGAGAAAGAGCATTTGTTTGCTGTTGTTGGTTGTTCTTCTTTGCACCCAGTTGTATTGTTGCTGTCATATAGTATGACACTCAATAAACCACATCCACTTTTATGTCAATCAAGATGGGAATCCATGAAGTTATAATTACATAACAACCATGACTCATAAAAACGCTGCTTCTACCTCTCAGACCATCACACCGGCGTTAACTACTAACAAACTGTTGGTTTATTCATTTACTAGGACTTGATATTACAATCCCTGAAGTCAGCACTTAACTGACCAGAGTATCAGCACTTTACTCACCTGTAAAGACCATGCGGTCAGGCCTCTGAGATAACATGTAGGCCGAAGTTATCATTTACCCATGGTGCTCATGCACAACAATCCCCCTTTTGCTTTGAAGAGTGGGATGCAGTTTGCAGTGTTCAGAGCAACTCAAGGGCTGAGCATCTGTGGGAAAGAAGGGGTAACCTGAGGGTTACTGTCCATGTATTCCTGAGAATGGGTAAGAGTCAACAGTCTATGCAGTTCATACAGTTCAGAGAGGCTTTGCTTCTGGGCAGTTAACGGACAAAGTCTGTGCTGTTACCTGAGGCAATGTCTGGGCAAAGTTTTCTAACTAAGCTTAGTTGCATTCAAACATCACATAAACCAAAACACCAGATGAAATATTAACCATAACAATTCCCTTGCTGGTGTTGGTCATCAGTGATGGCACAAAATAAACTGAAAAGGAAAAAGAAACAGGAAAGGTTGTCAATGGTTAATACGCTAGCTCCGTGGAGTTAGCCAGTGGAATGGCACAGACTGGTGTGTGAGATCGTGTCTGAACGAGGAGTCCAGTCTGGCCTGTGGTGTTTTGCGTGTCTGCATGTGATGTGTGCAGCAAATGCCGTGATGATTCAACCACTAAAAAGACAAACTGCCTTGGTTTTTTGGAAAACTGACGGCCTACTAGTTTACTAGTAACTTAAAGGTTAATCTAGTCGCTTTGAGACTGAGTTTACCAATTTGGTCCCATCAGGTGGAAGCTGTCTTTGAGGGGTGTCGTCGTGGTGAGGTTTTGACCTCCGACCAGGTGTCGGCTGGTTAGGCCAGAAGAGGACATCTCTTCAAGATCAGGAACACTGAGTGGTTCCTGGATGGACGTGCAGGCGGCGATGCTTACCTGGCTGGTGCGGCCTTCTTCAGGGTCACCCTCAGCTCTCGACTGAGATGCCTGGATCTGCCCATGCAGATTTGTGTGGTGATCTTGCACCAAAGTCATCTCTAGCTGGACTTCTGGTCGAAGGTTGAGATGTTTGTGCACGGCTTGGTTGCTGTGCTGTACCTGGGTAAGCTGCTTCATACTCACCGGGTCCGGGTCGGAGCTCTCTGGCTTCCCGACCGGGTTGTTGGCCTGCCCAACTGGTGCTTAAGTAGGTGCTAACCTCAAAGCTGTGGAGGTTATCTGGTGCTCTTAGTGAGAGGAGGAGGAGAGCGGTGACCACATCCTCTAGGTCTGTGCCGCTTGGTCTCAGAGGAGCCTCAGCTCCGCCCACCTGGGGTGTTAGGGGAATCATCTCACTGCTTAGTGAGTTCACCCTGCCCAGTGGGTTTGTTGTGTGAAGTGACAGCAGTGGTGCTGACACAAGTGCACAGGTGAAGGCTTTGATCTGTGGCTTACAAGCTGCTGTCCTATGCTGGTTGTTTGCTCTAAAAACCTATTCTGTTGGAATGGTAATTAGGTGAGCCGGCAGGGGATCGAACTCGCGACTATAATGTCATGAACACCAGGCTCCAAACAAATTAGGGATGTAAAAAAAAATCACACTACGTGTCTGCTTGGCAGGTAGCACGAGAAGCATGAAAAAATCGATTCTGAAAATTTAGAAAAAATATTATTTGTTTAGAAGAAAAAAAATAATAATTCCAAATTATTAATATCAGGTTATTATACGTGCACATATGCCAATAAAGCTGATCTTTATAGAGCTTCGACCAGTTGTCAATTGTTCCGGCAAATGAAGTCACAAGGTTGCTCCATTTGTCAGAACAAAATGACATCCATGTGTATGTGTGTGTGTGCGTATGAGCGTGTGAGTGAGCAAGTGTGTGCACAGGCACAGACAGACAAGATGGCAGAGCAACACACAATAGTCCGACATGGTCGGACACAAATCACAGTCAAGCAACACTGATAATAATGCAGTTATTATAGCAGCAATAAAGGGGAAACGGTGGTCCGGTACAAACTTCACAACAATACACAGTAAGTTAACTAACTGAAACACACTTAAGTTCTGCCCAGAGATAAAGCCTCTTACTGTACTCCTTCGCAGGGGAACAAGCGTGTGTGGTCCGTCCTCGGATGTGGTGATGCGCGAGGTGGGGCACGGTTGAAAGACTGTGGGTTCAGATCTTTCCTTTTGCAGGGATCAATAGACAGAGTGCTCCGTCTCGACGGCTCTTGTCTCGGTACCAGCGCTGTGTGCGTTTCCAAACGCACACAAGGAAGAGGAAAAAAAGACGGATTCCGGTACGTCCAGCGAAGTTGGGAATCCTGGGGCCTGGTTCAGCTGCATGCACGGTCACTTCTTCTGGTTTCTAGAGTGATCGTTGTGGTGGACAAAGTCTATGTTAGAAGTGGTTACCTCCTTTGTAGGTCAGAGGAACCCACCTGTTCAAAGCGGGTTTCTTTCCCGGAGAGCGATGAACGGTGGGCATCGCAATGTTTTATAGAGTCTGTGAGGTCACACGACCCCTCGCTTTGCCGTGCGGGTCTCTGCCAATGAGGGATGCGAGTTGGGCTGTGTCCAAACCACGCCCCCAGGTGGGAGATGTGGGGTCGCAGCAGGTTGCAGCGGGGGTTCAGGGGTCTTGGCATCCCTTTCTTCAGAAGACCATGCGGTCAGCCTTCTGGGATAACATGTAGGCTGAAGTTGTCACATACCCACGGTGCTCGTGCACAACATAAACATAACATGCTGCATATTGTATATTATTTCAATGACCGAATGGGAACTGATCCAGCACCAGCAGCAAACATGCAAGTGCAACATCGCCTCTCATGGAACATATTTTTTCATCCATATCAGTGACGACAACAAGACCAGACATCCTTGCAGTCATTGATCGCCTCGCGGTGGCGAGTTTGAGTGCGAGCCACTTTCATATCAATGCATTTAATCTTCATTCCAGTGAAACTGCGACTCACAGGTAAATCAGTATTAAGCACTCTGCTTCAGTCCCTCACTGAACTCCTGCTGACGATGCTAAAATATGAAAATAAAATAAGATCGGCAAAATGAAATACTTCAGTTGATAAGAGAAAAATAATAAAGCACAGGTGGTGGTTTTCTGTGAATTAAAGTGACAGTGTGTACTAATTAAGTCATATGAAGCTGGTAGTTTTTACCAACTTGCCGAGACTGTCCTCTAACTTAGTCTACCAGATTATTATAATGACGTATGTGGTAGTTTTAAAGACCGCTGATCCCAAGCGGTCGTTATGTACACAGCAGCTAGAGGTCAGCGGCGGACATGGTATCTCCGTCAAGTTTGTGTATTTAAATGGATTTGCTTATATTAAGTTTTATTATATAAGTAATCGTGCTGATTCTCTGCCATGTGACCCAAACCATCACCTTTACAAAGTCATTAACCATTCTTGGAGGTGAAAAAAGTATTAGTGCCATACCTCCTGTCACCAATAGAGGAGCTATTTTAGGAAACAGTTTGTCATATAAGTTGGAGGACTTGTTGGGGTTGGCTCATGCAGATACTCCAGGTATAATTAATTAAAAGCCAGAACAATAACAATCGATTACAGTCTTTGGTGTATTTATCCAGTTTCTATTAAATAGGCAGATTTCATTGTTGTTTTCATAAAAACATGTTATTTGTGTTTGTTGGCGGGGAATACTGTACTTTAATATATTAAAATATAATTAAGCATGTCAGTCTTATTTAAAAAATGACATACCAATATTTTTACATGATCTCACAACCAATATTTGCAACATGAGCTAACTCAACAGATGTGACTGAAGACATCACTCCATTTGAAAAAAAATTATATAAAAAAGTTGGAAAGGAGACTGGGAGTGTGTTCAGACAAAAGAAAAAGAAAAAAACAACTTTTTAGGCCTTTTCATAGAAAGAACATTTCCTCTTCATTTCCACTATGATTAATACATCAATAGAGTTTCCAGGAAACAGCAGACAGGTTCATTTATTAGAGATGTAACTCTGTGAAGGTAATAGCAATTTTTGAAGAATTTGCTCTGGAGATACATTCTAGGCAAGTTGTGTATGACTATGTGAACTATGCTGTAAGGAATACATTATGAAATTGTGTACAATGAAGCTCAATGCACAGAATTTTTTTGTTCAACAGTCCAATTGATGATCAGTCTCCACTGTCCTGCCCAACAACAAGCAGAGCCGCCTGCCGTTCTCTCACTATTCAAACCACTATTCCAGTTTTTGTCTTTGGCTCGTCCTTCAGGAGTCGACTCCTTCTCGGCTGTTCCTCATGCCTCCCACTCTGAATGCGCACAGGAAGGAACTGCGGATGTGAATCAGGCTTTAGAAAGTGAAGTGTGAACAGAGCCATTAGCAGCTAAGAGACAAACAAGTATTAAGTGTTAAGATGAAAAGGTATGAAACGGGGCAACTGCGCATTTCTACGACTTAATTTGCTGCTACCTAGAGCTTGAGAAAATATATACGAAGGGAAGGACATACTATATATCTTCAGTATGTGCAGTATGTGCATACATACTTCAGTATTAAGGGACAATCAATGAACTGGAAAACACATTTTGAATTAGAAGGGAGAGTGTATATTTTCACCAAAGCCACCAACAGTCAACTTTAATTCAAGTCACACCAAATTGCACACACTCATAGATATTAGTCAGTCAATATGATATCATCAAGATCCATGAATTATTCCCTGTCATATTTGTGAAAATGTAAAAAAAAAAAAAAAAAAGCCAAAGAAATCCTGCATCTCCCCCTCTCCCACCAAGTAAGACAGAACTCAATCCTGTAGTTTTCTCCCTAATCCTGCTGACAAACAAACGAACAACATCCTTGTTGGTAGTAACAAAAGTTCAAAATAGGCTATTTTTTTGGTCATTAAGATGAAACAAAATGTGAGATGCACATAAGAGCAGAAGGCCCAATGAACTGTTCTAATGATGTTCCTCTATGAGCTCCATCAATATACAGGTATTCTCAGGTTTTTATCATTATTTTTTCCAGAGCTATTCATCTGCATTTTTATCTCTTATCAGCAATTTGTAATATCCACTTTCCTCTTCATGATTGGCTGCCTACACGTTTCTGATGATGTTGGAGCTTGTTGAGGGAAGAATTGAAACATCCAACCACAATGCCATTACGCCGCAATCGTCCACTCACAGTTATTGTCCCTCTTTATGATTGAACATAAAGACAGCGATTGCATGATGGTGCTCTTTTATTTAGCCATGAGACAGTGAAATACGGCATTGCTCTGTCGTGTAAAGGCAATTGGACTTGCCTGATATTCCTGCAGTTAAACCTCTTCTTCCTGTGCATGTCCTACTCTAAGCCTTGCTATGATAGCATATACACTGAAATAATTTTATAGGTATATTTTTAGACCCAGTATACAGGCCAATCTAGGAGTGGTCTTCATAAAAGTAATATGAATAACTTTTGAAGCTATGAGAAGTTAAGAGAGAAATTCCACGTCATTTCTATTTCATTTCATGTGAGGTGGGCGTCGGCTCCATCTTGTTTCAGTTCACACAAGCTGGTCACTAGCAAGCATGATGACTCGGAAACCAAAGTCCCTTCACATGCAGGAATTAAACAAAATTGACCCTTCACATGCAGGAATTAAACAAAATTGACCCGAAGGCCAATAGCTATCGCCACTGCCACATAGTACAAAAATATAATTCACTACCTTTCGATAGTTTTTAGTATATTGCCGATGCCTGCCTCATCTTCAAGTTTTTGCACGGGCTTGCATCTCCCCCAACGAGTAAGTTTTCATCATCATGGAGGAAAAGTAGCGGTTGGGCAACGAGGGCAAGTGCATTGAAGACCTTGCAAGTTTGGGGCAAATTGTCTTCTCAGTCAGAGCCACCAACTACCGGAATAGTTTACCTATTGACCTAAGAGACAATTCCATCCATTTTAGTTCACGTGCATATTTAAGGACTTTGTATTAGAACTGTGTGTTGCATTGTATTTTTTGTGTCGTGTTTTAATCATGGGTACTTTGCAGTGTGGTTAGTTTAGACAGCATGCATTGTACTGGCCTGCGTACCAGACCATGTATTATCAATAAATATCTGTAACTGTATACAATAGTTCATTTTCCTTTTAAGTACTAGCAAGTGACAACAGATGAAAATTTGCTCCAGCTCATTTACAGTTCATTGATCCGTTGATCAATTTGCACTGTCCCTATCAAATAAAATAGAATGAAAAAAAAAAAAGTGATGTCATTTTTGCTGACATTTATTGGTGCCCACCTTTTACAGTTCCATTAAAATTGATTCATTATTTTTCTTAAAGCTGCTGTAGGTAGGATTTGCCAAAATACTCTTTTTTCATATTTGCTGAAACTGTCGCTATATGCTGGTAGTGATATGTGAAACAGATCGTCTGTGACAGACTCTGGGTCATTCAGCTCCCCCTACTGCCTTTAATGCCATTTGCCAGAATCCACTGCGCCCGAGCAAAAATGTCCAATCACAGCCAGGGGGCGTGTCTCCGCTCTGTCAATCATCCAGGTACAAGCTGGGCAGCGCTGCAGAACCTGTGCACAGCCTCACTCGCGGCAGAGAAACGCCAAGCATCGAAAAAACTGCACGGCTCCTTTGCCAGAACCTTCATATATAGGACAAAGACCACGAGCCAAAATGAGCTGAAAAGAGGGAAACAGATCGAGCAGATGTAAACATCGGAGCGGCTCCACAGAAGCAACGACACCGTCAGGATTCACAAACGATATGTTTGTGTCCAAGCGGTCTAATCTGTTTTGAAAGTTTTCCAGACATTTGTGTGTCATTGTGTGTGCTCTATATAAAATATAGATAAAAGTGTTAGTCTTCTTGCAAAGCACCAAATGACGTATGTGAAGATAAAGCTGTTCATTTACAGGCCTACCATGTAACATGGCAGTAGCTAACATGCTAGCTAACGCTAGGTACGTAAACAAGCTAATATAAACTGATTTACGGTCGCCCACGTTCAAGAACACTGACGATGTTGTTTTCACAATAAGTCACAGGTAATAACGTGAGGCAACGATAACTAAAAAAACATCTTATAGTCTATCAATGTGGACAGTAGTCCGTGTTAGCTTCAGGTTAGCTTCTTACCGGAGGGAACGTCATGTTACGTACCTTCCCTGGCTTCGGTTGCCATGGTAGCGTGCATGGGCACGGAGGGCTGGGAGGAGATGTGGAGGAGGAACCGAAGTGCAGCGGAGAGGCAGGGGGAGGAGCAGAGAGGGAGGGGGAGGAGCAGAGAGGGAGGGGGGGGGGAGCAAGTCAAGTCAAGTCAAATTTATTTCTATAGCGCATTTACAGACGACTGAGCCGCACCAAAGTGCTTCACAAGAAAGTGCTTAAGTGCAATAAACAAAGAATAATACAATAGGTAAAGTAAAGCAAAAAGAAAATTTAAAAGGTAACCAGGGAACACTATGCACTGGCACTTAAAAAAGGAGACGCTAATCGAAGGCTAGTGAAAAGAGGTGGGTCTTTAAATGGGACTTAAAAATATTCAGAGACTGGGCTGCACGGATGTGCAGGGGGAGGCAGTTCCAGAGTCTGGGGGCCGCTACTGCAAAGGCTCTGTCCCCCTGGTTTTTAGCTTGGACCTGTTCTGAACCAACTGCAGGCGGCGGAGCTGTGATTGATCAATGCCGGTGTATAGAGCGTTACAGTTGTCCAGTTGAGATATTATGAAGGCATGGATGACTCTCTCTAGATCACTCTGGGGCAGGTAGGATTTGATCTTAGCTAGGGTTCTCAGGTGGAAAAAGCTTTTCCTAACTACTGCACTGACCTGCTGCTTGAGCTTGAAGGCACTGTATAAAATCACGCCAAGATTTCTGACAGAAGGCCTGATGTTAGAGGCGAAAGGGCCCAGGGCATCGGTGGAGAAGCCCGTTGATGATTTGCCAAAAACAATGATCTCTGTCTTACTCTCATTGAGGAAGTTTGCACCCATCCATGCCTTGATGTCAGCCAGACAGTCAAGCAATGGATGGAGTGCAGCCTGCCCATCAACCCTTAGGGGGAGATACAGCTGGATGTCGTCAACGAGCAGTGGAAGGAGATGTTGTGTTTGACCAGGATTTCCCCTAGGGGTAAGATGTACAACAGAAATAGAATGGGACCTAGTATAGAGCCTTGAGGGACCCCGCAGGTGAGGGGGGCAACAGAAGAGGTGGAATCTCCAAGCTGGACAGAGAAGGTCCTGTCGGCCAGGTAGAGCTGAAAGAACTTCAGGGTTGTGCCTTTGATGCCTACGTGCTGCTCGAGTCGAGACAGCAGGATCCTGTGATCCACAGTGTCAAAGGCTGCTGTAAGATCTAAAAGCACCAGGATCACGGGGCTACCTGAGTCGGCAGCTGGGGCAGGTCATTAAGGACTCTCAGGAGAGCAGTCTCTGTGCTGTGGGCTGTTCTAAAGCCAGACTGGAATTTCTCATGAATGTTGTTGTGAGTTAAAAAGGATTTCAGCTGGACATAAACTTCTCGCACAAGGACTTTAGACAGGAAGGATAGTTTGGAGATAGGCCTGAAGTTTGAGAGGATAGAGGGGTCAAGGTTTGGCTTCTTTAGTAGTGGCTGCACCACGGCATGCTTGAAGGCAGCCGGGACGCAACCAGAGGAGAGGATGATGTTGATCAACACAACTACCTGGGGGAGGGGCGGGGAGTGGGGTGGCAGAGGTATCAGAAGGCCTGAGTGCTGCAATCTTTTCGATGAAGAATTTTTGAAAGCTTTCACAGAGGGCGGGTGAGGGCTCAACAGGGGATTCATTTCGGGGATTTATGAGAGAATTTAGTGTATTGAAAAGAACCTGGGGTTTGTGACTGTTTCTGGAGACCAGGGAGGAAATGTACTTTGATTTGGCGGTTTTAACGGCTCGGTGATAATCCGCCAAGCAAACTTCGGAGGATTTGGAGGGACACGTGAAGGCGGTCCTTCTGCCACTTGCGCTCAGCCCACCTACAGTCGCGTCTGAGGTTGCGCGTTGCATCGTTGAGCCATGGTGTTGACTGTGCTTTAGTGCGTTTGGGCTTGAAAGGGGCAACGGAATCCAGAATGCCAGTGCAAGCTGATGAGAACATAGAAAGAAGCTCATCAGCAGTATACTCAGAGCTAAAGCCCAGTGACGGCCTACTCAAGGGGGAGTCATTGAAAGCGGCTGAAAATTGCCCAGCAGTCGAGGAGTTAAGCATGCGTGAGACCCGTTTGGAGACACTAGGGGTACTACCTGAGCATGGGACTGACACAGTGAACAGAATTGGGGAGTGATCGGAGAAAGACATGGCACAGATTTCATTTACAGAGACAGAAACACCCTAGGATAACACGAGATCTAGTGTGTGACCCTTTTCGTGCGTTGGGCCGGTGACAGCTTGCTTAAGATTGAATGAGTCCAGGAGGTTCAAAAAGTCCTGGGTCAGAGGCTGTGACTCACAACAAACATGGACATTAAAATCACCACTTATTGTTATGTGATTATATTTTACCATAAGCTCAGATAAAAAATCAGCAAAGTCATGGATGAAGTCTTTGTTGAATTTAGGAGGGCGGAACACCACTACAAACAAGACGGGGGAAGACAGAATTATTTTAAACAGTTGCAGTTCAAAGCTAGCAAAACCAGCGTGTGGAATCTGCCGACAGTGAAATAACGACTTGTAAACAGAGGCCACACCTCCACCCCTCCCAGTCGCTCGGGGGGAATTAAAAAAGTTACAGTCCGGTGGAGGGAGTTCAGAGAATGCCGTGTTTTCGCCGGTAGAGACCCAGGTCTCACACAGAAACAGAAAGTCCAGCTCCCTGGAGATAAAAAAGTCGTTAAGTATGAAAGTTTTGCTCGCCAGGGACCGCACGTTTATCAAGGCCATCTGGAGGGTTAGCTCGTCGCCAGCCGATGGTCCGGTGCGCTTCAACAGGCGTAGGCTGGAGTGGTCAACACCACGGCTGCACCTACACAGGGAATGCCGTTGAGTTGGGACTTGAGTACGACGCGGTCCGGTCAACTTTCACCAGCAGACCTCCCCTCCTTCCTCGTCTCCTGGAGCGCTTCTTATGAGGAGGGGCCGCGGGCGTGCGGCGCAGGTAAGCTGGGATACCTTACCGGGAGGGGGAGGTTTGGTCCAGTCTCCTGGTTCGGGTCTAGCTGCCTGACCCTCAGGGAGATCTAGGTCGCGGATGTTAAACAGGGCTTGACGATCGTAGCACAGTAGGGCAGACACATCCAGATAGAATCATAAAAACAGGGCTGTAACAAATGTGAAACAGAGTGCCCGTGGAAGACGAATCGCCGAACAGACTGGCGCCATCTTGCCACTTCCGGGTGAGTAATGAGCAGAGAGGGAAGGGGAGGATCAGAGAGGGGGGGGGAGGGAGCAGAGAGGCAGGGGGAGGAGCAGAGAGGGAGGGGAGGGAGCAGAGAGGGAGGGGGAGGAGCAGAGAGGGAGGGGGAGGAGCAGAGAGGGGGGAGCGAGAGGGAGGGGAGGGAGCAGAGAGGGAGGGGGAGGAGCAGAGAGGGAGGGGGGGCAGAGAGTAAGGGGAGGGAGCAAGGGGGGGGCAGAGAGTGAGGGGGAGAGAGCAGAGAGGGAGGGGGAGGAGCAGAGAGGGGGGAGCGAGAGGGAGGGGAGGGAGCAGAGAGGGAGGGGAGGAGCAGAGAGGGGGGGAGCGAGAGGGAGGGGGAGGAGCAGAGAGGGAGGGACAAGCAGGATTATGAAAACATACTGATGACTTAGTTACAGCCAGTTGTGTAAAAATATGAGTCATAACTGAAGTTCTGCCGTTATTCAAGTGTCCATTTCAGGGAATCTTTAATAACTTCCGCTGCTAACGTCGATGAACAGCGGCTCCTTCATAGGGATGATTCTCAAGAACACTGTGAGTATAATAGTGGTGTCACTTCGCCTTTATTTCATCAGAAAACACTGGCAACAAGTCTGGAATTACAAGGGCTGAAGTGTCTCAAGGTAGATTCAGCTCTCAGGACAGACAGGGAATCTCACAATTGCAAATAAACCCAGTCAGAGCAAACATAACTGAAACAGTGAGTTCCGTCATTAAGAAGATGAGTGTGTAATGACAACTATTTTGAAACTATAAGAGAAGAGGATGGGGAACCGTAAAGAAAACATCATTGTGCAAATGATGTTTTCATGATCACGGATTTTAGCTGTCCAGCTAAAGAGCTACAATATTCCTGATAACTACATAACTCAGGGACGATTTTATTGCAAGTAGCTTCACGAGGGTAATGATGCACCACGCCGAATATCCCCTCCATTCTGAGAAGTTAATGTTGCTTCATCTAATTTGTTCTAAAAGGGAAAAACAACAAAAAAAAAGATATGTTCGCTTTAGGAGTGAGGCTTGCAAGCTGCCAACAGATTCTCCCTACTCATTAGACACTCTGATTGGCATAATCAGGTTACGACGACGCTGAAAGGAAAAGGCCATCAACAGGAATTAGCGTCACTGTGTTGCACTAACGATCAGTAATGTCAATCTGATCTGTATCAGATGGAGGGGGGGAGGGCGGGTAAAATAAAAAGCACATGTGGATCTGAATCCTCAATTTTGGAGCTCACCTGATCAACCAGCAAATGGCCGCCTAATGAAAACCTTAACTGTGTGTTTTCCAAGACGAGGCATTGAGTGTGGGTGGGGAAGGGGCGGGGGGGGGGGGGGGGGGGGGGGGGTAGAAAATAGCAGTGGCAGACGGAATTGAGGTGACAAGGCGAGTACAAAGCCCTGTCAGGAGCCTGAGATGTGAAGAAAGGCTGTCAAGATCCAGGGGAAGGGAGGCATGCGGTGGTCTTTTGAAGGAGCTTGTCATTACAACAAATTGTTTCTTCAGGTTGGATTTCTAATTTAGCCGTCTATTTACAGCGACCATTTGAATATTCACCACTGATCACGGTGCAAATTGCGTCGCGCGTGTCGCCCATCGGAAGGGGTTTGGAGTATTTTTGGAGGAATCGCAGCAATGTGACGTTTAATTACCCACCTGGGCTGACGTGTTTTTTTTAAGTCAGAGAGACAGCGCTGCAGTTGTTAAGTCAGCTTGATTTATAACTTGGGCTATTGATGTATTGTCAAATACTATACTGTCAGTCAGCCAGCCATGGATTTGCGGGTACTACAGGCTAAAAAGAGAGCTGTTTGGACACAGTGAGGAGTGATGTTTTCCATGGAAACTAATCAGCACCTTGACTGGAATACATATTCAGTGGGGGGGGGGGAATAAAATGTGTTTAGAAAAGCAGAGATGAAGAAATAATTAACAGATAAAGGACTACAGTACAAGTACTAATTAGCGCCGGCGAGATAAATAAACACAGAACTTAGAAAAACATGCCCTCTCAAAGCCAAATGTAGAAAGAATAAAGGAACAAAGCAAAACAAGAAATAAATTAAGATGACATGTTGATCTGCGGCTGGATCACAATTTAAATATAACAGACAACACGTACTGTATATTGTAGCAAGTGGAAAACCAAACCAGAGTGTGATAATTAGTTTGAGAGAGTGTGTGTGTGTGTGTGTGTGTGTGTGTGTGTGTGTGTGTGTGTGCGTGCATTTGACACGTCATGATCACACCGAGATGATCATGTTTCTAATCCTGATTTGACACGGCTGGCAGTTTGAAAGTCTGTAAAAGTGTATTTATGTGTAATGAACTGAGGGCTGCTCTGCATAAAATGTCTCAAAATAAAAATCGATACCAAACTAGCAGATTTTATAAATCAGGTGAGAAGACGGGTAATTTTCTCATAGACTTGTATAGAAGCAGACCTCTTGTTGTCTATGGAAACAAGTCATTAATTCACGTATCGGGCCAGATGTGTGCAGAGACAAGCAACTGCACAGTTTTCATGGTTTTGAACTGAGGAAAAACAAAGGTCTACGCATCAAAAACATGTAAGAATGGATGTATAGGAAACAACGTCCCACAGCCATTTTCCCACAAAATGAGAAATAGGCTCTAAATCAACACTGTTATGAAGCAGAGACAGTGCTATATCTCTCACTAGGTGGTGGACCTTTCATTTGTTGTTATATTATTTTGGTATTTGAGGAACACAATAATATCTCCTCAGCTGGAGATCCGCCCTGACCATGAAATAAGATTATCTCTGAACTTAATGAATGAAATGCTGTGTCTGAGCCATATGGGCTTGTCCACCACATGTTGTTGCTGCTGTTGGTTCCCTCACCAGTACACAACCATTGTCAAATTAAAACAAAGAAGCAAAAATTCAGGAAAACTTTAGATTTAATTGATAAACTCATTGAACTTAAACGATAATTTTATTTTATTAACTGTGAGAAGCAATTATACAATATAATATACACAAGCTAACCTGAGGTCTTTAAGACAAAGCAGGATTTGCGTTTATCGAGGTAACTCCAGGTTTAACTCTGGATTATCTGATTACCATACACTGATCACTATTTCTCACTATCATGATAACCTTCTAAAATCACCTTAATGAATGTACTTTTTCAAATTCTCATCTCACAAATAAATTGATCTCTTGAAATTGTACATTCTTGAGCAGATTATTCTAATATCAGCTCATTCTACAAACAATACTTTCCTCTTGCAAAGTGACTGGTGAAGAAAATGGTTAAAAAATAAATGAATGAATTTACATGTGAGGAATTTGGATTCAATGTCATTTGATTCTGCACTATTACATTAAACAGACAGCAGAATTTGCTCTCTTATAAATAATGAAATATGGGTGTTTAAGCATATGTTTGTACGTAAGGAACGGCAAGAAATTGATCCTCTTGGTGGACGTTATGATGTTAAGAAATACATCAGTGATGCAGCTCGATAAATAGGTAAAGTAAAATAAAAGGTCTTCTTCCTTGCAATCACAATATTTTAAATTCTCACAATCAGGTGATGAATGTCACATGAACCTGATCGTTCCACAAATGTGCAGTCATGCTTTAATAAGCCTGAAAGGAAAATTGGCATAACAGTCAACAATGTGTGACAGACAAAAATACATCAGTTTGATATAAAGATGAAGAAAGTCAAATATTCTGCTTTAAGAATAAAAGTATTTTTTTTTTCATTCAAAAAAGTCAATTTTCAGTGTCTGACACTTGTTGCACATTGGTCCCTGACAGACCTGTTTGTCCGACTCACGCATTAATCTCTCAGCACAGCCAAGTGAAGGAACAACAAGCACAACACATTCTTGAGTGTAAGGTTGTGTTGTGTTGAGCTCTCAGGGACTGCAAAGAAGACCGAAGAGGTGTGAATGCAGAACATTGAAAAAGTAGACTTGCAGCTGATAAAAAAAAAGTTAAGGTGAGTGAATTGAAGATGCCATGTACGCAAAGCAAATACAAAACAAAGCAATGTATTGGTGCCGCTACTACGGGGCGTGACTTTTTACCTAACGAGAACCCTGGGAGCTGAGTTCACATCACCACCGTCCTAATCCATCAAGTCCGGCATCGTTTTACAAAATCCTTCTCCTCACCTATAAATCCCTTCATGCACTGGCCTCCCAAGCCCCTATTTGGATTCAGTCATCCTTATCCTTATTATTATCATACAGAACTGGTGTGGCGTGGCCTCTAGGACTCAATGTGACGGGGAGTCAGACACAGAGTTCACTCAACAAAGTTAACTTCCTACCGCACACCAGACTGCGAGGTACAGCACACACTATCTTTCCGTTATACAAATGACCTCGCATTCCTGCGGGGCGCCTTGTGTTTACACCAAACAGGACACAGACACATGCGCCCATACGCAGGCCCTCCTGCTGAGTGAGAGCAGCCTTTCTAAGCCCATCAAGGAGTCTGAACGGCATGATTAACCGAGCCCCCCCGGGTCCCTGCCTCGCCACCTAAGCAGCCCCTTCCTAATGAACCGCAGCTATAGGTCGCACAAGTTGAAGGCTTGCCTGACAGTTTAACCCTGCCAAACACTGCGGCTGCCTCCTATGAATGAAGACACACACACAGAAAGTAATGTGTGCATCCCCAGCTTCCCCTGAGGGCATCAAACTGAGAGACCAGCTTGTTTTGGCCTCTGAAAGGTTTGTATGTTTATCCGCTCACTTTCTTCCCTTCTAGCCACGTTCAACCACGCATCTCGGGGCGAGCATTGCAGGACTTCAAAGGTGAGAATACCCCGGCGATCACGCACATTAGGGATGTATTTTGTGTGTGTGTGCTTTTCTAGCCAGAGATGGGACGTGGTGTAATTGAGCAGCCAGTAGCAGATGCCCAGCAGAGACAAGCCCACAGCGAGTGAGCTGATTTAGCCTGAAAGAGAAGGCTCTCTGCACAAAGGTGGGAGAAAAACAACAACACACACACCACAAACTCCCCATCCAGCTGTAAATGAACACCCACTCTCCACAGACTGCGGTTATATTTACCTTGAGCGGCGTTGGAGAAGACTAGAAAACTGGAAAAGTAAGGCCAAGGCGAGGATGCACGGGAGGAGAAGTTTCTGGCCTATGAGAGCGAGTGGCGAACACTGGAGACAGACGCTCCCTGGTGACCAAACTAGACTGGCAGAATCGCATCACTGCCTCCCCCTATTACATCCACAGTGCTACAGGCAATTCTCTCTGGCTCAAAGATCCACTCGTTCCTTTCATTCTCCAGCCACCCACAATAGACATATCCCCAAAGCTCGAGTATCTCTTTTAACCCAATTTCATGGGGGCCTGTCTGGGCCCTGTGCTCTTTAAAAGCTGTGCCCTGCTTCATATTCACTCAGTGAAAGATATCCGCAAACTGTACGAACACTGCAGCTGTGGTGGATGTAGAACATTTTACATTGGGTAAAAAAGAAGGGTTTCTCAGCAGGTTGGAAAGGAAATATCCAATTACTATTTCACTGAGAATGTTACTGTAGTGAAATGTATATGAGACGGGAAGAAAGGATGCATGAGATCCAGATGGAACCATGGCAAGAATGAGAGCGGTCTCTCAGCCTCTTCCCCTCAATGCCTTCTGTACTTTGTTTTCATCCAATTTCTAAACTTTTCTTCTTGGTCGAGGTCTTGGCAGCAGTTCGTTGACCGGATGAAAGGCAACAGGCTCTTTGATGGAGTGGACAGTGGCCAAACATCTGTTTACTGCTTTAAGAGCTCACTGAAGATCTTAACAGAGCTGACCACTTTACTTTGATTGAAAGTCTAACTTTCTATAAGGAATTCCTGCGTTGTCATTGGCAAATGTATCCTCCTTCAAGTTCACTTCCAAAAGCACCGCATCAATTTCCATTCATAAGCAGATGGCTCCCATATCTATATTTTCCTTTATACAACATAACACAATAGGGCAAATACAATACTGTAGACGTCAAAAAAAAGGGCTGTCGCAAAACTTTCTTTAATTACACTACGGCAATTCTGAAGCTGCAATCATGAGCCTCAACTCCTGCAGTGATCACATATATCATATAGTCAGTAGATTGCACGGACCACCGTAGGTACGGCATATTCCACTGTAGTTACCACACAGTTCATAGCAATTATTTCACAGTTAACAATAGTTATTGCAGTGTATGTACTAAACTTAAGAGCAAAGAGTTGCTGCAGCCATGTGCCATGGTGTCAAAATCAATTGACGACCCTACACCCTAGCATAGACTACAGAGGTTTGAATGACATCACTGCACTCCCCCTCATTGATTCTCCTTGTGAGCCCCTGCACAGTGCAACTGTCTTCTCCAAGCTGGACCTAAGCAATGCGTACCACCTGATTCGGATCAAAGAGGGCGATGAGTGGAAATCGGCCCACACACTAAACCATCCCGCCCCCTTTCTCTAATTCATCGTGGAGTTGGACGTGTCCGATTCTGGAGCTGGGGCTGTTCTGCCCCAGAGATTAACAGGGGATCTCTGGGAGTAGAACGCCGGCTTTCACCTGCGGAGCGCCACTACAATATGGGAAACCTGGGGCTGTCGGCCCTGGTTCTGGCATGAAAAGAATGGAGACACTGGAGGGAGCAGAACACCCGTTCATCGTTCTGACTGATTCAGATCCCACTTGATCAGATCACTGCTGTGTCGTTTCCACGTGTATCCTCAATTCAAAAGACTCCGCCAGTCTCGCTGCTCAGCCCTCTGCGATAAACCCTGTTCAACTTACATGGAGCTTCCAGTCTGCTTTTGGGTCCTTATAATTATTTATTACAAACCGAAACAGGAAGTAATCAAACTACACAGAAGGTATCTCTGTGTTCAACAGTGTAACAGTGTACCTGGAGCTCTTTCATACTGTGGAACATAGTGTGAACCACACATGCTGCGTCTGAAGATGTATTTAAAAAAGGATAGTGGCACTAGCATTGCAATGTAACCAGAAACCTGACTTTTGGCAAACATTTCATAAATTACCTGATTATTGAATCTAATCTGACATACAGTAGATCCATTTATGACTGACTTGATTTGAGTACAACCTTAAACAGAGGCTTTCACTTCTAAACCCAGCAGCAGCAGCAGCAGACGTGGCAGCTCTCAGTTGTTGTGTTCAGTCATATTTCTCCATGGATGAGCTGTAAGTGAATGAGGCTGTGCTGCACGATTTTTTCCAAAACAAAAACCAGAGAAGCCCTCGCTATATAGAAATAAAATAATTCTGTATTCATAGTTTGTCTGTCTGTCTATCTATCTAATACTAGAACCTTGGTTGGCCAATATAAAGATATGAGTGTTAATGTTACGGATATGCGCTGATATGACATCTTTTATTTTGCAGAATAAACAATGCGGGAAATATTTCAAAATATATTTTTATTTTCTCAATTCTATATATTTGGTTGTATTTGTGTTTATAATTTACAGTTATTATGGTAATCCGTTGGGCGGGCACACTAAAAATAAATACGGTGCCAAACAATTGGGACTAGCTAATGATAACTGGTAAAGTTTTAGTGTCCACACAATTACCATCTTTGGGAAACACTAGAAGTAGCAAAGTTCACCACACGAGGTCGTGTTATCATGCACATCTGTTCTGCTGGATCCTCCCACTGTGTCGGGAGTGAACGCAAGATGTGGATCATGTGCCGAACCAGCAGGTCTGGTCTGCAGTTTTGTCAAGTGCCGTTTGCCGTTGTGGTTTCTGTTTTTGACATTGTGATTTGCACTTCAGGGCCACCGTTAAAAAAAACCCCGTGGTCATACAACCTGCCCCTTTGTTTTCAAAGCGAATCCCCGGTCCACTCCACCCCTGATGTTTACACGGCTGTCATCGCCTGTGCACGAACAGGTCGGTAATATGTCTGCAACTGACAACATTAATACACCGCAGCCGTATGAAAGAGGATCTACATGTGACAACCTGACAAGCGACAGGCGGTGGCCCCTCACACCTGTTCGTGAAATGAGCTGAGCCACACACACACAGACACAGTGTTCTTCTAAAGGACATCACATAGACTAACATTAATTTCCTGTTGCCGTGTTCACACCTGGCATTAATATTTGCCCTGCGATATCCCTCTGATAAGTGGACAAGCGGAAAGCTCTAAGTACAGAGTTGTGTGTGTAAGGTGTATTATTTTTATCACGCGTACACAAATGTTTCCTAGGACACAATGTGCAACGCAGGACTGTCAACAAAACTGACATCTTTTGACCCTATATACTATACAGTTTCATAAGGAACCAAAAAGTTAAAGATCCCTCACAAATACAGACATAAAACTTCATCACCTTAAAATGTAATGGCTGACGTTACGGGGACTTTCTTTGTGTCCCCATGAGGAAGAAAAGTCCTGTGTGGAAAAAAGACTATCCAAACAGATTTAATTCATGAGTAATACCGACAACAAACACATCAAACTGTTTTCATGTTTCTTACCTGAGCACCGCATAGCCCTGTCACATCCATCTGGGCTTCGGCTACATCCCAGCCAATCCCTCCTCCACCAGGCAGGCACATGCGTCCAGGGCCCAGGCTTCATTACTCAGCTGATCAGCAGGATGCCTCTCCTGGGCCCCGTGAGTGTCTCCAGCATTGTTCCAAACCAGCCCAGTCCACTTGGCAGTGATCCGCATGGATCTGTAGTATACTCTGTTTTTTTGGCCAGCACAAATTGTCTTACACAGCAGAAAATGATATCCTCTAATACTTTTATAGCGCTTGATTTTGCAGCAGCGACGGAACAGAAAACTACGTTTTCATTCCTGAGTGTCACTGGCGAGCTATTAGTGTCCTTGCACTTTAATTAAATATTTTGACA
The DNA here is from genome assembly GCF_022379125.1 of Scophthalmus maximus. Taxonomy (NCBI): domain Eukaryota; kingdom Metazoa; phylum Chordata; class Actinopteri; order Pleuronectiformes; family Scophthalmidae; genus Scophthalmus; species Scophthalmus maximus. The sequence continues at coordinate 1,082,222 of NC_061523.1, read as the reverse complement.
GTTTCTTCTGTATGTTCCGTGGGAAGAATTGCACTAACAATTTGTGACTCTATATGTCCGAGAAATTGTAAACATAAATTTTTGCTTTTAATTGAAAAAAAATAATCCAGTGTACTGTTACATTGTTCTCTTTGTAGTTAGAACAACAGTTCAGTGATCTCTACTCCAGTGACATTTAAAACTATCGACATTATATTTTAGTTAGTGGATAATGACTTGGAAATGTTTCGTCAGATCTATTTTTCCACTTAGTAACTATGTATACTATGCACATTCGGTGGATATGGGGATAATCAGTACCCATACCATCATCTCATTACATATTGAAAAGTGTTTGTATGTGTTGTCAATCGGTTTTATATTTGATTACAGATGACATGTGAGCTTCCTTGGCTGATACTGATGATACCATTGAGAGAGGCTCAGTGGAGTATCGATCGTGCCCTGCATGGCAGGACCGGTGCATAGATTAAGGCAGATGGAGAAGAGGAGTTGTCATACTGATCTTTTGATACTTGATTACAATTTAGGTTAACAGAGAAAGACAAGTCACGTTAAACGCTGACTTAGTAATCACACAACAGGTGGTCCTGCCAAAGGTTGGCACTAATCAAATACTGTGCAGGCATCTGACTGAGCCAAATGAAATAACACTGGATCTGTGGTTAGTTACATTTCTGCACTGATACAGTTTCTATTATTAATAATAATAATAATAATAATACATAGTATTTTTATAGCATTTTTCAGGGAACTCAATGCGCTTAGAACGCTTAGAAACCTATCAGGCAGGTAACATGGTGCATGAAGTGCAAAGTCATATTGACAGAGGGAAAAGATGAGACAGAATTTCAACATCTTGATCAATAAACCTCAATAGAAAAGCTTTATGCGAGTGAAATAACAACGTATTAACTTACAATCCATTATAAACAAATCAATTTCCACGGCCTGCGTCATTTAATAACACGTCAGCAAACATGTCACAACTTATAAACTCTGACCTCTCCGATAATTCTGAGGTATGAGGTCATGAGTACCACAAGAAGAGGGCATAAATATCGACTCTTCTCGTGAATGACTTAAAAGTGTCCCGATTCAAACAAAATGTCTTACCCAATGACACCGTCAAGCCGGGAACCCCAGTGAATACTCAGAGGGCTTTACTGGCTTCCAGTATGCCAGTCACAAGAGCTTTCTAAGATAGATATTGTTATTAGTGTTATTGCTAAGTGACATTTATCGGATGTAGCCGGCCATTAATCAATCCAATACCAAATTTTATATATATATATATATATATATATGATATACAGGCTTTGCATCAACCCAATAGTTAGAGTTTTGGGGTTTAACATATTTTGAGCAAACTCAGCATGAAACTGATTCGGCCCAAGACACAAGAGAACTCCAGCTGTTTGATTCAGTTGGAACAAAATGATACAACGTGCTCTGTGTTATGCAAGTATTATTTAGGACTGGTGGAAATTCAACCTAGACTGACATTGATGATTTGGTCAAAAAATGTCAAATGTGGCTCTAATATCCAATAACACCAGAAGAACAATTATTCATTCATCTATAACTGTCACTATCTCACCTTCTTATCTACCTACCTAATCTCAATGTTAAGTCAAACTTTGACAACAGTGCAGCAACGTGATCAAAATACAGGAACGGAAAAAGCCAAAATGGTGGTTTGAAACCGATAAAGTGGTGACTGGAAAGAAACAGCTTGTTCAGCAAGAGATCTTTATTTAAAAGTAGAAGCTTAACATATTCCACAAAGGAGAAAACATCACGATGCCACCAGTGAGCTATTTTTGGCATATCAATTGGTCCATCAGCCATCATAAGAAGCAGTGACACAAGCACTGACTTCAGCATTAATAATGTCGGCCATCATCAGTAAGTCTTTAAGGTACCAGAGATGCACGCAGCTTAAATACATGCTGATGGATGCCTGCGTTGCATGTAATGAATGAAACAAACGCATGTTATTAGCTGTGAACGAAAAGCTGCGTTACAACGCTAATTTCTCTGTGCAGTGTAACGTGAAGCACGTCTGTGAATTTAGTTGGAAACATTTTGGTTTTGTTCTCTCCGGGTTCTCTGGCTTCCTCCCACAGTCCAAACACATGCAGAATGGGGTTAGGTTCATTGAGACTCTAAATTGACCGTAGGTGTGAATGTGAGAGTGAATGGTTGTCCGTCTCTGTATGTGGCCCTGTGATAGGCTGGCGACCTGTCCAGGGTGAACCCCGCCTCTCGCCCAATGTTAGCTGGGATTGGCTCCAGCCCCCCCACGACCCTTAAATGGATAGAGCGGTAGACGATGGATGGACATTTTGGTCTTGTCTCCGTGAATTTGACGAAAATGAGACTCCAGGAGTTGACTGTAAAGCTAACTGTGATCTTATGTGTGTATGACGACACGTACGTCCAGTCTGTGCCAGTGAAGCAGCCGGGTGGATAAGCTGAGAAGGATCTTGCCAAGATGCATTTCTGTGGGTGAGTGACAGCACGCCGACGTAGCCGCATTTTGAGAGTACAAAATCGAGAAAAAAAACAACAACATTATATTGTAATCGCTTCGACCACAGAATAAGAGCACACAACTCCCTCCATGCACTTCAGAGAAGAATGCCATTGTTCTGCCTTTGTACGAGTGAGCCAATAATGTCTGTCACCCTGGCAGTGGCAATTATTTCACTCCTACCGACAGCTGTTGCTTTTCACATCCATGAAGATAATGTTCAGTGGTACTGTGGTGAGAGACAGAAAAAGGGGGAAAGGAATGGCAGGGAAAAAACCCACCGTGGTGTGGTGAGTGACAGCATTGTTCATTCCAACAGTGCGGCTTTGAGGCTTGCTCTTCGGCTATAGTGTCCCAATACTTATTTTCTCTCGTCGGAGTTCAACATGTACAAGGCAGGTGGGTCGCGGGTAAAATGGCATATACTGAGTGAGTGTGGGGATGAAGAGGCGAAAGAACACACGAGCAGGGAGTCCGAACAAGCCGAGGAACAGATGATACAGATTTGGTAAAGATTTGTCTTGAAGTGAGAACAGAGGGGCTGCTGCCTTTCCCCTCGTCTTTTTGAAGAGGTTCCGTGCAAAGACCCGAACTGCACGAGCATCTGGTGGGATGAAAGCCTCTTGACAGAGGAGGCCTGGAGGTCGGTCTCAGTGGTAGGCATCACATTGTTAAAGTTCAACCTCGCAGAAAGTGAGGGCCTCTCCCAGGCTCTGCCCTTCCTCATCTCTCACGGCCAGCCCACGCTCGCGGCCATGACTCATTTCCTAGTCGGCAGTGAGAGATCACAGAGCGCAGGGCTTCAATGCCGGGCTGGAGTGAGGAGCCGGGACTGAGAAGGAAAGAAAAAAATCCAGTCAAACGGAGGAGTAACACTACTTTTCCTCAGGTCAGTCTGTCAATTAGCCGGGGTGTAGCCAGCCATCAGCGAGAAAAGGTGTTAGAGGTGCAGGACAGCGATAGAAGACGGGGGGGGGGGGGGGGGGGGGCGGTTGAGAGAGCAGGAGCGTACTGTCTCTGAAGACAGGCAGACGGAGAAAGAATAGCAAGACTTGTCTCATCCCTGTGCGAGCCTCGCAGGGTCGAAGGAGTGTTTCCTTCTCCTCACGTCTAAACTTTTGTCTTTCTTCTAAGCGAGAACATCCTGTGATCTCTCTCGCTGTATCCTGTAAACACGGCAGCAGGAAATATGTGCTGTCATTTACCACCACACTCTCCCGGACAGAAATGTGAGAAACCAGCCAGAAGGAAAGGGAATGTTAGGGAGCGGATAGAAGAAGAAGGAAAAAAAGGGGAGAAAAAAAAAAAAAATGGGGGGTTGAGCCACAAATCGAGGTCAATCCATGAAGCTCATGGAAAGACAACATGTAGCAGGCAGACAAATACAGTATCTGTGGCATTCATACGGAGCGGGGATTTACATAATGAGACAGTGCATTAAGAAACATCCGGGACACAGATCCTTCCCCTAATCCTGGTCGACACAAAACCTACTCGCTCGGTCGAGCCCACCTGATACGGTTGCCCGATCCGTCTCCGAGCCCAACATGTCTTAGACGTCACTCAGCGGCAGTCAGCGGGGAGATCATTTTGGGCTAGATCGTAGGTCGCACACGCTTCCAACTGAGGCTTAATTTGGATTTGCAAAAAGGCCACAGATATTATTGGTGCAATTTGCATTGTGCTCCCTTTACTCTGCCATTATCATAATTGAGAGCCGTTCATTGTTGGTGGATCAGACCAGGCGTTTCGAATTGGCGGGGGGGGGGGGGGCGGCGATCTGTGCTGCGAGGGAGGCAAGCAACCAGCGCAAGTTTGGACCCACAGCGATTAGATTGAGAAATCCAATTTTGACATAAAGGCAGAGCCATCAGAAACAGATGGAGAGTCTGTGAAATCCTTGCCTATCACTCAAGTCAAAAACAAGATTATCTGCAGCAGCGGGATGGCGGGGGAGAGAGACAGTGGTCCCCTCGTTTGTTATTTTCCGGCCAGTCTCTCGTTCTGATAAAGCCAGACTCTGTGCTTCAAACAGCAGCCCGGCATGATGTCAGGCGAGAGCAATCATTCTTTGGCAAATGACTAATGATCCTATCGCGCTGACGCTATAAAAGAAATGAAGAGGATATTGGAATAACAAAGTGAAGATAGCCCGGCTCTTTTGCGAAGCATGTGTTTAATCTGCCCCCCCCCATACATCAGGAAGACGTTGTGAGACACTCTTCATGCTTTGACGAGGTCCGTGGGGTCGGTGCAGCTGTAAACATCACAATTAAGTCATGAAGCTGCAAAAAAGCCTAAAAGCTCTCGTTTCACCCAGCGGATGGTGAGTGGGAAGCCAACACCCAGAAAGCCATCCAAAGCCACTACCCACTGCCATGTCCATGCCCATACGGGACACTTTGGCTGGAAAAAAAGAAAATGATGAAAACAATAGGATAGATTTAACTCAGTGAAGCTTGTGCCAACTGGGGCTGAGTCTAGTGTACTTGCTCAAATAATTCACATTGCTTTGGGTGTGAACGCACCATTATTGGTGCCAAAAACACTACCAAAAAAATCGAATCCAGTGTTAATCCCGCTTTTCAAGCAATCACCTCAATATGGTGAATTTTGTTCCTTGGTTTCTACTGAGGAGGTGAATATTTAAAATGTCATTTCCAGAAAAACAGCTCCTAGCAAACATTGAGTCAAACTAACCGTCAGTGTGTTTGTGTGTGTGTGAGTGTTCATGGTGATGAAGGAACAACGGTGTGGCTCATCCATGGGTTTTTAATAGCTTGTGGAAACAATGGAGCTCTGTGGCCCAGAGGAGGGAGACAGATCCGGCTGTGATACACTGAGAGAGTGCCTGCTCGCCGTTGGATTTGCCCTTTGCTTCTTTATTTGGCAATAAGTAAAAACAGCAGATGCTGAAATGTGACACATTGTTGCAGCCTTATCCTCATACGTGATGATCATATCATCAGTGTCAGCTGAGGTTGACAGTAGAGGAGGAAATACCAGCGTCGGGAATAGCAGACAAGTATTATCACACAGACACACAGCTGAATGAAATCCCGTCTTTAAGGTTTAAGGAATAAATACAGCGGCAGGCTTCAGGATGAACATCCCTCCCTCGGGAGGAAAACAGTCAACGGTTGTGACTTTTTGTAACCATGGTTATTCCAAAATAAAACTTGCATGCAAGCTTCTTTGGTGTCTTTTCTTTTCACTGTGGAGTTCACACCGCACGTGTACTTGACCATGTATACTTGATCCTTAACGCATTGTGACCTTTAAGTTGTTAATGCCTGTAACGACAATATGAAATGTCTATTTTAGTTAGAGCAGTTAATGAGTACATTAAACCAGTTTAGTGTGTGTGTGTGTGTGTGTGTGTGTGTGTGTGTGTGTGTGTGTGTGTGTGTGTGTGTGTGTGTGTGTGTGAGAGAGAGAGAGAGATCATTTTGTTGTGGCCTGGTGGGATTTAATGAAGCTAAACAGATGTTCATGCATAATGTCACAGTGCTTCTATCTTCTGGTCAGACAGAACTTCAATGGCACACATGAATAGTTTGATTTCTTTCCTTATGAGCTTTTGTCTTTCCTCACCAATGTTGGTCTTCACTTTGACTTGATCAAGGCTTTTCCCTGGTGACTTCGGATGAATCCTATTTTGGTCCAGAAACTTTATTCCCTGAAATGTCCTCCGCTCAGAACGTGGATCACAGCAGGATCCGTCCACGTTCCGTCCAGGTACTTTATTTATCCCACTTTTCTGCAAAAGAGAGGGAAACTTGTATCTTGTTTGTAACAGTTTTGAGATACGCAGCGGCTGCATTGTCTGTTGTCGGTGTCACTGTAGTGACAGGAGCATCATCGTCAGAGGCAAAGACGTCATGCTGCGGTGCGATGTGATGTCATCTGGCAAGTCGCAGCGGTGCCCGGCGAGAGACGTGAAGGGTAGATCATCCGTCTTCACCTTCACACTCAGATCTGTAACTCACACGCAACTTCATTTCTCTCACCGTTGCCTGAGGCAACACGCCTGCACCACCCCACCGCGTTTCACGTGTGGCGACACCGCTCACCTCCTCCAGCTGTCGGCTCGCCTCTTTTTCTGTGAAGTCGTGTTTTGGAAGAAATGAAGAAAGAAAGAAAGAAAGGTCAGCAAACTAGGCTGAACAAAGGATGGACAAGATGCGGATCAGTGTAGTCTGGTTTCAAGGATGCGGCTCCTGTTATTTGATAAAGTTCTCGGTGACTAAAAAACTAAACCAACCACTTGATAGTCCATCATTTGTTAGACTACTGTGATGTATTGACATGACATGAACAGCTAAGGAAATACTGGAATTGCTCAAATCTTGATTACACAATGAATGATGTACACTGTATATAAATTAAAATTGAAGAATTCATTTTGACGCACTCCTATCATTTGACCATACCAATCCAGAGCTGTCATACGTGGTGTAACTATTTACACATCTAGTTTCTCCTTGAATGCTGGATAGTTTTTTGTTGATGTTGTTTTTTAAATGCAGTGTGCATCAGTTTCCTCCAGCTGAGTCCAAGTAACAAGTATCACAGCCTGATTCCAGAAGCTGTTGGAGACTGGGACAGAAGCATTGCAGAGTTCTGTGGATGAGAAGAGGGGCTGAGGAGCAGATTGTGACGAACAGACCTTTAAAAATCACCCGGCTACAAAAACGAACTGTAGTCAAAGATCACAGATCTCCTCAGTTGTTCTGAAACCAGATTTTCATCTTTTCTACATTTTCTGTATAAGGGGCCTGTTTAGAGATCACACTAACTTTGAGCCACTTGAGTTAAAACCAGCGGCGGACTGGCCGGACCGGCCGCCTTTCATATTTCAATGTCAGATGCCAGCTACAGTCAGGTGACGGTACGGCCCTCAGCCGCGACAGTGGCCGGCCTTGGCTTTTCGCAGCCGCAGACAGCGCAAAACGGAGCTCTGGGCCGTCTCAATTTAGAGGGGGGGGGGGTTGCTTATGGGCCGAACGGCCCCTCCCAACTTGGACTGCTCCGCTTTTTGGTAACTTTACTTCCCTTCTGAAGTTACACAGAAAACTGAAAATGTCGAAACGAAAAAAAGGTGGTGGTGGAGATGAAAGAAATAAACAGTTGGAGCAAGATGCGCAAAATTAACTGACATTTTCCTTAGTGCAAAGGCCAGGGTAAGCACTGTCAGCGAGAGCACTGATGAGGCAGGAGTATTATTATTACTGTTAGAAGTACTTCCAAAAAAGGTTCCACGTGCGCCCTTCACCCACTCTCATAAAAGGTCGCTCCATCCTAAAGTCCCGGGCCAAATCATTTTTTCCCAGTACATCCCTGGTTATGACTGTAAGTCAGTCCACATCGAAGTGGCGGTTCAGAGTTTCCAGGTGTGTATCTGTACAGAGCACCAGTGGCCCGCCAACAGGAACTACACAAAGGACACGATCGACACTAAAGGTCAGTGTTTTGGGAGCTTCGTCGTCGTCGGCGTCAGTGTGTCCAGTCTTTTGTAATAAATAAATGATGTGTCTGTTATTGTGTTTTTTCCCCCTCTGTTGTATCAGAACGTGTGCATAAATTCCACCTCGACTGTCAAAGGGGCTGCATGAAAAGAAGGGTGCTATGGTAACCTGGCCTCTACTTTAATCACAGTATGTCACAGGCCTGACTGAACCCTCCCCCTCACTTAAAGTTTGATCCGGCCCTTTTATTTTAACACAATAGTGTAATAAATGATATTAGTCAGTAGCACTGAATACAATTCCCGACCCCGCGTATCTGTCAGTGGATCTTGGTGAAATGTCATTTTTCATATATATACACAGTATATACAGCATAGTGAAAAGTAGCATGCTATTCTCCTGTATTAGAAATATTACCACAATACATGTGCTGTGTAATGATAAATGCAAGTTGCTGTCCGTGGTGCTGAAGTAACGCCAGCCACGCTCATCTTGGCTCTGTAATAAACTCTAAACTCTAAAGAAAGATTTGTTTTACAACCTTTAAATCCATTTTTTTTGTGTGTGTGTATTCTGTGGTTGCATTTGGTTTGATTGTTGGATCGGTCGCTGACACTCACATTCTGTGCATTAGAATAAACATCATTTATGTCATGAGCATACCTTTGGAGAAAGGGAGATACATTTATGCGAGCCACGGGGTACTGTAAGTGTTTCTGCAAAAATAGACATTGCTTTCATGAAATAATCATTGCTGCGTCACACGTCTTGATTGCAATTGAAGGCGATGACATTGACACTAATACTTAAATCAATCCAAGGCAGGCAACACTAGCTTCAGCAAGTACAGTGGCTCAAAACTCTTCACAAGGTGATGAGCTGTTGGAAAATACTACGTTCAGTTGACATGAAACCTGTAACTAAGGCAAGCAATACGCACAACATGTAGACATAGAGTGACCTAGTTTATAACTGTTAATAAGGTAGTTCTTAACTAACAGATAAGATAATGGAACTTCCCCCGCTACTACAAATATCCTGATATTCGATAGTTAAATAGGCAGATGAGGTTTTATTTAATTAAAATCTGTTAATTTGCATTCATTTCCTTTAACAGAGACCGCAGGTTGGATAAAGTTGGGTTTCCCTTTGGCAGCATATTAGAGTCAATGTTTTTTTGGATATGCCAAAAATGGCATGTTTTTAGCAATACAATGTTGTACAAATCAGGCTGTGAATTATACATGAGCAAACCCTGTTGTAAAAACCCTCTGGATGACGACAGGAAAGAGAAATGGGAAGTTTGAAGTATGTACTCATTTTGAGAAAGTGGCCTTGATAAGTAAAGTATCATAATATTTTGATTAAAGTTGCGAATTTACAAGAAGAAAAGTCGGAATAATTGTGTTTTGCTTTTCAAGGCACTACATCGCATCACTACATCGCTCCTTTAAGGAAGCTCAGTGCCAGGGGGCTGTATATTTCCCTGAGCTACTGTCAATAAAATAAATCATATTCCTGACATCAAAATACTGAGTGAAGTTGTAGAAAGAACGAAGAACGCATCCGAGGTCCGATGACGTCATTGCATTAAAATTAGTTATGAGTAATTCATTGTTTCCGCCAGCCGCTATATTTACTGGACTTGGCCAAATTCCAGGATTTGTGGAAAACAGTCAGACGACATACAGACAGCTTTCTTTTGAACCTGCTTGTAACAATTCACTATTTGCAGAGCAGCGCACTGTGTGTCTGTAGTACAGCAGCAGAAGTGAATGGGAGATCGCATGTAAACAGCACAGAATGAAATATCGCTTTCCTACAAAGTATAATTTAATTAGGTCGTCCACTGCAGACATAGTATTTTTCACTGGTAAATTTTTACGACTTTTTTCTCGTAGATTTGCTGTTCTTTTTCTCGTAAATATCCGACCCCAATGTCAGAAATTTTGCGTGTTTTACTCGGTATATTACCCCCCTCCCCAGGCTCCGTTTTTTTTCTTTCTTTGTCAGTGTCCCTAATACGCCTTCGTAAGAAAATCCAGGGGAAAAGATACTTTTTTTCTTAATATAGCTACTCAGAACTCATACCCCTTAATGAACAGGTAAAAACATTGAAATGTTAGAACTTCCACATTTTAACAGCAGTCATGTTGCACGATACGATGTGTGCACTGTACAGTATGAGTGACGCTCCGTTGACAAAGAGTCAGTGCCTGGATATGAGGACCTGTTTGCAGTGGGCTAGAGAGCAACTCTGTGAAGCGCAGCATTATCCTCTTACAGTTTCTGCAGTTCTGTGTGGACCTAACTTCCTTTCTTATTTTTCTCACTCTGCCGGTGCTAAGTCGCGGCGCACTGCGCTCGCTTGGCCTCCGTGTTTGTTAGAAATGACACTCATATATATTACGAAACATTTTCTTCAAATACCTTTGGGCAGGAAACTTAATAGTGGCCTGAGTCATGTTCACTGGCAGCACACGGAGGTGGGAGGAAAGGTCCTGCCCACGGATCGTCACACAAGGTCCACAGCGTGGTGGACACACAATAATCAAGCCATTCATAACCATCAAAGGCAAATTGGTTGCGACCGTGCTTCCTGCCGCAAGGTGTGAAAAAAGTAGCTCAAATGTTCAAGTGTGCCGAGGCTCAGCAACACACACCTGTCATGTGCACAGTTGAAGTTAGTTCTCAACCTCAGAAGATGCAACAAAAAAACGCTCAGGCCCACACTTCCTCCGACTGTGTCTAATCAATGTAGAATTAAGTCAAAGGAAGACGTAAATCTGGCAATCCACTGATCACTAAGCCACAGGGACTTCATCCCCTTTTATCAAAATATTTCCTGCGCGGTTACGAGAACAGGTTGCCTGTTTTTCAGAAATGTGAGGTTCTTTGATCAGGCATCGCGCATAATTCCCAGCAGTTGTGAAATATGGCTTCATCCGCCGAAACAAGGCTCCCGTGATTGATTGCGGGTCTGGGAAAAGGAGGACATAAAAAATCTAACACGACAGGACACGGGGTGCGGATGGAAATGTTAATTTAACTCCGTTCGGGTGGAAAGCTGGATGGATGGATGGACGAATGAAAGGGAGGGAAAAAAAATTGGATGAAGTGACCTGGAGCTTGTTCGCGGTCGGGGAAAGGACGCACAATCTTTCAGTGAAAGAAGTCACATATCACGTTTACCTCATTAAAAGACTGTACAGTATTTACACACATGTACCCTGTGTAGAAAGAAACCACTGGGACACGACCTCGCGTTCTGCCTCACCCTTTTTGATATTGTTAGCCTCGCCTGAGTCCAAACCCCGTGTGCCATCCTTGTCACTCTGGGATGGTTACAGTGATCAGCCGGTTATATGGATCAAAACACTCACAAATTATAAATAAATGAGATAGAATGCTTGAGATGAAAACACACACACACACACACACACACAGGCAGGAGAGAGGCTCCACCCCACAGATTATCACACGAGGCCGTGGTCCATTTAAGTTTATTGTTGTGACGCCCCACTTATTTCCAGAGATGCATAAAGAGCGTGACATAATAAATTCATGAGGTGACAAAAAAAGACCAGCTCCGTGTAGAGCAGGGTTCTCCAACTAGTTTTCCCCGAGGGCCAAATTATGTCAGGCATGCCGAGGGCCAAGGGCCAAAATGTTCGGAGGTTAAACAAACACACACACACACACACACACGCGCACAGACAGAGAGAGTGAGAGAAGATTTTTCAGTTTGTCACTTTTTAAATATGATGTTGAATACCACAATATCACACCTGCACATAATTATTAGTTTGACACTTTTAGAATATGTGCTTTACCAAATATTTTTAGATTTTTACTAATTAGTTTGATGTTTTAACTGTATTTTTCATTGTATATTTGTTCTTTACAGTATATAATCCTCTCTGCAGACAGCTGCTCTGCATATCAAGCAACACGGTTTAGCATTGGCTGGTCCGGAATAATAAAACAAGTCCAGTCAGATTTTCAACTGACGGTTTTCCTGGTCAACTTTTTGCTTTTTTTCGGGCAGGTCATGTTCCTTGCTGTTTGGACAGTGTTGGTCTTTGCCTGCGTGGCATCGGGACTTAGGAAGCAGGGGAGAGGTTTTCTTTCTCCAGGACCGAAGTGCCCTCTCACTCTGGACCAAGACAGGGATGGACAAAATTCGCGCGAATGACACAAATGAGCACAAATGTTTGCTTGCGAGCAAACTCGCCCGAGCAAAGCGAAAACTGGCATTGCTCCGAGAACCCAGTAAGGGTATGGCTTGTAAGTGTTGTTAAATTTAGTCAAACTGGACTTCTGGGTTTCAAGTGAGCTTCATAGGTTGAAAAACGAAGGCCAGGTGGATAAGAATGTAAAAATACTCCAGGTCAATAACCAATATCAATCATGTGATTTTATTATCTCATTGTTGATATTTTACACATATGCATCAGGAACATGGCCTTTTCTCCACAAGCATCAGAGCGGGCGGGCATGAATTGGTGTTTTATGGACAGCCGATTGAGTGCAGACACCAGACAATTTATTATTATTATTATCATTGAACTGTCCTGGTGACTGCAGCTTATAAAACAAAGCAAAAACAGTGTTTTGTGAGCGGTTATGGTGAATGATCTGTGATGCCCAGTGGGAGGAGTGAAAGATCCAGTGACAGGCAGAGTGGTACCATTATTGAATTTTGGCTTGCTGTTACCCTTGTGAGCAAACGGTGATGGATGAAAAAAAAAAAAGAAGAAAAGAAAAGCGAAATGAAGCCTAAGGTCTCCAGCTGGGCTCATCTCTCAAATGTGTCATTGTTAGTCAGTTTATGTTCGGTCAAATCATTGGTCCATTTTTAGCTTTTAAAGCAACAAAAAGGAGCACATTTTACATGCAAAAAATAAGTAAATGTAACATTTTTCAATCAATTAAATACTCTACCAAACCCACTATTCCTCTTGGTACCAGCACTTTGTGACTGCTGACAAATAACCATCATGTACGCCCAACCCAAGCAGCAGTGTGCGAAGAAAAGCAAATACAGCAGTGGGTGGTGGTCGTGAGTTTCATAGTCACCCTGAAAGAAACGTGTTGGGAAGAAATGGAAGAGAGTCCACCAGCTACTGAGTGTTAGAAGTAGGAAAGGAATATGATCACAGATGATGTGGGAAATACATTTTGTTCTTCAAAAAACGAGCTCATCTAGCAAGTTGACTCCTTGTCGTAACGTCACCGCTGTAACTGCCTTTATTGTCAGATGGTATCCATCCCTAGCCTGGGGTAGCCAGGCTAATACTCAAATAACCTATACGTATTAGTCTGGGACCTCTGTTCATTTTCAAATTTCCAACGGACGCAGACGAACCATGCGATTGTCAACAGACTAGAGCAGAGGGGAGATGTCTGTGGTGATAATTCCACAATGTCTGTGAACCAGTGTTGCTGTTTTTGTGGGCGAAATTTGAAGATATCGGGTACTTTTAGTGAAACGCTCGTTCATCAGCGGCAGCCATCTTGGTCGTTAACAAAAATCGCTTCTCTTTGCGCCATGGTATAAGCCCCGCCCATTATCAGATAATCGGTGGTGACTGGGACGGCATTTTCTGCCGGTCGGAAATCACTTCCCAATGGAGGAGATCCACACTATAGTCATTATTTAGTTGATCATGGACATACACATAATTTATTACAGCAAAAATTAGTAACTGTGCACGTTGAGACAGTGACCAAAGTGTAAAAGAGGGATGGGGTCACAGCATGCAGCACCAGTCAGCTATCCCAGGGCTCCTTCAAACACTGCAGAGAAATGCATCCCCCAAGTGACTTTTTTTTTTTAATTGCTATTTAGTATTCAAGTAGAAAAAAAAAGTAATTAATATCACCTGGAGTTTATTACAAGACATGGTATAGCCTTTAAAATGATACAGTCTAAGATACATTTTACACCAAACCGCTCAGTCCCATGTCAACATATCTGGTTTCAGCTTTCTCTCGTAGTTAATATGAGAATCAACACTTAAAAAAAGGTTGGAGTAAATATAAGATTAAGATGAAAGAGACAAAATTAAAATATGACATGTTTGTTGTGAGCTGTAATGAAGTGCTCACGTCACGCGGCCGCGGCGCCGCTCTCGGCCTGTCCTCAGCGCACTGCAGCCCTCGCTCACTTTCACATCCTGTCACACCCGGCGTACGGGAGCCGCGGTCCGGGGAGGATGAAAGAAGACCTGACTGTAATTGAATGTGATTAACACTAACTGGAAACAAAACAGCATGTAATAAATGTCCATTTTAAAAGAGCCCGGCGTACATGACGGAATGGGGGCAATGAATTAGACATACAGTAGAGATACGCCGTCTGCTGAGTGCACGGCAGTGGCGCTTTCAGAATTCATCCATATATTCATTAAACGCTGCACTTCAGAGGAAGTTTGTGAAAGAGAAATGTACTTTGTGAACAAGGACGAAATTAATTTACTCTGTTTAAGACAATGAGGGTGGGGAAAAAAGGTCAGATTATTTTACTGTGAGCAATTCAACAAGTAGTATGTGGCGTGGTATGCACAAAGCATTATGGGCACATTCCTATAAACTACAAGTATTTTGGGGGTTTGAAAATTAAAAAAAAATGTTGTCTTTGGTTGTAATTCAGCATGTTTTTATGTTATGTTTGGGAAAAAACTGAATGCAAAAATAATGAAAGACTTCCCCTGCTCTGACGACACATTTGTTGCCTTATGAAATTGCAAATAAATGTGATCAAATTCAGAGATAATTAACCACTTTAATAACACGCAGCAAAACACAGAGAAGGGGAGTTGTGCGGAGGAAACATACGTACAAAAACAGACTGACTGCCATTGTTCAAAGATCCATGATGGTTGATTAGCTCACATGTGTGTCTAATAATTTCATATCTTAAATTATGTTCCCTTTCCACGTATTTGTTCCGCGGTCCTTAGCCTGTCGTGTTCGAGGAAATGTTCTTTGTGTGTTCCAGATGTGTTGATAGACTGATTCATGCGTTTACTTTTTCTGAAAGCTGCATTCATTTTCTTTTTTTCGTGCGCTGAAAAAAAAAATCACATTGTTCTTCACAGCACTGGCTGTGTTAATTGAAAATAATGAAATAAAATGGCGTGCTAGCGCGTCCGTCTCCCGTGCCCGAGGCTGCTCCCCCTTTAATCGAGCTGATTCTGTTAGCATGTAAATAGTTGCAAATAGAGACTAAATCAAAACAGGCAGTGTGCCATGAAACCAAAAATGCAAGCTGAAAGAATGACACCCCATAGATGTCTACCCATTGTAAAATCCAAAAATACTATGGCATGTCCTGCCATGTGATTTTATTCATAATTATTATTATTTTTAAGAAACCAAACAAATGAAGAGAAATAAACTCTTTGGTGGTGTTGTATTACAACTCCTACAGATTCATTTTTCCTTTTTTTTATTTTCCTTTTCACAATTAATTCACCACAGATTATTCCACTCGGTGGAGCAGCTCTCAAAGCAGCAGCTCGTGATTTAGTAGATGAATCAGTGTTACGTTGTTTCGTCTGAATGCTGTGGTGATCCACTTCATCGGGATTTCACCCACACAAAACCAAGTGCTCAAGAGACTGCGAGGACTCGAAAGAGAGGGAGCGAGAACTTACCCACTGGGAGGAAGAGGGAAAGAAAGGATGGCAGGCGATGTGAGGCAAACAGCTGCCACGGGGAGCAGAAGAGTGGAGGGAGAAGGGAGGGAGAGCATGGAGGAGAGGCTGGGGACCTGACACATCTGGTTAAGGTTAAAAAAAGGAGGCAGTAGATCCAAAGTAAAACCCTGACTCTTTCTTAAATAGAGCATGAAGACCACGCGCTCGCTGAGTGGGACCCGCCTGTTGCCGGGAAAACTGGGCCGTGATTGCATAGTTTATGGCTGAGGCATGATGGGTAAGGATTAAAGATGGCTGCCCTGAGGGCATACAGCAATACCATTACTCTTGATGGATTCCTTTTTTTCGCTCGCATATTCTCTGCGGACATCAGAGGGGCCACGAGGCCTGACTAATGCATGGTGTGATGATGGGATCAGAGGAGGCAGGGGGGGGACGCTCGGCAGCGCCACCGTATCTCCTTCACCCTTCCTCTACTTGCTCCACCCGCCCTGCACACGGCCAGGAAAGTAATGCTGAACATTTACTGCTGTGGAAAAGTGTCGGTGTGGATTATAAGAAGAGTTAGAGTTTCTGAGAGTGTGCCTTTTGGCATTAAATCAGTGCTTCCTGATTTTGGATTAAAATCATTTTTACTAAGGCGAGCTGTTTGTGGCAATTGAAATAATAATAATGTAATTAAGCTGGGCCGAGTGTACAGTACACTCCATTTGCTTCCATTCACCAAAAGCCTTTTCCCCAACTACTGTGCTTTTATATTTGACCTTTCTAAATGCAACTCATCTGCACTCTGCTTTTCTTGTCCTTCCTCTCGGCAGGTTCAACGTCTGGTTCAACACGTTTACCTTACCGCACCTACACAAGAGTATTAGAACCAGTCATAAACAGATGAGAAGTATAAGATGTGGTTTTGTTTTTTGTGTTGTTTTTCCATTTAGCATTATGAAAATGAAGTGGAAATGTCAAGATGAAATTCAAACTTTCAAACTGTTGACGTTAAGAGCATATGACTGCCTCTACAAAATGCCTCGCATAGATGAATTGGTGAAATTGCACTTATAAAAAAAATGTATGTATGCAAGTATGTAAGTGCGCATGATAGTCTTCTGTACAGGCAAAACCAAAAAGCTTGGAAAGATGGAACAGTGGCAGCTCACATGGCTGTGAGGCGCTGATCTAAATGGATCTGATGGACGAGAGGAGGAGACTTTCATTTTCATTTGGAAATTAAAGTATATATATACACAGCATACTATCCTCTGACTTAGTTTTAAATCAACTTTATTCTCAACATTCTGACTTTATTCTTAACATTACGACTTTAGCCTTGGCATTCCAACTTAATTCACGAAATACAAAAAAAATATCCTCTCATTTTGTGCGACTACATTCTCGACATTTCGACTTTATTCTGAGCTCACCTATACACTAGACTTGGAGGCTGCTGATGCCAGCTCGTCATGCGCACTCCGACCTCGACACTTCCCCCGTGCTGAAATGCAGCACTACACCGGGGAATATCAAGGAGCCTGTCTGGGAGCTCCGGGGCTCAGCAGCTTCGTTCATGTATCACATTCAGGCACTGGACCCTCTGCTTGTTAGCCTGTTCGCCCGTGGACATTATTCCTTGCTCCCCTGCTGCGTGTGGACTTTGGAGAGTCTTACTGCTGCAAAAAATAAATTAATAAATAAAATACAAATACAAATAAATATACAAACAATGAAAATAAAAAAACACTAAAACAGAATATAGTGCATGTATGACATATAGAATACAAGGTGTCTAAAAGTCCTTTGGTGTACCATGACTTTCATTGAATATACCGTTGCAAATTTACACCGGCACTTCAGAGGTGGACAGAGTTCCCTGCAAAGGAAGAAATATGAAGGCAGTGTTTCTGGACAAAGTTCATCTCACATCGTTTCATGATGTCGTTTTTTACATTTTTTTTCTCTCTCAATCCCAGACTGCATACGTATATGTGTGTTTCACCAAGATCTGAGCAAACTCTGGGGACGCTGACATTACCTTCTTTTTTGAGCCAGGAATCCCCCACCCCCCATCCAAAACAATAACTTAATTGTCTTCCTTGAATATTAGTGTTGGTAATTATCCTGATCATTTTTAATGATATATTATTATTTATCATATATGTTTTATACAAAAACTACTTTAATTTATATTACTATTATTATTATTATTATTATTATTATTATTGTTATTATTAAGTGTTACACTATGAGAAAAAGGCATGCCATTGAGGCCAAATAACAGATTTAAAAATGAACTCGCAAATTCAACAGTTAAAAAAGTAATATTGAAAGAATGTCCTTTGATATTGATATGGATGAATCAGAATGGCCACACCAGAAGCATCAGTTGTTCCAAGGGAAAACAAGAGCAGCCTCAGACGAAAGTCTGTGTCTGTAAAACACAAAGTGATTTATCTTAACTCTCAAAGGAAATATGTGAAACTGCTTTAGAAGTGTGAGCCCTGCACTTTGTGGGCTTTCTGCCTGTGTGGGCCAGTGCGGGTTAGGGAGTGTCGGCCGCAGATCGTGTTAGGCCGTTAACGTTAATTGGACTGCTCGTGGAGGATGGGGCTGAATCCCTGAGCCTGCCGTTCTCCCAGATGACCAGTAACTCTGAACCGATTTGACCCACATCCTGCCCCTGCTAGAGGTGTGGAAAGTAGCCCAGGCATCGTCGCCATGTTGGAGTTCGACGAGGTGCTTCTCGGATAGCGGGCTTGCATTCGCTCATATCTGACTAAAAGGGCTGCAGCACCCAGACAGATACATGTGGCACGGCTCTAAAAAGGACCTCTATGTCGGCCTCACGTTGCCCATGTACTGTAAATGAGAAGGAGTAAGACCCACAATTAGTACAAGCAGCAAATTGTTTTCAGTGCAGTTGTTTTGGAGTTTGGAAAGTTTACTTTCTTGGTAATTGTCAACTAATAAATGTTCATACAAATGTAATGCCTATCTAGGCATAACTGTCATATATTATGCAGGATGTAACTTTTTGACATCAAATTGGCAGAATTAATTTTACTGTGTTTAATGGCGTTTGGTCTGACATTGTTTTGTGCTTTCCCAGGGAAATTAGACTTGGCAAATTAATCTTTTTGGGGCTTTTTTAAAATGGTTAATAAGACTTTAAAGTTCACAACCGAGACACTGCCGAGAAAAGTTTGAGAAGTGCAAACTCCCCCGTCTCCATCGGCTGACGGCTCACCTACTGTGTATAGTTTATGTTAATATTCTATGGGAACAATGGTGTGCATGGAAAACTAAGATAGCATTTTAAGTGTATTTTGGCAATATTGGGTAAAAATAATAACATCTATAACACCAGGAAGAGTGTACAATCTCCAGAAAAAAAACCTCTGGATTTCAAAAATAAGAGACTTACACATGTGAGAAAAACAAATTGAATATTCTCTTAGTGTATAAACTCATACATTTTTGTGCTAAAAATCTGAATTTCTCTCAGATTACCAATCACAAATTCACAAGAGTTTGTGTATCAAAAAAATACATTAAAAAAAACTGATTGCTGGTTTCAAACTTCATGCAATTTAAATGGGATTTATGGTCCAGCAGGGCCCTTCACTGCAATGGTCTTTTTCATGTCCGGATACTTGATGATAATATGGTGATGCTGTCATATGATCAGCGGTGACTGTCATTTATTTATTTTCCCAGCATATATTTTTTACATATCACAGCAAGAAAAGCACATAAAATTATTTTTTTGGGGTCATAAAGATCCATGCATTATTCCCTGCATAAACCAATCCCCCCCCTTATTGCAGATCTGAGCCACAATTCAATGTTGTTGTTGTGATGCTTGTTTCCCATCCTTCCACCAAGTGTCTCTGTTCTGTAGAGTTTGTGTAATCCTGATGACAAGAAATAAACAACAAACCAATGGACAGCGGGGAAATGTAACCTCCGTGGTGGAGGTAATTACAAAAAGAAAAAAGAGCGCTGAGCTTTCACAAAATTCCGAGGTCGTGAACCTCATAAGCGTTCATATGCACTCTTCTCATGAACACAGAAAACAAAACCCCATTTGAAAGCAGCATGTTTGTTACCGTGGTGTGGGCATGACGCTCCTGGGCCATATAGAATAGTTTTTTAATGCGTCATCCTCATGTAACATAAATAAACCTTATTGTCCTTGTGCTTCAGCATCACCTTGTTTCCCCCTCTGCCTGCCATGTGTGTCACACAATGCCCCTCTCCACAGGTCTCGAGGTTCATCCAACCCCCTGCGTCATCAGTCTGCTCCCCAACCCATTCTCCCGTCTGCCGGCCAGTCCTCCAGCTCTGCTCTAAGCTGAGCCTTCATTCCTTGCTGCGCTTTATGCATTTCCCTCTCTGCCCTCAGCCTGCCAGGTAGATGTATGCAAAATGCAAAGAATATGGATTACACGTCAGGAAGCAAATCATTCATTAAATTCCAAAATAATTACAACAGACATCAGGGGACCCAGACCTCTCCAATGCCAAAACTATTTTGGAAAATGGCCCAATTATATTTAGCCCTTGGACTCCCTTGACAAATTGAAGTAATGTGGTATCTGTACCACTGGCTGCAGTGGTGGTGTAGGGCCTTTTGGGACTTTCCATAATTCCTCAATTCTTACACCTAAACACGAACTCCCCCTATGGACCCAACAACCAGCCTCCATTAGGTCACTGTATGGCCAATCATCTATGATGTCACCAGATCGAAAAATTTCCAGTGGTCCCTTTGTTCCCTCTCCTCTTCACCCTGCCTTGACTCTTCTCTTCACGGATTAGATATTGTGTGTTTTCACTTTTTTCATCTGTACATAGATACTTACCTGCATACTTCAATTGGCAGTTACTATATTTAAGTTTGTAAAGTAAATCCTATTAGTTAATGTAATGAATCAATCCTGATACTCAAAAACATGGCCTCCAAAACAATGTCTCTATGTGAGACAGTATACTAGAGGCAATTATTCAAATTATTTCCAATTATTCAAATGATTCCATTTTCACTAATCTGCCACTGGAGTAGATGATGTCCAGCTGTACTTGCACTGTGGTAAGAAATCACTCTCCAGTCATCGGTAACCACCACTTCAAGCCCTCATAGTGTCAGCTATTGCTGCTTGTCATTCAACTTGAGTCTACTCTGTAGGAGTCGTCAGAATTGGCGGTTAATTAAAGTGCCCCCCTTTTAAATTAAGACACAGCGTGTCACCAGGCCTGTGTAACATGGAGAGCTTTTACAGTACCTGGCTTTTACTGCCATGCATTTCAGTCAGAGTATGAAATAGAGCCTAATATTGAGCCACGGCCTGCCGCCAGCACTGTGGAACAGAGAAATTCTGCAACATGTTCCAGCCTGAGTCAACTTTTAAGAGACAGACACAAGGGCCAGCAGGAGCTTGATTGTTTCCAGATTCAATGTCCCGATCATTAGGGAAGCTGTAATGTTGGCTATATGAGAAGATAATGTCAGACTACGACCATGACACTTGATGTGTACTGGTCCTAACCATCACGTCTATAGGAAGAAGCTGTTGCAATAATTGATGGCAAATTCAATTGCCTGTCTGATGATGCTGTCACTGTCCACCGGAAAAGAGGCAATTGTCCCAAATATTTCACTACCATAACTCTTGACTTGCTAGACTATAAATCACTATTATTGTTTATCACATTCTGTTGTGTTCTAGTATTTAAAGCAGAGGGGGGGGGGGGGGAAATCTAATACATTTTCGATTGCTTGAATTTCCATTACTCTGTTTGCCAATAAATGTAATTCTTACCCTTGAAAAATAAACTCCCTATGTTTCTAAGAGTTTGAACGTTTTGGTATGAAATCTCTTCAGGGGACTCTGAGGAAGGGTTGTGCTAGTTCTTGGTGATAGACAAACATAGTTTGTGTTAATAAAAAAAAGCTTTAGAAGATTATTGTTGCTGTTGTCCAACAGTAACAAACTGCTCCTCTGAAAATACTGAGGCATATAACGAAGAGGATCTTCGAAAGGGATTTAAACAGTTTAGAGCAGTTCACAAGACACAAAATGAGGAGCTGGACCACAGAGCTGCCACATTGATGGGAACCTTATCAATCCCTGATCTGAGCAAACAGAGATACGGATTTCCCTGGGGTCAAAAACGTGGTTGATACCCCAAGTTTAGGTCAAAGTATGCTTTAATGTGAATGCTTGCTATAGCAAAAGCCAATGATAGTGCTGCAGGTAGTGTGGATATAATTTTGTCAAATTCCAAACAGAATGGTGGCATGGATTGATTTGGTGTTGCGGTTTCAATAGTGACTTAAACTTGAGATCGCTAGGTTCAAGGAAGGACTTGGTTCGGCCTACACTAAAAGAACGCATTGTCAATGTACCTTAGAGGAAACCCAAACCTTTGAGGTACCTTTGCGAAATAGAATTTCCTGGAAATGGAATTTTGTTAAAAGCATGTTGAAAAAACCTGAGACAGTTGTGTCCCATCTTTGATATTACCACATTCATGTGTGCTATTTCGATTATGGCACTTTGTAGTGCAATATAAGTACCCAGATCGTGCACATCGATGATGATTTTGCACGTCAAAATCATCATCAAAGTGGAAAACAATGGACGCCTCTCACCTTCAACAGTCGCTATCCTGACTACATAGCAGAAGGGGAGGGAGCAGCGGTGTATTTTCATGTTTATGAAGGGGCCCACAGATGGCCCGCATAATTTTTTATTATTTGAGTAAGAAAAGCAGACTGTAGTAATATTGACAGACAGCAACTGCAATGAAATGTTGTGATGGTCATTTCTGGTCATTCTTGGACTACGCCAGTGATTATAATGTACTAAATGCGAGTGTACTGAATGAAGTATCTGATTTGAGAAACAAATCTGATTTGTTTGAAAGGCAATGCTCAACATTGCCTTTGATTGTTCTGGACTGGAAGCTTCAGGTCGACAAAAAATTTGACATCAACAGCTGACAGTTAGCGGTAAGCAGAAAGTTAATCCATTACCGGTCAATGTCACCGTTAGATGTGAGTTCATCTGCTGATGCTAACTCGCTAACCGCCAGCTCCAGAGCTAACCATAAACTGCTAGTAGTCACTGCACTACCTCAGTGACAACAAGAAATGAAGTATTGATTCTGGAACCACACATTCCCAGGTGTCATGACCCAGCTCCAATCAGGGCCAAGGGGAAATGGAACCACACCTCCAGGATGTGTCCAATCCCGCGTGAGGTTCCACACGTCTTGCTCAACATAAATCTCAACACGACAAGAGTTAACAGGGAAGGTATGCCTGTAACCTTTAAAAACAAAATTGCAATAATTACGTAAATCAATGTTTTTGTCCCACCCCAAAGAGTACAGTATATTTTGAGTTTGTAGGATATCCACCTCTGCTGCCATTCTTTACCATCAGATGAGTTAGTGGTGGTTTAGAGCTGCTGCTGATGCAGTAGGAGCACTGCGAGGCCTTTGAACGGTGAGAGCACGCTTGATAGAAAGGGCTTGCATCTTAAAAAGCTGAGAGGACTTGGTAAAGAACTGTCAAGTTCCATACACCGCTCCAGCATACAAAGCAAGCTGCAGTTAATTGATACCGCCGAGCCGGAGCCCTGTCTGTCTCCACAATCCCTTCCAATGGCCACGGTAATGAATGACTATTTTCCGAGACAGGCCTTGGCCCGCTGTCTGTCTGTCTCAGCTATGAATGTAGTTTTGCCCAAATTGCTGTCACAATCGTTTAATCTGCTAACCCCAGAGAAAAGAAATACCCATCCGACATCTTTCATTGCTCTTCTATTGGCCTGTCTCCCAAACCTCTCTCCCTCTCTCTCCCTTTGCCCTTGCTGTGTACTCTTCAGCAAAGAACAGTCTCATCCCCTTTTCTTCCACCTCCCCTCTTCTTGTTTTCACTCCCTTCCCTAAGTGTGCTGTGCAGAATTCCTATTTGTCTCTCTGGTGACACTAATTGGAAAATAGCTCGAGGCTTACCCTGGGCTGCAACCCCAACAGGGCCTTTGCTGATTAGCAGCAACTTAAGAAACTTGGCCAAGAGAACGATGGCAGTCAGAATGTCCTTCTGTCCATATGTCACTCCGGGTCATATTTTGTTCTAGTGACCACTGGACGGGCGATTGAAGGGACAGTAGGGGGGTGGGCTTTTGCTGTGTTTGAAGTCAGGGTTCAGCACTGTCTCGTAGGTCTGAGACTGGCAAGTGGCTTGGACAACCCATCTAGCGTGCCACAGCATGTAAATTCACTTGCAGGAGCTATTTTGAGTATATTATGTAAATGTTTAGAAGTGGCAATGCTTAATTTATGAAGAGGGGCAGGGAGTGTGTCTTGCAGTGTGTGAATCTAGGATAGTGTTTCACTAAAATATCATACCGGCATACCAACAATTTACGCAGATACACTTTAAGGGTGTTTAAATGGTAAAGAGCTAATTGGTACTTTTTTTCTCTTAAACATTTGGTCATAGCAACAGAATATGAGAAAAAAAGGAAAACTCTATATCTGATTATTAACATTTACCATGTGCAGACTATTTGATTTGCTCGAACACAAGAACAAAGTTTCTAGATATTGTGTATTTAAAAAACATTGGAAATACTTTTTCGAGTTAGAAATAAAATCCTTCCTGTTTGCATTCAACTTCTTTTTTTAAATTAAGAGAAGGAAATTACAATTTAAGAGGGTTGTGTATCTATGAAACATGTAAAATGAGAACCAATGTGAAATACAAATGTGTTTCAGTTACTGAGTCCAATTATGGATTGGACTCAGTGATGATTTGAAATTGTGTAGCTCTCTGTGGAGTTTGACAAAAGCCTTAAAATGTAAACAGATATTGTTAAGGACCATGATTTTGATTAATCATTAATCAACGTTTTTGTTTTGTTTCTCTCTTTTTGTCCATTGTTCTTTCTTTTTTTCTTTCGTATTGAAAATATTCTGGGTTATCATATGGATTGAATAGGATAGGCAAAAATAAGCCTTGGGCTTCAGCCTATTCCTTTTTCGCTTGTTGATTGTGTTAGTTATATAGTGTGAATTGGACTGATGTAAACGTGTGTACTAATGTTTGTTGTTTTCAATTGCATATTCACACAAATTGTCATTCTTTGTTCATTTGAATGTAAACCGAAATGAACTAACTAACTAACTAACCTTTGCGAATAATGCAAATATATTTGCCCGTTTTTCCTTCCACTGATAAACCTCCTCTAAACATACACACACATGTAAATATGAATTGTTAAATGTAAAAAGGCAGACAGGAATGCTGATGGGAAAACCACACAATGTGGTTGTGGTCTAAAGCAAGTGTCCAACTCCCTTGCTCCCTTTCTGCCAAGCCCTCTCCGTCGTTGCCCGGTCATGATCAAAATAGCAACTCGTGTGAAGAAACTCAGGGTGCCCATATACAGTGACAATAGTTTTATCCTCCATTTCTGATACAGCGTCAAGACGTCTGACAGTAGGGAGGATCTCATCGCGGGCGGCTGTGGCACAGGAGCTGTAGTCGCTCAGCCACCAACCCGAATGTTGGCGGTTCGATCCCAGCTTCCCCCAGTCCACATGCCGTTGTGTCCTTGGGCAAGACAATTAACCCTAACTTTCCTCTGACGGCTCTTCCGACAGTGTATAGTGTGTATGAATGTGGCAAAAAAAAAGCGCTGTATGAATGTGTGTGAAGGGGTGAATGTGACTTTCCTGTTAAGTGCTTTGAGTGGTCTATATGACTAGAAAAGTGCTATAAATACAGTGCGTAATGCTAATTGGCTCAAGTTAAAATATTTCAACTCGAGCGAGTGATGCAAAGATTGTGTCTAGAAAATCTCTGCATTGTAATGTACTCGCGTTCGGTGTGAAGGCACCATAATATGACCCTGAATATGTGACAATTTACACTGTGCGAGATAAAACGTGCCATTAGCATGAGATCATTTTTAACAATTTGCCTTCTGATGTTAACAGAAACATTGTGCCAAGGTATAGCATCACAGAGCAGCTAGTGTTGACAGATCTGAAGTCATGACATCGCGTCTTTGCTGTAATCTCTCATCTGTACAAAACGGCTCTACTACAGCAGTTGATACAAGAAATCAAACCTTCGTGATTTTTACCCAAGTTAAACAATACTTATCTCATAAGTACAAAAAAAAACTACAGCTACAGGTACAGCTCTGCCAGTACTTTCATAATTGAACTGGGTATTCTTCCATACCCATAAAGCCACCACAGGCCTTAAAGGGATAGTTCAGTATTTGTAGGACCCTGATGTTTGGGGAAAGGGCCTACTCGTCCGATGACTCCATCTCCACGTTGTGATTCAAAGCACCGGGAGATAAACCTCAGTCCAGACTGATACAAGAGCTCAGTGTTCACATTGAGCTTCAGTGATATTTATTGGGAAGAAAGCAATCATGCTGCTATATCCACATTGAAGTCACTAACAACTCAAAACCACCTTCTGTGTCTATGGCTATGTCCACCCTATACGTTTTAGTCCCTTTCTAATGCGGTCTTATCAGTCCAAATACCCGACTACAGACGGTGAATAAAAAGCATTGTTAACACTTACTGTCAGCAACAGTTTCGTCTCGTCTATATGAAAACTTATTTTTTGCCATTGCTGTTCCTCGTTCGTATTTTTTTCATGTGGGGACATGTCATCCATCTTTATATACAGTTCTTTATATACAGTCTCTGGTAGAGTTTCACACATCTTGGAGATGTTCTTCTGGGGATTTATTCTGTCTGTGTGTTTTCATCTGATCCAGACTGGCTGCAGCTCTGCAGAGTCACCACTCAATAGTGTGCAAAGGTAAAAGCTTGATTATAATGAATCATATTCTTCCATTATTTTAAATCCCGTCCGGATTTCATGGGGATATGAGAAAAACACAAATTCAGATGAGGCTCAAGATTTGTTCTGTGATCTTCTGTTATTAAGGCACGTATTATTAATTGTCCACCACAGTTCCGCGATGGAGAATGATGAGCTGGTGCTTTCAGTGCAACTTTTAACAGGAAGCTGTGATGTCAGTGCCCGTGCCCGCACATACAGTAGATAGAGGCGACACTGAACACTATCACCAATTGTTCAGTCCCTGCTTTGAATGGTGTACAGCGCTCTGTATAACTTACACAGCAGTTTATCCATGAGAAAAACACAAAAGGATCTGCTCTTGTGTCTAAATGTTAAACTTCCCATTGTGTGCAGTCGCATATGTATGTGAATGACTGCGTGTGTGTGTGTTAGTCTGTGTGTGTGTGTGTGTGTGTGTGTGTGAGAGAGAGAGAGATAGAGAGAGCCCTGGATCCAGCCCAAGGCAGAGCTGACCTTGAGGAGCGCCGCTCTTCACAGTGGGGAAAAGGAACCAAGCAGAGACCCAGAGCCTTATCGGTGAAAATACTCTTGTTGTCAGAAATAGCAGCGATGAAAATTGCTGACGCCGAAGCTCTACAGTAGTTTTCCACAGCATCTGCAATTTGAGCCACTCAATGGCTGGACGCACACACTCCTCTGTCGTGACGCAGTATATTGTAACACAGGCAACGGTGGCGCTGTGAACTTTGTTGAGGTTCATATTGGATAACGCCGCGACAGGAGGAAGGCAGTATCTAGTTTAGTAACACCCATGAGAAGCAGTGTTATCTGTTGTATTTGTGCATCTTCTACTGATTGCTGGATTGCAAGATGCCCTCCGAGTGCAGCAAAGAGCTCAAGGTAAACCCCACTGATGAATTACTCTCTTTTACATAGGACTGTATGTTGCAGTTAAAAAACAATCACTTTTTTTAAAAGTTTGGTCCATGTCCCGTCTGCTAACGTTGAGGAGGCAGGTTTGAGAATATATAACGGGGGCAGCCACCAGGGGGCAATCAAGATGTTTTGGCTTCGATTTGGGAGTTGTCATGTCGTCCATCTTTATATACAGTCTATGGTTCCTACACTGAGCCTCTCAGTGAAGATACTGATCAAGTAACAATGGTTCCTCCTCATGTAGAGTCAATGCTATCTCAGTGAACCAGGGATGTAGTACTCGAGCCATGGACTCCGTCTCGAGTCAAATCGGATTGAAGGTGGATGAAGTCCCTGACAATGCAGGGCGTGTGTCTTCTTCCACCTGCAGATTCAGCGCGCCCCATGCTGTGAACAAATTTGGAAGATACAGCGGGACGTGCACCGGGGCATAAAGTTTGCCTTCACCAATTTCACGTCCACGTCTGGAAAGAGCTCCGCCAAATGCACAATTTGTCGGCGTACAGTTGTTGTTCTTGTAAGAAGTTGGCAATATTTCATTTCAAAATCAGTTAATAAACTCCCTTTGAATGGTGAAAGCTGTGTCATTTTTATTTGTGACTCGACTTGGACTCGGACACAAACACTGGGGACTCGAAACTCGACTCGGACTCGAACTGAGGTAATGATGACTCGACTCGGACTCGACTCAAACTTGTCTGTGGTGACTCAGACTTGGACTCGGACTTGAACACTGCGGACTTGAGACTCGACTTGCGAGTTGGTGACTGGACTACAACACAGCAGTGAACAATATGACAAACAAACGTAACAACAAAGCATGTTAACATTTGCTTTGTGATGATATTAGCATGCTGATGTTAGCTTGTTTTTTCGCCAATGAAAGTCATTTTACTTGTATGTATTGTTCTTTGCATTATTTTAGGTAGAATCCATTCCAGAGGGGGAGCAAAAGTCCAATGTGAAAGGAACAAACAAAATTCAATTCAGCGGCAGAGCAGAAGCTGCTGGTGTGTGTGCAGACAGAGGAAGACTCCATCTCCAGAGTTAACACTTGTCACTCAGCTGAATTTGTACATTTAATGGGGGACTGGCAGCGGGTGCATTTCCACCTGAACCAAGGCCAATTTGTGAACTGAACAAAATGTATAACAATGCAACACGAGATCTGCATGACCTTTTCTTTTAGGTATAAATGGTTGCATTCATCTTAATGAATTCAATTAAATTCAATTTGTAAAGTTCCAAACCACAACATATTTCGAGACCCATTACACAGTGAGGTCGGGATCTTACAAAAAAACCCAACAGTTCACACAATAACCAAATACTTGGTGACTGTGGAACAAACACAGGAACCTTCAACAGAACCAGGCCCGGTTGTGGGCGCCCATCTGCCTCGACCGGGTGTGGGGAGAGGAGCAAAATATGGGACAGAGGAGAGGTGGGCTGAGGGACAGATGGACAGAGGGGTTGATTGGACTGAGTATATATGATGAGAATGAATGAGTCGTTGTGGGGTGACTGAGTGATTAGGCAGAGAGCTAAATGAGTTTTGTGATATTTCTGTTTTGGGTCATCCAAAATTGCAAGTCAGCACTGTCTGAGGAAATGGACAAAATCGGATCATGTGGTCTTCTGTTGCCTTGTTCTCGAGGGCTTAGCACGAAGACGTGGTGGCAACGCAAGTGGAGGGCCACTCCTTCATCCAGCGTGCTGAATGAGTGGGCGGCTGGATGCAAACGTGGCAGACAGAGCCTTGAAGATGACCTACATCCTGGAGGGCTGACCTACGTCACCACGCAGGAGATACGACTTCTCCAAGGTTGGCTCCCTGACAGCTGTACCAAGTTTGTCAATGTGGGAATGTTGAAAGAAAATGATAGGCTTTCTAAAGCTGACTCCTTTCATGGCCCCCGTGCATCAGATAGCGGAGGACTTTGCATTGCACAGCAGTCACAGGAAGACATGCAGACAGCTGGATACAAGGACACTCAGTAAAAGTCGTCACTTTTCTTGTACACTGCATTGTTCTATCATGTGTGTTTGTGGGCTGTCTCTGCTGTAGAGCATATATCCCCTGTGAATCTCTATGCTGTCTGCCAGAGGCGGCCCTGGCGATGTTGGCGCCCCAGGCGAGATTTCTGATCAGTGCCTCCCCCCACCCCCAAGGTGTTTACAGTATGTTGTATTAATTACACGTAATAAATAATTCAAGAAACTTTTGAGAACTGTTAAGAATGATTCCATCCTTTTTGACTCTTTTTGCAGCTGCAACTCAAAGGCAGAGCTAGACAGTGTTGGTCTTTAACATGCATGGATTGGTTACTTGCATCACGTCATGACAGCAGACAGTGTTCATCATGTTGTCAACTCGTAACTGACAGCTCAGAGGCACAGTTTGTCTGTTTTTGTAATTAAAAGTGTTCAGGGCTGAGCTAGAATTTGGACCCAAAATGCAGACAAACAGTTTTAACAGATTTAAAAGTCTCTCAAGCAATAGAGGGTGAGGATTGAGGGCGGCGACGTTGAGCAGTCAGGTAGAGAAGCAGGAGCAAGGAAGCGTGAGTTGGGCAATGGTTTCGGGACTGAGTTCCAGGCTTGGGTTGAGTTCCAGGACTTATACCTGGCACTGCCTGCCTCAGAAACTGAGCAAAACTATCAGAGAAACAAAATCAATTTCAAGAAAATCACAGAACAAGTTCTAAACAAAGTCGTAGAAGAAACCGGCCACACACACACACACACACACACACACACACGCACACACAGACAGAGAACTAATAGATAGAATAGGAGCATGAAGGCAGAGCCATGACACAAACTTCATGTTTGTGGCGCCCCCCATGGATGACGGCACCCTTAGCATTGGCCTATACAGCCTATACTAAGGGCCGGCTCCGCTGGCCGGTGTAGTGATTCTTTATTCTGCTGTTAAAGTGCCATCTTATTTAATCTCTGTAGCTTTATTTATTTTTTGTGGTCATTTTTATTTAATTGCCTCTTTGTTTTGTGCTTTTTATTTGTCCATGCGGGTCCAGACTTGTTGAGTATGGTGATTGAATAATAACCTGTGTTCTTCTGTCGTATGCAGGGGGCTGTAAATGTTTGCCGATAGAAATGTCTTTTATTAGCTGTTTGCATACAAGCCAGTGTTTCAGCAGTTCAAGCTCAGGACCAGTCTGATGTTATCCCACTAGTCTGTGTGCACTGACATGTTAATGCAATTAATTTTATAGCCTGATAATGTTCTTTAATTTAATAGTTCCATCACGTAACATTATAAATCCCACTGGCCCCCTTTAAAAATAAAACACTGCAACATTTACTCAGAGTGGATTTAATCTGACTGACCTGCTTCCTACTCCTATGCGAGCACATTTTAAACTATTTTTCTTTCAAGCTTAAGAACTTTTACTTGAATCAAATCAGTGTTTCCCCTAGGATGGAGTTGTAGCAGCGGAGGTGAAGCGTGCGTGCGGACAAAACTTCTTTTTTTTTAGCGAGTAGTCTTATCAGTTCTTCTTTGCTTTTCGGTTGAAAAAAATTAATCAAAATGCGAATGGAATGGAATGGATTAACGTTTTGCTTCTAATACTGTAGTCAGTAAATTGTTGAACACTGGACAGCACTGTTTTGAACAAATAACGTTTAGTGCAAAAAAAAGAGAACAGAGGAAAAAAATGATATAATAATTTAGCAGCGACGGTCAAAATGCAGTCGCGGCATACCGCTGATGCTGAATGCATGTACCAGAATCACTACAAATATTCAAGTACTCCTCCCATATTTTACCCTAAACTTACATCTCTGCTTCATTCGACAGTTTTCCGCTTTAGGTGAGGTTTCAGTATTAGAATTTCTAAAAGCATTAATGCATATAAAGTGACTCATCGTTTGTTTTGGGGACCAGCAGCAGTGAGCTACTGTCTTAGCTGTGGCAAAACTGTCATATTTATCAGGATTTCAACCTTCTTCTGTTTTAAGATCTTATGTAAGAATGTAATGTTTGTGTTAATGTTTCCTTAAATTTTTCTTCGCATTGGTGAAAATATATTTGTAATGTACAGTGAACAAGATATTAACAATACAATTCACATCCCGACTTGGTTTCAACAGTTGGTGCACCAGCAGCAGCAAACGTAGCTTCACATCAGGAAGGGAGGGAAGAAGACTGCAAGCGTCTATTGATGTTAAAAACAATTTAAAGTATTTAAAGAATTGGCTTGCAATGTTTTTTTGTGTAGGGAGATATTGTCCCTATAGACCAGCTTCATAAAGGAGACATCTGTAGAAATAATCTATTTTCATGTGCTTTTAGTGTAATTCCTTCTTCTTGTGTAACCCTCAAGGCAACGGCTTGCTTTTTATTATATGTACTTTTATACTATTTCTGTTGTATAGATTTATGATTACAGTATATTCCTATATTTAATCCCACTGTGCTGAAAATAAAATGAATCCACCGACACTGACACCACGGATTTCATGAGAGTTGACCTTCGGAGGCCGCAGTCTTCACATTCCGAGATGAGCCATGAATCTTTTATTTGATGAGGGAATATATAAAGGCAGCTTTTGCAATGCTCAAGCTTTTTGTCATTTTCTCCAACGGTGATCCGTTTTTTTGAGCGGCCGGGGCATCTTGATTGCTTTAATGCCAACACGTTTCGAAAGTCAGACTGCGGCGGTGTCAAGGTGCAGGGTGGGCCACCAATCCAGCTCACTCTGTCTGTGCGTGTTTGGCAAGAGGCTCAGTCAATCACTGTCACATAATGTGACCTGAGCTAAAGGAATACATTATACATCTGAAATCAGTCACACGGTGTCAAATGTACGCTGGAGTCACAAACACAACACCATGAAAAAAGTTTAATATCCTGTGAGTCCTGTGAACTTTTCAGAAGAGAGAGAAAAGTGGAATCCAGGCCCACGGAGCCTGATTATCCAAATAGGAGAAGACAGAAAAAAACCATCCAACCGTGAGCTGCCGAGCTTATTAGCTGTAGTGACCAGATGAACACTTGAGCTGGCACACGCTGACATTTAAGGTTGTTAGATACAGGCTAGTTAGGGTCTTCGTTATACAGTTAAAGTTTCAATTTGAAACCTTATTTCCTTTTGAACACGAGAAAATGTGTCTAAAGTGACGTTTTCCTTTTTATTCATTTTGCTCCTTTCAAAATGTTCAATGTTAAAACAAATGTCCCACGGTACAATAAAGGCTTATCAATCTATCTACATTTATGTCCCGTCACGATGATGAAGCCGCGAGGTAGCACAGAAATCTTCCACAGAAGCGAAGGTATTTCTAATTTCTGTTAACCGATCTTACACATTGGGGGTACTGAGTGTTGTGGCTGTGATAAAGGGACAGAGGAGGGAGAGACTGATGGAGGTACAGAAAGACGAGAAATTCTGAGGCGACCGCGGCAGGATTCCTCAGGGGAGAGACGAGACGGGCAGCTCTCTGCGATTCATCACTGTGGACCAGCGAGGGCTGGAGCTACGCTCTCCAGACTTACAAAGGGTGTGTTTTAATGTTGGATCAGGATAAACTGGAGATGGAGGCAGTAGTCATTTTGGCAGCCATTTTAGATTTAGTCTTAGTCTTTATGACGAAAATGCTTATTTAGTCACATTTCTGTCACGTTTATCCTTCATAGTTTTGGTTGACGAAAAGTCCAAATGTTTTCTCTCTTTGAAGGGAATGAAATGAGGCTAATACAAGTATTGAAAATTTAAATCAAGATGATAGGGTTGTTTCAAGTGTTGAACTTCATGAAATAACATTTCACTCTGAACACTTATTCATGTAATATCTGGATTCATTACTTTAGTCTTCTACAAAGAAATTATGCTACTCTCTCACTGCTGGAGACATCGTACTATTCCTGCTAATAAGTCATAAGTGTGTGTGTGTGTGTGTGCGCGTGTCATAGCTCGAGGAACCGTTCATCTCATCAGTCTCACACTTAACATGTGTGTTGTTTAGGGACCCAGAAAGCGCAGCGCTTTGTGAACAAAGCAGAGCCAGGCGAGGCTGAGGTAATGCACGCAAGCCGCTGATTCGCCACAGCTGGACTACAGTAGATGCATGCGGAGGAAAAATATAATTTTTATCTCAACACATAACATTTTCGCCCCGTCCCTGTCCATCGTCTCTGGTGCTGCCCCCCAAGCTCAGGAATAGTACCGCGTCCCACATGAGGTCTTGTATCACTATCGGAGAAATTTGAAATCTAAAAATTAAAGTATTCTTCTTCTAATTCGTCCTGATTCTAGCTCACTGTTTTTTATCCATATTTCTAAAGCTCAACTCCTATCATTTTCAATGTGCCATTTAAATAAATCTGACTTGGCTTGATGACGATACGGTCACAAGTTACTGTGGCTTCAGAAAATATTCACACCTCTGTTGTGTCATAGGTGTCATCGTAGGTTATTTATTGAGGATTTATAGACAGATTTTGCCTATTTAAAGTTGTTATGGATATGCTTATTGTGCGGATTTGTTTCCTTAACTTCATTTAATTCTCTTTCACTTAATGAGCATTGTCATATTTTACAGGCCTTTCTCACCCAGGGTGACACAGTACACAGAGTGAGGTCAGATGATTATACAAACAAACCATATATCTTTGTTATAATATAGAGTTACCTTTTCTCTTTTGTAGTAACTGTGGGACCCACGGTTGAGTTAGGAAGAAGGTGCATCATATCTGTGAATAGATTGGCTTACAATACACAGATTTGGTGATGACAATGCAACTGTTCATTTGTTAACATTTGACAGATCATATTTTTTCCAAATCTCCCTGGTGCATCTGAAGTCTCTCCCTCCGTCTTCACAAAAACTTAATTCCTTCACCCTGAAAGATTTCCTTCACAAAAATGACTCAACACAAAGTTCGCTAAACGGGAAGTCGTCCTTAATACTTTTTGTACTCGATGTGTTAAGATGTTCCATTAATGGACCAACATATCTCCCACAGGTTGCTGACTGGCCAGTATATTGTACAGGTCATTTGGCCACAGTGATGGTGAGGGGGTATGATATGATAATGTAATGTCAAGCCATATCTTCTTAAAGACCACTGGGCTTTGCAAAAGAAGACCAACATTTTGTCAGCTGTAGGGTATACAAATTATTTTATTTGACAATACTGTTCTTCTTTTCAAGGGTGAAAAAGAAAGTGTTGAGATATCTCAATGGAACAATGACATGCCTTTGTTAATGAACAGACATCGTTTTGAAAAAGGGTTCCATCACACAAAACTCTTGCGTAGCTCTTTCAGATTTTTGGCCAGAGATTAGATAGAACAGGTTTCAGCTGTCTTGCCTAACCGCAACACATGACCCGTGGGGTCAAACATGGCTTAATAGAGTTGGTCTAATGAGTAGCTTCCTACCACATGGAGCTGCTGATCCAGGGAAGATGAAGGACATTTTGGAAGGAAGGTTAAGCCTTGTAGCAGTGAGTGTGCTATAATTAGACAGAGACAGAAACCTTTTGCATATGAGTGACCTTTGAAATCAAGCTACATGCCTCCGAATGAATGTTTTCAAAAAAAAATACACACAAAAACATGTTATGTGTGAAACCTATTTTATGTATTTGAATTTATTTGTAAAAAAAAAAAATAAGTTCAATAAAAATAGTTATAATGAAAATAATAATAGTAAAACAATCCATTTGTTGGACAGCTCAACACAATTTCTATTATATTTAGAATCCAACAACAGCATGACCTAAATGATATGCTCTGGAACTATGAGCTGAAACTATATTTACCTATTTGAATTGTTTTCTTATAAATTTAAAACTGGATAACCAAAGTCCTGGTATTGATCTTTTTCATGATCATACCTTCCTTATAATCTCCATCACTTGATGATTTAATTTAATTTAAAAATTTCAGACCCTGCTACAACCACACAAAACACTACCCTAATAGAGACCATGATAAGAAAACTGAGGCAATACAATTAAAGTAAAATAATATAAATAAAATATACACCATATTTAAAATACAGATGATGAAAAATCCATGGAGAATGGAGCTAATCCTTTCGAGCAACATGGCGATAGAGACTTCATGACCTTTGCTATTAGACCATCAGTAGATTGCTGGTTTATCTTCATGTGAAAATAAGTGAGGACTTGGTTATAGGCTAGGGTAACTTAAACAGCTGACATGAGCTAACTTTAAAATTTGTATTATTTCTTGGCCTTGGATCCATTTTTGAAGAAAGTACTTGGCAGGTATTTTATGAATAGATCACTTCACCTCATATGTAACCATATGTAACTTGTTATTGTTAGCTGGAGTCTCTCATTTCCAGGCATATCTCAGATTCAAATAATGCAGTGCCAAAATCCCCATGGTTATTATCATTTTGTATGATTATTTATAAGTTTGTATTTAACAGTTGAATGGCTGACTGTTGATTCACAG
Organism: Scophthalmus maximus; assembly: GCF_022379125.1. Taxonomy (NCBI): domain Eukaryota; kingdom Metazoa; phylum Chordata; class Actinopteri; order Pleuronectiformes; family Scophthalmidae; genus Scophthalmus; species Scophthalmus maximus. Next base: position 1,046,294 of record NC_061523.1, on the reverse strand, counting down.
TTACTACCCTGACTAAACCTTTAACATAACTTAGAGCTACTCACTGGGGACAGCATTCGCTCTACGATCAGGTTTTATTCGGCTTTAAAAGCAAATCAAGACTCCTCATCAAGTTTTAAAGTGTTATGGTAAATTCATCACCAATTAATTTATATTCTTAAGAATTTCAATGATAATCATACCATTATAACAGTAGTTACTACGAACAGTAGTTCCAATTTATTTTTAAGTTTATTTCTGCTGTGTGTATTACCAAAATCACACAATGTTGAATCTGGAACAGTAGCTTATAGCAAAACTCTTGTTTCGGTGAAGTCGACCAGACGATCAAATCTGGTTAACATGGACAAGGAATGTACAGTTTCTAGTCAGTTTGGCAGCAATTCCCGAAGTTGGTGACATGTGAGGTTCAGGAAACCAGTGATCAGCGGCAAATGTACATTTATTTAAGTACATTGAAGCCCTAGATAAAATCCTGTGTTGCAGCTGAGGTAGCTCAGAGGCTCTCTGGTGAGTTTCTCTCCGTGGTAGTTTGTCAATACGTAGCCGTAGCCCTGCTGTGGAACATTTTCATGTTTCCTTTGTTAGCCCTGAATATATTTTGTCTCGCTGTCTCGTCACACTAAACAACACTATTAGAAAAATACTGTACATTGAACACAGTTGCCTGAGAGGAGGGCCTACATCCTGTCCAGCTACAGCTTGATTGGCCCTGAACCAATACAGATTTTACAATAAAGAATGAGCGGTACTGAGGAGGATGAGGAGGGGACAGTAAAATGACTGTCCTGTGAATATGGTGAATCAAAATTGATCATAACATCATGATACAGGTTAGATCTCAGGCAGTATCTGCCTTCCCTTGGACACACAGTTCCACTCGGAACCCAGTTTCTTTGCCCATCTGTGAAAAGTCTTTGGTTTTACTGGCAGACTACAGGCAAATCAAGTTGCGTGCCACCACCTACTATACCAGAGTATGTAGCATAATAAATTAATAACAACCCTGTTTCATGTGTATTTTTAAAGAAAGCCTGGGCCCTGTGAACCATGTTCCTGTCAGACCTTTGATGCTCCTCTTCCGACCCAAATCTTCCACCCGGACCCTCGTTCTCCTTCTGTCTTCCCTGAACTTTCCGCGACCTGTCAGCACGTCTTTGCCGTTAAAAGTCTCACATATATCTGACACTGTCTTTTTCACATATAGCTGTGAGTCCCGTATGTCCTTATCTTCACCTCAGAAAAAAATAACATCTTGTGACACAGTAGCCTTGGGTGTTGATAGGGCGTTACTTGTGACATGTAACCAATCAGATCGCGCCCTGGGCGAGACATTGATGAAAAAACTGCAGGGAGGTGACAGCAGACGGAGAGGGGTGGCTATTTGAGCAAAAGTTCCATATTTAAATAAATTCCCTTTAGCAGTTTTACTAGAAAAATGGTGAAATGACTGTTTGTGGAAATGGTTTTGTATTATTTCAGTATTTCTGTGTAAAGACATCGTCGATTTTTTAAAATCATGGTCCCGTTATCCCGTTATGGATAGAAGCGTGGATACAGTGTCAGTGACAGCATAGTTTCAGGTGTTGGTGGACGTGTAGTGGGTGAGCTCTCTATTACTTGTGGTTTAAAAAAAACATGATGGCGCTGGCTAAATGCTAAACTCAAGGCTTCAAAACGGGAGTTCAAAAACCAGTAGGTGACTTCATGGTGGGTTGATGAATAATAACCAAAATCTGTTCTCTCTTTTTTTTTCTCATTCTCAGCAAATAGAGGCCACAAAGAAGAAAAATCTGCACAGGCAGCAGCGACAAGGTATGCAAACACCACGATTCTGCAGGATTAATGATGCAAGCAAAGCTCAAGCACCTTCTGCAACGGAGTTGGATGGATTTCTCAAATATAACGTCGGCTTCAATGGGTTTATTGAATCAGATTATTATACAGAGATCATAAAGTTTGCACTGCATTTTTCCAGTTGGGTTCTGAGCTATAGCAGATGTACAAAATCCATATATGTCCAGTAAGTATGGTATTAGTTTAGTCTCAAAAATTTGCGCACGCACAAAAACCACAAGCGCGCGTATAATACGAGAGAGCAGATCAACACCACGAGCGGGACTGAACCCCCCCCTCCTCACTCGAAACTGCTGAACTCGCTCGCTCGACTTGTTGAGTTTTGAGACTTTGGAGGCGGGATCAGTGACCGATTCTCCCCTCCGTTGATTGGTCACTTCTCTCCAGTCCCCAGTCTATCACAGCAGGATCATCAAGGATGTGACGGGGAAATGTCAGAGTTGGAGAAAAGAGAAGTGCATTGATTCTTCCACTATAATACCCTAACACGTGTATAAGGAGAATAAACAACATGTGTCGTAGGCTTATAGACTGTGGACAGCAGCAGTATTTATGAGCCGATGCTCGACACCTGGGCTGCACCTTTGTTGTGAGGGAGGAGCTACAGAGAAGACGGACACCCGACGGTGTTCAACAAGCCCCTGACAGCCGCAGACATTTAGAACACCCAACAGCGTACGGTACACACAAACAGATGTAAAATTCTAGCTAGAATTCATTAAATGCCTCTAAAGTCAAGTTATTGTAGTTGACATCTAAGGTCAAACCCATTTGCTGTATGATTCCATTTTCCTCCCGACAACACCTCCTCCTGACAACCTTGCTTGTCACTGTTCTGAGAGAAAGATACAATTTAACATCCGCACCTGTCGTCACGAACGGACAAGGTTTTTTTTTGTTATTTTCAAGCAGTCGATAATGGACCACCACAATATGTTAAATACGCTCTACCCACAAAGGCCAAGGAGTCCCTCTGACATAATAGATGTAATGTTTGGACTACTTGTCATGGGGAATAAACACTGTCCTACGTGAATGCAGAGTGAGGACAAATTTCATTTTGTCAATTCGTTTCTCCATTTTTAAATTCCATTCCTCATAGAACTCTCAACACAGTCGTCATGTCAAATGATGTAGAATTGGGAATTGTTGTTGTTTTTGCATCTCTGTTAAGAGTGTGAGGTGCCCGCTTGTTCATCCCGCTGTCCTCACTTTAATTTGAGTGATTCTGAAGATATTACCGTTTAGTTGAAATGTTAAGCTCCTGAAAGTGTTGGGGACCAAACAGTGAAAATCCTTCATGATTTAATATGGACATTTGGCCTATTACAACCATCGAAGGCAAAAGTCAGTGAGACCTGGAACTGACTACAGACCAGCAGGAAAGAGAATTGTGTTTTGCAAATTGTTTGGATGGATAAATATAGTGTGAGGTCACCCCCTCGCTATGTAAAGTGCCTTGAGATAATGTACGCTATGATTTGGCGCTATCCAAATAAAAACAGAATTGGTCGAGCGAGCAAAGTGGCGCGACTTCAGAGTTTGGTCATCTAGCAATATGGAACACTGCAATTTTTCCCTTTGTTAATAATATTCATCAATGTGCCTCGTTGCTTTGCTTCATATACACCAGGGTACCTACTGTGCCTGGGAAGTGGCACTGCACTGTACACACCACATATTACAGGAAAGACTGACACATGATATGATGACATGGTTATCGACACGTATCTGTGGCTAAACACACAGTCGATCTCCCCGTGCAATATACTGTACAACCCTGTGAAGACACATTCAAATGCAGAAGTGAAACTTGCTTTGAATCAAGCTATTTTTTTTTTTAAAGGTGCTGTCATGTACAGTTCTGATTGCTGATTATTGTGGCTGATCGGTGTGTACCTGTGGCCTGTGTTGAAATAATTCCAAACCATCAGCAATGTAATCCAAAACTTATAATGCTGTTTCAATTATTTTTCTATGGCAAATGTCAAAAATACACCCATCTGTCACTGCATTAATGCTGCGGCTGACAAGTGGAACCGTGCAGGCGTCCATCATTAACTGCCGTGTAGCTTGGCTGTACATTTGCCTGTTCGACGCCCGTCTGTCAGCAGCCAGTGCCCTCCCTCCCTCACCTCCGCTCCCATTCCCACCCCCCCACCCATAACACCCCACGCGCTCAGAGAGGACAGCTGATCCCGTGTGATGGGCCAAGTCTTCAAAGAACGTCAACCTTGTTAAATCGCACCACGGGGGGGTTCGACAGGAATAAATAAAGCCAGGAGAAGAAGGGGAAGGAGTGTGGAGGAAAAAATCAACACACTGACACGCAGTTTGTCTAACAATGTACCGCCTGCCGGGGTTTTAAAAGATTAAAATGTCTGAGGTTCATTTTTTTTTGTTCCTGCTCATTAGGAAATGTCTTGTGTGACTTCTCATTGTCAAGAGTGTTTGATACTGTTACATTTTGTTCCCGTTGATAGCAATTTGCATTTTCCTTTGGTGAAACATCTTGTTCCATGTGTCACTACAAAGGGTTGGTTCTCCCTTTTTTCTGAGATCCTTTTTCCGTCGCACTCTTCGTTCCCCTCGCACTGCCGAACCCGTGTTCCCTTTCTGCTGGATTCCAGGTTGTTCTGATGTGTGCATCACTTTGTGTCGCCACTGTTTGAGCAGAGCTAAAAGAAGACGTGCACCATGTGGCTGCACTTACATGTATCAGTAAAGAACACACTAGGTACAGTCGGGATCCTTCACCGGAGAACAAAAGACGTTATACCTGCTATATTGGTGCAGGCAGGTTGAGATAAAATGAAAGGATTTGTGGGAAAGAGATCTCATCTTCAATAGTGTCACTGGACTCTGATCCACTACATTGGAGCCTCATTAGGGGAGGACGATGTTGGAGATGGAAGGAGAGGCAACAAGCCTTTACGCAGGTTAATCAAAGCGGAAGGCAAAGCCGTTTTCTCTGATGCGAAGACTCAAACCCATGCCGTAGCTACGATGTGTCACAGCAACGCGAAGGGCCAGATTATAGAGCAGCCTATTTTTCTTGGTTGGACTAAGAGAAGGAGTCTGAATTTTGGAACAGTATGAAGTACAACTTCTCTGCCTTTGAACATTTGACTCGATTTGCAATGAACAGGGAAGAAAGCAAATTCTTCCTTCAAGCCTGCTGGCACACTTTTAGAATTCTCCAAAATGTATTTATCTATTGAGATTAATATCAAGATCAAGGGGAGGCTTAAAGTTGAGGGCGGTAAGTGGCACCTCTTTCATCCTTGTAACACCTTTGATTAGGGAGTTATTAGGCAGAGGCACCCTGACACGCTGTGACAATATGCACCAACTGCAGAGCATGTTGTCACTATGAATATGCCTGGTTCAACTTGTATTTTTTTAGTAGATCATTTTGTGTTCAATTTAATTTCCAACTAGTCATTGATTTTTTATTTTTTTTGCCTCTCTATTAACTACATTCACTTTTACAAAGCTTGTAAAAGTGGCATGTCGTGACAAATCAATTGCTTGTAATTGTAGGACAAATTGCAGCTCATCACTTATTCTCAAATATCCATAAAAAAGCTTGATTTTAACATGAATGTAATTTCATTTACACCTGGCATTAAGAGGAGTGGTGTATCCAGTTTGTATGTAGATCTGATCTATTAACCTGATTACATTTACACCTGCTATTGATATTTGTCTCCAGTGTCCAATTGAGATCTGATCACTCTGTCCAGCTCACATCCTCCACTCATTTGTCAAAGAAACATTAAAAAAGAGGAGAAGAAGATGTTGGCCATATAGGACAGCGTATTAGGGCTATTGTAGGGAAGAAGAAAAAAAAAGAAAATTTGCGTTTGCATACTTTGTCGCTGCTGCCTGTGCAGATTTTTCTTCTTTGTGGCCTCTATTTGCTGAGAATGAGAAAAAAAAAGAGAGAACAGTTTTTGGTTATTATTAGTCAACCCACCATGAAAAACCCTCTAAATGGGGCGTGGCTAAAGTTGGAAAAACCTATAATTATGCATAGGTGGGCAAAATAATCCACCTGGAACGTTTGTAGGAATTTTATAATTATTTGTCTATTTGCCTATATGTGATACGTGTGAAGATGCAAATAGTATAATATGTTCCCACACCCAGACAGATTAAAAACTGTTTTTGAGCTGTGAGGTTGGGAATTATGGCTTTGAATCCAGGATATTCAAGCAGAGCTCCCATGAGGAACCCAGAGTGGGAGCGAATGCTGTAGGATTAAGAGACACAAATTACAGATCAGAAGACATACGCCAAGGGAGGAGAAGCAATGCAGCAAATCAAATGCCACCACCCGTCCTGTTACCGCTACTGGATAATCTCCCTCTCTCCCCCCACAAGTTTCCAAAGTACCCCTTGGCACCTAAGAAAGTAATTCAGGAGGAAATCAAAAATGGTTTCGCTCCACTTGTCTCTTGGACAGTCTCACTAATAGCCACCCTGACGTTGGCTGAAGCTGCTTTTTCCTTCACCCTACTGTGACAGACGCATCACATCCCCTCCGAAACACCGGAATGTGCCTGACACAAACAAGCATATTAATTCAGACGCTCCAGCTACGAATATATATTTTGTTCAAAGGAGAAGGGAGTGATCAAGTGGGTAATTAAAGGACTGCATTGACAATGTATCACTTAACAGTCCGTCGTCAGTCGAAGGTAAGAAGCAGAGTTGCATCACCTTGAAAGCTCAGCAGTGCTTTCAACATCACGGAGTGGAGTGAACTCGTCGCGGCGATCCAAACTCCTCGGTATTACCTCGGTGGGCAGGCTGAGGAGGGAGCGTCGGAGAAGGGGGATTCAGCCCGGTGACGCATTGAGCTAATCAACAAGGGTGTTTTAGTGGAAAGACATTGCAGGGGAATTCTCATCAACTCCCATGTTCTCGTCTCTGTAGTTAAATGAAGTGTTATCTTTCATGTACAGTGGGTGTGCAGGGAAGGAGAGAGCGGGTCGGGGGCCGGCTCTGGCAGCCAGTGTTCAGGACACTCATTATCTCTCCAAAGTGATAGTCATGTTTGAAAATGACTGAATTTTGAATGTCTCTCCCTCCCACACTCGGGTTGAAAGGGCCGCTGCATTGGCAGTAGATCTTGCTTCTCTGCCACTGGAGATAACTTGTTTTCTCTCACACTCCTTTGCTCATTCTCCCTCCGTCCTCCGTCTTCCCATGCCCCCTTCCTCCTCCTCACCACCCTCTTTGCTCATCTCTCTCTGCCTTTTGACCATTGTGATTCATGCACTGATGATGGCGGGGCATCCACGCCAGTGCCAAGACAATCACGCCGATGTTTTTTTTTCAGCGGGAGCACGTTTAAAAAGGGGTTGCAGAGCTTCCAGATCTGGTGGAGCCTGGCAGGAGGGAGATGGAGACGAGGCTGTGAAGCGCCCGGGTGAAGGAGACACAGTTTGAGCATGCTGAAGTTGTTTTCTGACGATCCACTACAGCGTCGACAGCCGGGGATGGGGTGGATATGCGGCCGTGTGGCTCTAAACATATGAAGCGGGGCTATTATAACGTCTCTACTTGGCTCGCTCCTAATTGTTTCTTCACCTGCAGAATGTCAAGGCGCGTCGTTTTCTCGCATCTCAGATTCAATCGCGTTCCTAATTCAATCAGCTTTTTACATTCCACACATCAGCGTCACCGTGCACCAACCATACCCCAGTGACATTCCATGTCATTCACAGCTATGATCTCATGTCTCAATTGAAGCATTGGTATTTGTTAAAACACTTGCCAGGAGGCGAAGTGCCGTGTTGATCGAAGTCGATGAACCTGGAGATGCTATCGAGAAAAAACAAGGGAAGACACTTTTAATTACAGATGTTCTTGACACAGCTAATCAATTGAAGGAGCTAGAATTAATTTTTGTTTCTTTTAGACAATTGCATTTTAAATATAATATTTTAACACTTTTGAAAGATGATTTGGTTTGATCTTTATAAATGTCAAACCGATCAAAAATAGATCAATTATAAATATTTTCGATGTCATAAATCTCCAGTCAACATAAATCTTGTACGTACATTATTTGGGTTCGAGAAGGGACCGAAAGAAGCAGTAGCTCATCTGGTCCTGACCCTTCGATCTTTACAGCTTCAAATTATTATTTTTTTTTTTTAGATCTCTCACAACACTTAAAATGTCTCATCTTGCAAAATAAACACTATTTATCTACACTGAATTCTACAATAAATTTAAATATTGAGCTGCTCCATCTTATACTTTATTCATAGGGTCTTGCATGGTCTGCGAAATAGATATCACTGTGCACCTGCGTTAGTTCACTGACTTACTCTCTAACTGTGCTACTGTAACACTGCATTATAACATTTACCTTCAGCATCATTTTGGTTGGTTGGTGGTTATGTTTTTGACCGTTTATTAGTTAGTTGGCTGGTTTGTAAGTTAGTTAGTTATTTAGTTGTTTGGTTAGTTATTTGGTTTGTAAGTTAGTTAGTTATTTAGTTCGTTAGTTGGTTTGTAAGTTAGTTAGTTATTTAGTTGGTTGGTTAGTTAGTTGGTTTGTAAGTTAGTTAGTTATTTAGTAGGTTGGTTTGTCAGTTGAATTTGAACACATTTGACACTTTAAATGTATGATTTTGTGGAATGTTATGGTGAGATTGCAGATTGCAACCAATGAAGACCCCTTGCCTTTCGCCCTTCCAAGTGTGTAGGAGGAACCCACAGTGTGACATTAAAACGTTGACGGTCCTCGCTATAGAGCCAGTGTTGGGTTTGTCTGTTCTGGGCTACTGTAGATACATGGCGGTGAAATGGTGGACTCAGTGGAAGGGAAGCCGCTCCTGATCTAGATATAAAGGACTCATTGTGAGGTAACAGAAACTTGATCTCAGGTGATTATACACTCATGAAAATATAACTATGGATATTGTCTTGCACTCTAAGTCCTACACACTGGACCGTTAATAGGGCAAAGTATGCATCTCTTTATAGACCTTTACCTGAGGTCAAAACTGGGCCCTGAGCACCGAGCACGCTGATCCAGATAGAACGCATGGCACAGAATTCCAACATCTGCGATTTAAGTCTGAATATATATCCCCTCTCTCGCCCTGCGTTTCCTGCCTTCCTCTCCTGTTTTGTCGAATAAGGTACTAATGCCAAGAAATAATAATAAAAAAAGACACCTCTAGCTTTTCGCACAACACCCTTTACATGGTCTCAAGGCGTAGGGGTTGACGCTGTATTTGCGTTGATCTTGTCAGACAACGTTTCCGCCATGAGATACTGATTCCAGCCTGCTCCCGTTGTAGATGTTGTTGTCAGCCGCGTTACAGAAGTGACGTGAACATAATGTTTTTGTGTTCCACTGAGGACATATTATGACAGCTTAATGTACTTTGTCTAAGGTAGCAGGAAGATCTTGAGTCATCCCTAATGATGAGCGAAGGCAGACTGATTTATGAGACACAGTGTTTCTGCCATTCGATCCAAATTGCGTTTCATAATTACACTTCAACCTGCAGCCATAAGACAGCTGCAGGCATTAAGAAAATCATAAAAGCCCTCCCAACCACCTAGCCTCTCTTCGCCCACTACGTTGACCCCCGTGCGCACCGCTCTTATTAAAGGCACAGTCTTTGTCACCTCTTTGAGGTGGAGGCGTTTGATTTGTATCAGGAATCTGAAAATATGTTCACAGGCCTTGATGAAGCCACATATGGGGAGGCAGCCGCCCACCGCCTGCTGCTGCCGCCACTGCCGCCGCTGCCGTCTGTAACCCCTGATCACACAGCCAGCAGTCTCAGAAACTGCCACATAATGGGTGACACACATGCCTATGTATGGATATGTGCGTTCGTGTGCATAGATCCAGCTTATATTGTTGTATTTTATGAAAGACGGTTTTGATCATGGATAGTGCGCTGGAGATCCACATCTGTACAAGAGATCACAGAGGCTCCCGTCACCATTACCACACACCCACAGCCCCGGAAAGGAAAGGCCACGTCCACACTCTCTGCATGTGTCTCCGTGATGTTGGTGTATTTTTTTATAGAGAGGGGAGAAAAAGACAGTGGGAGGAGCGTGACAAGAGAAGCTGCAATAAATTGATCTAAATTTGTTTTCAAATAGTTTTGTTGTTATTAATAATGTTTCCGCCCATCAGAGATCAAGATTTCAACTCCATGGAACATTTCTTTTTTTCCTGTGATCGCAGATGATTAATATCAAGCTTCCTTTTATCATCACTATTTTCTGATACTGTCATAATCCAGTGTCTCTTTGCATTATTACAAGATAAAACACACGCGCACAAGTCTGACGCGGAATATCATCTATGATCACCAGAAACTCATATCACCACTCACACTGACATCATGCTTATTAAAGTCCACTGCAGTGGAAAGCAAAGGAGAATATCTGTGTAATGTCCCAGAATCTGTGTCTTCTGTAGGCACTGTGAGCTCAGGGTAACAAAAAAAAGCAGATGCCAAACATGGCACGTGATACTGTCAAAAGTTGGACAATAATCAAGTTTGAAAGTTAACTTAAGATTGTTGTGATTGAATTCAAGTTTATTACAGTTAGCGACCTTTTTAACAATTATAGATTTTCTATTTTTTTACCAATATCACACTGTTTACAATATTCCATTACTGTTCCAGGTCCTTCTATTTACATTTTTAATATAGTAAAGATATATTTACGGTAAACTGTATGCCTCTCCAAGTGAGGTTATATTTGTGTGGTTCGTATCATCTGATGGACGTTATTCAAAAATGGTGAATGGATTGTAATCTATAGCACTTTTCTCGTTTTACTGACCAGTTCAGTACTTTATTCATCCCAAATGGGAAATTTCAAAGCGCTTTACAGTAGAAGTCGCGTTCACCCGTTCACACACACTTTCACACAGTGCTTCTACACACAGGGAGCTTTTCCTATATTACATCATTCACACTGACAGCCGTCAGGGGCTATTTAGTTTTGCCCAAGGACACTTTGGCGCGCCCAACTGGAGATTGAACCATCAACCCTCTGGTTAGTGGACGGCCCTCTCTACCTCCTGAGCCAGCTTATATTGTTGTATTTTACAATGAAGCCAACATGTCTGGTATACATGGCACCATCTTGGGGTTTTGATGTCATTTGGAGTCTGCACAGTAATTGATCCTGTAGTGGAGCTGCGGCATCGCGGTCCCGGAGATACTCATGCTCGACCAATCACGGAACCAGTTTCAGCTGTCAATCATGACGTCTCTACCCGTTTTCATAGCATCACATAAACCAATTAAAACCAAACTTGTCAAAACACTTGAACACACATCAGTGTGATGTTGGAGGCGGGGTTTATGACATGTACTCCAGCCAGCCACCAGGGGCTGATCAAGATGAGACAATACCAACAACCAGATAAGATGAGACAATACCAACAACCAGATAAAATGAGACAATACCAACAACCAGATTAGCCCCCGATCAAAAGATGGGGGGCTAATCTGGTTGTTGGTTTAGCCCCCCATCAAAAGATGGTTAGCCCCCCATCAAAAGATGGGGGGCTAACGACGTAACATCTCAGATATTTTCTTTGATTTGACACTTTTAAAGTTTTTAAATGCAGTGTTTCATTCTACTTTCGAACCTATCAAAATGACAGCGCTACTTTAAAAAAAAGTCACTACCTCTACCGCTGTCCTTTCGCTTTTGCGCCACATTTTAATAACTGCCACTGTCTGCAGCGGAAGGTGCCGTTAATGCGCCTGTTACGCTGGTCGCCAACCGCCATTAAAAATGAAGAAGAAGAGTGTACAACCAATCACGTTGCGATATCTTTGCTGGTTGTGGCCCAAGAACACGGCCTCAACCACAGCTCCCTTTGGGGAGCTTTCAAGTCTAAATAAAGTCTAAATGTGTGGGTAGTGATTCAAGGTTAAGTGAATAAAAACAAGGATACTGATGTTAAGTAACAGTAAAAGGAACGCTATTTAATGTTGCTGTACATTCCATGACTGTGATGGATTGTGTGGGGGCTGTGGACCACCTCTGCTTTGCATCAGGTGCCTCTGCTGAATCCAGATAACCATGAACACACAAACATGGAAGCCATCGTCTCATTAATTACACAGCCACTCACCAACACAGTGCTTGACACAACGAGACAAAAAGAAGAAGAAATTACATTCTCTTTATTTAATTAAATTTGTTGTGTAAGAAAAAATTGAGCAGATTGATGGTGATGACACAGAGCTGTTCCAATGACCTGTGAACATTACTATTATTATTATGATGCACATAGAAATATTAATTCAGCTCACATGACAGCCTGTACATCCCTGCTCCTGTGGCATACATTTCCCTTGTGCATGTTTTATCAAAACTTTGGAAATTCAGTGAATAACCTCAAATGTGTAGCATTTCTGGCAAGTGATTGCTCCTCAGCCCCTACAGGCTGCAGACTCCCTGTATTAGAAGTAAAGTAGTGGGCTTCGGCCGAGCTGCATGGAGCTGGTTTCTGATGAGCCGGACACAAGGTGAAAGCCCAGCGAACTACACATCATGGATGTGCACCACCAACTCTCAGAACAACATTTGGTTTGGCTGCTGAATTACTGACGGTTTAAATTAATTTAAACACCTCGGCAAGATTGAGCTGTGCTAAAAACTTTGAGCTGTATATAAATGTGTTTATCTTATATGTGTGTGTGTGTGTGTGTGTGTGTGCCATAACACATCCATTTAACTGCCAAGATGGAGGCAGTCACAGTCTACTTCTCACAGTCTTCATTCTCACTGCGCTGCTAAGGCGAACTCGAACTGTGCGCAGCAAACTTTTCTTGACGATCTTTTAAGTTTGTGACAGAAAATGAGACAAACTCTGACTATTTTCTCAAATTATTTTTTCAACAAGTACGTCGTCGTTTGGGTCCTTAAATTTTTCAAACTCACATTTGTGTTAATAACCCACGGGGTTATGCGAGTCCTTTGAGCTGCAGCGACGTAATCTATAAAATCAGGATTGGCACTAATCCAGCACCACGTGGCTTCTGCTTTGATGAGGAAATGAAGCTGTCCGCGAGCCTCCGCCACTGCAATGACATTTGGAGCTTGTGTGGCAGGAGAGACACTGTTTCTTGATGTGAGAATAATGAAATGCAGAGGGTGCTGATGTCCACAGACAGGGCAGCGTGTTTGACAGAGGAGCCTTGACTAAGCAATCTGAATGCCATTCATTTCTTCTATTATTAGATGCACAGTAACGTACTGCACTGTGCTTTATTTTATCTCCACCTGAATACACATTGTAACTCCTGTTATACAATTTGAAAGAAACTATTGTGAGTTAATGTATTCTGGATGTGAAAATGCGCTGAAATTTTTTTTTGTTCCTTGTAGGTTTCTCCGTCTTTTCTGGCCTGCGAACCCACTGAAGGAACTGTAACTCTCATTCATACATTTATGACGAGTCAGGCCGTCAGTGAAATGATTAAATGTTAATAAGGGGGACGTCAAATCCCCATAACTGATGAGACACCTGTTTGTCAAAGCCGGATACAAGTTCAGCGGGTCAGGAGGAAGGTGGAGGAGTTCACTGACCCGTTTAGAACGAATATTACCCCCAAGGTTACCAGACGCAACCACAAGAGATGATATTAAGTTAAGATCTTTACAGTATGCCTGCTGTGGTGTGTGTGCGTGTCTGTATACAAAACACAAGGATGCTAACAAACTTGTCTGGATTTTTCCAGCTCTGTCTAAACTTGAGCTTTATTTAAGTTTCAGGTGAACTCAAACAAATACCTGGTACCTTCTTAGTGCTGGAATATCGAAGTACTTATTCGCCTAACATACGGGAGCTAGGTACTCAAGCTAAAGCCCTGGGTATTGGTAACCCTTCTTAAACTGTGACCCCCTTCTCTCCTGTTCCTTCAGGATTTCGAGAGGATGCTCGCCTGAGAGTACGGATAGCTCGGCTCCAGTTGGAGGCTCAAGACAAGGCACGACAAGCAGAGCTTGACTTCCGTCAAGTTCAATTCAGAAAAACGGGCTCTGACATAAGTGGCAGCCACAGCGACGATGAGCACCGTTCCAACTCAACAAGCAAGTTTTCCACAGAATACTATTAACATACGTAAACTTGTAACTTTGGTTTTCAGGGAAACTGAAGTGGATGCCTATTTTAGTGGTTTTGAGCGTTTAGCAACGTCTTGGCAGCGCTCCCTTTAGAGGACATCCTAAATTACGACACTGTGAAGGCCACGATTCTGCGTGCCTAAGAATTTGTACCTGAAGAACAATATGGCAACCTACCTGCTGTCCGCAAAGAAGGAAGAGATTACTTTTACTGTCACAAAACCAGGCATGTTATTGCAGACTGTTCACTTCTAAAAGAGTTACAACAGCCGACAAGCGAGCTGTAGTCTGCCGAAATGCGTTGGATTAGTACAATCAGAACAAATTGAAAAAATTGACGAATGAGTGTGATGGTGTAGGTCTTGATCCCTGTTTTAAGCTGTTTTTGACGGCTTTGTGTCACTAGCTGGCAAGCCATGTGATCAGAAGCCGGGGCAAAATTTTGCGTGCTACTGAGGGAGCTCAATCAGTCATTCTGGCAAACGCACTGCCTTTTCCAAAAAATTCTGCATGTGGTTACAGTTCTATTCTTAGTTGCATTGAAATTAGTTCTGTTCCGCAACCTCTGTATTTTGTACATGTCTAATCTGAATCAATAAATGGTTTCCCAGTAGCGGTTTGTCCTGCTTTGCCAGTCCGAGGTATTGCCATGGTGAAAAAGTAACACCTGCTATAAAAGTTACGGCCTTGGCTCCTCAGGCCTCCTTTTTCTTTGTCACATTTATTGTTTAAGGGGTAGAGGCCTGTCTTTTTCCTTTTAGCACGTCATCCTGGTCCTCTCAGCCGCTCCTCCACTGCGACTTTGGACCTCCCACCACGATGTGCTGCCCAGTCATGGCCCAGTAGTAACCTTCCAGGGTTAGGGTGATGAGCTTTTGTTTGTTTATTTAAATCCTAGTTCAGCAAGAAGATTGTGAGCGACGGACTGATGGATCAAAGACATTTGGAGAGTATAATTAGATGAAATGAAATAATAAATGCAGGTGAGATGCAGGTCTTTCTTCAACTATCATCAAAATTCGGCCCATGCACGGTATGAGCACTAATTGTATTGCTCTTTTGCTGCATTATATATGAGCCAGGAGGATTAGTGTGTGGGCATGCCTCCGCTTCGTCCCATCCACACTCAATCACATTCTCAGCGCTTACATAAATCCTTTTACATGTGACCTCAGCGTGCAGATAATGAAAAACTGGAGCTCTACACTGCCCATGTGGACACCTGTGATAATAACATATTTTCCAACAACCCAGGGAGTCAAATCATCAACAGATGAGACGCTGCGTGCTCTGCTCCATGTTAAGCAGTCACTTAACACACTGACACTGCAAGTAGCTTCCACCCCGTCACCATGGCAACCCCGCCAGGGTGCCTGGTGCCGGTTGGCGGAGCTGGCGAAAGGCCGGTCAGGTGTGAAATTACCTCAGTGTCGGTCGCCACATGGAGCGTGGAGAGAGTTTAACAAAAGCAACGTGGTTAAAGGAGAACCCCCACCTCCAGCACACACACACACACACACACACACTCACACAAACAGATATACACATCTCTTTCTGTCATACTAATGCGATTCACTTGAAGCAAAATTTCTTCTCGGCCCAAAAGCACAAAAGACAAGTGGAATTGGTAGGTACATGTAGGCATGCTAATGGCGAATAGTGGAATGAGTATGAAACAGAGTGAAATTTGCCTTGACATCTTTATACCGCTGTTGCACTGCTCTGATTTTCCCTATTCCCTGTTGTGTCAGTTGGGATCGAAACAGTGCCGGTTGCTGTTGAATTTTTCATTTGCATTAGAAATGACACAGATCCTGAGCTTGTGTCAGCAGACGCTCATTTGAACAAATGTGAGCATATAAAATGTATAAAGCCCAAAGAAATCCAACGAAGAGGATGGATATCAAGCAAAAAGAGCACAGAGCTCCAAGGGTTTACTCACATGAACCCTGTCCACAATATTACCCACTTCTCACGTCATGCCCAACACAGTGTAAGAGACTGTCCTCCAACAAAAAAACGACCAGATAAGTCGTAATATGCTGCTTGGACAAATAACCTATTTGGTCATTTTAAAGACTGCAGACCTCTAGCGGTTGTTATGTACATGGCTGCTCGAGGTCGGCGGTAGACCTGGTAAGTCCTTCAAGTTCGTGTGGTTCAATAACATTACATGACATTCATTTAGCCGACACTTTGGTCCAAAATGACTTACAATAAGTCCATTCGACCATGAGGAAAAAACAACTTCAAATGCTCATTTAGATTTTTATTTCATTTTTTTATTCAAGGAGTAATGTGCAGCCTGAAGAAGTGAGTTTTCAGTTTGCGATGGAAGCATTAAAGGGATTCTGCTGTCCTGATGTCAATGAGGAGCTTGTTCCACCATTGAGGAACCAGTACAGAAAACAAACAGGATTTAGATGAGCGGTGTCTGCCCACCCCTCGCAGTGAGGGTGTAGCAGAGCAATATGGATAGGCCGGGGTGTAAGCCTTGACCCATGTTCTGGATGTAGGAAGGGCCTTAGCCCCCCTGAGAATTTCGGTAGGTTTAAAACCAACCGGGCCACTGCATTCTGGATGAGGTGTAGTGGTCGGATGGCGCATGTCAGCAGACCAGCTAGGAGGGAGTAGCAGTAGTCCAGGCGTGAGATGACAAGAGCCTGCACCAAAACCTGGGTCGCCTTCTCGATAAGGAACGGACGTATCCTCCTGATGTTGTGGAGGATGAATCTGTAGGGGCAGGTCGTCACTGGAATGTTGGCAACAAAGGACAGCTGGTCGTAAAGGGGCACACCCAGGTTGCTGGCAGTTTGAGAAGGGGTCACCACAGAATTCTCAATGGTGATGGAAAGGTCTTTGGTTGGAGACGCCTTCCCTGGGTGGAAAAACATCTTGGTCTTGTCCAGATTCAGGTTCAGGTGGTGCGTCGACATCCACTGAGAAAAATGTCAGCAAGACATGTAGAGATTTGTGCTGCCAGCTGGGTTTCCGATTGTGGAAAGGACCACATGAGTTGGGTGTCATCTGCATAGCTATGGTAGGAAAAGCCATGTGAGTGAATAACAGAACCTAGTGACCTGGTGTACAGAGAGATGGGGATGGGGCCCATAACAGAGCCCCGAGGGACCCCAGTAGTGAGGTTGCAGGGTTCATCAAGACCAGGGGTATTCAAATTAAAATTCAAGCAAATTTTCCCCAAACAAAGGTCCGGCACATCATAATGTCTAACTCGTGTTATGATTAAGTGCTGGTTGTATCCACATTTAGCCTAATTATCAACAACTGACTGTCAAATCAAATAATACAAATAATTCAACAATGTTAATTGTCAGTTTACATTTTGAACAAGAGGAATTATAAATAACAAGTACTCTAATGATGTTCTCTTCTCACTTCAAGTAAAATAAGGACAGAACATACAGCTCCGAAAATGTGCATCTTAACAATCTCAGAACACAAAACATGGGCGGAGAAAAAAGAAAAATTAAATAACAATATTCTCTCACACTCATCTGTGAGTATCCTGGGCTGCTAAATCTCCTGTTGGGAATGGAGCAGTGCATAGTGTGTGTGTGTGGCAGAACAACAGGTGTGGAGAAGCGGAGTTGCCGCAGTAGTGAATGTGCGTTGCTGGTTGCGTTTGGTCATAATATAATAAATGACGCAGCGCAGTCTCGGCGTGTCCTTTGTCTTGCTGTTGAGGAAAGTAAGGGGGTGGGTCCTGTACTGAAATAACATTTTGTACTGTTGTATTGAAATAATACTTTGCACTGAACTAACATATAGCTAACTAATGACATACAGCTAAATAATTGAATAACATATAGCTAAATAAATACTGACACCTATAAAGCTTGACAAATCTTGCAGAGCCTGCACTACGTGCATAAGACTAATTAACATACAGACAGTAGATGTCACAAGATGTTCTGTCCAGACCAAATTTAGCCTAGGACAGCAAAATAATTACACAATAACGATTACGATAAGTCCAGACACATAGTCAGGCGGTTCACCCACGTACAGACCGCACCCACCATGCGGGATAAATAGCAAATGAACTATTGTAGCAGGTTCCTGTCTTCTGCGCGATCCAGCCCTGGTTGGTGACTCGTGAGACAGAAACCCAGAGACTCTGTAAGTATTGTTATTGCTTGGAGCAAATAAACATGATTTGATGGAATGCATTGAACTCATGACTGTTTTCTCCCTCTGAATAAACGAACACACGGCGAGGACATGGCCGAGGTCTAGGACGAGAATCCTGCCGAACAGTCCGTTGCTCGTCTGGGTTGGGACCCGGACTGCGGCCCGCTTAATAGTGACCCATAATCCAGACTAACTAAATTCATCTTATAACCCTTTTGAAATCAGCGTGAGAACACCTGAAACTGAAAAGTCTTGTATACTGAGTGACAACCCGCCTACAGCATGCAGCACAAACTGAGTAATGCTCAGTGTTTAGAGCAACAAATGTCAAGGCTTTCATGAGGTGGCTGCAGGTCGGTGAACTCCTGTGCAGAAGGGGGGGGGGGGGGGGGGGGGCGACTGTATTTATCAGAAAATGTGGTGGGTCATAACTTTGAGCTTTCTGCACATCTGAATTACATGCCAGGCACAGTGGTGGCTGTGATGATCTGACATCCCAGAGAGCTCCATGAATATGATTTATGGTGACAAATATCAGAGAGAGAGGTGTGTGTCGGCTGAACAGGGCTCAGTGCAGTTCTGTGAGATACAAGCACAAGAAAGGGACACACACACAGCAGGAGGAAACTGAATCAATATATGGAGACATTTCATTTTTAGACTAATCCTGTTCTAATCTGTGTCACAGTGTAAGGCTGCACCGACAGAAGTCCAACAGCCCACAGTGTTACTTTGAAACAGTGGTTCAAAGTAAAAATAGGAACTTTAAATAAAGGTGCGCTGACTGCAGCTTTAACAATAGATCAAATGACAATATGTAACGTGAAAGACAAATTATCGTTCATAGGACAAATTTGGCACTTCTCCTTAGGCTACGTTTACGTCTTCACCGCAGAACTGTCCCTGAATTAGTGAGAAATCTCTGGGTTTGTGTTTTAGGGTGGACAGGCAGAAAGCAGATATTTAGAAAAGACGAGGCAGTTACCCTCATTCGCTCTCTGATTGGGTCTCATCAGTCACAACTTGATTACAAGTGGTGAAGGCAAAGCATAGCTGTTTACTCTTCAGTAACAATTCCACCTCATCGTCAGTCCAAGACAAGACATCCCTGCTCTTATTTTTCCAAAGGCTGCTTTGTCATTCATAGTATTTTTCTGTAAATTAGCAACCAACTGCAGAGTACATGATCGGCTTCTTCTTTACCCCAGCATTCACATGGCCAGTGCATGCGAGCAGTCATGTGATATTTGTTTTCAGTTTAGAATGGACAGAGATCATTTCTAATATCGAGCTTAAATGCTTTTCTGGACAGAGATTGCTTTAGTTTTGAAACTGTGTATGTGTGTTAGTTTTAATGTGACCTCAGCTTCACCAGAAAGTCATTTCTTACCTAAATGTTCTGATGAACTCTGCTCACTGTGTGGTGTTGACCAGGCAGTTCACAGACACATTTAGGGACTTGCTGGTGAACATAGATGAAGAGCCAGATTTTTTAGTTGGTGGAGATCAAAAATAGAGCAATAAGAGAGAGAGCAGGCAACCGGCACTCTACTGGTTTGGCCACAAATGGGTGGTAATGTTATTGTGTGTGTGCCATATGTGAAATTAGGCAACTGTTTCCTAATATGTTTGCTATATCAATTTCATAAAATGATGATATCTTCATACTAGTGCTCAATGGGGAGAAATTACTTTGGGGCTGTAGAGATTTTTTTTGTCGCAGGCAGATTTCAGACAGGAGTGTCTCAGCAGACACACCTCTGCCGCTCTGACTGGAGTGAGGGGTGAGGGCCAAATAACAACGGCTATAGCCCCGCCGCAAAAAATAAACTGATGAAAAGCAAATCATTTCATGAACATAAATCATTTTTGTCCATGTCGCAGTGATGGATGGCGGCCGTGTTGCCAAGCCTGAGGGCTCCGGCCCGCCTGTCGCTCCTGTGGGGCACGCCGCGGGATCGGGCACTGGTCCGGGCCTTAAGCCAGGCATGGTGCCAAGCCCACTATCAAAAGAGGTGTTGGGTTAAACACCTGACGAGAATGAGGCACAACAATGCCGACCTTATCAACAAGGTCACCACCTCCTCTGACCCCACATGTAACACCTCTAATGAGCTTTGGGCCCCAGCAGTCTGTCGGCGGGACATTCACTCCAGTCTATCACAAAGCAAGAGGAGGCCTAAAAATCACTGATTGGACTTTTGAAGGTCACAAATATATCTGCTTCATATGAGACTCTACCTATCTTCCATAATCACAAAATCCAAATAGACAGCTACCTGGTAGGGTAGGGGTAAAAATTAGGACCAGGACCCCCATAAAACATCCATCAAACAATTATGGATGTTGTACAGAAGGGGCACAGTCTGTCTTCCCCGATGCCTGTTTTTACTTCCCCATTATAAGTTTCTCTAACTTCCTCTCACAGGAACAACGAGATAACCTCACCGCCATTAATGAGTTCATTCACAGCCACCTTCCCTTCCTCGGAAAGCTGGTCACTGCCAACTTTGAAACCGTCTCCCCGACGGTATACACTGGACAGGGAGCACAGCATGTAGCCTACAAGATGCACTTTTTGTAGTCCATGTTCGGAAATGTGTCGTTTCACCGAGGCAGACGAACGTCAATAACACCCGCCATCGCATTATTACGTAGTCAGATTTTCTCAGCACCACTGTTGGCTTTTCCTAAGTCCTTTGAATCCTACTCTACGCCTTTCCTTGACCTCATGACGATTTAGATTGAGGTTAAGGAAGAGTGGTTAGGAAAAGGCGATAGGAAGGACTTTCCAAATGCAGTCCCAGAGGAGAGGGAATCAGCAACAGGTGCGACACTGGGCCTTTAAACCAATCAGATTCCTAAACAAACCACACAAGGGAGAAGGAGCCCAAATAACTGGCCAGTGCACAAAGCAAAAAATCTCATAAATTCCATTATTTGTCAGTGTTGTGGACTCTTATACATAGAAGAAACAACCCAAACTTTATGAACTAGACTTAAACAACACATTTACTATATTGGGGAGGGCAGACTGAATACTCCACCGATCCAGCACTCTCAACTCCACCCCATCCAGCATCTGGCACCGTGGACGGAGAGCCAACGCAGGGGACTAGAAAGAAAATGAATGAACACATCACAAACCCATGTCCCTTTTGGAGTAAATGTAATATAATGTCTACATTTATATCTTTTTTTGGGGGGTTTGGTACAGGACTTTTCTTTTTCATGCCTGTCTTCAAACTAAAATCAAAATGACAATGATCTGTCTGTACATTCTGGCCGTGACGGAAAGGGTCTCATCCCAGGACCTCAGAATGATCTTTATTTTGCGTCATCGCTCATCTGTCTAGTGTTGCATGCATGTGATTTTCACCTTCAGTGCAAAAGTGCAACTGCTTTGGAGGATTATAAGCAGAGGCGATAAAAAATTACAATTTCTAACAATGGTTGTGAAGCAACATGGAACCTATTTTAAAGGTTATTACGAATATTTATGGTCAATATTTTATACTTAATGGCAACAAGGGGACCTGACCTGCCACCACAAAGTTCTCCTCCCATTACTGGTGTCAAATATGAAGTGCATCTTCAAGTAGTTTGCCAAAATGATAAAAATAAGATACTTTTATGGCTTTGTGTTTTCTTGTTACACTTAATATGCAGTGCCATAAACACCCCCCACCCCCCTTCTCTCTCGCTGTGTCTTTTGACTTGGAAGCACCAAAGCGTTGACGACAAGCTTGTGCCACGTGAAAACTAAGAAGAAAGGCACTGCGGAGTATTTCTGCAAGGTGAACAATGTTTTATCGTTGCTTTTTTGGAGTCTTCTCAAGGTTTTGTCACTGGCAGCCAATGTTTCTTTGAATTTACTCATCAGTGTCACATCAAAGGCTGCAATGATGACAGAGGCAGCATTAAAAGTAGATCTTCTGGAGGATGAGGGTGGGAAAGGGGGGAGCAAGATGAAAACCTGCAGAGTGGCAGGGAGCCAGGTTCCTCTACACTCTGAGACTGAAAGTTGCGGTGTATTCCTGTGTTTTGCTCGTTCTCGCCTCGCCATCGGTGAACCAGATAATCCGCCGTAGCGAAATGGAAGGCGACCAACAGTAGCGTGTGAACACCGCAGGGACTTGGTGAGTAAGTGTCGAGTAAATATTCAGATTCATATTTAGCATGGAAATTTATGTTACTGAATAAGAACCGATTGTACAAAACGTCAATTAGGAGCAGGAACGGGTGAGAGATCCACTAAATGGCTTGGTTGTAATGTTATAGACCGATCAGCAACAACATTGGCGTATATCTGTAGCCTGTTTTGAAAGAATTTATTCTGAGCCATCAGTGCCGTGATGTGAAAGATATTTTGTAGAGACAGTTTTTTTCCATGGCTTGACTCAAAAATACCTCAATCATAAACGGATTTTCATGCTGTAAATAATCAGTGTACATTTAATTAAATATATACAGTATATATTGTATCTATTTTGTTTGTGTGTGTAAAAGTGTGAAAGTGAAAAAAAAATCTGAAAGTGGAAAAGAAATTAATCTGGTGGAAAAAAATGTGATACTGTCAAACTGACATCAAATATCAAAAATATTTGTGAAAAAAAAAAAAATTAACAGATTATTCAAAAGGATTCTAGAATTGAATCGAAATCACAAATGTTTCTACGCTTCTTACACGTTTCTATTTTGAATACCCCGTTGTTTTTCTCAGCGTTCAAGATCAGAATAGAATTTTCACTTTAGAATATTTTCTTTTAAATTAACAAAACTATTGACCCTGATTTTTCTCCATAACACTGGATCAAAAAAAAACAAAACTGGGAGCTGAAAGATGCTTAACCGGCCTATAGAGCAAGTGAGTGGGTTTGTCATTATCTGTAATTTAAAAGAAAAGGTCAGAAAATGTCCCTCACCTTAGACTATTCATTCCAAAGACAATCTCATTAAAAAAAAAAATTGTCCAGTGTAAGGTCTGTGAAGAGAAGGTGTGGAGACATGGGGACTCCCTCACGCTGAATAATCAGATCAATTGCATGTATCAAACTGGACAAGTCAATTTTATGGATGAGATTTAATCCCTACCTGTGTAATAATGTGGAGCAGAGGCTGGATAATCAAAGTCGGTAAAAACTAAATATTGGATATTGAAGTCAGCTGTGGTTGCTTAGTGACGCTGAGAGACGAAAAGCCTGGTCTCCATGTAGTGATGGGTGGGGGTGGGGGTGCGGGGGTTGAGGGTGTGGAGGTACAGCTGGGCCCTGCGGCTCTCCTTCTCCACGCATGTACAATCTGGACCTGGGGCTTCGGCTGGAGGGGCACTGCTGCTCCATCTGGAGGCCGGGTGAGCCCGAGGTGAGCAGACACACAGGTGAATGAACAAGCAAGAGCACACATGTGCGGTAAACACACACACACACACACACACACTCCAACAGAGGCTTCAGCGGGAGAGAGGGAGGTTATGATCTCCACTCGCGGCACGGCATTGTGTGTGCTACCAGGAGGCTGACATCTTGTCACTACATGGTGCTGAGTGCCAGTGAATGACAAAGATGTCTGCCACCGTGTGTATGTGCGCGTACGTATGTGCTTCTCTGTGTTCTTTTGCCTCGATCCATTTTTACCACTCAATATTCCATCCTGTCCCCTCCTCGCTCCGCCGAATGACAAACTGTTGAATCTCATCTTTAAATAATTTACATCTCAGAACAAATACACAGAGAGAAATAAACAGTGACTGGCTGTTTGAGGCTGTCTGATGAATAAAATGTTTTGTGCCAATCCAAAGATTCATTTTCTGTTCAACACAAACCTCATCTTATCCCTTAAAGCCCCTCATCAACTGCTATCTCAAACCCTAATGCAGATTACACAACTTTTACCACAATGTACCACAAGTATAGATATATATCAAGAGCCAAAAAGATGAATTTTAGAGCCAATGAATACATTCATCCAAGTACATAACGCTACTACATGAAACACATTCCAGACTTGACTGGAAGACAGTCGTCTTTTGATAATCTGCAATATATTCTTTACATTGGTTTCCCGTCATGTTCAGGATTCGGTTTAAGGATCTCATTCTAACATATAGAGCAATGCATGGTCGGGCACCTGTGTACATCTCTGACCTGCTTCTACCTTATCACCAGCAGGTCAATCAGGTCTTCTGACCAGGGCCCCCCCTTGATTAAAAATCAAAGGTGATGTACGATTGAAGACATGGCTCCGACACCTTGGAGCATCCGTCCTGCAGACATAAGACCTAAGGTCCTTGTAGAATCCCTTAAAAAGCTGAAAACTGTTCTTTTAAAAAAAAATCTCATCTTTAACTGTCAATTTTTCCAAATCTGTTTTCACGTTTTATCGTCTGGTTCTTTTATTGTTTAACTATAACAATTGTACTCTTGTGAAGCACTTTTTACTTTGCTATACTAAACAAACTTTACCTTACC
The DNA here is from genome assembly GCF_022379125.1 of Scophthalmus maximus. Classification (NCBI taxonomy): domain Eukaryota; kingdom Metazoa; phylum Chordata; class Actinopteri; order Pleuronectiformes; family Scophthalmidae; genus Scophthalmus; species Scophthalmus maximus. The sequence continues at coordinate 1,021,668 of NC_061523.1, read as the reverse complement.
TACTTTGAATATTTGGACATTTGAGTATTTCACACCACTGGAACATCTGCCCTGTCCTGCTTGGTCTCAAAACCCTGTAGTTACCAAATGTAACAACACCTGTGACTTTAATAATACGATTCAACACAAACACGCTGCCAACTGCAGTCAATACCTTTCTTTTTATTTAAAAAAATAAATAAAAATACAGCGACGTGTTTTTGTGAACATGTTCACCGTCATATCCAAATTATTCATGTTTTGTCTGCACATAACACAGCATAAAACAGCAAGGTAAGCTGTTTTGTCAGATCAGGTTAGGAACACAGGTGCACTCCTGTTCTCTCAGGATTTCAGGGGGTTGCCGAGCAACACAACCGAGATCATAGTCGATACGCCGTCCGGTGGTTTTGTCTGCTGTTGTTCAGAAGGGGCTCGTTTGTTGGTAAAAATAGTCTTTAAATCACTGGGAGCTGCAAAGCCTACTGACCTCACAAGTAGACGTCTCTTTGCACCTTCAGCAAAACAGCAGACAGGTACAGAATCTCAACAAAACGAACCGACAATGGCAAAGCAGGAAGGCCTACTCAGGATTTATCATATTGAGTATCTTTGAAAAAGCTCCTTTAGGTTCATTTGTCTGTTTTCTAACACACAAACACCGAAGCTGCCCCCACATCTCTGTTCCCCTCGCTCGACTCTTGGCCGGGGGAGGACCGACAGCTTGGATGTGGCGGATAAGCGGAGGGCGGCTCTCTGTTCCTCTCTCCCTGCCGTATGGACAGAGACGCACAGATTGCATACAAGCCGTCACCGTGGTGGCGTGGGCCTGCTGGAGTAAACACAGGGGCAGGCGTAGACACACACTCCTGTTGGCCGTAATATGGCCCTATGGCCTCTGTTCCGCCACACCAAGCCACGTTAGCTCTGCTGTTTTGGCTCCTCAAACAACCCGGCGGTCCAATGTCCCGTCCACACCACAGGAAGGAAGGTCCGCTTGGCCGCTGAGTCTGAAATCGGAAATGCTGAAAGCGGAAATGCTGGTGTTAGCGCAGATCACCGATGGAGTTGCAACTTGTGACTCCGGGGTGTGTTTGACTGTGACAGCTGTGGAAACATGCCCCCCTTCTGGCTTCAAGTCTGTCCCTGTGATGTCCTGGCTGCTGTAATCATGATGACACAGCCTGGAAAAAAATCTGTAGAAGTCACCATCTAGCCTTTAAGTTGTCCATTGCATGAAGACCTGGTTGACTCAATGTAAATCAAACTTAACTTGAACAGCTGCTCGCCTCATTAATTCAACAAAATGTGTTTTTCGTTTGCTGATGTTTGATCAGGTTAGAGAATGCTTCAGCCTTGCTTCAAACACACTTGCCTTATTTATCTTTCTAATTTTGTCAGCGCAAACCCTGATCAAGAAAATTATATTGATGTGCTGTACCTTGACTCATAGAATGCCTCTAAGATGTACTATGGTTGAAGTAATGGGGGAGGAGCTTTGGATGTACTGCTGTGAAATGAGAACTGCTGTGAAATGAGAACTTATTTATCATCTCTTCTCACAGGAAAAACAGAAAAGACTGTATTGCTGATCAAACATGTCACCTAAAATCATTTTAATCTAATAATTTGTTTAGCCACATATATTTACAGGAAAACATAATTGACGGCAGGGTTATCGTCAGTCAAATTTTTTTTTCTCATTTTCTTTAAGAAATTTTTTTTTACAAGCTTTTTGCGCAGGGAAGTTGGAAGGAAGCAGTTGGAGGAGATAGTTTGATGCAATACTGGTGCGTTTAAACGTCCTCCTGTTTATGGTTAAGACAATCAAACCATTGTTCTACAGGTAAAAGAAAATATTGTGCTTTCAAAAGTTAATTAGAATGGCACTCAGTAGAACTCATACCACTGCCAAGGCCCAAAAGTCCCCTTATATTTATTCACACAGATATCAAGCTTCCTAGGTTTTTTTTTATTATTCCTCAGGCAGCAAATCAATGCATTAAATTGAATTTTTGAAAATAATGTGTATTTTTGAGACTGTCAAACTTGCGGCGACCTGCCCCAGGTTGCCACCGCCCCTCATGAGGCCGATACTCCTAGCCTGATGGCTGGCTATTTTTTTTCACCTGGGTCCATGGCCTTATGTATCAACTCTGTGTCCCGGCTGAGGGTAATGCTCAGAGCTGCGCTCCGGGGATTCAGGGCCGAGTAGAAGGATAACAGGTTTTCCCCAATCCAGTTATTACAATTGGTTGAGTCACTTTCGAAGCAGTATTTCTCCTTGTTATTGCTCCTGAACCAATAAACATACTGTCCAATGTCCATTTGCAGCCCACTGAGACTCAGAAAATCTTAATTTTTAAAAACAGCCAGCCTAAACTACCCTCCCACGGATCATCCTCAAAGTAATCTTCCAGGGGGTTAAAGTTGTTCATGGACCTGACTGGGACTGGGGCAACCAAGATGGCGGGGAGGGTTAGGTTGGGAAGGTAGTAGATATTCGTGGCTGGGACACGACTGAGAGTGTGGTCGCAGCGTGGCTAGTGTCCCCTGGTCGTATGGCACCACCAATGAATGGGCCACAAGGGCAAGGTAGACCTCAAATACGTGTCTGGCAGCCAAGGAGGCTTAGATTACAAAGAACACCTACCAAAGCTCGGAGAGTAGCTGAGCTGCAACCCAAGGAGAGTGCTTCCAGCAGGGAGAGAAGGTCGAGTGTCTCTTGGAGGTGGACATCTTGCGACCGGCCACGGAGGGTGGAACCCCGAAAATGGCAGAGTACATTTGTTGGATAGGGACTGTTCACAGAATCACTGACCGAGGAAATGTCAGAGTCTAGTACAGCAACAATATCCGCTGGACTTTCCATCCTCGGGCCCTAACCAAGGTGACCACTTTGGGGGTTGATGAACTAGTACCATTAGCTCCAGTATTGGGGTTACATGATGATGGCTTTTTATAGTGGGCGACCACAAAGTTGATCTAACTCAGAACCGATTTGGAACCGAAAACTGAGTTTCCCATCCCAGTGTTGGTCAACTCAGAGTTCAGGGTTAGGTTCAGAGTTTGTTACTTGACAAGATTACACAACTTAACTTGTGTAATCTTGATAAAAAAACAAACTAACTAGCCTTATTAGCCTTGTTGTGGTAGCTATACAGTAGAAACATTTTAAAAAAAATAGAGTAGAATTATTAGAGTTTCATGGGAATTGAGTGCTGAAACTTCAATGGTATATACAGTATATATATACATATTTATGTAATAGATATATAACAAAGAGTTTAGTCATAGTACTTTACTAGTACATACCACATACACTGAAAGTTCTTTCCAGAGGGAGTATGTTACAATATACCCTTCTGGCTGGCAGCCATGAAGCACTGGACCCACAAATGTCGGGAGTGGACACTGCCGTGTCTTTATCCACTATTTGTATAGACATCCGCATCCGACAGAGAGCGGGCAGATATTCTTGAGTTTACACAACTGAAATTTGATTGAGATCATCATCAGGTTAACATTTTGTAAAGGAGCAATCGTATATTCACTTTATTTTAAAGTTATAATGTGATTACTGTTAAAAACTAAAATACATAAGGATCAGTATACTATAATACCAGCAATGCACAGCAGTATAATGATACTATTAGATCTCTCATTGATGTTTGATTTCATAGATTGTGGCCACTAACTAAGTGCTCCTCTCGACCCTGAGGAATGGACCTGACGACAGTGAGTCATATTAACCCTCTGTAGTCCGATACCTCTGCATGCTGCTGCAGGAACAATGGCCGGGGGCTCTACATGTAACATTAGCATTGTCTCTTGGCTCTGCCTCATCCTCCAGCTCTGTTGGCACAGCGAGGGCCGTGATAATGGACACTCTCTGGCTCCTAACCTCTCTCATATTAGTTGGGAAAACACAGGCAGCCTTTTGGCTGCCATCCTCCACGCCTAACAAGCTGCATGCCCCCCCTTCTGGCTGGCAGCCATGAAGCACTGGACCCACAAATGTCGGGAGTGGACACTGCCGTGTCTTTATCCACTATTTGATAGATTTCATTGTTCTGTCTCTGTTTGAGACCACAGATGTTTATGCATTGGTTTATCATCCATGCGTTTGTGTTACAGTTAACTTGACGTACCACAACCAACCTCCTGTCACCCCCCCGTCATGTTGTCTTTAGCCCTGTTCTGCTTTCTGTCCTCGTTTTTGCTTCCTGGCCTCTGGCCAACACCGAGTGTCATTTTTTCGCTGTTACAAGCCCCCATAGCCCCAACCAGCTAAAATCCTGTCCTCACTCTATCTCTTCACTGCACCTCTTCGCCCCCAGATGCATTCTGGTCATTTTCTGTGTGGTTTGTTTTGGCAGCAGTTCAGTGAGCCGTCATGGCCATTTAATGGCTGGGTGCTCCCTGGCTCACCAGTGGTGTTTCTCCTATTGCCAGAGTCTGGCACCCTGGATACACAATGCTTATAGTAATTGATGCCCAAACGACTGCTGTACTTTGCATACTGTACTTTCACATAGATAAGAATGTACCAATATTTCTTAAAGTGGGGGGATATATATAGTGGGGAGTGGTTTCAGACTTTTGGACCCAACTATACATCCATCCATTAGTTCTATACTGTTCATCCTGTGAGGGTTGCAGGGCGGGCTGGAGCCAATCGCAGCAGACATTGGGTGAGAGGTGGGTTTACACCATGGACAGGTCATCTGGTATCACGAGTGGGGCAAATACACAGAGTAGCAGAAAAATACCTACTCTATCCTTGTTATGTTTATTGAATCTTACTGTACAGTATATGCAGTGTCTAACAGAGAAGCATTGCTGCCATACATAGAAGCACCACATCTGCTCAATAATTATTCATTAGTGTAAATTGACTCAACCTTTTTGAATTTTTGAAAAAATTAAAAAAAACACGTCCTTTGAGTTCATTGTGAAGACCAAGGTGCCTCAGTATTTAATAGTGTAAAACTTGACTGAAACAAGTTCATTTCGATGGAGACACAATGGCAAAGTAAATGTTTTCATTTTGACTTAAAATTTGGCAAACTTTGACTTAGAAACTGACTAACTGTGAAACCCATGGAGCGAATGTACCACCTAAAACCATAAACTGTGGTTTGCAAATGCCAAACACCATCACCAGACAAATGAAACTTTTGCAAATACACAACGTAAAAGAAACAAATTCACAATATATTTTTAATACACCAATCTTCAGATACAAATAAAGCTTTTCTTACTTGTACAAAAGAATACATCCTACAAAGACAAAAGAAGCATAAAACTTTTTGCACAATCTTTAGAGGATTTTCTCACAATTGTCAACTGCAGCGGGAGGCGCTTTAAGGTGACTGGCAGTGGCTATGCTCTGCTCAACCCCCCCCTGGATTCTCGTCTTGGGCCGCAGATGGATGATATGACATTTCCTCAAAAGTTAAGCAAAGTCATCTTGATCGCCCCTGGTGGCTGGATGCAGTATAGGTCATAAACCCCGCCGCCTCCATGTCAGTGGATGGGACATGGACCAAACTAAACAGTCGAGTTCAAGTGTTCATTTTCCTGGTAAGTTTGGATCCAAGTTGTTTGATGCCATAAAAATGGGTTGAAACATCATACTGACAGCTGAGACTGACTGGTGATTAGTCGAGCCTCGATATCGCGGCTCCACTTCATCATCACTCACAATATTGGTGTCAAAAGCACAAGATGGCGACAGCCTTATCCAACATATTTTAGCTTCATTTTTGTATATGGGTGAGTGGAGGTGTATCATCCATTTTTTTATACAGTCTATGGTGTGGGCATTTTTATGCTGTGAAAGTATTTTTCCAGCCAGGTGTCAACACACACACAAACACACTGTATATAATGTATGAAGATTGGGATAAATCATCTTCTGCTTTGATCCAGTGTTTTACAAACTCATAAAGAACAAAGGCTCTCTTGGGTTTCAATTATGAAATATGAAACAGTACTTCAGGGCATGTTGTTCTCAAAGGCTAAATAAAGTCTGTCAGAGAAGAAGAAGCAGTGATTTCCAATAGCAAAGTAAGGTCATCTCTGTTTAATTTAGACACCTATAGGAATATGGAAAATCTATTCCGTGCATAATCACCTTCTCGGGTCTGCCGCTGTACAAGAAGCGCTGCTCATTGATCACAGCCGCATGCTCTAAAAACACAGACATCACCATGTCCAATAACCAGCACAAGGTCGGCGAGCGATGGCCGGTTAGATTTAACACGGGGAGACTGATGAATGTTCTTCTATCGTTGATCCGTTCTCTCAATTAATTTCATCTATTACCTGTGACAGCTACGTCAGCAGAGGGAGAGGTGGAATCACCGCACAGTGCGTCTCAGATTACCTCTAATTATCTACAGGCGGAGGTTTGATTTATGGATGTTGGTTAATGAGAGGTTTGATGTGTTACAGCCACTAATTGCCAAAGTGACACAAACAATAAGGTGATCATACGACTACGATGATGGCGATGATGATTGTGTGTAGTTTGCTATAAATTACAGACATTTGTCCAACGCCTGCGTCACAAGATTAGCACCGTAGCCGAGATAAATGGATATGTCTGACTTGAACCGAAAATCTTCTCATTTACCTGGGTGTTTGTGAGTACGAGTCGAGGTTAAATTACTATACATGTAGGTCCTCATGGCCTGAAGATAGATGGAGGAAACACCGTCGTCATTAGTGTCAGATCAAGGTGTCGGACTTTGATCTCTCTCCACACGTTGCGTTGCTGTGTGTCTTTGTGTCTGTCTGGAGGACAGATGGCATCCATGACAGTGTAGTGTTTATGATCCTGTCTGAAGTGGTCTATTCATCATTCAGATGAAACCCAGGGAGCTCCCCTCTGTATGCCCACTCCCCCCCGCTGCTTTCTCCTCTTTCTCCGTGCTAACTTAGATTGATAGATTTAGTCGATAGCCTAATGGCTTTTTATGAAAAATTGGATCTAGGGCAGTCAACGTTATTGACTTCCAACGTGATAGATATGGTGAAATTGTTGTTGATTATTCAGTACTTACTGTCAAATCAGACCGAACAGGTAACATGGAAATTCTAAATTTGTGAATTAAGTCTAATGAAAAATGGTTAAATGTCTCAAAAAATTACTTTAAAGCGGCACCAATCAATATGTGTATATTAATAATGGATTAAAGGACTACATGGTCAAACTCAGCAAATCAAGCATCTGACTCGTCAAGTGCCCTCAGCTTCTTTTTTAGCCTCTTCAAGTTCATCGTGTTGTTTTATAGAAATGCCAATCAAAACTCATCAAACTGGTTAAAGCAGCAGCTGCTGTTTTCACTGAGAAAGCTCTGATAAACTCACTCTATGCTACCTGCACCACCAGCACCAAGCAGGGGACGGACAACATGATCACAGTGGAGCTAATAGAAGCAAATGAAGGAGTTCGTTTTCTAAGGGATGAAGCCAAAAGCAAAGCTCAAAGGTACAGAAAGTTGTGATCATGTTCCACAGGTGGGGAGTAGAAACATCTGAGACATCACGATGAATTAATGTTTCTAAAAATTCTGTTTTCACTGAATTTAATCTAACCCTTCTTGAGTCAACAAGTACCCCATTTACTTGAATACGGAAGTGGTCTCAGAATTTTGCATTTGTCCAACCTGAAATCACATAACTCCTCACATAGTCAATGAATCAGAAGTCTCTGTGGACCAAACTATGAATCATGTTTCTTTGCTTTCAAACAAATTGCATTCAATGACCACATTTTCCAAAACCCATGAACTCTTTTCTTATTCATACTCCACCAACTGCAAATAATTAAACACAAATCAGATCTTGATGAAAAAAAAAAATTGAAATTGAAATTCTTAAAGCTACAGTGTGTAAAATCACCACCCCGACTTCCTGGGTCCAAATTCTGTGGTATAATGGAACAGCATTAGGTTGCAGAAAACGGTACAGAATACTTCACATTTGTGTTGAATTTCCAGGACCGCAGGAAACCAGAAATGGAATTAGAGGTGTGCCACCATAAATTGTCCCCTGACGGGTGCTCAGTTTGTTGCGGTTTGCAACTTTACCACAAAATGCCGCTAGAAAAGTACAAAAATTACACACTGGAGCTTTAACTGATGTACATTTATAATTCGTTGAAAACAAAATGACGTAATAACGGTCAATGGAAACCAAAATCAACCCATTGGGGGCTGGATTCAAATTCACACCGAAAATCAAACTTAAAAATTTAAAGCACAGGCTGATTCAGTTGTGTGTATGGCCCCCGAGTCACTGTATGACCTCCCGACAGCGTCTGGGCTCCTGATGAGTCGGTGGACGGTGTCCTGGGGGATCTCCTCCCAGACCTGGATCAGGGCAGTGAGGTCCTGGACAGTCTGTGGCGGTAGTTGGCGACGTCACATGTACCAATACATAACGCTCCATAGGTGCTCATTTGCATTGAGGTCAGGGGAGCGAGAGGGCCAGTCAATAGCATCAATGCCTTCAATTAGAAACAAGTCAGAAACATGAACACAAGAAACCTGCTGGAGGTCATTTTGTAGGGCTCCTCCAGTCCTGTTCCTCCTCACAAAAAGGAGCAGATACCGATCCTGCTGCTTGGTTGATGTCCTTCTACGGGCCTGTCCAGCTCTCCTTGTGTAAAGTCTGGTCTCCTGGTTTCCCCTCCATGCTCTTGAGACTGTGCTGGGATACACAGCAAACTTCTGACACTAGCAGAACACAACATTAGAGAAGAATCAGTCAGGAAGGAGAAGGAGAGAGCAACTGTCTGTGGCCACCACATGTAAAAAATATTCCCTTCCTTTCTTCTTGCTATTGCCTCCATTGCACCTGTTGTCACTTTCAGCTGCACCAAAGCAGTTCTTCCTGAATGGACAGATTGATATCCCTGAAGTTTAACTGACTTAGTGTTATACTGCGATGATTAAGTGTTCCTAAAGTTTTTTGGAGCTGTGTATTTACATCACATTTTTCAAATGCTAACAGTTTTCAAAACAGAATGATGGCAAATTTCATGCATTTCTGCAAAAACAATATGAGAATACATTTTTAAAAATCGTCCTCATCCTCCCCATGTGTTTTTAGTCTTGTAACCAAACAGAGAAAAGAGGACGACTTCTGAAGGATTTAGTTTGGAAACATGGATCACGAGAGAAAGGTTGGTGGGGAAAGAGAGGGAGGATGTTTGGAGGACAAAGGAGAGGAAGACCAACAGGAGAGAGGGACTAGAACAATCACAATTCTGTACAGTATTAGTACAGATTATACTATGCGTGATGTTTTTGTAATCATAGCAGCCCGAGGATTTTAGAATTTTTATTTTGCACAATTAAATTACTATATGCAATGATATAGAAAAATGGAAATTTTTGAAGCAATCTCTGATTTATTATTCTTACATATACTTTTGTACAGTCGATAATGTATTTTTTCGTAATAAATATATATAATTCTGATTTTAGATGTGAAAAATCATTTACATTTCAAAGATAAAGTCAGTGCATTATGACCGACGGTGACATGTACAAAGTGTTGTGGTGATTTAAGGGAGTTTTGGAGGATGCATGTTGCTGATGCAGACTGTACGAGGAGTTTTTTGCGAGCAACAGCAACAAAATATATATGATTTTCGAGAGAAAGACAACACGACAGTGGGATACTAGGTTCATGTGAAATGTAGTGAAACGACACTATTAGCATCACAGTCTGTGGGAGACACGTGTACTGATATGTAGTGATGGTTTATGAAGCATCTTTCACAGCTGTACCTGTTACCACCTCTGGCACCCTGCTGCACCGACCAATGTGTCTCTGAAGGGGGGCACGGCGTCAGAGAGGTAACTCGCAGCACGGGGACCTCGGTACGTCACACTCCCCCAACTCAGCCATTAGGGAGGCAATTCTGCGAGAAATTGAATTTCGAGTCGTTATCTGGTGGATGCAAAGTGGCTGGTATAGCCTCTGCGACGGAAAGACAGAAGCCAAACAGTGGAGGACAGAAGGAGGGAAGATAGAAGGGAGGCGAGTGAAGGAGAAGAGTGGGCTGGAGATAAAGCGTAGATGTGTGTGTGTGTGTAAACTACAGATAAAAACACAAGCCGAGAGATAACGGCAGAAGAGGAAAGTGTGGAGCTCAGCCTCATTGGCATGATGCGAGCGTGTGCTAGATTAGTGCGGTGTCTCACTTCAGTTAATTATGTGCATACTGTTAATTCTGCATGACAGGGTGTGTGTCTGCGTCGGCTGATGCAGTGGAGGTTGTGTGTGTGTGTGTGTGTGTGTGTGCGCGCGTCTCTCGTAATGAAAGTGATGGTCGGACCTTTGACTCCTTTAAATGAACAACTAAAGTCCCACATCAGCATTTGGTAGGTGCAAACACACTGTAGCCTGAATGTATGTGTGTGTGTGTGTGTGTGTGTGTGTGTGTGTGTGTGTGCGCGCGCGCAGGGACTTGATACATTAACTTAAAATAGAAAGCGAGTTCTCCCAGGAAGGTTGTCCTCTAATTGACTGGATTCTGTGTGAGCAGCGCTTTTTAAACACCTTTTGTTGCCCATTTTGCGGTGATTAAAACAGGAATTGCTTTTAATTGGCTGATCCTAGCTGGACCCGCTTTCACACTGCAGTGAGAAGACTGGAGCCTGGCAGTTATGTGATTTTCTTATAGAACGGCGGGAGCTCAAAAATGCATAATAGATGCGTTTCTATAAATTCTCCAATAAAAGCTGAGTCCAGGTAATGACCCGCTAACACCTGAGTGCTCAGCTGGAGTGGTCGGACTATGTGAAGACCTTCAATCAGCAATTAGCACCGGGATTATGTCTTTTGAACCACTGCAGGGCTTTTCAATGTGGAGTTTCCCAAAAAGGCAGTAACAACAACTCGGCATCGCAGACAACACCATAATCTCCAAACATGTCTAATTTTTGATTTCAGAATCAGCCGTACTGGCCAAATCCTTTTTTTTTTCTGGATGTTCTTAATGTAGAAGATGACAGATACACAGACTTAAAGCCACAACGAGGACAAAAAAAGCTGCAAGCTGCATCCTGATTCATCAACTGCCTCCAGTTCAGTCGAAAGCTGTAGAAGTCAGTCACTCGGCACGTTTACCCACGTGTAGAATTCAAACTCTTTGCACTTAAATGTCAAGATTTGGACCTGAATCAATCAATAACACCACATAATACCTTTATACATTGATTTCCAGCGGACACAGAAAAGAGGTTTAGGGGTTTAGCTACCCTTTGGGGATTTCAGGTTTCCAACAACCAGCTACCATTGGTCAGTGCGTGGCCAATGACCCATGACGTCAAGCAGGGGTGCGGTCAAATTGGCCTTCCTATCTACTATTCCTTGACCGCAGTGGAAAACGTCATGAGGTCAAGGAAAGGTGTAAAGGACAACTGATGGGACAGTGCTGCTTACAGAATCCGACTCCTCTTACACTAAACTACGACATTATGTGACGGCGGATGTTATTGATGCGTCTGCCGTGGTGAAACTACACATGTCTGAAGATGGACTACAAAATGCACATCTTCCCCCGTGCATTCTTTTAGCGGATTGATTTGTGCTAAACAGGAACACAGTGGAACATATTTATTAATCACCAAGGTTGGAATTGCAATAAAAACAATAACATAAGCTACAAAACTGAAAGGAAAAGGTTGTGACATTGATAATGTTTGCTCTCGCTCCTGTACACTCATATTTATCCACATGACATCAGGTGTAAATGCTTCATAGGCAACGGTAACTTACATGATGACCCTTCTGGGTCATACTCATTCGTGCATGGCGCAAATGAGTCAAAAGGACAGTACGGATGAGAGCTGGTAGACAGTAGTGGAACATTTAGCAGCCAAAGAGCCAGAGTTGGTGGACACCAAAACAGAGCTGAAAGAGGACAAACAGTTGACTTACATTTACAGGTTTACAGAAACAGCATGTCAAGATTATGGATTAAGGCTACAGAAGGGAGGACAGAAACGCAGATATATTTATCTTTTCAGTTCGAAGATCCCAAGTGAAGTGATCTCTGGAGTTATCGTGTGTATGTGTGTGTGTGTGTCCTTTTTCAGGATAGACTCGAAAAAATGTGAACCAATCTTTGAAGAAAAAGTGTTCGCAAGCTAAAATAAAAGCCTTATTTTTTTTTAAGGATGGCATATGGTATATTATTATCCATGGCTGAAGGGACTCAACTACACAGACCATTAGACCAAATCAAAAAAACTGTGAAGAGCTGCTGATTCTCAGTGGCACCAGCAGCAACCATCAACCCTGTCAAATTGCAATCATTTGATTCAATATGAATACAGAAATGTTGTGTAATGGAGCTTTAATTTAATCTCATCTTTGAGATTTTGATCTATGCGTGGATTCCGAGTTAATGGTCCAAAAATAAAAGCAGGTTTTTTTACCCCCCCCCCCCCCCTCTTATTTGGTGGCTCTGTGTATGAAGACAGATAAGCCTAATACTGATAGCGGTATCACAGTTTCATTGCAGAGGAGGCTGGGACGGGTGAGATATCAGGGCTGCTAAAACGCCACTTTGATGGGTGTGAAATGAACACTGAACCCTGACCGCTATCACCAGAGTGAGAACAAGGTGTGTGTGTGTGTGTGTGTGTGCGCGAGCGAGACGGAAGCACTTTTTCAATGATTTAGCAATGTCAACTGAGCTCAATCGTCCCTTTGATTTTTAACACGTGGTTGGATACAAGGCTTTTGTCTAATAACCGGGCAGTAACAGGTCATTCCATAGCTCAGAGAAACAAGATGGCTCACAGAGGCGAGTTCAATCTGTCGGATGGAAGGTGTTTATCTGTGCACACGCTTCCAAAACAGCAATCTAATTTGGCCTCTCGTTGGGCATTAATGGGAGAGTGCAGGTTTCATTTCATGTTTCAAAATCAGATTAGCATTGATTTAGTGTCACAGAATCAGAACACATGATGAGGAGAAGCTGCTTAATTCACACGTGCATAGTTACTATTTCACAGTGACTGACAGGAACGTCAAAACTACAACAATAATGTATGCGCAGCACCGCGGGCACAACACCTCACGCTGCTCTGAGAAAGCTGCGTGCAGCTGTTTGCAAGGCAGTGATCCATTTTGAGGTTATTCATGTGTCTACTGATCATCAATTACCAACAGGAAGTTGGTGCTCGATATTCCACATGAAAAAGACAAAGAGCAGCAGCTTTCTGTTTCCGAAGGGATATTGTCATCAAAATTAAATATCTCAATGGTTTTACGTAAGAAAGCTGATTATCAAAACGATTATCAAAATTCTAATTATTGTAATGTTTTGAAAACCAAGGACAAATATCTGACACGGCTCACGCTGTGACTCTTTTTTTGTACCTTTTTTTTCTTGTTGACTTTCCCAATTCGCCTTGTAGACATTCTATAACATTGGGTTTGATTTTGAAAAACTAAAAAAAAGAACCCTGTTGTAATGTGATATGACCATGTAAAGGATTTTCCCACTACCTGAGACAACTGGAATAATAATGTATTTCCCCTTTATCTATCATTTCCATCTTTCTCATTTCTCATTTCCTGTTTAATACATTTCAATTCAAATTTGTTGCTCCCTTTGGCAAATACATTATACTTTGTTATTTTTCTTAATGAATAATCCCATAGTTGTTTTGTACATATTTCAATAAAAAAGGGGGTAAAAATGTAATTAAACAACTATCTTGACGGCCAAGGCACTTGAGGAACCGACTAGATTTGAACATGCTCCAGGGGTCTTGCCTTACAGTGGATGAGAGATAATTTGCAAATAATCAATTTCGTTATTTATTTTTTCTGGCATGGCGGTTGAGGGTTGAACTTCACAGTTCATGCTTGACCTTGGAAAAAGCTGATTTACAAAAAACTAATTTTTAGACAAGGTCCACTTACTTACTGTAACACCTTATCCCTGTGGATGCTGTGAGCATTAGGATCATGGATTTTTTTTCCCTTTTATTTTTGATTTCACTTCCTGGAGATCCTGCTTGCGTGTTTTTAGCTTTTTTACCCATTTCGGTATCTTTACCTGTCTGAGTTTGATGCTGGCTGCGCGCGGCTTCAGGTTCTTTCAGGTTCTCTCACCTCCTGCCAACTCCCCCACACACCTGAGCTTCTTCCATCAATCAAGACCACTGATGATGGGCAAGACAAAATAGTTTTTTGACCTGATTTCTAATGCCCCCCAGACACTAGACGACTTTGAGAAGACACTAAAAAGACTTTTAGAAGACTCAAGTCTGACACCCGCTCACATCTAAAGACAATTTTTCATTTTTTTTGTTGCAGATTAGGATATTGCAAGGACTGGGGATCTTGCAAGGGTCAATATTTACAAGACCAGAAAGCAACTAGATTCATTTTTAGATTTTTTCCTATCATGCTCCTGGTGGAAGTTTACAGTAAGATTCATTCTTGAACAATGGAGAAGTAAAAACCCAACAAGAAAAAAAGAAGACACTGCAGAATGTGGAGACGATGTGAACACATGCTGCAACATCGCATGGAGACTCCGATGAAGCATCGAACGCCGCCGTTTCAAAACTACCTGCTTCCACTGTCCCTGTTCACACAACCAGGTAGTTTCAAAACTGCAACGTTCGAGGCTTCACCGGAGGCTCCGTGCGATGTTGCAGCATGTATTCTCCTACACTCTTTTCTGCTTCCTGTTTGGTTCTGGAAAGAGCTCACCTTTTGGTTGTTGACATCACTATCTGCGTGAGCACAGACTACTAACTTACAATTATATCAAACACGGTTGATTGGCTCGGGATGACGGGAGCGAGGCCTCAACTCCAGCAAAACTAATTTTATACCGACAGTGAAATCGCTTGAAAGTCGTTTGAGAGTCTAACTGAATTTTGGCTTTGTTCTTTGTTGTTTGTCGTGCAGCATTAAGGGGCAATGAGGAGCGATTAGATGCTCCCAAGATGCTGTCCGTTTAAGTTTGGGTTAAGTTTTGCAACAAAAGGGGAAAGACTAAACTAAGATTTAATGAAGAATTTTCAATATGTTTGTGAAATCTAAAATTTGACATAAACCATAGCTCAAAATTTAAATCCCTGTTTAGCAATCTTAAACAAATAAACTGATAAACAGCATTACAGCATATAAATCATGTTATTTTTACAAGTTAAAGAACACACTCTGGTCATTCTTTTCTTAATCAAACATCCAAACAATTTCTCCCTCAATTGTTTTTACTGTCATTCAACATTACAGTTCTTACACAACAGAAAAGTGAGACAGCAGAGCTGTCAGAGACTGAATTCTGGCACAGGAAGAATGATTCATGAAGGAAGAGTGACACTGTTGTGAGTTATGATGTTGGATCTTAGTGTCCATCCTTCTTCATATAAGGCTGAAGGTCAGGTTATGGGGCAAGTTACTTTTAAAGTGAGGTAGATAAATAAAATCAGTATTTAATTGCCTGAGTTGATATTAGTCATGAGGATTTGTTCATAGATGAGAAATGTAACATTTTTTATAAGCTTGTTATATGATGTTTGTCATACAGTCCAGCAGATATGTGGCTAATGGTGACACTGTTATCATTACCGAGGTACAATTTAATTTGTGGTCATGGTGCATTTCACAACTTTGCTTCTACCCAGAACAAAGAAGCATTTGCCAGGTTAGGCAGAATCAGATGACCACGAATGATGTGGTTAAATGAGGATAGAGTCTAAGCCTGTTGTTTAAAGAAAAAGTGGTCTGTAAATACATCAAGTTTCTACAAGGGGCTTCTTTTGTCCTTGTACAGAATGTCTGTACTTCAGGGTTTCTTTACAAACCTGCCTCCAGACACGAGTTGGCAATGATCTTGTTTGATGAGCCATACAATATATTAGGGCGGTGCGTCCTCCAGTTCCATTGCAAATCCCTGAGACATGTGTACCTTTTGTCATGGTTATCGTGTTAACAAAAGTTTCCTGTTAACACATCCATCAGACAAAGACAAAGATTAGCTTGGTTTCCGGGGTCGAATTCGTGTCCAGCTGATGTATGCAAGTCCAATAGCCCTTCACATTTAGAGGATAGTTCTAAAGATAATAACTCTTAAATAGCTGTCTCTTTAGCCGCTAAATGATGTTCATCACCTAATCTCTAACTGTTTCTGTCTGCTGTTTGTTGCTGGGCAGGTAGTGTACATCGGGTATATCAGATCTTTATCTTTAGAAAACTTGGGAAGGACCTTTATTTGTTTTTCCCATTCTCTACTTTATACACATATACTCCCAGAGTGTGAATTCCTAAAAGTTTCTTTCTTGTTCAATACAATGTCTGCTGTCTGTAGATGAGGTTGAATTAGATCCGTTACACCAGCTCAGCATTTACTGCTTGGTTATTTATTTTGTATCAGTAAAGGAAATAATGATTTCCCCAATACGCTCAAGTTTTACGGCTAGAAGAGAAGCTTTCATCTCTACGGTGATGTTATGGCCTTGGTTTCTCAGGCCTCCTTTTTTTGGGTCACCTATATTGTTTATGGGTTGGGTGTTTGTCTTTTTCTCTTAACATGCATTACCCTGGACCTCCCACCTCAATGTAGTAACCTGTCAGCAGCCACCCACCAGCTCCACAGACACAGTCAGCAGCACTATTTTAAGCACCTGGTGAAGTTACCAGGTATTACCTGATCTATATAGGAAACTATTAACTCAGGAAATACTTGTTTAATTTGTTGTATTAAGGAAACTGGGCATTAGATTAATTATTCAATAGTTTCCTTACACTTTTTCGTTTGCACCTCAGTGATTTCAGTTATGGGTGACGGTCCCTTTGTGTTTTTCTCATATGAAGACAGATTATTCAAGATAGGAAGTATTTTCGTTTCTTTGGGTAGATCGTAGTGGCAGATTGTGCGTCTGTTAGATGTTGTTGGTTTCATGATTTGTCGTTACGCGCTGCCCTTATTCTTTGATTGTTGTCTCCCCTGGCTCCTGCTCTTTTTGTTCTGTTTTACAATTGTTTGTAAATAATAAATGGCTGATTGCCTTTATTACATCTAGGGTTTTGTTACTTCCCTCCTTTTATGACTAAACCAACTTGAGGGTCAAAACAGGTGTCTAAAGTAATGGGTACAATACAGACTTACATTCTTAGGAGGGTAAAACTAACAAAATCACTGGAAAAGAACTGACACAACTAAATAAACAAGGGAATGCTGACCACAGGTGAGACATTAGGAACAGATGTGGACAATCACAGGGCAGGAGACCTGGGCAGGGGCTTTGCTGGGGGGCCTCTGGGAGACGACCCGAAGGAAGGGAGGGTAGAGAGCAAAGGGGCTCAGGTGAATGAGGAGGTGGGCTAGCAAGCCAAATGCTAGCCACCGTGGAGACAGGGTGGGGGCTAGCAAGACTGATGCTAGACAACGTGGAGGCTGGCTGGATGGATGTTAAAGTTTATAAGATAGTCAGGCAACAAACTTTTCAGTCAGGGCTTCTTTGAGACTTCCTTGTGAGAAAAAACCCTCGTAGAGCAGCCTCTTTATATTCTGCACCATTGTCTCTTTGGTATTCTCCTCGAATACATACTAGCGTATAAACCAAATCATGTAGTTCAAAATCAAATAAAGCACCTGCTGGGTCCATGTTTGGTCAGTTCGTTCTATTATGTTTGAAGGAGCAGGACCCAAATGCAGAGTGCAGCAAAATAATAATTTTGATAAATTGAAAACAAAAACAGACTTACAGTGTCAGGAGGGTAAAACTAACAAAAATCACTGGAGAATAGGAACGGATTGGAGCAATCCTCACAGACATCACGGACTGGAACAGAACAGACGAACTGACAGAGTACTGGGCGCACAAAGACTAAATACACAAGGATAGATTGAACACAGGTGAGACATTAGAAACAGATGGAGACACTGGAAAAGGAAGTGAAGCAACACAAGGAAAGGGACTTCAGAATAAAACAGGACTCAAGAAAAACAAATAGGGGATAACAAAGGTAACTTAAAGGAAGGAATGGAAAATAAATAAAAGTCCACTAGAAGAGTTCATGGGGCAGAATCATGACAGTAGGTGAAAGGGCAATGGGACACAGATTCTGTTTAAGAGAATCCAGCAAAGGGCCTCAGACACCTGATTAAAGATGAAGGAACTGCTTTTACAGCCGAAAGTGAGGCTCACTGCAAAACACAGTTTGGATTCCCATTTTAAGCCAAAAAGATGCCACTGTGAAGGATGTAATGGGACTATTTTAAAGGCATCTGTGATGTTGGCTTTCGAAAGCCTTGCGCCAGGGCCGGTCCAACTTAATGAGCATTGACGACTGTGGAATAATGTAGAGAGAATGGCTGAGATGGAATGACACAGTAAACACTGCAGATAGGGCCGGAGTGAGGAGCAGAGATATTAAATATGAGTCTTTTTTTATCAGAGTATTTTCTTGTTGCGATGCCTATGGGACTAATGCAAAACACTGGGAAGGGTGAATAATTATATGAACTGATTATATACCCCTTATCAAGTTGTTGTTTGTTGTCTTTATCAAAACCATTTTTAATTAAAGAAAATGAAAACAGACTTAGTCTTTCAGGTAGGAAAACATCAACCAAGAGAAAACCACGACAAAAAAACACACTGGGAACACGCACAGGAACAGAAATCACAGCAGACGAACTGACAAAGACAAAAAGGAATTACTTGGACTAAAGAGACACAATTTGGCACAGGTAATGGGAAACAGGTGAGACACATTAGGAACAGGTGTGGACAATCACAGAAGCGGGAAACACCAGAAGCAAAATGGCAGACAATAAGAGACGGGAACAGGATGTCAAAATAAAACAGGAAACACCAAGAGAAACAGGGGAAAACACAGACAATGAATTGGTAAATCAAAGCATAACTAAATGATGATGTCCACAAGGAAAACACAAAGTCCATATACGAGCTTAGATAGTTCACCCTGAGCTCGTGATCCTCCAGGATCAGGCCAAACTGAAGATTTTTTGACACAAATGCGGAGGCCATGGAGGAGAGGACTCCAACACCAATCCCCTTGGGACAGACCAGACAGTGAATTAATACAGAATCAGGATGAGAAGTTCAGATGCTAGTGCTGGGACATTTAAAGGAGTGGAAGGGTGAAATTTCAGTTAGTACTTGCACCATGACGATGCCGCTGGGGCTGAAACCTGTGTGGTCACACAGATTTGGGATGTGCGTCTTTGCAGTTCCTGCAAATGTGAAGAAACATGCAGTTTGTCTAAGAACATACATTTTCATTGAAGTTTTTTGTTTATAGTGGAGCTCCAAGCTGCTGTCGAAAAACTGGTATCATTGGGCAGAGAGAAGCTACATGACCAATATTGACGCAATTTGTAAATGACGTGGCATGTGCACCTCCCGCTATCATGCCCCAGTTCAAGTGGGTATTTGACTGTGAAATGTAAAGAGCAGCTCAACTGGATAAGGCTATTTGGTATCGGTAAAAAATGTTTTTTTTACAAACAATGGGAAGAAAAAAAACTAAACAAGGGTTAGCAGAGGTCACGACTCAAGCTAATCTGGGGATGGCGGTTTTAAATAACGCTGTGAAATTTTTCCCGGTGCAGATTTTGTTTTCACACTCAAGCAAAGGCAGAACGAGACTGATGAGATCTTTCCCTTGCAAGTTTTTTTTTTACCTCAGTCGGTGGGAAATGTTTGCTCCAAACGGAACATATGGCCTACTTAGCATGGGAACTGGCACAGCAGAGGCCAGGAAATGTTTAGGCATGGTGACTGAATTAGCGGGCGGGGTAGATGGCTGAGGTGCAGGTGCTGGTGCTTGCGATGGAGGGAATTGGAAAATTGTAGCCGGGGAAGATGTTGAGGCCTGGGTGTTTCTCCAGGAACTGGATCCGATGCCTGCACTGAATTTAACAGAGCCTGGAGGGTTGAAGTGAGGGCTTCTTCAGACATGCTGGAGACAGCGATAGGAAGAGCAGAGCTGGAGGCATTTTGACGTTTGGTTTGAGGAGCTAGATGTTTTGTTTTGCTTTGTGCGCTTACGAGTTGGAGCTGAAGACAGGTCCTGGGTGGATGCGAGCTGATCCTGGGCCAGTGAAACGCTGATCACGTCGTTAGCCAGTGCATGACGCTGGGAGAGCTTGAGACCCATGGTTGAACAGTTCTGAGCAGGAATCTGACATCTTGAAAGACAGAGATAGGCAAAGAAGGAAAATAAGCCATACTAAGTTTGCTGGGTGATAAATCATATTTAAACAGACAGCAGCAAGATGATGGGCTGTGTTGCAGTGCTATTGGATAGGTGAAATGACAGCAAGAAACAGAGTGCGCATGTGTGACTGGATGAAAGGCAGGATGAATGAGAGTAGTCATCCTGACTGAATTTACGCTAGAGCTACATATAAATGTAGCTAAAAACATTGCCCATGTTAAGGTTTTACCTGAATTTGGACCCCAAAGTAGAGGACTGGGAAAGGTTGATAAGTGTAAAAATTTTATTAACAAAACGATTCTAAAGCAGGAGCAGTGGTGGCAGGGAGCTGGCCTGGAGATAATCCACAGGGGAAAACCAGACGTTGAATCACAGGAACTGGGAGAGCAGCGAGGCACACGGGAAACCCAGTGCACACAAAAAAAAAACCCCATGGGTGAGAGTACAAAAAAAAGCTGGAGGTCTGAAGCAAAAATAGGTACATAGAATTACAGGAACAAGAGGGCGAATGAAACACAGAGCACTACCGAACACAACAGAATTATCTGGCATAGTAGTGGTGTGAGAAGCAGGCTTTTACGGAGCAGGTTGATGAGGTGAGTGGGAGCGGGTGTGCCTCGTCTGCTGCCTGGAGAAGAGAGCAGAACACAAAAAAAACACTACAAACCCAGAACAAAAACAGAATCATAACAGCCTTCATTATCTTCTCTAAGGCCCTGATCAGAGAGAATGCAGTTTCTGCAGTGAGAGGTGGCTTTTCTATTTCTTTTATATAGGCTGTAAGCGCTGTGCGTGCTGCTTATGAATCTCGTGTTTTAGACCCGTTTTTTGCAGGGACGCTCTGATCGCCTTCACTTGGAAACAACATTCATGGAGGAGAAACTAGTGGCTGCTCTGGCTAGATACGCCTGCACTATATATGACTTTACCAATCACAGTGTCCATGATCTAAACAGAAAGCAGCACTCCGGGAACAGTTGGTGTGGTACTTGAGATCCATATGAGTTGTATTCATTGATCTAAACTGTACTACTGTACTAATAGTTAACTCACAGCATACAGGTCATGGTTTGAGTTAAGCTAATGTTCACTTTTGGCATGACAAGCTAGACAAGGTGTTAGACATATCTGAACAAATCGAATTGACTGACGGCAGATTATCGAACTTTTCCTGACCAATCATACCCACACAGGTTTCCTATAACCAGGATATGATATGATATTCGGGAACAGCCTCCCACCCTCAATCAGAACCACAGCAAATGCAGTCCTCCTGTAGCATATATATATTTATTTTTTTAAATAATGTGCCGAATTGTGTTATCTGCACAACAAAATCTTGATTATAAGGACAGGTGATTGAGTAGTTGCCTAGCAACAACAAAAAAATCACCACACTCCTGACTCAAACTTATTTGAGTTAGGGGAATAAGCTTTTCCTTACAATCATTGTTATTAATCGCCACTTCCTTAATAATTAGAAACAAAATTGTATACTTTAAGTGTATATTAGGTTGTTCCACATTATGAAAAAAAGGGAATTTGTGATATTCAAGTATTTATTGCTTACTGCCACATTTATGATTTTTTTTTTTTAAATTAACAACTGTTTAAAAATCAAGTTGCTCCAATTGGGTTTTCTTCAGTAGTCTGTACCTTCCTCAATATTTTTAAACTGTGGTTGCCTATTTGAGTATACAACATTGAACCATATTGCCTTGACAAATTAAGAGGTAAGCATACTCAATTATGCCACCACAACAAGATTAAAGGCCTTTATTATTTGAATAGCAGTTTGTGAAGTGTTTAACAACTGTAAAACTCCTGGTTAAATATCATTATGACAAAGATTTATACATGTTTGCAATACTACAGTCGGTGCTAATTAAATTTTAACCTTCTGTGGCCAACAATCTTCTCAAGGTCCTGTAATTTCACAATACAGTAAAAATATTTTTCATCAATATTACAAAACAGGGAAAAAAACATGTTTTTACAGCAGACTATTTGAAAAAAAAAGAAAGGATTTTAACACTTAATGCAAGCTCATTAATCAGTACACCTATGTGAGGATTTAATGCTGGCATCGCATAAAAGACAACAATTTCTCAAGGTAGTGAAGGTTCCCCCTAGGGGGGAACGGGTTTCTCAAAGTAAAAGCAACACAAAACTTGGGTTGACAAGGCCGAGTTATTGTAAGGATGAAAACACATCATATACAAAAGCCAGGGTAGGATCTAGCTCGACTACAAAAAGTCAATGAGATCAAATACAATCATTAGATCAGATTGGAGAAAAAACATGAGTGTAAATATGCTAACTATCCAACCTTGCAGGCAGCATGTGGACAACAGCAAAGCAATCGCCTAATAAGGTGAATAAATAGCCGTATAAGTAATTACATCAGTAAGTCAACAACATTCATTTACAAAATATAGATTTAAAAAAATAATAAACCTATGTTCTGTCTTACCCCGTAGCAGCCGCTCAGTATTACAGTATTTACTTAACCATCACCTTTGATGGTTTGATTAGGATTATCAAATTATTTTGATAGAGGATTTTCAAAATCATCCACTGTGTTTAGTATTGAATCATGTACATACAGACAGACATTTCACCTTACCATCAGTGTGTCTACAGACTGCTGCTGCCAGGATTCTCCTGATAAAATGATGAGTGATTGAAGTGATGAAGTTGTGGATAATTTACATACAAAACCCATAACATGATTATCTATAAAATGTAATTCAAGTCCTGGACCATTCATTATATAAGTGAAGTAGAATGCAATCAATCCAATACATGTGTAATGTCGAAGTCAATTGCTAAAAAATGTTGCCAAACTAAAGTAATAGTTGTTTGATCAAATGGTACGTCTGAGTTGTGATCAAAAATAAACCAACACCTTAGTTAACAAATTTTAGTAGAAAGTAAATTAAGCAGATAACTAGTGAAGACAGTGCTTGATTTTGATTTTTGTATTATTATTTTTAGTTAGTGTGTATCCAGCTCATCTGGTCAGGCATCAGTCAGTTCATACCTTTACTCTCCTTCTCAAAGGTAGCTATTTTGATCTAAATAAATAAATACCCACTCAGCATAAACTTTGCATAGACTGTTTGGAATTAACATCAAAATATTATGTTACATAAGTAAAAAATATTTGTAAGGACAATCCTACATCAACTTGACATTGGCAGGACTGTCCCACCATCCATACCCAAATCTACAACTTTAGATGAAAGTATATCAGAGAGAAGTTTCAGACCATTAAACAATGACCTAATAGATGATAAAAGGCTGTAGAGTCAAGGGGAGCTGCAGCTTTGATCACATTTCTCTGTGGGTTGATTAATATGATCGACGTCTATCACAGTACACAAGCCACGTTAATATCATTATTAATGTGTAAAAAAACAATGTAGTGCAGCTTTAAATGGCCACAGTCATGGTTTTGATATTGAACCAAGCAAAACCTAAATGGGATTTACACAGTCTTATTTCACGTTAATGATAAGTATTAACTGTGAGGGGCCAACTGTTTGTATGAAAGGATAATGTTTTCCAACACTGGATTGTTCAGTGGATTGTTCAATGCCTCAAGGCATCCTTACCTTGGCCTGCTTGTCCTTGTCCATAATGGCATACAAGAAAAACAGCATGGCAAGAATAAACTAATATCTGCCAACGTGCATGCAAATGCAAATGCAAACACACACACACACACACGCACACGCACACACACACACACACACACACACAGGACTCAACTGTAAAGTTACGACTAACTGTAACTGACCCTAAACCTAAGATTACCCTAACCCTTACTTAAACATGTCTTCAATTTAACATTCAATCATTTACATGATGGGGACAAGTCCCGAGGGCCCCTCAACGTGAGTTACACCTAGACCACACGAACGGACACTGCTAAGATGAGGATTTTCGGTGCTTTGGAAGATAAGGTGTCGCCTGCATGCAATTCTTTTAATTAGCTCCTCCAAGCAAAAAGTATGTTTGTCCTGACTACTACTGTATCTATCCATCCATCTTCCGCTTGTCCGGGATTGCGTCTAAGAGGCAGCTGGCTAAGCAGGCTGTTCGAGACATCCCTATCCCTGGCCACACTTTCCAGCTCAAACTGGGGGTTCCCGAGGCGCTCCATGCCCAATGCGATATCTAGTCCCTCCAATAAGTTCTGGGTCTACTTCTAAGTCTCCTTCCAGTTGGATGTGCCCCGTAAATCTCTTAAAGAAGGCACCAAGGTGCCGTCATTTCCCAGAGCTCATGACAAAAGTGAGGGTTGGAACGTACATTGACCAGTAAATAGAAAGCTTTGCCTTACGGCTCAGCTCCCTCTTCACCACAACAGACCGGTACAACGCACGTATTACTGCTGACGCTGCCCCAATACGCCTGTTAATCTCCCGCTCAGCAACTCACCCTAAACCAGTAGACAACAGCTTTCCAGCAGAGAACCATGGCAAAGTCAAGGTCATGCATATATTTTTTTTAAATGTATGTGTTTGTATGTGCATGTGTTGGGAGTGTGGGAGGAATCCACGGCAGCTCTGATTTGGTCTGGCTTTGGTCACAAGGGGGACATGTACACTTCACACAGAAAGGTCCCGGCTGTACTGGGGTTCAATCCAAGAACAATGCTGTGAAGCGACAGCCAGATCCAGAAGTCGCTGAAGGGATTATTAATCCTATCTGGACTGGGTATGCCCTGGTATCCTCCAGGAGGGGGTAGCTTGAGAGAGGGAAGAAAGGGTCTGGAACACAAGGCTTAACCAGCTGCCAATATGACCCAACCCTGACAAATGTCTTTAGAATTGTTTAAAATTCTTATCCAAGAGCAGTGAACATATCATTCAGGTTGCAAGATGCACTGGCTGCACTCGATGGCTATTACTTTTCTAAGCTCTGCCATATTTCAGTGATATTATACTCATTTTTAAACATGGAAATTTGACCAAAACCAGCCTGTAGGGGGCCAACAAAGCTGCGACTGCTGAATTATTTTTTCTTTGACAAAATGACACCTGTCTCTCGAGATCGCCTTGGCGGAGTGGACTGTGCTGTCGTCTCTCAGCCAGAAGATTGTTGGTTCGACGCCTGCTTCTGCAAAAGCATTTTGTTTCAATCCACCCGGGTCCTATAGAGATGATTAGTCAACTCACTGCAGCTGTGCCAATCAGCTCCGTGTATCTTTTGGTCATTGGATTTTCTATTAAAAAACAAAAAACGAGTGGTTATTTGATTTTCATTTTAAAATACAAAATTGAAAATTGAAAAACA
The DNA here is from genome assembly GCF_022379125.1 of Scophthalmus maximus. Lineage (NCBI taxonomy): Eukaryota > Metazoa > Chordata > Actinopteri > Pleuronectiformes > Scophthalmidae > Scophthalmus > Scophthalmus maximus. The sequence continues at coordinate 996,138 of NC_061523.1, read as the reverse complement.
ATCCGTTTTTTTTTCCTGGACAAAAGGGGTTGAGCAGAATTTTAAAAACGGTTTCATTTTCATTTTCTATTTTGAATTACATTAAATGAAATCACTAGAAAACTGAAATGAAAAATAGGCCCGTTTTCTCATATTTTCAGAACCGGATGTGGTGGTTTTCAAAGCAAGAGCTCCAACTGTAAGATTGCCAGTCCAGAGATGTGCACATGCTTTTCAAGAGGCAGAACCCCTACAAAGCAGCCAGACCATATGACCTGCATGCGAAAAAAACTTTTTTGACTATGATTGTCTGATATTTTTGTCATTCTACACAGTATTGACTTGGCAGAGGACAAGACATGGTCCCCAGGTGAGGAAACAGGAGATGTGTCATCCTCAGAGGAATGGGAAACATTAGAGGAGGATAGTGACTCTGATGAGAGTGAGGATGAAGACTTTGTACCCACTTTGTGTTAGATAAGTTTTTAACTAAAGTTCAGTTTCATGACAATACATTTTTTCTGTTTTTTTCTAATTTCTTTTTTTATTCCCCCAGTGTCGGTGGTGCCTTTCAATCAAAAATATGCGTGGATACTCTGCAGTCCATCAGCATGGAGGACTGTGCATGACGCTGTGGACACAGAGCCAGTTGAACCACCACGAGTGCCTGAAAAGACTGAAGAGTACAGAGTGAGGATGACATCATCGGTCATCCTGCATCCATCACCTACCACGACTGTTTGAAACAGCTCGCTGCCAGTCCCACTCTGTACAGAAAAAGACAAGGTGACATCAATGGAATGTCAGGCTTCTGCACCTTTCAAGACTCAAGTGCATTCAAGAGGAACAGCTTTCATCATGCAATGGGTTTGGCATAATTATGCACAACAATCTATTGTAGTTCCCTATGTATCTTCATTAGTGGTATTGTTGTAATTTAATGCTAAATACTGTCTTGCCTTTGTTCTCTGGTTTTCAGATCTGTCCAAATAATCACTGTGTCTAGCAGTGGAATTTCCAGCTTACACTCAAGTACGGTATGCATCCTGGTGACTTCATGTTAGCATCAAACATACTGCTGTCTAGAAAACAACTACACCAAAATTGCAATACTCTTCCGGTATATGAACATGGGTGTAGTGGAGGGGTCGACATTCTTCAAAGTACAGGTCACGTACTGCATCGACACCATTAAAGACTTTTGGCACAACAAAAGGGTGGAAGTAGTTACTCGGCTACAGTCAAAGGACAATGTTGTTATACTTGGTGAGTGTACTATAAAACTAGTAAAAGTCTCAGGAATCAATGTGTTGGCAATATTGTTCTCAGGTTTGTTTTTTCTTGCAACGCTTACTATTCACAGGTGACTGTCGTATGTACAGTCCTGGGTTCTGTGCTCAATACTGCACCTACACCGCCATGGGAAATGACACAAAAGAGATATTATCTATAGTCAACATTGACAAGCGAGAGACGCTGAGGGAGCTCTGTGATCATGGAGAAGGAAGGGTTCATCCAAAGTTTCGAGAAGCTCTGCCAGGAGGTGAAACTTGCAGAAGTGTGCACAGATGCCCATTCTCAGATATCCGCTCTCTGCAGTAAGTTAATGTTACCCTAAAACTTTCTCTAAATTACAAATCAAAACACCCATAATTAATGGCCTACTTAAATTAGTAAACATGGGCTGGAACTTGATTGTCATAGCATTTAATTATTGGACAGTTTGCCTTAAATACATTTTCTGTTCATGCAGATCCAAAGAAGAGAAAATATAAGGATAGAGGAATCCTTCACACTCTTGACATGTGGCATGGTTCTAAAAACCTTGGCAAGGAGATACCTGCAGTAAGTGTTTTTTATAAAAAAAAATTATTACAAAATCTGTTGTTTTAAGCCTCAACCACCCAGAATGGGTGTAGTTATTGTATGTGTAGTTATGAATCAGTGAATCTGATTACCCCAAATTAATATTTGTATTGCCTTGATTTGGTTCATAAAGAACATTGATAAAAAAAGTAATCTTCACATATATTGTATATTTATGCAATGAGCAACCAATAGCTTTAAAAAAAAAAAACCTCTTAATTTTAAGGATAAAGACAGGTTGCATTAATCTTAAATTATAACATTAATATAAAAATATCAGAAAAAATAAATAAAAACTTTATTGCACAGCACACTATTTACATATTTAGGGGCAAATAAAGTTACACCCTCCTTGGAATGAAACCCCTATATTGTCCAAGAGGATCTAGAAATTGATCACGAATGACCAAGACAGAGCAGCTTGGTATCATCACATTGTGACCTAGACCTAGAGTCCCACACTGCCATGCAACAAACTGTTTATATGCTGCATAGCGAAACTATCTGATGTCTTCCCCAGAATCTTGAAAGTCATTCCAAATCCTCCTTGCCAGGCGCAATGGCCCCCTTGTAATACTAATGCTTCCATGTGTGGTATAATTGAAACACACCAATGTGGCGGTTGGTTGCAGCATTTATTTTCCACTAGAGTTGCCATTTCTCTGCATCTCTTGCAAACGCACCACAAGGGTTGTCCTGGGACGGGAGGTGCAGGTGGAGCAGTAGGTACCGACTGGCCCATTACATCAAAAATCAGGCTGGGGTCCCGTGTCAGACGTTGCCCCAAAATATGCCGTGCCTGGTGTAAATCCATTTGCATGATGTTGTCCTACAAAAAAGATAGCGAAAAATACCTTTTACTAAGAATAGCATCAACAGCTACAATAAAAAAACAGCTAATACATTACATATTGGAAGGGAATTGTTTCTATTTAATTTAGATCGAGTCTTACTACTGTGGTTACTAACACGTTCAAATGCATTTCTTTCAATTCTTAAGTTTTCCATGCAAGCTTGGTCTTCGGCGCCAAGGTCCTCGGGTGTGTGGCCTACACACTGACCTCTGCCCCGTCTTTCATGTCCCCTGCCTGTTTTTTTACAAAGTAAGACTTAATAATACAAGGCAAAGGTAACTAAAAAACATGTTAAAGTCTAGCAATGTCGACAGTAGCCTGTGTTAGCTTCTTACCAATGTGAACGCCATGCTACGTATCTGGACTGGCTTCTGTTGCCATGGTAGCGTGCGCGGGCACGGAGGAGCTGTGGAGGCAGAACTGAAGTGTAGTGGAGGGGGACTGAGCAGGAGTCGTAGGATTTTGAATTCTGAAACTATGTCCACACTTCTCTCAATCCTACAGACAGCAGCTTTAATATACGTGTATATGGAAATAATTAAGTCTGAGGAATGCCAACAAACGCTTTTGCACATCAACACATTCCATCAACTTCAAAAGAGCCTTGTTACTGCCTACATCTTACGCTACCAGCATGGCTGTATATGGGATGCAGTTTTTGTTCCTAAGCATTCAAGATCCCTGCCGGGTGGCTACGGACCTTGGGGATTCAGTAGGACTATCACCAGGTTAAAGACCAATCATCCAGTGAATTATCTCAACATATCCAGAAAGACTGGCCACACATTTTTTACATTCATGACATAGTCTACTGATGATGATAATGTGGTTCTGTGTGAAATGTCTCAGTAACAGACATTCTGAATGACTGACTCAGTTCTGAATGACTTGATTGCTAACTTCAAGCACCATCATTAGATATACATGTTAATTGGTTTGTAACATATAAGCTACCTGTAAAACGTTTAATATTCCCATCTGCCTGAGCTGTACATTGTGTTTTGTGCTAATTAACAAATGTTAGCATTCTGACCGTGAGTCATACATGATGGTGCATGGTAACCATCGTGCCTGCTAACATGCCTTGACCATGACCTGAGCATTTAGCTGAAAGCACTATCCTTAGAGAGCTGGTAAAATGGTTGTAGAATTGTCTTGTTTTGTAACATGTGAAAGAAATAAACAATGGAACTGTGGGGTTAGGAGTAGTTTCTTGAACGACTGGTTGCAGTGACTTAGCAACTGTAAGAAATTGAAAATTGAGACTGACCTGCCCAGAAAAACAAGTTCTATGGTCAAACAACTAATGGCTTATATGTGCTCTGAAAAACGTCCTATGGACCAGGGGCGTCGGTTTACATGTTTAAATGAGTGCCGGTCAGAGCTCAAGCCATATCGCTTTAGAAAGCTTAGCAAACTGGAAGCACGGATTACAACTCACACGGAGCGACTTACTTGATTCTTTGCTCAGAACGCCGTTGATCCACAGAACTTAATGTTTAAGCTGTTGTGTGTGTGTGTGTGTGTGTATATATAGAATATCCTTTAACACAACACATGCTATTCTTTTCTTGAAATGGAGCCTCTTGTTCATGCAAATAATGACTGGCCCTGTCTCAAACAAAGGTGTGATTGCCGTTCAAGCACCACAAATCGTCTCAGAAGTGAATAGTGAGCAAAGGTGTTGGACTTTGACATCGGAGACCACTCTTTGCCTCAAAACTGCCTTCTTTTAATAGGGACCAAAACTCTTGGTCTAACTGAAGCAAGCAGTTTTTTTTGTCCCTTAATAATACTAGCGGCAGATAAGGAAAGCGTTGTATGGATCATTTTCGAAGGCAATGACAAACAACCTGCTATGTCACGAATCAATAGAGTTCTACAATAAAGATGCAATCAATCAAGCTGTTTAACATCCATAATATCAGAGGTGGACAACAATGGAGGACCAAAATTAGATTGTGTAACAGCATACCCATATATCAAGGACACTGATCTAACTGTAATTGTATCATTATTGAATAAGCCTGTGCAGGATATAGAATCTCTAGATATCGAAGAGGAAAACATCACAAACAGCAAACAAAGTCTCCATCATTGGATTTGTGAGTCAATTGGGCTACAGTGATTCCCTGCCGCATCCGCATGATTGCCGCAAGGTGATTCAACAAAGTCCAGACGAAGCTCTCTGACTTCAATCCTGGTCCTCCCTCCACTCCCGACTGTGTGTTCCAGAGGTACTGTCAGCGTTGACCTAAATGAGACCCCCTCCCCCTCCAACTCCCTCTCTCTGATTTCATCTCAGGCTCGGCTGGGTTTTGTCTCTCTGAGAGAAGTGGTTTGGGAAAAGGCTGTCGGTTCCAGGCTACCGTGCCGCGAAGGGTAAGGAGGAGAATATGAGCTAATGAAGTCAGTCCTGAGTGGGAACAGCAGTGCTTTTTTTCGTGAGCTCCACTTCCACTTGTTAACGTGACATGTTAGACCTCTGTACCAGCTCTTGTCGCTCCCCATCTCTCCATTTTGGTTTTCATTATCAATCTGTCTTCATCCACTGGCTCCCATTTTCTCCCTCTTTGGCGCTTAGTGTTATAGTTTTTTTCCGCCTCCCCTCCATTCCTCCAGCCCTCACTGTCAATCCCACATCTATTCCCACTAATATGGGAACTGAAAAAGGCCTGAAGGTGACACTGTGACAGGCAAATCAAGCTCTTGTTTTTGGGCATCACTCACACCCGTCAGGGACATTAATATAATTTCAGAGGCCCTTTGCATTCCATTTGTGGCTATCGAGAGTTATCAATCTGCCTCATTCCCCTCGGCGATTTTGACTGACTACTGAAAGTCAGGCCTGCAACAGAAAAGAGCTGCAGAAAAAAATGAGCAACAGCATTCTGATTTGAACAGATGATCTGAAGAGGGAATATATAATATCTGAAGTTCCCACATTTGTTGGTGTGCCACTTTCTCAAAAACATCAGTTGTGCCCTGCAGTACAGTCATCAGATATTTTCTGATCTAATGTTGCTTTGGTAAATTTTGGGGTAATTTTCAGCAACCATTTCTATTTTGTTGGTGTTCGGAGAAGATTGTGATTATAGCAATGACTGTATGATATGATGATCAATGACTGTATTAAGATGAATGGCGTGTCTCCTCTTCCTGCCACTGTACAAAAATGCAAACAACATTTCCTGGGTACTGCCATGTTGGGCTGGTGGCATCATTTGGAGCCAGAGTCCGGGCAGTAGTGATGTAGACACATTACAGTTATCAATTAATCTGCATGACCAACTGCAAGTTAGTCAGTCAACTGTTGCTATAAAAATAGGGTGAAAAAATTGACAACTAAGACTGAGTCATAAGAAAGAACCTAAAATGCGCAAAAAACAATTCCTGCAGAATTAAGTATTTGCGTTTGCTTGGTCTTTTATGTCGACAGTCATTTATTATTATATTGGTTAAGGTCCTCTGTCCTTTTGAGGTCAAATAATCTGTTTCTTTTTCTGTCTTTTGGCTTTTCACTTTGGTCCACGTACCATCTGCTAACATGGAGAGGACAAAGTTTTGTGACCTATACTCCAGCCGCTAGGGGGCAATCAAAATTTTGTCAATAAAAAAAGTAAATATATAATTTGCACAGTAGAGATATTGTTGTGTATGTTTGTCAACATAATTTCACAATCTCAAAATATAAATGACCCTTATTAGATGTTTAGGCTTATTCACAAACAGATCAGCTGTCCATAATAAATAACAGGCCTACCTGCTAGACATGAGCTCATTAGGACACTGAATGTTCCACGCAGTTTCATCTACAAGCGAAAACTCTTTCAAGTTTGTCAATGATAACTATATCCACAAAATCCTGTAAACCAATCAGCTTTCAGTCAAATCTTAGTTCTTTTACATGCATTTGTCTCAGTCTATGTTGAGGGCTGACATGAATCTTATAGGTTGGTTTGACAAGTGCTTTCTCTGACCTTTATCTGTGTGCCAGAAAAAAACATTTTAGTTACTGTGACAACCCGGAGCTGTCATCACTACTTTTAGCTGCCTCAGAACTTTACACTTTACAGGGTTTCAATAGACCTTTTTTCCCCACAACAGACCTTTCAAGATCACTGCAGGAGAAGCAGAGATGTCACTGACATTAGCAACATCTCCTATCTATTGAAGAGCCCACATAATTGATTTATTTCTGTACACCTCTGCTTTTCCTAGAGAAATGTCAAATTTTCAGTGTATAATATTTTCTCCATATATATGTATTTTTTTCTCCATATATAAGGGTAGATCAAATAAAGGAATACCTGGTATTCTAACACATAACAACACTGCAAACTATGGCTTTAAAAACAGTTCAGACTTCAATAGTTCTAGCTAGGTGTTCAAATTAAACGGGCAAGTGAGGGCAGTGAAGTGAAGGCAAAGTCATTTTTTTAAAAGCGGCCTCTGTTCTTTTGGCCATGCACTGGCTTTTGTCCCATTTTTCCTGAATTGAAAGCTACACAAGTTCAAGGTTGTATTTAATAACCACGAGATCACTAATGGCCTAATGTGTTTTTCCTTAAGTAGGGCTATTTGTCTGACATAATTATATCGTCTTTGTTATCCAAATGTGTGAGTTCAACTTTTTATGTATTAGATAAAGTTCCCCCTCGCCCTCCTCCATCCTCGGGACCAAAGACAATTCGACCACTTTTCTCTCTCTCTGCCAACCGTGTCCTTGATTAGCCAATCCCTCCCACGTGCCGCTGTAAAACTCTGATGAATCCCTTTGTTTGAGGAGCCTCTTAAACAAGCCTGGCCTCCAGAGGAGATCGTTAACACAATCTTCCTCAATTACAGGGTGGGGATCGAGTAAAGAAAAAAAATAAAAAGCAAACCATTAAAACTAGCCAGGCAGCGGCAGACCAAGCAGGACAACTTGTTAGGAGAGGGTGTTGTAATGAGGAGCGTTTAAGGCTTAGGCGAGGCTGCCTTTAAAAGGAAGACCAGAGGCGAGAAGGACTGTTTAAAGGATCTTTACTGGGTGTCAAGGCCTCTCTCTGTTTCTTTGTACACACACACACACACACACACACACACACACACACACACACACACACACACACACACACACACACACACACACACACACACACACACACACACACACACACACACACACACACACACACACACACACACACACACACACACACACACACACACACACACACACACACACACTCCACCAAAAGTGTCCTCTGTGCTATTAGTGAGTGCAGACAGGCCTGAACAGCCTCATTTAGCTGTGTGCTGTACTGATTACTAGCTTGTCTCCCTGCTAGCCATTAGAGAGCGGAGGAGAGGATAAAGTGGAGCAGGGTGCACACAGCGAGAATATATTTCATATCATGTACTCCACATTTCAAGCTCTGTATTATAGTTTTTGTTTCCCTTTTCTTTTAAGCTGATCTACTGTTCAGTATTAATAATTAAAATAACCAGGGGCCAAAGGCCCTCTGGGGCAGGTGGCCCCTTTGCCCAGTTAGTAATCCAGCCAGAACAGAAAAAAAAACATACAGGGCTGAGGTTACACATCCACAATTGCATTTTTTTTTTCCTTAATTTTATTAGCTGCTTTCATTGTGAAGTGACACGGCATTTTCAGTAAAATTCTAGCGACCAACAAGATGGTCCAAAAGCCCTGAAGACAACTCGGCAACCACAGCCTGAGCCCATAGGCCAGTGTCATTGAATGTCAACATTTTAAAGCAATTACCAATAATTGTGCTTTGAGTTCATGAAAAGCGATTTAAAAATATAATGTATTAGTATTATTTTCAATTTTAGCTCCGCTGCACTGACTCCTCAGAACATATTTTATAACTGACTTTACTTATATTCTCTTATTTATGTCTGTGTTTTTATTTAAGTAAGCCCATCATTTAATCTATTTGTTCATGTTGTTGTTAAGATGTACCCAACAATGAATTGACTTGAAGTCTTTTTAGGCCACTGCTACAGGATGTTCACACTTCACTTTATCTCACCAGGAAATGATAGAGAATATGATTTTTTTTTTGTTGTCGACAGAAAACGGTTAAAGGTTCCATAATCAACTAATAAGTGTGTTATGTTATCTGAAAAGGCATATATAGGGACCCCTGACCTGAGTATTTGTAAACCCTGGTTTACGGCCCTTCACACGCTAGTCAGTCATACTTTCCTTGCTGACAATTGAAGACCATATTGTGTCACTGTTTGTTTTGAAGAAACAGGAAGATGAATAAAAATCAAGACACAATACATTGTGACACGCAGAAGCTGCCAAGGGGCTGTCACTCTGCAAAGCTTTGACTGTTTGTTGTTTTACTAATGTCACAGCTTGGATATGGCAATGATTTATTCACGTTAAAGAGATGATTTTTGAAGTTCCATCTAATCATCATCATCTAAAGAACGAGATGAGTGCTGGGAGGAGGAAAACCGGGCGTTGTGTGTGACCTGTTAAGTGTTCATGTCAGCTGAAAGGAGTCTTCTAAGGTGAGAAAGAACTGCCTAGAGCTATTGCTGCCTTCAAATGGAACTTATGAGCTTGTGGTTGCCATGTGGGAAGTTGTGTACACTGGGTGGCATTCAAAATTCAAACAATTTATTTAAAGTGTAACAGCACCATTTGAAATGGTCTCGATGCACTCTACAATTTAAAGGAACATTTAAAATAACAGACAACAATAAGACAATTGAACAACATTTAAACAGTGGTTGTAAAACAATGAAAATAAAAACAACATACATACATAAAAAGTGCTATAGTTGGCTATAATATAATGAGTATAGGTGCTATTTCAATCTGGATTTAAAATTTTCTACTGACTGAGCTTCTTTGACATGTAGTGGGAGGCTATTCGAGAGATGAGGTGCAAGGTATGAAAATGCTCTGTAACCAGCTGATTTTTTGTTTACTTGAGGAATGGTGGAGGGAGCGTGCAGGTGTATATGATGTAATAAGTTCAGTTAAATATGGCGGCGCAAGACCATGCAGGCCTTTTTATTTTAAAAGAAGAACCCTAAAATCAGCTCTGGATTGCACTGGGAGCCAGTGGAGAAAGGCCAGAACAAGTGTAATGTGATCATATTTTCTGTTTTTTGTCAAGCATCTGGCTGCAGCATTCTGAGCTTGTTGAAGACCTATAGTAGCACAATTTGGAAGACCAGAAAACAGGACATTGCAATAATCAAGTCTTGACGACACAAATGCATGAATTAGTTTCAGCATCACGCGGCGATAACATTGGTCCAATTTTGGCAATATTACTAAGGTGAAAAAATGCTTTCTTGGTAATAGCCATGATATGAGGAAGGAATTCAAACAAGGTTTTTGATGCATTCAAATGGTTCAAGTCGTGAGAATCCTGCTACCGGCAACATTGACATTGACACTACTATCAACGTTAGCCTACTGTTGGCATTTAAAGGGACAGTAAGTGATTCTGGAGACAGCTTGTTTCTCTCATTGCTTTGGCTGTGTAGCGAACCTGCGACCCCAGTATGGGAGTCTGACGCACTACCCACTAGGCCAAAAGCACAGTGTTGTGGCGTCACCCGCCAGCACGTCTCTTAACGTGTCGACAAGTGATGTTTACAAACTGCACTCGCAGTGTTGTGTGGTGCGCTCTGTACCATTTTGGGTTTTTCGATTTCCAGAGCCAGGGCTTAAAACCCAGATTTTTTGGGGCGCACACAGAATTGACAGCTAACAGACACTGATGAAATATTTGCGGATTTTTAAAAAACTTGTCTTGCTTTAGAATCGCGTACTGCCCCTTTAAATGGGGCTAATAATTTAGCTATTGGTGGCTCCTGGGATATGGTGACTTTTCATGTCCTTTATCCTATTTACTCTAAAATGAGTCACATCTTCATAACAAATGGCTTAGATTGTTAAGTTAGTTCATATGTATTACTTAAATAGAGATAACAGACATTTAAAACATTATTTAGTATTTTACACAACTTTTTATTGATATATGCATTCAATTTTATCATGTCCCCAGTGCAAAGTAAATTCAATAAGAGCAATAAACCCTGAAATTATATAAACCTCAAACTGTCGTGATCTGGCTGCATCATTAAGAATTGAACTTAACATTTTGAGAGACAGTTTAGTTTTGTTTGGGCATCCTGTTTTTGTATTTGTTATTTCTGATGTTTGTATCTTGAATTTGTGATTTCCTGTTTTACTTTGTGGTGTCCTTCCTCGTCTGTTATCACTTCCTGTTCTCCTGTGTGTTTTGAACCTGTCTCTTGCCCAAGTGATTGCCCACACCCATTCCTAATGTGTCTCACCTGTTTCCCCATTACCTGTGCCTCCTTTGCTATTTAGTCTCTGCACTTCCCTTGTCTTGGTCAGTTCGTCCTGTATTGCAACCTGTTCCATCTGTCTGTGATGTCGTGCCTTGTTCCCTGATTTATTTTCTTTTCCATTTATAAAAATTATTATATTGCACTCTGCATTTGGGTCCTGCACATCTCGACACAAAATATCCCTTAATTGATCTATAGACTATAGGCTAAACTGCCTCTAATCATAACAAAGTGGATTCTATCGGATAAAACTATAGTTATATTTTACTTTTTTCTTAATTTACTGTATCCCTGAATTCATCTTCCAACTTCTTAGTAAACTTGCTCTCTTACCCCCCCCCCCCCCAAAAAAAAGAGTACATTTCCATTAAGACAATTGATTAGGAAGGGACCTAATTTCTTCTCAATGGGAATTCAGCTGTGCAAACTGTCAGGCCTACATTTTTGTTTAGTTCTTTGAGCACCGCTGCCTTTAACATCATCCAGCATGACCGGTTTGGCGGTGAGTCAGTGATGGTCTGGGGAGGCATATCCTTGGAGGGTAACACAGACCTCCATGTCATAGCCAAGCAGTCTAACAGGCTAATGTGTTTAGGAGACGACATCCCTGATGCAGAGGGGCTTTTCCCCAAGCCTAAGCAGCAGGAATCAGTTGAAGAGCTGTTCTTTGTCAGTGAGAACAGTGTGGAAGCAAAGGTAAAGCAAAGCATGCAAGACAATGGGCCTCATGCAAGAACCGTTCGTAGGAACATTTTTGTTCTGAAATCATGCGTACGACTGATTTAGGAGAACTTCCCGCATGCCAAATTTTTTTTCTTCATATTTTGAGATTTCTTTCAAATACGCACAGAGTTTACGAGTGGACGAGACCTGTCGAGACCCGTAAGTTATGCTAATTTTATATACTCGTGCCTGTTTGCCTGAATACGCAGGTGGCATTCATCATGTTTACGCACGGAATTTACACATTTTTTCAGAAGATAGAATCATACAAACAGATGTAGGAGAAATTTAGGATAAGAATATAAAGCACGTTCTTGCATGGGGCCCATTGCATAACAAAAATAGAATCCAAATGCGTAGTTTAAAAAAAAGAAAACATTTTATTTTAACTATAACTGAGATAATAATACATTAACCAAAAAATGTTAACAAAATATCTACTGAAAGAAAACTACCAAACTCAAAATTCAACTAACTAAACACAGACACGATGCCAGGAGGAGAGGGAGCCCCCAACTGGCTGGCAAGATGGGACAGGTTAAATAGGAAGTGGAGATGACTGGCCAGCTGCCCCCAATTCCCAATCAACCCCTGGTATGATCAATCCGGCAACACATAACACACAGAGACACAAAGGCCCTGGGGCCGTAACAACCCTGTGAGACAAGTTATTTTTACATAATTCGTCAACAATGTTAAATATTTGGCATATTTTTGTTTTAGTTTGGGAGGTGAGGAGCATTGATAGTATACTTATGTATTTTTTCACAATAGTGGTATTATTAACCATCCTGTCAGCAAATAAATGGGTCCAAGAAAATACCAGTTCATAACAATCAGGACATTTTATTCATCAACTATTGATTTGTTAGTATTTCAAGAATAAAACATACTATGATAGCATAAGTGACATACTATCCAAGAAAAGCTCATTACTGTTTAACATTTAAATCATTAACATTTTGTGATAACTACGTATGTGCTTAACAGGGTAGAATACGTTCACGGCCAGTGTCTGAATTATCTAACAATAATTATAATTTTCCCTGAGCTTGACCAATATGTATTTCTAATAGTTAAACATATCACTATTCTGATAGGATGCTAAGATACATTTTTTCAAAAAGGCTGAAGCCAAAATGTTACCACATACCAGGAATCACCCAGCTAGCAGTCGGGTAACAATAATGCAATTATTGAAAATGTCACAACTCGTGAAGCTTTCAGAAAAATCTGAGGTTTGAGGTAGTGAATAACACAAGAGGGTGTTATTCATATGGACTCTTCTCTTAAAAATGGTAAAGATAGGCCCCTTTGAAGGCAGCATATGACTCTGTCATAGTTGGGGATTCAACATCTCTGCGCTCGTGATGAAAATGATAAATTCATTCACTTAAGGTAAAGATTGCACACGTGCAAATACTGACAAACATGCACTCATAAAATCGGGTCACAAAGTAATGGACCACCTCTGGTAAACGGTGTGTAACATATTTGTGTTTAATCAGTTTCCAATGAAACATACACAGATGTACTGGAGCATAAAATGTGCTTAGCTTAAGTGACTACACAAAATAGAAAAAAAGATATCCAATCTATTGAACTCTTGTTGATGTGTTGTCTGTTAAGAAAAATAAGGCTGCAATAATCTTCTAATGAACCCCAGACCAAGAATGAATTGTGGGCCCCTACTATGAACAAACACTTTGTCATATGAGATTAATCAGATAGTATATTAATAATGAACACATTCATATTATATTACAACCGTTTAATTGAGAAGATAAGAGCATTAGTAATGTTATTGTTGGCAATTTAAATTTGAATATATCTGCCAAATATTATAGATAATATTGTTACCATTTGGTAAAAGTGAAACATGCTCATTTTAGAAAAAAAAATGATCTTCCGTAATCCTTGTTAACACCTCAATTTGATACTCAGAATTATCTTTTAACCTCAAATCTTAGAATCCTTATTAAATTAACCCATACACGTTCTATTGCAAAACAATTATGAAATTCCCCTTGTCTTCATGTGTAAGAACATTTGGTCCTCATAATGGAGAAAATATATATACACACACACACACACAATCCTCTCTTGCCATTTATAGTAAACGCTCAGGGGCACAATGTCCAATGAGTGACACGGACTCAGGAACACCTGACCCTCTAAAAACTCAGGTGCGAGATCCATAACAGCCAAACCAAGCGCAATAAAGAATATGGAATCCGTGCTTTGGCTGATCCACCCGCGGATGTTTTTTTACTGCGTCTGCATGATGAAGATGATGTGAGTATTTATAGAAACACCCACTTCTGAACTCAACCCTGTGATTTGAAGCTTTCTGGGCCAATTCTCTAATCTGCTCTTTGTCAGCATTTTGATTTAACCCTCAGATCCAGAGCATGTTTAGAAGGCTGTTTGCTAATTAATATAGGCTCTGTGGCGGCAGATAACACAGCGTGTCATTTATACAGACAGCCACCAGTGCTTTCATCTTAAAGCATAAAACATGAGATAAAATGGAGCAAATGAAAGAGTGTGCTTCCACTGAACTAATTTCTCATTTCTAACAGTGTCTTGTCAAGGGCCTTGCTAGGCACTTTGTCAGTGAACAGGGTGTATTTGTGTGTATTTATTTCCCAGCCCGTCCGTGGAAGACACTGCTCGGGAGTGGCTGAGGTGAAATAGTTCAATAAGTACATTATCTGCTGCATCTACTATGTGCAACTCCCACAAACCTACTCAATATTCAACAGGCTAAAGTATATAATAAAAATTAAATGATTGACATTGCAGTAATTGATATCATCAGGCAACAATGTAAGGATATGCCCAAACTTAGGAATGCTTTTCATAAAAATTGTATAACGTATGACTACGTGTTACGGATTTTTGCGTTGGACTTGTAATCTCATGTTGTTTGGACTGACTCTGGAGTTCCCTACCTTGTGTGTCTCACCTATGCCCAATAATTTCTAACTCCTTTGACAAAGAAAATTGGAGAGCACAGATATTTATACTCAGTTTGTATGTTTGTTCCTCTTCATGGTTCCAGAAGGACAACGGCCCAGCCATGGAGTTCAATGACTTTTCTGTAAACCTCTGCAGTGAAATTGTTACGAGGCATAGATCAGAGCTTCTAATTTCTGACCTCAGAAAATGTAAAATGGACAGAGTTTGGAACCACCAGGAAAAACTATAGAGTTGGCAACTGTTTGGTTCTTGGCCACCTCCCTGACAAAGACCCTTCTTTTGCCAATCATTCTCACAGAGCTTCAGGTATTCTCAGCATAGATGGTGAGGATTGAGGGAAGGATGAATGCAGCCAAACAAAAAGAGGAACTTGAATGAAATCTGCTCTAGAATGCATGTGAGCTGACACTGAGGCTACTGTTTACCTCTCAGTGTGAAAATGACCTGAAGCATACACCATGGAAACACTGTAGTTACTTCGATGCAAGCCTAACCAAGGCCCATACTTAAACCCCATAAAGGAAGGGATAAACCTAGTCTTTAGTGAAAACACTAAAAGCATTCCTCTTCTCAGTGCATTGATGCTATTAGCTACATCACTTGACTGATACCATCACCTTTAATGGCATTAGCCAAGTGTGACTGTTGACATTTGGAGAGAGGACCCTAGAGAGTCAAATGTTTTTCTGATCAGACCAGAGAATCTTTTTCCTTGTGCTCTCAGATCCATTCGTTAACTCCAACCTGGCTGTTATATGCCTTTCAATAAAGTGTGGCTCGTGTCTAGCCACTCTTCCATAAAGGTAAAAGAACTGCATTTATTGAGTCTATTGAACACTCAAAGCACTTTACAATGTATGTCTCACTCACCTTTTCACACATGATGGTGATGACACCATCAGGGGCGCTTAGGGGCTCAGTGTCTTGAACAATATGACACATTACGTAGAAGCTGGTATGGTATGGATGTAGAACTGCCTTATCAGTGCTGATGGTTGTATTTTGCCAGGTCCTGCCAGCACTGCAGAGGATTTCTGAAGCTCTATTAGAGTGTCCATTTGGATCTTCGTCCCCTCCCTGACCAAGTCCCTTCTTGCGGTTACTAGGTTTGGGTGGACATTTAACTCTAGGATGAGTCATAGTAGTTCCAAACATCTTCCAAATCAGAATTACTGATGCCACTGTGCTCCAGGGGACACTCAGAGCTTTATAAACTGTTTTATACCCTTGCCCTAATATATTCCTTGTCACAATTTTAGTATGGAGGTCAAGATCTAGATAGATGTCAAGGACAATAAGAATGCACACATTATTTTAAATAAATTAACAATTTGCAATGAATTCTAAAAACATATTTTTACTTTGTTGAATGTAGATTGATGGGCAAACATTGTGATTGCATTTTCAGAACCACTGACTCATATCTGTACTCTTCTAATTCTAATAACACCAAATTAAAGGGGCACTGGTTTTTGGAATTGGTTAGTCAAAGGATACATATACATGACACTTGTTGCTTTATAGGATTATTGACACTTTATCTAAATTTTTTAACATTATTAGAGGTTTTACACTGGTTCACTGGATTCCAATGAGGAATTGACACCCACAGCTTCTTCAACAAGCAGACGAGCGAGCAGAACAGGGAGGTGCACCACGCAGTGGCTGTTTAAGACGGGGCAGAGGTTGCCGTGTTGGCCAGACACCGGAGGACCTTGGAGCAAAAGACATGGCTCGCATGCAATATTTAAGAATTCAGATACTTGATAAAATAGACTGTTCTCATATTTTCCCTTGTTTGGATCTGTATGATCACAGAACAGTAAACATGGGCTCTAACTTGATTTTCATAGCATTCAAAAGAATAGGAGCAGATATTTGAGAATGGGCATCTGTGCACACTTCCTGGCTGTGCTCAAAACTTCGGATGACTTCTTTCTCCATGGCGACAGAGCTCATCTGCTTCTCTCGCTTGTCATTGTTGACTATTGATAATATTTTTTTTGTCATTTTCCATGGTGGTGTAGGTGAAGTACTGAGAACAGAACCAAGGACTGTCCATATGACCGTAAACTGTGAATAGCAAAAGATTTGGAAGAAGAATAAACTAGGTTACGTACCCCTACCGTAACATGGCTGTAATAGAACAATAGAAGAAGAAGAGTTTGCAAACCCAAAACAAAACAACAGTTTTACCCACACGACATGCTGTATGCTTGGCAAAGGAGAGAGGAAACATGGAGAGAGGTCTGCAGGAGTTCTGTCAATTTGGTGTCTTAAGCTGGATTTATGCTTGACGCATCAGTCCGAGCGCACTGCGGCTGTGATGTCACAGCAGTTCACAGTTCGTTTATACTCGCGCTTCAGGCGCGTCTGATAAAGTTCTCCTAAACAAAAGGAGAAGTGACTTAAAAATGGCCGATGCGTCAAGCATAAATCCACCTTTACGCAGCCACAGCTTGGAGAAAGACTCCGACAGGTAGGGGATGCAATTAGTAGAGCAAAGAACCGTAAATCGCCAGGTGGTGATGGCTTCCCATACGAATTTTACAAGGTATTTAGACAGGAATTAAGCCCCTTATTGTCAGCATCATTCAGATATACTATGAAGGAGGCGAAAACTCCCCCATCTTGGAAAGAAGCCATCATCACTATAATCCCTAAAGAAGGCAAGGATAAAGAACTGTGTAGTAGCTTCAGATTGATATCCATACTTAATGTCGACTATAAGATTTATACCCCAATAACTACAAAAGAATTTGAGACATACATGTCCGGTATTATAGACAAGACCAGACTGGCAATATTAGAGGAAGGCAGGCGCAAGATAATATAAGGAAAACAATTCATATAGGGGAGGAGGTGCAAAGGAGGGGAGAAAGTGCAATATTAGTGAGTTTGGACTCCGAAAAGGCATTTGACAGTGTGAGTTGGACCTTTTCGTATTATGTCTTAGCGAAGTTTGGCTTAAAGGAAAACTCTATCAAATGTATAAAATCATTGTACATGAACCAACAGCAAGAGTGAAGATCAATGGGAGTTTGACAAATCAGATTAAGTTAGAGAGGTCAACTGGAGGACTACGAACACCATTCAGGGTATAAACTTAACGTGACAAAGACACAGATTTTAGCTCTAAACTTCAAACCGACAATAAGGATCAATGACAAATATAAACTTAAATGGGACTTGGATAAGATTAAATATTTAGGGGTGAACATCACAAAAGAGATAGACAAACTATATAATGCAAATTACACACAGATTAATCAGAACATTAAAAGGGACTTGGGAAAGTGGTTAATACAGGCTCTGGACTTCAGGTCGAGGGATTGAAATAATTTAAATGAATATATTGCCGAGGCTACTGTACCTCCATCAATCTTTACCCATACCTATACCACAAAACCAATTAATGGAATGGGATAAATGGATTTCAGGGTTCATCTGGGGGGGGAGAGACCCAGGACTCGGCTTGTGACACTACAGCTACCTAAGAGAGAGGAGGAATGGCAGTGCCGAGTTTCAAGGAATATTATTATGCAGCACAGATCACAGCTGTGACATGCTTGTGTAATGTAGACTACATAGCCAAGTGGAAAGACATTGAAATGAAGGGGAAACACTATCAGTAGGGGATGAAGAACCTTTTAGGATACAGCAAAGTTTAATAGACCCAATTACTAAATTCACTTTAAACATTTGGAACACAGTAGTAAGTTGATACAAATTAGAAAAAGAGACAACGGTTTTGAAATGGCCCCTTACATTATAATACATTTCAACCGTGAAAGGGAATCCTCCGGTTTATGTCGATGTTGAATGGCAAGTTACTGCCGGTGTCCCAAACTCCTCACAATGGACTTGCGTCCAAGTTAGGGAGTACGGTGGAAATTCAAAGTTCTTGCCAGTGGACACCAAATTGTGTTGAGGTAACTGTTCCTGATGGTGGCGCTAGAGAGTCAGGTGGGGGTCCAGGGTATTGCCATTGGACACTGTGTCAATGACCCATCCACTTGATGGACTTTTGTCCACTTTATTCAAATGTGTCAATTTCATGGAACATTTGTCCACTTAATGTACTGGCCTGGGAATTTTCCCTCAACCCCCTCCTTTGACCCAACACATGGTTGCTGGGGACAAAACTCTGTACACTGTTAATCAAGGGCTTAATCTACATTCAAAAAAACGCATTTGCTCAACATTTGCAGTCTCCAGGGCCTCTTCTAGAGCAACCAAACTCACTTTTGAATGAGTGAATGTGAAGTGGACAAAATGTCAACTTCAGAAACTTTAATATTGGCAACCTCTTGTAACATTTGGGGCTATTTTGGGGTCTTCCAAAGGGTGTAGAGTGTTCATTTTTTCCCCCTCATGGGATCTGTGCTGGGTGGGTAACTTGTGTACACTTGGTGTAAGCTGAATCCCAATAGTGAGTTATTTGAAGTGGAAAAAGTCATTGATCTGCTTTTGTACAAAATGATACATGGTACATAACCGGGGTCGCATTGCTGTCACATGAGCTGCTGCTTCCTCCCATCTCCTCATCCTTCTCCTCCTCCCCCTATTACTGCTGGTCCCGCTCTCCTTCCGGGACCTGGTCGAAGCTCTGGCTTACCCTGACCTCAGCTGCCTCGCTGTGGTCGGGGTTCGCCATGTAGAACTGGTCAGCCGTCCTGGTGTCGCCCATAAGCCTCAGGGTGAGCCTACGTTTGACCTCAAACAGCATGGCCGTCCTCTCTGGGTTCGTCAGCTCCGCGTGGCTTTGTTTCACGTGCCTGTCCAGGCGAGTCAACATATAGTTCCACCCAAGAACCGGGCAGGGAGCAGCACAGATATTAACCCTCCCTGCTGCGAGGTTGAGCAGGATCTGCCTCTCTTGAACATTGCTCACACAATGCGTGTTCTTCAGGTGCTTGTGCAGCGTGCTGAAGTAGCAGTGGCAGATAGGACAACTATCCATTATTGCCTAAAAGACACAACAACAATATTAAAAATAATTATTATTAAAAATTATATTATATCTGTGTGTGTGTGTGTGTGTGTGTGTGTGGGTGGCTGAAGTGCGCAGTTGGAAAGTACGTCACTCTGCAGCAAGGTCACTGCCCACATTCAAACTGCAATAAAACTGCAATAAAACACACAAGAAGTTAATTGGTCTGGTTGCAGTGCATCGTTGGAGTGCATCACTGTGCACTAGCGAATATAATAATAGCAAATAGCGGACATAAAAATTAAAAAACTGCTTTTGAACACATTATATTAAACACGAGATGTAAGCTATATCCAACACAAAGTAAAAAAATGTACTTTTCTATTTACTTTGAACCTTCAATCATCAGCTAAACTGTCAAAATGAAAATACAACACATGAAATCATGAATATGTCAAGCTCTAATACTTACCAATTTCTAGAAGTCTTGGTTTGTGTCTTCTAACACTGGGTTTTTAACGGCTTCAGAACTCACTTGGGCCCGGCGGGTCCGGCGTGCTCTGAGACCCCTCAACCAATCACAAGGTACAGTCACGTGCATGCAGCATTCATGCTCTATCAGGCCGTACAGCCTGTCAGAATGTACAGCAATTAACTATCAATATCCTTTCTACATGCAGCGCCTTCATACTTCCAGACAATTTCATTGCAGACATATGATTGTTTAGATTTTTGCCTATTTGCTGTGTTTTTACTTTTTATACATAAATATGGCTTAATGTTTACACCATGCATTCTATATGAGGAGGGGATGAAATGGTTCAACTTTCAACTTTGGTGAACATTCCATTGCAGAGACATGAATGTTTCGATATTTGCTTTTTTGCTGAGTTCAATATTGTGAGAAAATCAACTTCTTCCGATATTCATAATTTTTACACCATTTATTCATCCTTGAGAAAGGGTGTCAAAAATAAAATTTCAACCTGCTAGCTTAAGGCATTGTGGAGACTTGAGCCTGTCTGTTTAATAAATACCCAAATCCAGGCCATTTGGGATATGATGTGGATACACTGTGTCCGCCCAGGCTAATATTAGTAACCATTGTGTCCAATGGCAATACCACCATTTGTGTCCAACGGCAATACCTTGGCATTATCCAATTGGCATACCTGAATCCCAGCTCTAAGGTTTTTGAAGTGGACAAAGGTTGTCCACTTCAAATACCTTTGTATTGAACCTGGGGTACGCCAAGTGGACAGAAGTCATATCTCCCATCTGCTTATGATTTTGGGGCTGGAATTTCAATATGATGGTCCCTGCCAACCTGGCTGTCAGCCAGTGTCCATTAACAATGCATTTTACCCACCTTATGGTGGAACCAGGGTTATATTAGCAGCCAATGTGTCCAATGGCAATACCTGGCCCTGTCCAACGAAATGGGTCAGCCCTTCATCAAGCTCTGCTGAAGAGTAGGGGGGAGAAAAGTGGGGAAAGATAACTTGGGATTGAGTTGACGGAGGAAGAATGGTACAATGTGTGCAGGGTACAGCACTCAACCACTGGATTAAGGGTATGGAGGGAGTTTGGGTGGAAGAACGTTATAAGATATTTCATAACCCCAAAGAGGAAAGGAAGGTTTTCACCAGAACAGAATGTGTGTTGGAAGAAATGTGGGCAGGTGGGGGCAGAACACTCACATATTTCGGAAGTGCCCAAAAATTAAAGAGTATTTGAGAAAAAATATGGGGCATATTAAAGGAGATATTAGGCTATGAGATCTAAAATTGACTCTGTGTTATATCTGGGGAACCTGGTACAGGAAAACACACATGGTGGGGACAGATACCAGTCAGCAAGAAAACTATAACAAGAGGTACAAAGCAGATCAACCTACGAAAGAACAATGGATCGGTGTAGTAGAAGAAGTATTTGACATGGAAAGATTAACATACATACTGAGACTCCAGGAAGGGAAGTTTGAGTCAAAATGGGAAAAGTGGGTTGAATATTAAGGAAAACTGAACGACACCACAAGTTACGAGGTTTTGAATCAGGTCTCGATGTTGCATTGCAAATAAGGGAGAAAGCTCACATGTCAATTTGTTGATGTCTTTATTGTAATTTTTTAAAATTTTATTATACTGTTAATTTTATTTTGTTGTTATAAATAACCATATGTATAAGAAATTACTACAATTACTCTGCTACATGCTGGCTTCATTCGAAGCTCCTTCATACGGGTCTTCAACCCGATTGTAATATTGTCGGTATGTGGTTTTATATGTTGGCTAAACTGTCAATAAAAATTTAAGTGACAAAAAAAAAGAAAGAAGAGTTAGGGGTTGTAAAATGATGTGACTGCATATTGCAACATTTCTGTGGTGACTTTATCTGAACCTGCTAAAGTACAAAACACCCCGACCTCTGTAATAGTTCCTGCTGCAGTAGCAGGTCTCCCAGACCACATTTGGCCATCTCACAAGGTAAAATCAATCCACTGTCGTGGGCGGTAATAAAGTGTTGAAGTCATCGAAGTAATTTAAAGTCCTTGTTGACTTCAGATTTTTTTTGACAGTGTCATTATTTCCTCTTCCCAGTGGCATACAGCCATCATTAAACAAATTCCTGAGGCACCCAAGGTTTAATTTAAAACTTTTGATTTTGCTGAAGCAGAGTGGGACAGACCGTCAGTGTGGGAACAATGTTTCCTATAGAAATGCTTAACATGAGATTTAATAAAAGGCAGCACTATCCTGTCCGTTGTGTGCCCCTCTCTCTGCCTCTCCCCCTTCCTCTCCTAACTGGTGTTGATTATACTGGTTCGCCTGGTTCAGCAGGGCTCCCTTCATCCACAAGGTGTGTCCTCTTTCCACTGTGACCAGCATCTGGTCAGCCAAAGGTTGGTGTTGCTGCCCCAGCCAACAACAGCAGTGACCAGACCAATCCCAGCCAAAGCTCCCGACAATGGCCTGGCCCAGGGCCGGAGGCGCTGCTGTACGGACGTCTACCTGGATCACTTGACACAGTCGGCTGTGTGTCAAAACCTACAAGAATATAATGTGTACTGCACATGAAGTATGATAAGTCTCTACAATGTTGTATTTGTGTAACAATACAGTGCAATGTGATGCACAGAGGGGGAGAAAAAGTATTACCGACCTCCTCACTCATATCACACTGGATGGGAGCTGTTCTTAGACATTAAAAGTAAGTGAGTACAGTAAATATTGAAACCTAAAAGTTAATTGCTTTACTTAGTTGTTGATGTTGATGGTGGAAAGTGCCCTCAAGGCCTCAGTATGCTTCAATCTCCGACAAGTACTTGCTGGCGGAGAGCCTCCCTCCCCACACATCTCCGACAACTGGGGGCTGCCTCTGACCATTTTTTGTGACTTTCTAAAAAAGCAGACCATTTGACATTTCCATCCACTTCACACAGTGATTGTTCGGAAGTTTTGAAGCTTGTTCACTCTTCTCTTTTTTGGGGGGTTAAATTCATTGTTCTATGCAGCTACTTTATACATCAAATGCAATACCTTAGACAGGAAACTGCAACATATTTTCAAGTTTACTTGAAAATGTCACTTTTCACAGACCAAAGTGCAAAAATGGTGCAACATAACATGCAACACATAAACATAATGACATAAAAACTGAACAGGTCTACAAAGATAGGCGCCGCATATGACGACTGGTAAGGAAGGGTAATTGATACTAGACTGAATTAAAACAACAGATAGGACATCCGAATGGTCAGCAGTGAGGTAATCCTCATATACATATAGTTATAATAGAAATGTGTAATTTGCTGACATGTCTATATCATTTGATGTGTAGGTTTTTTTATCATCATTGACTGGAGGATGTTTTTCTTTTTTGTTTCCATCGTCAGGTATGTGTTCTTTATGTTTTCTATCTTTGCCCTTTTTGCTAATGCACTCCATGGGAGAGGGGGTTTATGATCATCATTGACTGGAGGATGTTTTTCTTTTTTTCTTTTCCATCGTCAGAGAATAAATGTGCTCTGCACCCACCACCGAATCATGTTTTGAGTTGATATTGATCATAATCCAGCCCCCGTTAACATCACAGGTGTTTTGTCTGTCTTCATATTACCTGAATCTAATTGTACTGTTTTTTTCAGTCCACACATATCCTTGCATAATTTGTTTTTTTCGGCATGTTCACATCCAGCAAGCTCTAACATGCCTTTTACAATATTGTGGGGGAACGTTTATTTTATAATTGTATATTATAATTGATAGATAAGTGTTTATTTAAAAAAAAGAGTCACTTGAAAACCTAAACTAGACAAGTGATTAAATTAAAAACTGACAAAAAATTAAAGCCTGCTAATTAGAATTTCAGCCTCCAGTGTTACTCTCTTTATCTTTCACTTCACCAACCAATCTACTGTTTTAATTAATTGATATTTTAATCAGAAATTCTATTGACAGCAATTTTTTTCCAGTTTATTCCACCTTGATGCAGAGAGTTGTTATTTCTGCAAACTAAAACTCTAACGGTTATGTTTACATTGTAAATTCAGTCATGGTCAGTACAATTTTAAATAAATTGCTATCAATACAATACACTGTCAAATGCAGTATGATATCAGTTTTGGATAAGATCAAATAAGATAATCCCTTATTAGTCTGATTAAGGGTAGATTTACTGTTACAGCAGCAAAGTGGATAGTTAAAATAGACACATCATTAAAAGTAATAAATAAGAAAACATATGTTATAAAGAATAGAAAAAGAATGTACAATGTAAACAGAACATCACTGAAACAGAATTGCACATACAATATATTTAAGATGGAAAATTAGTATTGCGTGGTTAAGTTAGTTAAACCTAAGTGAGCTATATAATAATAATAATATTAATAACTTTGATTTGTATAGCACCTTTGACGCAACATGCAGCTCAAAGTGCTTTACATTCCCTAGCGCATAACAAATTACAGGTATAGATAAAAGTGCTTCGAATTGCAGAGAATGCAAGCCAGGTTCTTTGTCGTGCAGTAATGCATAGGCCAGTTGTTGCAAGTGTAAAATGGCTGCTGCTTGGTTTACGTTCTAGTCCTATCCACCAACCAAAGCACTTTAAAGTACAAGTCACATTCACCCATTCACAAACACACATTCATACAGCGCTTCTAATACGCAGCACTTTTTCTGTCACACATCATTCATAGGTGGCACAGCTATCAGGGGCGATTTAGGGTTCGGTTATCTTGGTCACAGACTCGAGGAGCCAGGGATCAAACTATCGACCCTTCTGGTCAGAGGAGGACACTCTCTTTTTCTTGTCACAAAGCACGTCTGTTCCACAAGAGGGAATCAATATTCTATTTTACTACATCGAATATGGTCACTAAAAGCATCTCCTATCAGTTTGAGTTAAAGTGTCCCTCATCAGCTCTTCACGGTGTGCCGCCATTGACCTAAAAAGGGCTGTTAACCCCCACCGTTTTCATTTAGTTATCATTCACAGTGCGTCACGGGAAGACAATCTGAATGCTGTCACCATGGAAACGTGTTCCCAGAACTCCAATGGTTTCCAATAGTACAAATTCTAAATCTTTTGAACAGCACCATCCAGAACAAGTATGCCGTTTGACAAAAGAAATAAAACGCAATACAACAAAACAAGAGAATTTAATTAATTTGGACGATTGACATACAAGCCTCATATCAGAGGAGCTCCGGATCTGATGGGCCCCTGTCAGATTTAGTCTTGAACCAGGACTTAGGAACAGCCAGCATATCACCAGGCTGAGGTTCTGAGGGAGTAAAGCAGTACAACTAGTTCAGAGCGTGTCTAAGATTCACACACTCAGTGGGAAGGGATTGGGTTTTGGCTAAAACCAGAGAACTACTAATTGCAGTGATCGAAAAACATGGATTTATTTGATCAAGATCACAAGAAAGGAAATACCTGCTTTTTGAAATGATCTTGAAAAAATAGTTGAAAGGATCACGAGCAGACAATTCTGTGACTTTCGAATATTTGAAGGTCTGCGTGTTGTATTGGGCGGCTGTGGCTCAGGAGTTAGAGCAGGTCGTCCACTTACAAGAGGGCCAATGGTTCTATCCCCAGGTCCACCAGTCCTCATGCCAGTGTCCTTGGGCAAGACACTTCGGCCTAAAAAAGAAAAAGAGGAAAAAAAGCCCTGATGGCTGTACTGATGGTGTATGGATCAGAATGTACTGTTTTTGTTGAACAACAGCAAAAAATGAATCATCATTTTACCTTGTGGGCTGTTTTCTTTATAATTCAAAACAAAAACACTGAAGCACTTGGCTGCAGCCCCAGCTTTTGTTGTTGAGACAGTTTATTCTCTGGCTTTATTATTTATTTTTCCTGTTTATTTCGTTTCAGCTCTCATTCTCAGGCCTGCTTTCCTTTCCCGCCCCTCAGGCTTTGCACCAAACCCACTCCCACTACCTACCTGCCTTCATCACCCCACCCGATGCGCTGAGAAGTGGAGCTAAATGCACTTGACCTTGGCAGACCAGTGGGGGCCACCCAGTGGTGGGGGGGGGGGGCTGGCATCTTTGGGTCCCTGGCTCGGTGCCAGCGCTGACGGTGCTGGGAGGGTTTGGCAGGGATTATGGTCTTTGGGTGAAGATCACCGTGGCATGTTCAAATAGGAGAGGGGGCTGCCAAGAGGAGGGAGCAGAGGCCCGGGCTGTTTATCTGGGGCTCCGATACGCACACATCCACGCTCAGACATGGAAACACAGACTCACACACAGACAAAAAACAGCACATATACAAAGAAACATATATAAGAGAGCATTGATACAAAGTGCACCACTCGCTGCACTTTTCGATCCTTTTCTTACTCCCTCTTTGTATCTCTTCCCAATAAATCAACGCTCTGCATCTGGACGTTTACATTTTTTGAAGATGCAATACATCTGCAGAAGTATATTCATGACAAAAACATTAGCGAGAGCGCAAAACAAACTGAGCACTCCTCATGGCTGCAAGTCAAGATATGTGAGTGCACAGGCACAGAGTGTGAACTCGGAGTGGAGTTGTCATCGTCACTCCTCTGTGGATAATTGGTGAAGTCGGACCATGCACACCAAATACATACTCTACATTCACATAGTTATTCTGGACAGCAGTCAGGGTCTACTTACAGGTTCAGGCAACTGAAATGACTTGGTTAAGACTAGATGAAATCGTGGCTCCTGGTTTAAGGAGCCACAACCCGCCCCCCCCAGAATTGGAGGATAAATCTGTAACCTTGATCGTGCCGATGTTCAGCCCAGACTACCTTGTAGTGTGAGGGGCCAGAATCATTGGGGTGGACCCTATAATTATCATACATGTTTGATATTACACAAGTACTTTCCGAGCAGAGCTAAAGAAAGAGACGAGTCAAGCGGCTAACAGTGTTGCCCAGCTTACAATGCTGGCAGCACTGTCAGCTGCTCAACATGATGGACCTTTTGAAATGGTGAGAAACATGCTACTGTACGAGTTCGGTGGACATCTGAGTTGGAGCAAAGGCTTCTTTAGCAAGAACAGTGCACGTACAATGTATCCTCCAAAACGTATCACAACCCTACATACCCGTTTCTTCTGCTTTGGTTTTTTTTATCCCTGCAAAGCATTATGACCCATAGAGCAATTTGTCGCACTGCTCCTCATGAGATCAGGTCAGAGAGGTGGCATGAGGTGTGTGCGTTGCTACCTCTGGAGTTGTGTGTGCGCGTTTGACATTGAAATTATATTTTAAAATTTCCTTTACTCCACTTGGAGTTAAACGTTGTCTCCCCTGTCGTTTTTTGAATTTTAAATAAACCTGTTTATCAGTGACTCTGAGGACACAGGGTTCACAGGACGGCTCTGGCAGAGGCTCCCCTCTGCTGGTGGTTGTTCAGTGGAGGGGAGCGGCGCAGCGGCAGTGTGCCAGGCTAAAAACGGAGCCATTTTGGAGCCGCTCGCGGGGGCAGCGGTAGCGCCGGCAGACATTGGCAGGAGGGCGGCGAGACTCATTAGAGTCATTAGTTTGAACTCATTTCTGTGTCAAGTCGCCTTTGCAAGGCTGGCCAAGGGGTGGGTGGGGGATTGTGGATGGGAAGGTTGGGAGGGGGGGAGCTGATATGGGCACAGCGAGGAGGGCGCGGGTCTGTAACAGCCATTAGCATTAGGGTGTGATGGATGTATCCGGCTGAGGTGCCCCGGGGCAGAATCCGCACAGTCAGCTGCTTTAGACTTCCTTTACTTCCAACTTCTGTTAAGAGAGAGAACAAACAAAACAACCTATCAATAACAAAACAAAAAAAAAACCAACTGAAAAAGAAAAACTGTTAGCAGTCCAAGGAGTGTGAAAAGGCCCTCTTGATATGAGCTTATTAGAAAAAGGTCAAAGCTCAGTGTGAACCGGACGGCAACATTGGTGCATCGTCTTTGTTAGACAATCATTCCTCTTCAGGGACCCGGACAAAGAGAAGCGAGAGCTCTGTAGCTATCAGCCGCACCAGCATTTCTGCCACCACTGAGTAGTGTATTGCGATAAATATGTATACTATAGAGTGTTTTCACAGTTGGTTTACTGCAGCTTTTTCAAGCACTAGTACACTCTTCTCTCTCAAGGTTCATACACACCAATCATGCTTATTACAGATACTACTCAGCAGTGTTGATATATATATTCATAATATGAATATAATATATGATATCCGCCATGTCCACCTTGACATTTACAATGAGATTCAGCCTCCAGAAGACGAATTAATGTAGAGTAATACCTTATCTGCATTGAGTTTTCAAAACAGTTGCCACTTACGCCTATCAACTGTACATGAGCTGGTCCACCTCCAAACACAGCAGTACTCGCTGCTGCGTTCAACCGCACATCCTCTCCGCAGCACCAAGTCAAGCGACTGCTTCTGGGCACTTATTCTTCCTTCATATAGATCAATTCATCGTCTATTTACCCAAACGCAGGGTTCAGCTTGTAGAGCCATTTTTCTGGGTTCTTTATGGGGAGTTGTGTAGTTTCTAGTCAGCTGTAGTGACGTATGACACATCATAACAAGGCCCAACCCTTCCTCTGAATCCACACATCTACCCAGCCGCTGTATCAACCCTGCGTTTAAAGAGGGAACCGTCAACTGCAAAATTTGAATCTTTTTGGAAAATAAATACTTTAACAACATTGTTTTAAAGTGCATTTTTTATTACTATTTATGATTTGCACTACTGCATCTCAAACACATTTTGTAATGGATCTCCTTAAATGTTTACTAGCGTGAAGTTTAACTGTAAGCACGACTGTATGGAGCTAGAACAGTAACAGTAAACAGAGGTATTGAAAATAAAAATTGGCATTAAAACAACAAGTTTTGGCACTGGACAATGTAAGAAAAAATTATCTCACAATACTATTTGATTTAATTTTGATATTTTTATGCTTTATGATGGATTCCACAGGTTTTTGTTTTACGCTGTCAGGATTTTTACAATGTCACTGGTTTTCGGTTTCAACTCTCTGTCACTGTTTTGGTGTGGAGAGGAGGGGCTTGAGATAGCATGCTATACTTCGCTAAATGTTTTAATGTTTGTGTTTTATTTTTCAGTTGAACAATTTTGAATGCCAAAACAGTACCTCAGTTAAATGTCACCGTTCTAGCTCCATACGACCATGGCTTTATTTTACTGTATCAAAACATAAAAGTTATGATCACCTAGTTATGAGGTAGGATGGATGCAACATTGGATCCAACATGCATGAGTGTCTAAATGAAGCTGAGATCCTCTGCGTTTTGGTTGGCTTTTGTTTGGTCCTCACTTCGTCCTGCAGGACAGGACAGGACAGGGGTTGAGCCGTCCTCTCCCAGAGGGCAGCAGTCGCCAACAGTCACCTCCTGTTTTCTTCCTTTCTTTCCTCGTTTTCTAGCTGTTCCTCACTCGGAGGTCACATGCCTTTAGTCTTTGCCCGCTCCCTCTGTTTTCTTTTCTTTCAGTCTTTTCTTCTATCCCTATCTCATCACAGTCAAAATCAGCTACCTCCCTCTCAGTCCAGCTTTCTACGTTTGGCTGTTGACTTTGTTTCCTCTGTTCATCTTGTAGGTCAAGTGGATTCGCCTGTGGCCTGACATGAAATGAAACGCACGCTTCCCCCCGACGCCATGGCTTGTTTGCTCTCTTGCTTTTACAGGCGTGTCAGGCACACGCACACACACATACACACTTACACACACTATATTTTCAACATGTCAGCCAAATCCTTCTTTAGACAAGAACTAAATAAATAAATGTTGTGTGTAAAATAAAAATGGAATTCAGTACATTGTGCCTGGAGCCACACATATTATGCACCCCGTTTCCAGAATAAGTCGGGTCCCAATACGCTGGAAGCTTCCTCAATTCCGGTCTTGATGAGTAATCGCCAAATGCAAAACAAGAAGCACCCAAGTAATTCTGCTAATTTAGCAAACTTTGCATCCATTCCTCATCAGCCACAGCCAGCAGTCCCAAAACATGGGGCAGATAATGATTTTAACAAACTAAATCTAGCTTCACTAAACGTCAGGTCTTTGGCAGGAAACACATTTTTCATCAATGATTTTATGAAACTTGGTTAATAACAGTGTTGCTCTTATTGAATCAGCTTGAGTGAAGCCAGAGAGCATAAGAAAGGAGGTGGAGTGGCTGGTTTGTTCAATGATTCTCTCCAATGCAAGAAGATCTCTTATGGAAACTTTGCCTCCTTTGAATATGTTGCTCTTCAGTTGAAGTCCTCCTCCCGAGTTATGTTCCTTAATATCCACAGGCCACTTCTATACTGTGCAACCTTTTTTGATGAGTTTTCTGAACTACTGTCTATAATCTGTATTGACTTTGACTGTGTAGTTATTGTCGGTGACTTTAACATTCATATTGACAGACCCCTGGACTGAGGGACTAAAGAACTGTGCTGTGTCCTCGATAACTATGGACTGACTCAGCATGTGATGGAGCCCACACACAACAAAGGTCACACTCTGGACCTAATCATGTCCAAGGGTGTGAACATGTCTGAAGTTGCGGTGATTGATGTTGCTCTCTCTGATCATTCCTGCACTCTCAGAAAGGATGTGTTCATATTTAACACACTTTTTGTGTTGTTACAATTTAACACATGTTGTGTTAAATTTCCCATTAAATGTGTTAAACAAATAAATAAAAAACACACGGGTGATTTACACATCATGTGTTAAAATATTGTCCAATCACGTGTTATTGGTGCTGACGTCATCATCTAAACCTAAACTTTTCCCAAAAGTCAAGCAAACTTTCTTTTCGATTGGGACACCGTGGGTGTTGAGGCGAGCAAAGGAAAGGTAAGCTGCCATTTTTTTTTCTTTATTTAGCATCACTTCTCGCCTGTGTTTTCGTGAAAAAATTTGACATTTCTCCTGGTAAATGATTGTGTAGTGTGTGAAGCTAACGTTAGCGCCGAGCTAAAGCCACCATAAGAGGTGGATGCTTCCAGGAATCACAGTCGGAATGAATCATGAAAACGTAACAGGTGCAAATCAACTTTGACCTAGTTATTATTATTAGTTTATTTAAAAGGGGACAGTGCAATTTCATAAAACACTTGATTACACATGGTTAAAAAAGCCAGAATTAGCCAGAAGGCTAGTTTTCATCTGTAGTCCCCTGGCCATGATGGAAAAAGGCAATAAAAATTACAATTTAAAAAGAAAAAAAGGAGAGAAAAAGAGAGAAGACAAGGAGAGAAAAAAAAAGCACACAATACATGTACAATATAATACAAAATACATATACAAACACTTACTATACAATTAAGAAAAAATACAACATCACAACATAACATTTTATCCTAATATCAAAACATCACAACAGGCTTATCTTTTAGTGTGCAGCGCTTTGGGTACATGAAAAGCGCTTTATAAATCCAATATATTATTATTATTATTAGTGTTGGCAGCTGTAGGTGTTGATAAGCCACATTTTCAATTTTTTTGTGAAGGCCTTGTATGTTGTGAGCAGTTTAACCTCCTCAGGTATTGAGTTCCACACCTTTGCACTCCTTACTGACCAGGCCGACTTACTGAAAGTGCTCCTGCGCAGAGGAATATAACGGTCACCTCTGACAGAGCCTCGAGTGACACGCTCAAGGCTGTTTCTTTGGCTGATGAACTCTGCCAGAGGATCTGGAGCCAATTCATGCAGTACTTTATAGGTCAGTTTTAAGTCTGCAAATGTGTGAAGACTGTCCCAATTTAAAATACTGTATTTTTTTAAGATTGCACAGTGATGATAGTGCCTAGGTTTTTGATCCATAACTGTAATTGCTTGTTTGTACAAGATTTCCAATGTTTTTTTTGAACTCTGACCAGCCTGGGACCAGCTGGTCAGGCAATAGTTGAAGTGGCTGAAAATCATCGAATGCAAATACATTTTTGCGGCTTCAGTTGACATTTCATTTCGTATTGCACGAAAATTTGCGAGATTAAACTTGATTATTTTACACAATTTGCCAATATGGGCTTTAAAGGAAAGCTGTGAATCTATTATTATCCCAAGATATTTATATTGGCTGACAATTTGTATTCCTTCTCCATTAACATGTATGTCGGGGTCAGATGATACTCTATTTGTTTTAGTGAAATACATGCCTACAGTTTTAGAAACGTTTAGCTGCAGACAGCACTCCTGCAACCAAGTTGTAACACAGGACATTGTTTTAATTAGTTTAGCGGCAACAGTGTCTTTGGTGTGACCATGAACAAAGAAAACCGTGTCGTCTGCATACATTAAGCATTCAGCTTCAGAACAAACAGTCACAGTCAAATGATTAATATAAAGACTAAATAAAAGGGGGCCTAATATTGACCCCTGAGGGACTCCAGAGGTTAGCCTAAGAGAGTCAGATCTGCAGTTGTTAACTGATACAGATTGTGTTCGATCATCCAGATATGATTCAATCCAACTCACAGCGTTTAGAGTTAAATTTTGAGAGCTTGGTAAGAAGAACAGAATGATTTACTGTATCAAATGCTTTCCTGAGGTCCAAAAACACCGCCCCTACAACTCCACCCTTATCGAGAAAGAATTTTATTTTCTCGATAAGGAGGCATGTAGCCATTTCAGTGGAATGCTTGGATCTGAAACCAAACTGCATGGCGTGGAGAGACGGGGAGCTGCTGTTTAAGTGATGGACAATCTGCTGTGCCACCCATTTTTCTGCGATTTTGGAAACGGCCGGAAGAATGCTTATTGGGCGGTAGTTATGCAGAGAAGTTGAGTCACCAGATTTAAAGACAGGGGTATTGATAGCAGATTTCCAGGCCTTTGGAAAGTGACCCGATGAAATTGAAAGATTAATAATTGAGGCAATAGGAGTGGCGAGAGCTGAACCTAGATCTTTGAGCATGTTCGGGTCCATTCCAAAAACATCCTTTGCTTTAGATGGTTTGAGTGATCGAATTAGATCGATAACTTCAGTCTCAGTAATATTTGTAATGGTAAAGGACTGCGTTGCAGACAATGCAGGGTATTCCCTCCTTTGGTTTACTGTAAACTTATGAGAAATTTCTGACACAGACTCAATGAAGTAGTTGTTGAAAGCATCAGCCATCACTTGAGGTTCTGTCAAGATATTTCCATTTAATTGAATTTGCATTAGTTTTGTTTTTTGGGGAATCACCCAATAGTTTTTTAATATAATTCCAGGTTATTTTAGAATTCCCCCTCGCACTATTCAAGACAGTAA
Organism: Scophthalmus maximus; assembly: GCF_022379125.1. Lineage (NCBI taxonomy): Eukaryota > Metazoa > Chordata > Actinopteri > Pleuronectiformes > Scophthalmidae > Scophthalmus > Scophthalmus maximus. Next base: position 962,690 of record NC_061523.1, on the reverse strand, counting down.
AGAAAAAGTCAGCTTTAGATTTTCTTATTTCTTTCACTAGCCTATTTCTCAACGAAATAAATTGGTGTCTGTTGTGTCCTAATTTGATTGACAACTTCAAAGAGTGATCTCGTTCTTTCATGAGTTTCAGAATGAATTCATTTAACCAGGGAAGGCCATTCTTTCTAGCTTTTAGTTTAATTATCCGTGTAAATTGTATAATAATTTGTTGTATTTGTTGGCCATATTAGAACAATCCATATCTAAATTTTTGCCAATGAGCAATTCATCCCAGTTTACTTCTTTGATTGAATCTTGGAAGTTTTGTTGTTCCTGTTTTGGTATCCTATAGAGTTCAGTGGCAGCCAAGGGATTGAAGCGCTTTTTATTTAATTTTCTTGTGACCATTATAAGATTGTGATCCGACATTCCTGTGAGCATATTGTATGACTTCAAGATCCTTTCTGGCCTATTAGTAAAAGTTAAATCAATCTGGGTGCTGGTGGAGTTTGTAATTCTTGTAGGGCCATTAATTACCTGAGTCATATCCATATCATCCATAACCTTTTTCAATTTTTTCCTAACTTTGTTAACTTCCCAATTAACATTTAAGTCACCCATTATTATCACCTCTTTTGCAAGATTGAGTTGTTTCAATAAAATTTACAGCTTTTCAAAAAAATCCACATTTGAAGAAGGAGGCCTATAAATAACTACAAGAATAAAAGACATTTGCTGTGACAAGGAAACAGTTAGTCCAAAAACTTCTAATCCATTCTCATCTGTGACATGTATCTAATAACAATTAAAAGTGTCCTTGGCATAAATCATAACACCTCCTCCCTTAGAACCCTGTCTATCTTTTCTGAAAATGTTATAACCAGGTACAGATAGTATTGCTGAAGGCGAAGATTCACGAAGCCACATCTCAGATAGGCAAAGGAAGTCAATATTTGAGTCAGTGAGAAGGTGATGGACCTGATCACTTTTTGTTGAAATACTTCGTATATTTAAGTGTGCACAAAGAATGCCTTTTGGTTAATGTGTTGAATCCCATATTAGTTTAGAGTTATTAACGGTTTGAAACACCCTGAATTTCCAGTGTTTTAATATTGCGGGATTTGGCAGCCTCCTGTTTCTTTTATTGGCAATGTTTGCATGTGGCTTTACACTGCTAGCTTCCACATCAGCCAAAAGACCTCCACCTACCAATGGCCCAGTTAACAGGGGCGGAGGCCCAGCTAACGGAAGTGTGGGCCCAGGTAGCAAAGGTGGAGGCCCAGCTGGCAGTGGTGAAGTTCCAGCTAGCAGTGGTGAAGGTCCAGCTAGCAGTGGTGTTGGCCCAGGTAGCAGTGGTGAAAGTCCAGCTAGCAGAGGTGGAGGCCCAGCCAGCAGAGGTGGAGGCCCAGCTAGCAGAGGTGGAAGCCTAGGTACCAATGGTGAGGGCCCAGCTAGCAGTGGTGGAGGTCCAGGTAGCAGTAGTGAAGTCCCAGCTAGCGTAGGTGGAGGCCCAGCTTGCAGACCTAACGTTAGCTCAGTAATGTCAAAGAAATGTTGGCCAAAAGTCATGGTTGAGTTAGGTTGATGATTTCCACTACCGCTACTGCAATGTAGGTTAATCTAATTAGGTTGCGTTAGAGGCGGGAAAAACATATATTTGCAAGCTAGCTAGCTTGTGATCATGATGAGTCAGCGGCACCATTTTTTTACATTGTTCTGGTGCAGCCTATAGGTGCGTGCAAGGCAAGCCTCAACAGAGATGAAAAAAAAAGATCTCCATCAGCAAAAAAAGTTGTTTAATTCATGATGTCATTTATTAGGATTTTGATAGTTATACGTTATACAAGGTCACCGCTGGGGGTGGAGGGGTGCGACAGTAGAGGGTGCTGTGTGAGTAGAGCGGCACTGTACCCAGTTGCTGTCCAGCACTGGCGGGTGTGGTGTGGGGTTATATATTATGTAAAGAATTAAAATGGTGAGATTAAAACTTTTTAGACAAATATTTTAGCAGACAACAACTAATCAACACTCTTTGCTCTTTTATCGGTTTTGAAATGGAGGAGAGTGGTACTCCCAAGACACTCATCACACTGTTCTTGGATGGCAGGGAGATTTCAAAGAAAATGCCTCAAATGAACAACACTGCAGAAATTATTGATGCCTGCAAAAGTTCATTGAACTGTAATGCAGAATGTGTAAGAATTCTAAAATTTTGTAAAGATTTTAATGAATTCATAGAAATTGACACTGACAGCAATGTCCAAAACTTAAACAAATATCACATTTTGTTCAAGTCAATCACGCCAAATGATCCACAGCAGCAGCTGGTGTGTATGTTAATACAAAGCTTCTCTGCTCTTTGAAGCTGCTATAGACCTACTTGAAATTATATACAACATGGGTAGATATGGACTGAAATGCCTGTGTGCTTGGCTATTCAAATTTATTTTGTCCAATATAAACTATTTTGGCTAAAATTAACTAATTTCTGAGATTCTGAACCTACCCCTTGGGGGCTAGGGGTAAAAAAAAAATCAGAGCCAATTAATTTGTCCTGACCATGTGTGTGTTTATCCAACCCCAAAAGAAAGTGACTAGTATAGAACAGTATACAATTTGTTTTGCTCGTAGAAGCATGTTAGGTTGCTGAATTCCACTTATTGTACATGCTAGTTCACTGTCACCGTTTCTGGGACACTGCTGCTCATTAGTTTTTTTCCACTGCTGTGACGAATCAAAATTTCTGCTGTTCAACCAGTCCATTAGCATGGCATTGTTAAAGCAGTAAAATTATTTTCTTTTAAAGGCTAGACAGATGAGTGCCATTGCAGCTCGTCCAAGTGGTCAACAGGAGGTACGTGTCTATTGGAGATGAAATTATGCTAGTAACAGATATTGGGCCGATACCAGGGTACCTGAGAAGAAAAGTACAATTGTGTGTTTGATGGAGTATGTTCTCTGTAATCTGCTCTCCCAGCATTTTCAAGGACAAATTGATGGTGCGCACAGATATGATGCTGCCAGTCTGACGATGCTCATTGAGAGCAAAGCACCAAGTGTGCTAGCCGATTATGAAAAATACGGAACACTCTCCTTGACATCCAGAAAACTTCTTGTGAAGATAGGCGTCCGAAATCTGGTGGAGCGAAGAGGATTGTGAGTTCATTTATTAGTTTTTTACCTTATTAGAAGTCAAATTGGTATCTTTGGTTATGAATACAATAGTTAATATTTTGTGCGAGACATTCAGGGAAATTAAAGTGACCATGTAAAGTTATTGCAAGGTAGTTTTGAAAACAAATATGTAATTGACTAGGTTTGACTGTAGTTGAGTGAATGCATTGTAAGACAAATTAATGTATTCCCTGTTTGCAACCATTTTATGTTAATTATTTCTGACCTCAAAGTCCTCCATTTTTCTTTCAGTAACCCCTTAAATGCTGACAAATTGATGTTGGCCAAAAGCAGAATAACAGTCTTCCCATCACTGAAGATCAAGATGCAAGAAGAGAATGAAGGATTTCTAAGTGTAAACTGATGTCTTGCTGTAAAATACAATTTGCATTGGAATATTAGCTCAAATCTATTGGAAGACTTTGGATAAGATAAGAATGGATATCTTGGTTTTGATATGTACTTTCTCCATGTTATTCTTACCATGCTATTTCATGATGAATCATATTATGTTTTTTTTACATTTTAAAATGCAACAGGGGTTTGGGATTTGATAAGACTCTGTTAATAATGTAACCGACTGTGCCCGAATGCTTTCCCACACAATTTTCAACTAAATTTTAGCAGTCAAATCACACAAACTAGTTATTCATGTACTTGGTTTTGGTCTGGAGGCATATTGTCTAAAATATGAGCTTGTACCCTTTACACAATTTTTTTTTGACTCTGTGGTCCAGGAGCACTTCTATGACCCAGTGTCCCACTGTAGATTTATCGAGGTGAAACTGAGAAACCTACGGAGAACCCTTCAAGATGATCAGCGATGCTATCGTAAGAGGCAGAGGTCCAGTGATCCTTCTCAAGTTACCATAACACTGGAAGTGGTTCCAGAAGGGGAAGAAGAGTCTATCAAGGAGTGGATAACGGTCACTGAAAGAATGAGACCAACTCCAGAGAACCTTGCATCTATCAAAATGGGCATGGAGAAAAACCTTCAGCCACCGGAGGTTCTGCATCTCAAGTAAATCACCAACAGCAGACCAACAACAGATTTTTCAGCAGTACCCCCGCTTTGTAGACCTGCCATACTTGGTAAGTCAGCATATTGTTTTGCAGATGCTTGTCTGGAGCTTATTACATACCCTTTTGTTTGCATTGACACATTTACTCATTTTCCATTTTAATATATAAGAGTAGCAGCACCTAAACTAAGAATCCAAATATGTATGATATGAATAATGTATGAATTCTGAAAATCGACATGTTACCCATTAATATCATTGCTGTATTATCTGTTACTTTTCAGTTGGATGCTGAGTTTGGGAAAATGTTTCCGGGGGAGGAAAACCTCTTCCTTCGGAAGTGGGAAGGACGTATTGTTCCAAAATAACTAAAAGTGGCAGCACTAGAAAATGTAGCCAATGTCCAACCTGCTTGTGAGGAGAATGATGGTAAGTTACCATATATTTATATGAGATTATTACAGAGAGTATCTGACTTGATTTTCTGAGGTGGCATCATTAATTTAATGAATATCATTCGATTTTGTGTTTTGCTCAGAATCGCTTTGCTTCAGAGCCCTCCAGATGTTAACCCAATCCACCTACTGCGTCAGGGAGGGCCAAAGGATGGACCAGATGCAGTGTTAAATCGGCCCTATCTCACATCTTGGATTTGAGACCGGTAGGAAAGCTGCTGTTGTCAATGACTGTCCTTTTTCTTTTTCTTATGAATCTTATCTCAAGAACAAGGCTTTTACTTTGACATCAGGGCTGGGTTGTATGGAAATGATTAAATGTGATGGGCATGTATGATACAGTTTCATAAGTTTTTGGGAAATCTTTCTTAAAGATATATTTTACTATCAGAAATTTAGACAACAAACTGTTATATAATTAAAAAGCTCATATGATAACACAAATGATAAATACTGTTATGTGGCCTGCATGTTGTTGTATTTTCCCAGACTGGAACAAGCATCTCTGGCCTTCTAGAGGAATCACCTGAGACAGCTGTGGGAGTCCACCACCCCAAGCTTGTATGTTTGGGACATCCCAGTTCAACAGCGCAATATATAATAATAGCAAAGAACGACAAAGTTGCCATCCCTCTCCAAGATGAAGGTTTGACATGTGCGATTGACAAGCTGTTAAAAGTGTTCTGGGTTTGCAACCTGGAATATCCTGCCCAACTTGACTCAGTCTACGCTTTCTTTGAGTATGTGTATGACATGCCCCCTTCAGGTGGAAAGAGAGTACAAGTCGTGGAGCTTATTGCAAAGCTCCAGGCAGTGTTGTAAGTTATAAAATCATGTATGTTTGTCCCAAGTGCAAGAAATCAATTTCAAAACAAGTGAGGACTCTCATTGGACATTTGAGGCAAGTCCATGCAATTTCAGATGGACAGGATTATACAGTCATATGAAGTCAAAACCACTGTCAGAGAACCTACCATATCTTCAATTCTTATGCCAAACATCTCAATAGGGAACACACTGAGGCTGCAAACCCCGTAAATTTTGAACAATTAGTACATTTTCAGGATGTGTCAGAGGATGTTTCTATGGCATCTTGCTCTAACGCCATGGACACTCCAGAAACGAAGTTGAGCTCTAATTTAGATAACCCAATGGATCTTCATTTTTCAGATCACCATGACTGTGCAGCTTCATTTGTCACCAAAAGGTACTCTGCATTAAATTCCACCTTAACTGATGTGCAAAAAAGCATTGCCTGCACAAAAGAGCTACTGGACAAGACATAGGATTCTTTAAAGGATAAAACTGCTTTTCTGATTAATAGCTACTCCATATCAAATGAAGATGATGCCGTCCAATCTTTGATGCAGGATTTTGAAAATGCAAGAAATATGTTTACAGAGGTGGATTCTCCCTACAAAATGTACAAATACTTTTCTGAAAAACCCTCCCTGGTCAAGCCCACAGAAATTTTCTTGGGGTACAGAGGTGAACCAGCAAGAAAGCAGGGCAAATTGACTCAAGTACTGGCTGCAGACACTTGCCAATGTATCTCTATTATTGATACCATAAAGTTTCTCTTTGGAAGTGAAAAGATGCAGAGACTCTATAAGCAATCCAAAAGAAGTGTTGGTGGCAAAATGCGAGATTATTGTGATGGAACACAGTTTGCACAGCATGCATTATACAGTAGGTATCCCAATGCCCTACAAATCCAACTTTATTTTGACGACTTGGAAACTACTAATCCTTTGGGTTCAAAAACTAAAATTCACAAAATGGGAGCGGTTTACTTTTGCATTAGAAATTTGCCTTTGGAATTCAACTCCTCCCTTGCAAACATCCACATTTGTCTACTTTTCAATTCCTTAGACAGAGAGGTATACGGCTTCGGCAAAATATTAGAGCCTTTGTTGGATGATATTTGATCGCTTGAATCTGAAGGGATAAAGGTTGAAATTGAGGGTCAGAGTTCTCTGCTCCATGGTACTATCTGCCTCCTGACTGCTGATAATCTTGCTTGCCATTCACTTGGAGGGTTTTTAGAAAGCTTTTCAGCCAACAACTTTTGCCATTTCTGTCAAACTGATAAACAAGCTGCCCAGCAAGGGTTTGATGATGATCACCAGGAGTTTCGTAATGAATTAAACTTTAAAGAATATGTCATGCTTAACAATCCATCTTTAACAGGAATAAAAATGGATTCCTGCTTAAACTCACTCATTTACTTTCATGTAACCGAAAACATTTGTGTAGACATTATGCATGACATTCTAGAAGGTGTGGCTCCACTGGAGGTAAAATTGATGCTCAAACATTTCATCTATACTGAAAAGCTTTTCACCTTAGAGCAGTTCAATGACAGAATGGTAAGCTTTGATTATGGTTTTGCAAATGAGAAAAACAAACCTAGTGTCATTCTTAACTTGAGGACATCAGAGAATCCTATAAGACAAACAAGCAGTCAGATGTGGTGCCTCTTACTTTTTTTACCCTTCCTAATTGGAGATTTTATAAGTGAACATGATCAACATTGGAAATTGTTCCTCCTCCTCAGAAATATGTAGCATAGTTTTTGCCCTGGATGTTAGTAACGGACTTGCTGTCTTTCTAAAGGAGTTGGTTATTGATCACCATAATTTGTTCACTCCGAAACATAATTTTATGAATCACTATTGGCGCATGATGATTAAGTTTGGCCCTCTTTTGAAGTTATGGTGTATGAGATTTGAGAGCAAGCACGGCCCCCTAAAAAGGCATGCTCATGCTGTGTGTAACTTTATTAACATTTCTAAGACTTTGGCTTATAAGAATCAAGTTCAAAGTATGTTTAACCGGAAATTTAGTGATCCACTTACAAAAAAATATCTGTCCCAAAGGCGATTCCAGTCATGACTGGATCTCTGGAAAAAAGTGATCTTTTCATAGAAAATTTGAAAGCATTTGGTTATATATCTCCATTTGCGGAATAATTCATGTGACTCTCTCGGTCTGTGTCCTTGGTCAGACATTTAAAACAGGTTGTGTACTTGCTTTAAATTGTGATTTAAGAGGAGAGCGTCTCTTTGGAGAGATTGTACACATTGTTCCTGATTGTGAGAAGGAAGAGGTACTAATTTTTCTTAAGATTTTAACTGTGAAATACTTTTATGATCATTGCTATGTCGTAGAGCGGAATGATGAGTATGAAATGATCAATGTAAAAGATGTTACAGACATCAGACCACTAGACTTGCTTTCCTCTTTCAGTGGAAACCAACTGTATGTAAATCCAAGATACAAATTGATTGTTTAAATTTGCATAATTGGAAAGTGCTTATTCAAGATACCAGTCAACCTACTACTACTACTTGAAACAAAAGGAGAGGCAGCTAGCAAATGGTGCTGCCTGTATTATATTCCTGCAGATTTATGATGGGTGACCTGATGTCCCTGTAGTTACATTTGCAGGTGTTTTTGAATTCCCAAAGAACTTCTGTGAATGTTTGACCTGAATTGTTTGTTCAGTTTTGTTTTAAACTAGTTGTTTACATTAACTAAACAATTGCTCAGTCAGTTAAGTATGTATTTACTGTATTTTGCATCTGTATGAAATGACCAATGTAAAAGATGTAGTAGACATCAAAACACTAGACTTGCTATCCTCTTTAAATGAAAACAAACTATTATGTAATAAGATAGTCAACCACATACTTGAAACGAAAGGAGAGGCAGCTAGCAAATGGTGCCGCCTCTGTTATGTTCCTTAAGATTTATGATGATGACTTGATGTTGATGAATTCTCAAAGAATTTCTGTGAATGTTTGACCTGAATTGTTTGTTCAGTTTTAAACTAGTCATTAACACTAACTAGACGATTGCTGTCAGTTTAACATGCATTTACTGTATTTTCATCTGTTCAAAATGTTTTACAGTAATGTAGGTCATGCAGTTGATTAATTTTGTGAGCAATTTATTTCTATTGAAGAAAGCTTATTGAAATAAATGTAAATAACACATCTCTGTGTTATTGTAAAAACATCTTTGTGTTGAAATATTTAACACACAGCATGTCTTGAAAGTAACACAAAATGTGTTGTCCTTAACTAGACACGCTGGCGTGTTAAAAAATCAACACGTTGTGTTATTTTTAACACATCTGTTTTGAGAGTGTGTGTTTTCTTTAAGAGTGCTATCGCTGTACAGACAAATGTTCAAAGAAAAGTCATCACAAAACGGTACATCACCGAAAATACCAGTGAGATGTTTATTCAGGCTCTGTCCTCCACGCCCACCCTCACTGGGGTCTCAGTACATAGATAGATAGATAGATAAATACTTTATTCATCACAAGCAGGGAAATTCTGGAAAATTAGTAAATGAGCTTGTTGATAACTTCAATGTTAAAATTACAAATGTTATTGATGCCATTTGTCGAAAAGCTGAACGCAGGCAGCGAAAAACAAATCTCCAGGTCCACTATGACATCTACAAAGAAAGGCTACGGATGTACAACTTTGAACTGAGAAATGCAAGGCAATCCTTCTTCTCCGACATCATTGTCCAAAAAGAATAATAATGCACGTGCCTTGCTCACAACTATTGACAGGCTAACAAACCCTCAGTCAGTAGCCCCTGAATTTCTTTCCACCAGGACCTGCAATGAATTTGCCTCCTTCTTCACTGACAAAATTCAGAAAATTAGGCAAGCAGTCAGTGCCTCCACATCAGGTGCAGGCCATGTGTTGTCCATGTGTCTACTGAAAATCAATTTAAACATCATGACACAATTTCTACGATCAACCATAAAAACTTGGAGGACATTATAAAACATCTAAAATCCTCATGTTGCCTTGATATTTTGCCAACAGGCTTTTTCAAAAATGTTTCAAACTACATGGCCTCAGATCTCTCTCTCTAATCTTACTGACCACTCAAAGTGCTTTACAGCCCAAGTCATATTCACCCATTGACACACATTCATACAGCGCTGCTGTACCACACTTCTCGGTCATATTCATATCCTGTTGGAAGAGCGGTCAGAGGCAATTTAGTGTAAAGTGTCTTGCCCAAGGACACATTTTCATGCAGACTAGGGCAGGGTTGGACTCGGAACAAAATTCAGCCCTGGCAATTTCCTCTGAACCGGCCCCATTTTCTCCCCAACTGTCTGTTGTGGGACAGACTAAGAAATGGAAGCATATTTTGGCCTCCCTTACTGGTTGTACAAAAGGTGGAGTTGTCCGTGTTTTAAAGTAAATAAGTTGATCATTTCATTGTGAAACTTTTATTTCTCTCTTTTTTGAATCTCCTCCATACTCCCTAATGAGACTAATACTGTGATTGCAATGCAGATGACTCGTTATACTCGTTGATAGATAGATAGATAGATAGATAGATAGAATGCTTTATTTTCTATGAGGGAAAATTGCAGTGTTGTTGCAGCAATTAAAGTAAATACAAAAACATATAAATTACAAAAGTAAACAATGAGCTAGGTGTATATAAACAAAATTAATATAAAAGGTAGGCCTTGCCTACAAGTAAATAGATTGAAATTACAATTTAACTTTAAGACAAGATATAGCTATCTCTGTGCAAATTATTTGTCCATTGTGTGTTGCCACTCGGAGGACTCTCCTCCCCTGGCACTGAGGGGAGACATTATATTATATATGTGATTGTGGTGGGCAGCTGATTTCCTTTTGGGAGCTGAAGGAGCATCTGCCTAAAAGAACTCTGCTTGCTAAGTTTCTTAGTGTCACTGGTAAAAGATATGCAGAAGATATTGCTGCACACATTAAAGGGTTCCCCACCTATTTTCACTGAGAACTTTTCCAACTTTTCAAGGACCCTTAATGAGGTTCCCATGACCTATTACAACCCACAAGTACACAAAATACATACGTTACACCACAGGTTGGGCATAATTACTGAATGAAATTAAACAACCGTTTCCATTCCTGTTCTAATGGACTAGTTGGACTATGTCAATTCAAGTGGAAACTATGACAGTGCAGGGATTCACACAATGAGACATCATCCATGAAAGGGCACAGTAACATCCTGTCCTCCTCTCCCACCTGCTCTCTCAATGTCCAAAGCCATAACAGTATAATTTTATGTAGCAAAAAACATGAACGCTTCAAGATGATCTTGTGATGTAGTGTTCCGTAATCTACTTTGGATGAATTTCAGTGTTGAAAAGCTGCACTCGCATGACACTTGGGTAACATAGAGGGTCAGAAAGAATGGGTACCCTAGTCCAATAAGGTGGTAGGTATTGGTCAGTATACCTACCACCAGGAAACAGCATATTGTGCAGTTTGTGCTGGATGAGCAAGATGTATTCACCAGATGCATTCTTACCACATATTGTGGTATCAGCAAGCACGAGGTTTAAAATGTGCGCATAGCACTAGACGTGCACTTGCCCGGGGGCATGGGCTGACAGGAGAGTCGAAAGCCTCTGTACCCCCCCTGCATGTCTGCTGCCCCGTCTGCGGAATTACATGCACATTTAGTGATGTCAATCTCCATTCTGATGAGTACCTGCTTTAGCAGATCTACAAAATTCTGCCCTTCCTACTGAGGATGACTGCAAAAATACTACTGCAAGCAGTCTCTTGCGGATTGCATCGGTCACATATCCGATTACAGACTGGTCTTTGCATGAGATGTCTTGTGTCTATCTGAATGGAAAACATCACAGCTTGCTTGACCTCATTAGCAACGTATTCTTTTTTGAGACATCCAATAATCTCTGGGACATGAATTTACATGCTTTTGCAAACACACGGTGTATGCTGATTAAAAGAATGAGCTCTAGAAAGGTTCTGTGGTCTATTGCAGCATCTTCTAGACTATATGCTGCTTCTGACTTCCTTAACCTTCGGTAACCCAGTCCACGCTTGACAATGACTTTGACAATGTCACTAACCCCGCTCCGTCACCTGTCGCCTCTGTTGTGTCTGATCTCTCTGATCATCATAAAACAGGGATTTGATCTCTCTGTTGCTGCTCCATAAAAGATATGCGCCTGCGCATTCTCTATGTTGAGCACTTTCATCTACATAGTTCCTTGGTTCTTTGATGGATGTGCCACCAGTCATTCATTCCAAATGTAAACGGATTATCTTGTGTCGTAAAAGCTAAATAAACTGTGGCTGCTGTGTTTTCTCTATATGTTAGCCACGGACATTTTGTGTTTGATCTTGTACTGAATTGTGTTTTTGAGTGCTTTGGTTAGAATGGAATTTGAAAAATAACTCTAATCAGTTTTTTTTGAGACACATAATAATTCACAGTAGGCTCAGCCTCCGTATGAATCCCCTCTGACCTGGCTCCGTTACCGTCAATAGTATTCTGCATGCAGTATCTGCTACAAGGTTGTCCAGATGTCGGTCGTCCTCCCAGGGCTCCAGACTAACTGGTTGCACTGGTGCACCCAGATTTTCTCACTGCGCCTTTGGCAAAGCGATTATACACCTATTATACCTTTTTCGTGACAGTTTCTATATACATTGGTAATTTCTTTACACAATATAAAACACTGTAAACAGAAAAATAAAGGTACTTTTTCCCGAGGGTGATTTGGGACCTAAATTTAGTCAATGGTAGCTCTTCTTTGGCGATATTAGAGTAGTGAGGAGTAGAATGGATAAATGTTTTGTTTATCGTAATGTACACAGTACATTGTTCAACACTGAACAGCACTATTCTGAACAAAGAACTAATATAAAGTACATGATGTTTTGTGTTGACTGATAGCTCTAACATAAAGCTATGACTAACATAAAGGAAAAAAGTAACACAACTCAATATGTACCATCTTTCATACTTTAGCCCCGGGGCCCGTTTAATACCAGGTTTCGGTACCCATCCCTAACTATGCCTGATTTATATTTCCCACCCACATTCAGCGAAGAAGAACCAGGGAATGCCAATTGGAGATGAAGGCTGCCCCTTCTCTACCTCTGATTGGCTCAGTCCGTGGTATTCGCTGTGTGCTGGTGGGGAAATATGCATAACGCTATCCACAGACAGACCAGCTAAATGTTAGGGCCAAGGAAAAAGTTTTGTCACACTTCACAAATTTTTGGTGACTTGTTCACCCCTGCTCCAATTGAAGGGGTGGGAGGAGGGGGCAACTGTAGTACTCACTGTACCTGCCTATATAGTATAGGGACCATGGAACCCCAGTCAAATGGGCCATTCCAACATGAAGTTGGCCACCCCAAAGACATTTTTGGGGAGTGGTTTTGAAATAGACAGGAAAAAACGTCCACAAGCAATTTTTTTACAAGAATTTTTTCCCCTAACATTGCGGCGGCCCCTTCAACTGGGCCATCCAATACAGAGGAGTACACAAAATAAAATGATTTGCCCAAACTTCCAAAGAGTGACTAAACGAGAGGACAAGCAGGTCAGCATCACTTCCTATCTTAAACCTGTTAGCTGCCCAATGTTCATTTGAGCATATAAGATACACAACAATATATTTAATGTTGGGATTGGTGCCTGCTTTGCTCAACTTTAATCCGAATTTTAGGGAGGCCTCGGAAGGAAGGCTGGGTCACCATGATCATAAGGAGTGATCCTCTGGGTACCCGAAAAAAGGGCAGCAGTAAATGAGATGGCCGGCTCAGGTTGAATTGTGATGGACAGAGAAACTTGCTGACTTGCATCCTCATTTGTGTGACCTACTGTTAGAAAAACCAAAACCATAACATATCCAAGACTATATATACATTCACAAGCTGTTTTGATTTCAATTGCACTGGTAGAGAGCTCCTGAGGTACTTCCTGCTGATGCTACGCAGGGCCCTTCGGTAGCTGTCCAGTTTAGGAGGGGGGGTTAGCACTTCCCGGCTTTCCAGCACACCCCAACCTTTCTGCATTTCTGTCTATCTGTCTCTTTGTCAGTGAGTCTCGAGGGAAATCGAGGCCCTTTGCTGACACACCTCTATCGCTCACACACACACACACACACACACACACTTTCTCGCTCTTTCTGTATATCACTCTTGTTCTTTCCATCCATCCCTCCATCCATCACCCTGCCTTTCTTCCCTCCGTCTCAGGGGTATTTGATGCCAGAGCATCCGCTGTCGCATCAGGACTCATCCAGTGTGACAGAATGATGAGCATCACACAGGCCTGCTGGCCCAGCCCACTACACACACACACACACACACACACACACACAGTGTAGAGGGAAACAAACATGTTGATTATGGCTTTTCTATTCTGTCGCCAGCTCATCCTAAAGCCCAGCCTGCTGCACAATAAATAATAAATGCAAAGCTTCTTTCCCTGACACTTTCTCTTCATTTTTATTTGTATTTATTTATTTTTGTCTGAGTCACTTTAGTGTCTTGAAGGAATAGTCTATCCTTTTTTTCATAGCTAAAATCGTATAACATCATATAAATACATATAAATTTACCTTATGAAGTCAGGATGTCATAAGCATAGCTTAGCATAAATCATGGAAGTTAAAAAATACACAGTTTTCACAGTGCTTATGACAAAACTATTATTTTTTTGCCATACTCTTGTATAACATATTTTGACACAAGGGGAGGGGTCAATATAATCCAAAGGATATAGCCCTTAGAGAGCAATGTTTCAGCAAAAATCATAGCACTGTGCTTTCTAGATTTTGAGGTGTGTAGTCCAAATACTAGAAGAGAAAATCTTTGCCACGTACTTAATAGAAGATAAACTATATTCATATCGTGCTTTTCTAGTCTTGTCAACCAGCTAAAGCGCTTCACAGCCACATTCATCCATTCAGACACACAAACCCTCAATAACCAAACAGTAAGGTCAAAGACCTCCTCATGAACTACTGTGAGAACTGAATGCTCAGAGTCACTTCTGAAAATTCAACATTAGACTAGCACCGACTAAAAAAGGGTATGATAACTGGGTAAACCCTCTAAATCATCCTCTTTGCCCTTGCCATGAATATGCAGATCTAGGCAGACTGACTGCATTCATTAGTCCCCCATCAGAGCCTTTATGGACTTCCACAGGCTTCTCAGTGACAGTCGGAATGACATCTTTGCCTATCTTAAACCGGAAGCAATCCTGAACATGGCCTCAGGACCAGCCTTCTAGACTTGGATGGCTTGAGCTCCCTTTTGGCTGCTTTAATGAGCTCCACCAGATCTTCCAGAATCCGTCTGCCTGTCTGATTCTGACTTTGCTATGATTATTAGATTGTCCCAGAAGGACTGCATAGGAGCCTGTTGGATGCCACTTGCCAGAATAGCTCCCAGTGCACCCAGGAACAATACCGACCTCAGCCACTGCCAGAGGTGAAGCGCATGTTTAAGTGGCTAAAATGATCCCGGAGGAGCTGCTGGAATTTTTCATCGATGTGGTAGGCCTTCAGTGTGGATCCTATCAGCTTGTGTGGTACTGTCCCATATGCATTAGTTAGGTTCAACCACAGGGCTGCCAGGTCTCCCCAATTCCTCTTCCTTAACTTGCTGTGGCCACACTTAATAGCAAGAAACTTTGGTCCTTTGAGATAGATTCTGGCGCAAACACCAAGTGGCAGAGCTTCAATAAGAAGAGGAACACTCTGATCTCTTTTATAAGAAAAACAAAATCTGATTATTATCTGTCTGTGTGTAATGGTAGCGCAAACACATTCTGGAAAATAGTAAAACCATTTAATAATTAGTCTGACACACTGCCCCCACCAGTAATTCATAGTGATAACAGGCCTACTTCTGCTTAAGTCATCCACAGTGTCTGTCTTCCTGATTCAGCATCCACCCCATCAATTATTCCATTTCAAGTCCCAGTGTTAATACAAGTAACATGGTTGAAGCTTTTAATGAACTTTGCATTTCATCATGTGACATGCTTGATAATATATCCCCCCTACTGTCAAAGGCAAAGAATAATTCTTCAAAATTGAGTCCTCAATTTATTTACCAGAGCAAATGTTCTCTCAGACCTGTGACAGATGGATATAATGCACTGATAAACATAACAAAATCCCCCTTTGCGGACATCCTTGACCCAAAGTTCTTTGTTGTGTACAAACTACACAACTGTAACACCAGAGAATGGGGTTCACATCCACAGTGGTATTAGCTCAGTCAGGACCACTAATCTCAAAATGAATTAGTTATATTTGGCCGTATGGCTCTGTTCTAGGACCACCCTGCCCTTCCATACGTGGAAAGCCTGAGATAGGGACAGCACATCTCCCTACTACTCCATGAGCCTTCATGGAATGGGAGGCAGGGATAGCAGCAGCTAAGTGTGTGACTTTCAAAAACTGAGTTCCTGAAATCTCAGCATGGAATCAAGTCAGTATGAAGTGTCACAGAGACAGAATAAAGGTCTGCTTTTATCTCTGCTCAGGAGGGAAAAGGTTACTGTGATCAACAAAAGATAATAGTAATAATTAAGTGGAAGAGTGGGGGAGACGTGTTTTTTTTTGTTTCCATCCAGTTTCGTCATTCTACAGCAGCTTAGTTAGGGAAGACATATATATATATATATATATATATAAATGCAAACACACGCTTATATCACACTCTGTCTGTCAGATGCAAAAAACCTTGTCCACGTCTTTGTCTCCTCAAGGCTGGACTACTGCAACGCTCTCCTCATCGGGACTCCTGGCAAGAGCATTCAAAAGCTTCAATACTTCCAAAACAGCGCCGCTAGTATCCTGATGAGGATATGAAAATATGACCACATCACACCCGTACTTCACTCACTCCACTGGCTTCCTGTCTCTTTCAGGATTGATTACAAAATCTCCCTATTCACCTATCAGTGCATCCATGGCAATGCCCCTCCCTACCTGAAAGATCTGCTCTCATCACAAATCTCTTCACCCAACCTCCGCTCTGGAAACAAAACCTTCATCCTTCACCCCTCCAGGACCAGGCAATGGGGGGGTCGAGCCTTCTGCTCAGCCGCTCCTCGCCTGTGGAAGTCCCTCCCGACCACCTCAGGGCTCCACAAAGCACTCTCTCTTTTAAGAAGGGCCTGAAAACCTTTCTTTTTAAACAAGCATTCCCCTAAATTTTTGTAATTTTTCTTCCACCGATGTTTTTTCTTTTTAAATCTTCTTTTATCTTGTTTCTACTCTGTAGCACTTGTAGCAATGAAAAGTGCTCTATAAATTAAATTTATTATTGTTATTATTATCCTGTCACTGGGTGACAATGTAATCGGCTCTCGGCTCGCTCTTTCTGTGATATGATCCTGTATAGGAACATAGCAACAGCAGGTCCATCAGATCTTTGTTGACAGTTTGGGTAGGGTCCCACGAGAACAGCAGCAGATGCAAAAGTCCTGTTTTGTCGAGGTGTCTCTCCACCTCCACACCCTTCAAACATGGAGTTTGTTGATCTGAGTACGACATCACATAAATTCCTCCTTTGCTCCCTCTTTAATCGCTAGAGGTCACCTCACAATAAAACGTAACTGTTGGTCGTAACAAGCCTGTTCCTGTTTTTACAAGACATATTCTAAAAATGGCATAAAGTTGTTCCTCAAACTTGTGCTACAGTTTTTGATCTGTGTGTTGTGTCAGAGTGGACAAAGGTGGGAGCCCTGCCGGCTGACCTTGGTCAGGCCGCCAACGGCACAGAGTACAAACTTCATCTTTTCCATCAGTCTTCCGGTTTTCAAAATGTCAGGATCACATCACTGTGGGGCCTTAGATCATGTCGCAACCCCATCAGCGAAGTAAAAGCCTCAAAGGATAAATCTATCATTATTCCATTTCTTTTCTTTCTTTTTATTTTCAACACATCTCCCGAAATGATTAAACATTTTTTTTTTTTTTACTTAAAAGATGAAGTTAATAATTTACAAAAACAAGATGAAATGGTGTGTTGCTGCGGACTATTTCCAGCAGCAGGCTGATGCACTCTAAGGGAGTATTTGGGGCTCGGTCCTTTGCTGTTGTTCACAAAGAAATACAGTTGTTCCAGAGTCTAAACGCTCTTTAAAAACAAACAATGCCATTCGTACATTTCCCCTCGTACACAGATTAAACAGATGAGATACACGTTCTTCCTCCGTTGCCTCCAGTCTTTATGTCATACAAGACTAAGGTAATTGCCTCCTGACTGCAGTTCCATAATTGATGGCAGTTTAAACAGCTGTGTACATTACATTGCGGAAGTAGAAATGTTCATTATAGCAAAAAGAACGGAAATACAAAGAAAAATGAAAGCAGTAGATGCGGCGTTATCTTGACTTTTCTCCAGGATGGATGAAGCTTAACAACATTGCCAATGATGACAGTGAACCCTACGTTGTCTCTGACAGCTGATAGACAGCATATAGGAATGCACTATGAATGTGTGTGTCAATTGGTGAATGTAATGTGAAGTGCTTTGAGTGGTGGTTAAGACTTGGAAAGAGACGTGTAAGTGCATCCATTTACCATGCATTTAAACGCCCACATCTTTCAAAACATCACCAAGTTTTGCTGTTTTATTTCCCCACTTCTCCGCCGTGCATCGCACTGAGATAAAGTTCATTTCAATGTTCTTCCACAAAATGTGGTGTTCTCACACTTAAAACTTTCAGTGTCCTGCTCATCATCACTGCAGATGTGTAAATGGCTGCGTTAGCTGTCTTAATAGAGGGGGATACGGAAGGAGGATGACTGGGTGCGCTATCAGCGACAGTAACAGTCCTCATGTCAGCCTTGAAAAACACAGACTCCCTTCTAATCTGATATTGGTATGAGACTGAAAGATGCAGCTGTCATTACTGTCAGAAAGGCTATTTATTTTAGAAAATTGGAAAGGTAAAATATTTCGAGGGGGAAAAAATGGATCCGAGATAAACTTAGAAACAGTTGCATATGTAATAGGGGAGTGAATTACCGTAACAGTGAATCTATCTTCCTTTGACATGATTTTATCACACAGTGTCTCTCTGTAGCCCAGTCTCCTATCAAAGGCGCTCAGCCTGCTGTTGTCTGTGTGGTTCCCGTCAGCGCTGCAGTCTGCCGCTGACTGACACCAGCTTCGTTTCTGTCACATACTCATCACTGCTCGCTTTGAGGAGAGTCTGTCAGTCCAACACTTGGATCCTGAGTGAAATATGTCCACACCGACTGACCACTTTACTCTGAAATGTAGCCTGGACATTTGTGATATTTCGCCAACGCTGGACAATTTAGGACTGGACAAACCTCGTCTGGTTTTCTGGATTTCTCCAGCATGTCCACAGCATGAATCCATAGATCCAACCTTTCTTGTATCATCAGTTCAGGCTGTTGGTGGTTTAATGTTCTCTGGACAGACTTTGGGCCCTTATAAACAATTGAGGGCCCCATGTTGGTCCCTTTACTGTCACAGTATACCATCTTCTAATGCCCACTTCCTGCAGGGCAATGCGCAATGTCACAAAGTAAAAGTCTTCTAGGGTGCACTGAGTTCACTTCTGTGGCCTCCCCAGTCGATACAGATGTGAATCCAGTAAAACACATCTGGGATGTGGCAGAGCACGACATTGGCAGCATGAATGTGCAGAAATTATATCGTGCAGTCATGTCAACATGGAGCAGTATCTCAAAGGAAAGACAACATATTTCCGTGTCGATAGCACAAAGCACTGAGGCTGGTGTAAGGAGGCACTCCCCTTCATTAGTGTGGTGTTCCTAATGAAGTGCTCAGTGACTGCTTTCAAACACAGAATATATTAATTTGTAATAATCTTTCTTTAATTCAATAATTACATTCTATTACACAGTCACACTGTAGCTGCCTACAGAATCAGATATACCACTGTGCAGCACAAGGGCGTCAACTTAAAATGAGCTGCTTTGTGTTGGTGTCTTGCTTTTTGATGGATGGTCACGTGGACATAACAGATTTTACCTTTCAAACAATGTTGCAATGTTAACAATGTTTAACCTCTGCATGGCATCCATTAAACAGGTGTAAATTGGAGACCAAAAGCAGACAAAACAATCTCAAAGTCTATTTTTTACCTGTTTTGGAGCTTTCGATCATATGACATTATCTTCCTCCGCAGATGAATTCCTACACTTTTTTTAACCAGTATTAATTATATTATTCCTATTTATGAGTAACTATTTAAGTTAAGTATTTGAAGGGCAAGTCATAGAAAGATTTTATGATAGAGGTGAACACACTCAATTTCTCAATGACACTCGATCGACATATTTTGATTTCACATATTTTCATGATTTTGTTTTTGGCATTTTCAAAAGTAAATCTGATTGTCTTTACCATATAAGGCATGATAAATACGTTTAAAATTTATACGACGTGCTAGATATCACATCTGCACTGGATCAAAGCACATACTACTGAAAGTAGTCTGAATCAAAGGTTCCAAGCACTTGGCGTACATCTGTTATCGATAGATTTTGAGATACAACCATTTCTGTATCATAATATATTCAGTCATAAGTCACGAGGATTTACTAATTTACTAATTTTACTAATTTACTGTATGCACACAAGCCACTCACCCTATCTATGTCCACATGGAGGCAGAAGTTCACACGACAAGCATACAGACCTAGGCTTGACACCGACCGTGCTCTGTACGAGCCTACTGTGTGCAAAATACACAAAATGCAAACAACAGATCTCACCAGGTCTCAGCTCCACCCGTCCATTTCCTGACACAAAGAGGACACGACCACAAGAAAGGGAAAGATGGGGCTACCCCTGAGGCGTTCACGTCACATCGTTGGTTTCTTTTAGACGGATAAATGTGTTGAAGCCTCTTTTGTCTTGAAACAAATGTTGGGTGCTGATATCTGTGATAAATTAAATTGCTCTACAATTACAATAAGTTGAATTAAAGTTAACTATTCATCTTAATTACTTATGTCAATATGTTGACAGAGAGCAGAGTTGTAGAGAAGAGAGCACAAAAAGAGCATAAGGTGAAGGGGAGCTGGGCTTTTATTTGCCTGGTGGGACCCTCTGGGTTCTGAGACACAGTGACCAATGGTAGCAGATTCCTCACCTATAGGTGTGGACAGGTGAAGAACCATGTTAGTCTGAGCTCATTGTTTTGCGTTATCTTTGGGGGGAAGAGCATGTGGTCAAATCCTTCATTTTGTGATGGCTGAGACCCAACAAATATTAATCAGTCCACTCAGAAGCTCTGGTTCAGGGGCCTCCAGACCCCGTTTGCATGCTTCCTCTTCAGTAAACCACCCGTGACTCCACTTGTCTGAAACTGTGAAAGTATTGTGTAAGGTCATTTGACAAAGGATTTTAGAGTCCATGGCCGCAATGTGGGTTGCCAGATTCAGTCCACGAGCACATTTTACCGGCTCCATCATACCAAACCTGACGATCGCACAGTGAAGACAAGACGTCAGGAAGTCGTACCCAGCTCTTGTTCATCGGGAAATCGTTCCGGCATGTAACCTTCCCCGCGCAAACCACAGAAATGTGACTTTGTACAAATGAGACACAGCATGTTAATTAGCAAGCTTTGGAGGTGTTGCTAGGTGAACTCCTTCCATCTGCTTCCAGTTTCATGCCAAGCTAAAACGAACCACATCCTCAGCCCTGCCCTTTACTGAACGCAGAGATGAACATCAAATGCGTCATCCTCGAACAAAAGTCAAAAAAAGTATATTAATCAAAACGTGTTCCTACTCCTGAATGAGATGTTGTCATCTCATTCCATACATACATTACTTACTTATTTTTCAGACGCGGTGGAAACAAATTGTTGTTTTTTCTAAAATTCCCTGGGAATTTGTTCTTGAGAGTATTATAGGCTGTTGGGCGGGAACGTTTCAGTCGCGTCTGGAAAAAAATGGCGCACCGAGCTTGGATTCTTTTTTTCTGCACCACTACACGTTAAGTGAAGAGGACCCTAACGACAGCAGCAGGTGTATTCACCCTCAGCGAGTGTGTGAAGGAGGGCTGCGTATGGGAAATCAACAGGCTCACAGTCAAAGTCGTCAATGTTAATGACTGAGCAGCAGCACGCCATTTACAGAAGCTCACCTGCCCAACAGTGCCTTGGTCTGTATGTGTGTGTGTGTTTGTGTGTGTGTGCGCGTGTGCTCTTCCACTTGTGCAAACAAAGCGAAAGTTCAACCGAGCAAACAAAAGTGAGAGTGACGGACCGAGCGAGGGTAGCGCAAACAAGCCGCCGACTAAACAGCAGAGCGAGAGACAGAGAGCGAGAGTTTGATAGATAAATAGTTTGAACGGTGAGCAGGGGCTGTTAAGAGAGGCCTGGAGATGACAAGGGAGGCATGACAAGCCATTGGAGGCGCAATCAAGTTGACAGATAAAATGAAAGTGGCCTATCTCTGCGTCACGCCGCTGTTGACAGCCGAATGGGGGGGGGGGGTTGAATGACCTGCACCGCAGAGGGAGGATTTGGGAGTTGCAGAGGGAATGAGTCGTACGGAATCTGTGTGCGCTGTCATTAGCAGGTGGATAGGGCACGGCGAGAGGCAACAGGTGTGGCAACTGGGACACACACACACACACACACATCAGGTTTCTGTTCAGGCTAATTTACGTCGGCTAATGCTGCCATGCGCTGACCAGGTGCCTTTGGGGAAAAACGGGGGGTGGGGGGGTCGGGGAAGCCATCAAGTGTTCGAGGAACATTTGGTTTGTCTGATGATTTCAGCCACATCTGGGTCAATTACACAGCAGATAGACGGCGAGCGGGCAGGGAGGGTTTCCAATCAGCCACCAGGGAGCTGTGAAGGGCACTTTGTGCTGGAAATAACAAACTACATCACTACGTCCCCGTCCCCCCCCCCACACACACACACACACACACACACACAAGAAAGTCATGAGACAAAAGAGGCATGTTGAGAGGAAAATTAATCATATTTTCCAGAGGAACAATGGAAATCGTGGAATTTCTCATATTATTTTAAATGTCATCATGTTTTTTTTATTTTTTATGTCAATACATTTGTTCACTAATCAAAAAGCGTATCAACAAAACCTTGTTGTTTGTCTATCTGTATGTTTTTTTGGGGATGCCTCCCGGAGTGGGTGGGCGGTGGGATTGGGGGTTTGGAACTTAAATCATGAATGCTATTGGAGTACTCAGGAACGAAGCAGGTGTTCTGCCCAAATAAGGTATTCTCGAAAACATTTTGTAACCTTTGATAACTTAACCATACGATGGGCTTATGTGATGATCGTCATCTTTAATAATTTCAACTTTGTTTCACAAGAAATTATGTTTTTATTGGCTGGTTTTGGATAAATCAAGGTACTGCAAGATGTGACGCCATCAGTATTACCATGGCATCAAATGCCCCAACGACCTTGTTAATTTCAAGGTTAGAAATCCAGACTGTGCCTCTTTTTCCAAAAATATCATACACGACTTCCCACGTCCAAACCACAAGATCACGAGTTCCATCTAAAGGCCGAGGTAGAGCAGGAATCTTGTGGAGTTGAATGCAAAAAGAATCTCAGGTGTGCAGGTGAGCTGAATCTCAAAGTCCTCCCTTACCCCTGAGCCCTGACCCCTCACACACTTAGGTGCCGTAATTGAGTGAGAGTCTGCAAGGGCCTGAACTGGTATAAATAGGAATGGGACAAAACTTTAACTTCACAGTGCAAAAACTTGCATGCTGACTATGGCTTGTTAGGAGTTTTTATTTTCCATACTTTACTTTCTTAACGGCCCTCATGTAATAGAATACATGCATTTTGGCTTGATATTCATAAGAGAATAAGACAAAAGATCTCCAGCTCCCCCTTGTAGAGATTCTATAACATTTGGTTTGATATTGAAAAAACAAAAATGAAGAACTCTGTCGTAATGTGATTTTATGTCTAGCTAAATTTTTCATCCAAAAATCTTCCCCTGAGTTTATTATTTTCTTAAATTTAAATTGTAGTTAAAATCTTAGAAATTGATTGAAGGTAAAAAAGCACAAGTTTTATTTGACCTTATAAAGGATTCTCCCACTTCCTCAGACAACTGAAATAATAATGTATTCCCCCCTTGTATATTTATTTTAATCTATTTGTTTATTTACCATTTCCATCTTTCTTTATTGATCTGGATCTTTTTTCATGTTTAAAATGTTTCAATACAAATTTGTCAATTAAAATACGTCTTTGCTGCTCCCTTTGGCGAATAGTTTATACTATGTTATTTTTCTAAATGAATGATGCCATATTTGTTGTGTACATATTTCAATACAAAGTAAAAAAAAGTCCCTCACGAGTCCCTCACAGACTTAAGCACCTCAAAGTGTGTGAGTCCTTAGTGTGGACATTGAGATTGGGCCAGACACACTCAGGCAAGAGGCGCAACACACAGTGATATGTGAGGAAACGAGGACTGGATCTTTGGTTCCTAACAAAATTCTGTTCCTAAAAAGGCTGTAATGTTTTCATTAGAGTCAATTGCTCTGCTACAATATAGCACGTCTTTGTCGTCTCTGTATTTTACTGCAGCTTCATGTTATTAGCAATTTGAAAGATCTCACTAAACAAATGTAATGTAACAGTAATGAGAGCTCCCCCAAATATTTAGTTTCCCTGACAAATACTGTATATCACATCATGCTGGTGTACTAATGAGGGCAAAGTGAGGCGACACTCATTATGTGATTCATGATACATAACTGATTTCATGGCACATGTTGAGATATTGAGCTTCCACTGTATTAACCGCTCAAAACCGTCATCTGCCGTTTTGTTTCCACGTTTCCAGACTGTGTGAAAAATTATTTTTAATGATTTAGTGTCCCCGTCTCACTTTACCACAAGCACTAATTTGAAGAGAGGACCGTTAATTTGGAGTTAAAAAAAAATATAAATTCCAACTGGACATAAATTAGGCAACTTAAAATAAGTAGTTTGACATGAAAAGGCTTTGATCATCAACACAAGATTTTCAATCATGACAGTTTCAATGTAGAAACCATATGTATTTTTTTTTGCCGATCATTAATTTTTTACCTCGGCCAAGGAAGGTTATGTTTTCATCACTGTTTTTTGCTGGTCTGCCTGTCTGCAAGATTATTCAGAAACTACTGAGCCGATTTTGATCACATTTTGTTGAGGGGTGGGCAGAATCCAGGTAAACGAGCGGATCCAGTAATTTGTTTTTTCACACGGCGAGATGGGGCGTTAGCCTTAGCAGAGGTTTGCACTATCTGAGCGCCTTTCTAGTCACAAATTAATTCCCTCTTTTTGGGCAAGTGTGAGTTTAGGGAGGAGCAGATCTGACTCTGAACACTGCCTGGATCATAAAAACAGACGTCTACACATGATCCTATACATTTTGAGTTTATGTCTTGTTTGGAGGGAGGGTGGTGAATGAAATGGACCCAGTTTAGGATATATCTGCTTGCTGCAAGTGAAGAATACACAGGGCCTCTTGTATGATGCTTGTAAGAATCAATTAGGGACACTACCGTCACAGTAGTAGTTGTGTGTAATATAACGGTAGAAAAAAAACAGACTGCAAATTCACTACTACAACTCTGTTTCTTCGGTCCTCGCTGCTCACTGAGGTTTTTTTTTCCTCACCTGTCAGAACGAAAGAACAATTGGATGCCATGGTCATTATTATACGGATCAGCATTCATGAGGTGATTTACATTGACTATTTATGGTTAAAATGGGCGTGTACAGGGCGGGACATGAGGCTGATTCACGTAAGAACACTTGTAGGTGATCTGTGATTTATTAAGGGAGAATTGCGCACAGGTGTGCGTATGCACGGTTTTATAAGTCTGAATATTTTTCGGTGTACGCCCTTTTCGGCTTTTGGGCGCACGTACACTTTTAGTAAGGATCCTACGCAAAGATGAGACCCCTGGACTTCTTTTAGCCCCTCCTCGCGATAAACCCCAGTCTGCTCTGATTGGCCAGCTGGCCCAGCCTGTTGTGATTGGTCAACCGATTTCTAAATGTGTAGGCAATGTCAAGTCCCTTCACCAGAGAAGTGGAGATTCTCAGATTGCAGAGGGGTTACGCCCAAAAGAGTCCAACAGTGACATCACAGTGGGAGAGAAATCTGAACCAGTTGTTCAGAGCTTTAGGCTGTAGGGTTTAGCCAGCTCACAGAAAAACACAGGGAGGTCTTTTTTCACAGTTTGTGGGCCAACGGGCTCCACAGATACACACATTTATGTGCACAATTGCGAAAAAGTGACTGAAAGGAGCAGCAGGTGAGTTTGAGCTCCTCAAAAAGAAAATGTTATTGCATTTATTCTCTTTCTTTCTGACCCTTAAAATAACTGATCAAACAAAGGACGCCCACACAGACACGTCCTGCAACGACCTATGGCTCTATATCCAGGCATCTGATGACTTGAGTGCCGAAGATGCATTTTCGAAAATAAATAAATAGAACAGAGATTGCTAAAAAAGAGAAAATGAATCAGGAACTTAATCCCATTCCTGTGACAGCATCACCCCTGGCCTAAACACACCTCGACTGGCTCCCTGCCACACAGCAAATTCTCCTCGAGCTCCTTCAAGCCCTCAATAAAACCAGGCCTCCTCCCACGTAAGTGACCTTCTCCGCCACCAGCTCAGTCCTTCCTTTAGATGTCCGCCTCCTGTCACCACCACCCGGGACCAACCACAGACCATGGATTCACAGTGCTTTTTCCACAGCTGACCCCGGCTTCACACTTCTTCCATCACTGCTCAAGAACTCTCTTATTAAATCTCCCTGAACTGTTTGATTTGAGGTTTTGCTCTGCTCTGGTGTTAGTTATTTAGTTTTTTGTTTTTTACTCAGAAATATCTCATTTGTCTTTCAGTATCTATAAATGCAATACATTCATACTTAATATTTTTAGGTAATGTCATTAAAAAGGCTGGTGTTAGATAACTGTAACATTACAATACCGTTCAAAAGTTTGGGGTCACTTAGAAATGTCCTTATTTTTGAAAGAAAAGCACAGTTTTTTCAATGAGGATAACATTAAATTAATCAGAAATACAGTCTAGACATTGTTAATGGGGTAAATGACTATTCTAGCTGGAAACGGCGGATTTTTAATGGAATACCTACATAGGTGTACAGAGGCGCATTTCCAGCAACCATCACTCCAGTGTTCTAATGGTATATTGTGTTAGCTAATCGTGTTAAAAGGCTAATTGATGATTAGAAAACCCTTGTGCAATTATGTTAGATTAGAGAAGCTATAAAACTGGCCTTCCTTTGTGGGTTCGATTATACTCTCAAAATGACCAGAAAAAGAGAACTTTCTTCTGAAACTCGACAGTCTATTCTTGTTCTGAAAAAATGAATGCTATTCCATATGAGAAATTGCCAAGAAACTGAAGATTTCCTACAACGGTGTGTACTACTCCCTTCAGAGAACAGCACAAATGCGCTCTAACCAGAACAGAAAGAGAAGTGGGAGGCCCCGGTGCACAACTGAGCAAGAGGACAAGTACATTAGAGTCTCTAGTTTGAGAAATAGACACCTCACAGGTCCTCAACTGGCAGCTTCATTAAATGGTACCCGCAAAACGCCAGTCTCATCGTCCACAGAGAAGAGGCGACTCCAGGATACTGGCCTTCTAGGCAGAGTGGCAAAGAAAAAGCCATATCTGAGACTGGCCAACAAAAGGAAAAGATTAAGATGGGCAGAAGAACAAAGACATTGGACAGAGGAAGATTGGGAAAAAGCACCAGCGCAGTCACCAGATCTCGACCCCATTGAGCTGTTGTGGGAGCAGCTGGACCGCATGGTACGTAAGAAGTGCCCATCAAGCCAATACCACTTGTGTGAGGTGCTTCAGGAAGCGTGGGGTGAAATTTCTTCAGATTACCTCAACAAATTGACAGCTAGAATGCCAAAGGTCTGCAAGGCTGTAATTGCTGCAAAAGGAGGATTCTATGACGAAAGCAAAGTTTGAAGGACAAAATTATTATTTCAAATAAAAATCATTATTTCTAACCTCATCAATGTCTTGACTATATTTTCTAGTCATTTTGCAACTCATTTGATGAATAAAACTGTGAGATTTCATGGAAAACAAAAAAAATTGTCTGGGTGACCCCAAACTTTTGAACGGTAGTGTATGTTTTAAAGGTTTCCACAACAAGTAAACACACATTCAGACTCATCCTCTGGAGGACACAGTCTACGCAGTGTTAGAACGAGTGGCCATTGAAAAATTTACAAAAAAATTGACTCCTCAGACTTTGTTTTGTCTTCAGCGTTTCCATAATCCCTTTTTGAAAAGCCTATTTGTCACCGGTGTGCAATTAGTCCTCGAATAAGTTCCACCCGATTGGATCCTGCGCTGCCTGATGGACTGGGAGGACGCATCTCTCAACCAGGACAGCTCAGTTGTAGCGTTCTAACGCAATCATTCTTTAAATGCAGCCTTGGATTGGGACACAGCAGCATCGTCCACCCCATGCCATTGTCTTTTGTCATGTGTTTCATTCAGTGGTTTACATGAATTCCCGGTATGAAAATCAACATGCAGAGACGTTGCAATTAAATGACGTGTTCACTTACTGCAAGCCACGGGAGCTTGACACATCAGGGGCTCAGCCTCGTGCAGAAATCTTTAGATTTGTGCATTATATTTTGGAGTAAATTTCATATTAGCAGTGAGACACTATGTACGTCCTGTCTGTCTGTTGCTGTCCTCTTCTTCACCTCTCCAGCTCTCTCTCTCTCTGTCTGATTTGTCTGTCACACTCCCCCGCGCTCTCTCATCTGACCCATAAAAAGGATGAAATCAGCATTTCCCAACCAAATTTTAACTAATTCATTAATTTTTTGATGTTATGATTACATCACAAACATATCTAACCATTGACGCAATATTCCATCCCAATGCTCATAATTGCATGAGGGCTGACAGACACACAACACAGCAACAAAACCGGGTTGCCAGATGCAGGCCGATATTCAAACAGATCTACAGCAGTCAGCATTAAATTGCTTTTTCTGACTCACTGCAGTGGAATAAGAGGATTCTCTGCATTGATAACATCTATATTACAAAACATTATCTAGCCTTATCCGTTAAGGTTATATCTCTCTCTATTATATTCCTTAACATAGTGGGTCTCTTTTTTTCCCTTGGGCACTGGTGTGCCTAGGAATCAGGCTTGTTCATAAATTGTCACACAGTAGCTATGATCATATTTAAAGGATTGCTTGGGACAATAAATTGGAGAACATTGATCAAGCAGCTTAAGAGCTAAAAAAAAAAAAACCTTCTTCACTAACCTGACTTCGTTCTCACGTGGCGACTCATCTGCTCACTAGCTACCTCCAGATGCAAACAACAGCAAGTAAATGGTGCTCGGTCTTTCTCCATCTCTTTTTCTTGCTGGTTTGCCGGCACAAACTGTACAAGTAGCAAGAAGTAGATCAGCTGATTGAATGACGGACATATCGCCCGAAAGCTACTGATATGTTTTGATCAACAACATCATATCATAATGAATAGAATAATTATTCATTACAGATTAAACGGAAGGATACGTGAGTGTGTATCTGTGCATGGTTATCATCTCCCCTGGCAGTGAATTGATGTCGGGCTCTCCGGGCAAATTGCATCGTATTATTGTTCTAACTGTTGGCAAAAGTCATTTGATCCACAACTATCACAAGAACTCCTCTCTTCTTATTACAAATTAACCTATTCCTTCTTCTCTACTTATGTCTGTGTTTGCACTGCTTGGTCCAAACCAAACACCCAGCCGCAGCAATGTTAATAGAATAATAATAGATCCGTAGCTCTCAATAAAAGCTGCAGGGCTGGAGCCACGGATGCCCGGGGCTAACGGTGCCTGTGCTGTAAGCTGTATCTTAGTACAGTCAAGCAGAGCAGCTCCCACAATAAAAAACAGAGCAGTGCTGATACCTTTGACAAAAAAATTGCATTTAATGGATATCTGAACGGATAACAAATTTCTGCAGGCTGATGTTGAATAAATGGGTGCAGTATGCATTGCACAAGATGAAGAAAAATAAAACATGAACAAAAATTAGAAGATAAAGTATGCATGGTTTGTATTTATTTGTTGTTAAAAAAAGAAAGTATGCATGGTTTGTATTGATGTACTGTTTAAAAGGTAAAGTATGCATGGTTTGTATTTATTTGTTGTTAAATAGATAAAGTATGCATGGTTTGTATTTATTTATTGTTCAAACGATAAAGGATGCATGGTTTGTATTTGTGTATTGTTAAAAAGGTAAAGTTTGCATGGTTTGTATATATTTGTTGTTAAAAAGATAAAGTATGCATGGTTTGTATTGATGTATTGTTTAAAAGGTAAAGTATGCATGGTTTGTATTTATTTGTTGTTAAATAGATAAAGTATGGATGGTTTGCATTTGTGTATTGTTAAAAGGGTAAAGTATGCATGGTTGGTATTTATTTGTTGTTAAAATGATAAAGTATGCATGGTTTGTACTTATATGGATGGTTTGTATTTATTTGTTGTAAAACACTGGATGAAGTCCTTTTAGTAAGATTTATTTTCCCAGTGAATAAGCATCTTGGAGAGCTCAGGTGTCTTCCCTCGCTCTCCCTGCTTAGCTCCTGGGCATCCTGTTCTCAGTCCAGTGATTTGATTCCCCCTCTCCTCTGTCTGTCATCAAATTGCATTTGTACAGGCCCAGTGTGCACGGCCTCACCAGGATATCAATACTGATTTCTGGGCCATAATTACGGTGTAATGTTTGAAAGAAAAACAGCATTTGAACAAGACATTATCAATATTTATGCCACTGTTTATTTCATAAGCTCCTAATTTAAGGGTCACATGGACACATTATGCAGAGTTATGGACTATGGTAATACAATAAGTGAAGCTCAAAGTGATGACTTCACGTTTATCCTTCCTTTTGTATTAATGGTGAGGGTAACATTCAGTATGACCTGCACAATTATGGCTGTCTGTGTGGCTTTAAAATGTGTGTAGCCTGTTTGGTTCAGTGTTAAAATCAAAGTAAAATGAAAGAATATCTACCTTCACCATTTAACGTTGTAAAAGATTTTAAAAATCAAAAACTAAAATCTCTCATTTACAAAAGCATTGAGACCCTACATTCAGTTATAGAGGCTCATTTGGCAGCAGTTACAGCTGCTATTCTTCTTCAGTTTTTGATTTTTAATACATTTATAAAGAAAACAACTGCATGAATGTAATTTATTCTAAATACATTTGTATTGTAAATTAAAATATTTTGAAATGTATTTACTTTAACCTTACAACACAAAGTATGGAAAAAGTGAAGGGATCTGAATACTTCCTGAAGCCGCTGTGCTCAACAATCACTGTGGATGAGTTTTCATGCGCCCCTAAGACCCTGATAATTTCTTTCATTTAAAGCACTAATAGCCACTTAAAACTCACTTGTAATTTTATTCTATCACAACCCATAATGTTCCTCTGCTTTTTTTTATTTTTATTTTGAGTTAAACTGCACCCCATGGTCTCTATTCTGCATTACAAATGATGATAAAGATCAGCCTTCGTGTACGGTGCACATCTTTGCCTGATCCCATGCACTTCATCTTGTTGAAGAGATTCAGCACTTAGTACTCACTTCAAGGTCTCCTACTGAACTGAAGCTTCGGGTCGGCCCTCCATTTTAAGTCACTGCTACACCGTTAAAAATCCAAACGAGCAAATGCAAAGGCAATATCCTTTAGCTACATCCACCAGAATTCAGAAAAAACAAACATTTCCCAGGTAACAGTCTGCTTCTGTTTCTTTCCTCTTGTTTTAAACCCCTGAAAGACAAAGTCACAGAGCTTCATATTTTTAATGGAAATCTAACAGGACAGCATTTTTTTTACTGGTAAGAAGCTTTGCTCCACATAATGAACACCTCACTCAACTAAAATTTCAATTTGGATTCACATACCATGATCCACAGGGCTCTAAAACTTATTGCTGAGGTGCATGGAGAATACTTGAAGGCAACTCAGATGAGCATATCATCGTTTTTTATCAACTCAGAGCTTCTGTCATCTCAGCAGCAGCACCGTAAGAGAATACAGATCGAAGAGATGTTTGGCCAGTAATTAAAATTGAAAATGCCAAAAGTGGGGACAATGCCTTTGGTTGTAATCTATGGATTGGAAACATATATTGTGCTACACTTCAGTCAGTCCAGTTGAAGTTTCCATCCATGTTTGTCCAGACTCATATATGCAGTTTTTGCTGGTATTAAAAACAATGTTTTGATGCAGCTCATTAAGGGATAGAGGCATCTATTAATGTAGCCTCAGGGTTGGCCCCAACTTTTCCTTCTCTTTTAGTTGTGTCCTCTTTGTGTATATTTCTCATTATTTAAAGACTATGTTGTCTCGCTCTTTTGTCATGAGATGTGAAGTAAACCTTTCTAGTTACTTTCTACTGATAAAAAACAAAGAACAGTCAAAACAGCATCCAGGTTCCTAGTGTTTCTAAAAAAATGACTTTTTTTTATGTCTGTGAGTATGATCAGTTATTAAATCTATACTTGGCCCAGTTCCCAGGTAATCTATTGAGTACCTCAGGATAACAAATTAAAAAACCTCAGACTCAACAATTATTATCTGTTGAGCTCGAACAACAATGAGACGCACATGCTGGTGGGCTGAGGATACCAGCCAGACCACATGGCAGGCTGGCCAACATTTATCACATCAGTCCCAAATTGCATCTGTTTGATTAGAGAGCTGGTCTGGTTGCCGCGCAAGAAGCAAAATTGAAGGTGGACGAGACCTCTTACACACATAACAGCTCTATTCTGATTAGACACAAGAAGGGTTCCCCACTACAGCTATATCAATATATTGACGTGTATGACCACCAACATGTAATGTGTTGGTATTTGAGTCCAAAAGAATGTTTTTTAGCAAATTTGAAGAAATTCCCTCAAGGAGATACTGAGGTATTGCGTCCAAGGTTTCTCCCTATAGTTCTGTGCTATTTGCTCACTGAAACCTTTATGTATGGTTTGTCCAAATCTCCTCCGAAATGTCTATATATTTGGCTATAAAAAGGTCTCACATTGGATGACCCAACAGCCGAAATGTTAGGGTGCACACCACATGCTCGTATATACGCCTGTGACTCGCGGCGGGTTGGACCGTTTACTGCATGTCCTCCCTAGTCACTTAAAGAAATGTTGCGCATACAGTAATGTTACATGTACATATGTGATGTGTCAATCTAACCCTTACAGAAGAATTTTTTTCTGCTATGGATAGTTCAACATTTCGAGCCAGGAAGTACAAGCCTTCACAGAACACACTCAACGGACAGTAACGTCATTTAATGTTAAACATTTGCTTCCTTCCATCCACCTCCGGGTTGGTTGGATTTATCCCGATATGGTGCTCGTAGCACACATCAAACCATTTTAGTTCCCATTTTTTACCCTTTTGTAAACCAGGGGAGGCTCCATTAATGGAAGTTCATCACAGCCAGATGCAGTGACAGATAGAAACGAGCTAATGAACAAGACAATTAATAGCACGGATGAGAGCTTCCTCCCTCCTCCTCCGTCGACTTCTGTTACATTCCTTAAATATGAGTGTTTAATTAAGCAGCAATATTAATTAGGACTTTATGATATTAAGATGTGTGGGTGAGAAGGGGGGCAGATCTGTAAATGAGTTTAAGACAAATGACTTGAAAGAAGACGTGTACCGTGCTCCGCACTTTGCCACTTTGTTTAATGGCTCCGAGACTGACGACATGAGAGAGCTAGTGGATGATGATGAGGGACATTCATTTTCTACCAAGGTAATACAGTGTTAATGACTGTGGAGGAGAGCATTAGTGGTAGCAGTAGGTGGAGGGGATATGGGAAGTTAAATGGGTTCATGTGGTTTGGTGTGTCACCCGACTCCACGTTAACAGTCACTCAGCCGACTTCTTCCTGTGCAAAGCGACTGAAATGGGTTCGTTTGGGAAGAGGTGGGACGTTTCAGAAAGGCAATGATCCGGCCCCTCATATTTATCCACCTCCACTTTGTCAATATTCTCCCCCAGAGAGCGTCCACACTGAGAGGCTGAGAGGCTGGGTCAACTCATGCTTAATAAATGAAACAAGCAGACCAAATGCTTTTTAAAGACAGCGTTCTGTTTAATTTACAGCTGAGAGGATTTTCATTATTACATTAAATGCTTGGCGTACAAAAAATAGGGCATTGAATGATAAATGATGTGTGCTGTGCGTTGCATAATAGAGTTCCCTATCTTACCGCTGAACATAATGACCCACCTAGCTCTATTTGGAGAAGACTGAATAGCACTACAATCAACCTGGCAGCAAATAGACACATTCTTTTGGTTTGATTCTTTTGGCGTTCAAACAGTAGAATGGCTTAAGTATAATATATATAATCAGATGTCTGAATTTCTGTAGAGCAATTCTAGTCTAACTGTAGCAGGAGTTGATGGGGGTGAGATTTAGATCTGCTGTTTTGAATGTACAACCAGTGACTTCACCACATAGTTCTCAGACACCCCAACATTTAATGGACACTTCACTGAATGATACCTTTGGAAGCACATTCTTCAAGTCAGTTGGATTCCGCCAATAGGGCCGTCCCTCGTCACTAATTCCCACAGCTGCGGAGTCTACTGTTGGATGAACTGAGGATTGTGTCTAAGCTTTTATTTTTTATTTGTTTGGCTATTTATGTAGTTAAGCTGGAAAGTTTGCAGGAGAGGGTATAGCACAGTTAACTCATGGTGAATATGGTCGATTGTATGCTTTGGGTTGTGGGACAGGGTGCTTTCCCAAGTTCAGAAGTGAGAGTAAAGCACCAGTTCAACCAAAGTGCCTTTAGGATTGTTGATTGTTGTTGTACTTTTCTGACGGCATCTGGTGGTAAAGTTGCAAACCGCAACCAACTGAGCGACCAACAGGGGACACTTTATGATGGCGCTCAAAAATCATGTGAATGCGACGTAATCTGGACCGTTTTGTGCAACAGTATTCAACACGACGTAGCAAACATGGAGACTTAAACGAAGGTCGGGTCCACCTAATGTAACTATATTTAACTCATTCAGAGTTGACGAAAAAACATCAGTTCTTTGTTGCTGGGGGATTGTACATAATATATAGATATATATGTTTGTTTTTATCTTTGTTGCTTTGCTGGATGCTGGATGTTCGTACACAACAATCTCAGTTCAGTTTTTACTCAGAATGATGCAAACACAAAAGAAACACCTTGTTGATGAGAGGGGAGTCAGAGGAGAATGGTCACACTGGTCGGCGCTGACAGAAAGGTTTTTATGACTGTGGTGAGAAGAAAAGTATAAAGCACCTTGTGCTGGATGGTTCTACAGCTGCAAAAGACCACGTGAGGTTTTCAATCCTCTCAGCCAAGAACAGACACCTGAGGCTGCAGTGGACTGGCCAACACTGGACACTTGAAGACTGGAGAAACTTAGCAACAGTCCAGGCTTCTAGCGATGATGTTTTGATGTGGGGAATGTTTTCTTGGCTCACTTTGGGCTTGAATACAAATCAATCATGGTTTGGACGTCACAGTCTATCTGAGTATCGTTACAGACAATGTTCAGCCCTTTGCGGCCACAGTTTATGCTACATGTCACAAAGTAACAGTCTCAAACTGGTTTCATGAACATGACAGTGAGTTCAGTGTCCTTCAGTGACCCGCCCAAGTCACCAGATGTGAATACAGAAGGAAACCTTTGGGGATATGGTAGAACAGCAGAAGCATGAATGTGATGTGATGCAATCATGTCAACATGGAGCAAATTCTGAAAGGAATGTTTCCAACAGCTCTTTGACCCTATGCCACAAAGCCTGTCTATTCGGACAACAACAGCTGTGTCCGTCTTCTTGCATGGTTTATTGAAACACTGTAAAAACATAGTTCTGACTTCAGAAAAACCCCAATAATTCAGTTTTGGATACAAAGAGAGTGTCTCACATTTAGCACAAGTTGAGGAATTCGTACCTTCAGACGAAGCTTGGAGCAGAACTTGAAGCTCCTACCCACATTACGTTATAAGACTCCCACCCCTTTCTTGCTCTGATGCAGCAGTGGATGAATGTTCAATAACCTAGAGCAAAGTCATGGATGGGAATCAAGCTCACCTGAAACTCTTCAAAACACACAAATATCATTTTATAATATATCATCTATGCACAAATCACCATATATTAACCCAGGGTCTCTCAAATGCTGACTTTAACTTCTCAGCATTATTTTACGAGCCTAGGAAATACGCCCCTTAACCTTAAAACCTAGGGTTTAACCACCTTATCGTTAATGTTTGTGTAGGAAAGCTGAGTAAGCAATATTCAGTGATTACGTTTTTGACCTCTTTAAAGTACTCATTCTGTGCACATTCCTCATAATGTTAAACATGTGAAAGGGCCGAGGAGTTTGATAAATGGCACATTAGGGAACATCAAAAACGAATAATGCAAGGGAAAATTGATCAAAAATTTGCTTGCCTCTGACTGACAGTGTCTGTCTTTTGCAGTCACCACAATCTGTTCTTTTCTCTCCTAGGTGACTAATGGCCTTAGTGAGGGTTTATATGAAGAATGATGGACTCCTGGATATCTTCAGATAAAAACCACAACATCATTAATCACGGCACTGTCACCATTTTCTTCACAGAACTTCAAGCTGCATCGTGATGGTTCAGATTTCTGTTGGGCTGTGTTTTGAGTTGCATAATGCATACCATGTCAAATCACATATCTTCAGATGATCGCATGGGATGACAGAAATGTTTGGCTCGTTATTTACAATTCATATCTTTGAAGACACAGAGGTGTTTGTGTGTGTGTGTGTCTGCATAATTTTTTTCTGAATCAAAAATAACTCATAAATAAAAATGAGACATGGGAATTATGAAATTTGTTGTGTGAACGCCATGGACATAAAATGGACGTAGTCACCAGGTCTGGAAAATGACGCAAAAGCGGAAGTGGAGAACATTTTCCTGAGGTGTTTGTGGTTCAATCTCTAGTTTTTGAGTCTTCTCCAAAACAGCATGATGTTCATTTTGTAAATTATCTTCTCATTCAGAGTAAAATAAAAGATGAAGCACAGTATACATTGACAGCGTGATTGACAGCTGTTACCATGTGATCGGTACATGGTTGTAGGTGTAGGTGGGCCGCAGCGGATGGACGAGCTCTCAGTCAGACCCACCCCACGATCCTACGTGTCGTTGCAAAAAACTGTGAAACTTCACAACGGCAGCTCACAAACCAGTGGATGACGTCACGTGGGTTTCCACTTGGTAAACCGACAGAAAACCTCCAGAAGAACTGAAGATAGCTGCAGTTTTCACAAACATAAACAATGCCTTTGTGTGTGTGTGTGTGTGTGTGTGTGTGTGTGTGTGTGTGTGTGTGTGTACCTTTTTTTCTATCTTTGTGAGGACCAGGTCCTGAATCACTGATTGTAATAAGTGAGGACATTTTTTGGGATAGTGAGGATGCTTTGGCTGGTCCTCACTTTCTGACACACATTCAAAGGGCAGTTTGAGGGTTACGGTAAGGTAATTAGGTGAAGGTAAGTTTTATGGCATTTAGTTATGATGGTTGAGGTCACGTTCACTAAGGGGCAAGGGAATGCATAATACATGTGTGTGTTCACTGAGAGAGAGGACCAAGTTAGTGTATTTCAGAGAGAAAGAGAGAGGAATTTTTCCAATTTTCATAAACTTTCTTTACACAATCTAGTCTAATTTGACAAGAAAACAATATAAAAAAACACAAGGCAAAAAACATATAGCAATACAAACATAATAGTTAGAGTATTCCATCTTTTGCAACAGAAGCCAAGGCTTTTGTATTTGGCCTCATCGTGTTGCGGCTTTTGGTGACGTCATTGTGTTTTACAGTGCAAAATGTGTTAATAATATGTGTTGGCACCAGAGCGTGGCGGGAAAGGAGCAGAAACTGGCATACACATAGTTCAAACAACTTCACTGTTCAATTTTTTTGTCATGTTTTTATATTTTTAAATATTTTGGATCAATATTTTTAATGTGATTATTCATCAAAATTACATTTTGAAAGAGTTTTTTTTTTTTTTTAATTTATAACTATTTCAGTACTCGTATTATTTGTCATGGTTTATTGACTCACATAACATTTTATCTTAGGTTCTAGAGATTTCAGAGTTTTGAAACATTTGAAGATACTCCGAGTGATGACATTACAGTAGGCAAGAATACCAGCGTAGGCACTGGCAGACCATTTTTATAGCAGAGTTCGAAGGGTTAATGGAGCATATAGCATATTCATAATACATATGCATTTCACACATGTATGGATGAGATGTAGCATCAAGCTGATTTGGACATGTAGTATGACTGTAATATGACTGTATTAGTGGTAAGGCTGTGTGTTTTACATCCCCGGCCTGATTTCACACTTGTTCATCACAGAACATCACAGCTCAGCACAGCCGCCCTGGCTGGCAAGAAGGTCGTCCAGCAACCAGGAGATTGACGGTTCGACGGCTCCTCCAATCCGTGTGCCGATGTGTCTTTGGGCAAGATACCCAAACCCTTAAAAGCCCCTGATGTCTGTGCCGGCGCTGTATGAATGACGTGAGATAGAAAGATAGGTGTATATACTGTAGCAGCGCTGTATGAATGTGTGTGTGATGGGTGAATGTGGTTTGTACTGTAAATCCCTTTGGAAGATTGATAGGACTACAAAAGCGCTTCCATTTACCATTATTTTAATGCCGCTTTTATTTTGAGAATTGACAGAATTTAATATATGTTCATGTTTATGTTGGCTGCACTTGAGGAAAGGAAAATGAAAATGGAGAAAGAGAGAAGAATTGAATGGGGATGTGTGACTGGGTGAGTCATTACAAGAAGAAAGTGAAGCAGAGGTGAAGTGCGTGGGTGGCTCCACATTAATGTGTTTGGTGGCCAGTGGAGACCTGTCAGGTTCTACTTGACCCACTTGGAGAGTGTGTGCGGAGAGTGGTGGTGGTGGTGGTGGTGTGTGGAGGTCAAACGGAGGCGATGAGAAAGATGTTTTTATTTATCGCATAAACAAACTGGAGTTAAGAATAGGGCACATGACCCGGAGTTTTTGACTTTCATGAGAGATTAAATTTGAGCACTACAGGGGAACTGGATATACAGTGTCGACTATTAAAACAACATAACCTAATTCTTGTACCTAAGCAAATAGATTTGACAGTGAAGTGAGTAAACAGAAATGTCCATGGGCAAGACACTTAACCCTAGATTGCCTCTGATGGCTACACTGTACTGTAAAGCGCATTGAGTGGTCAATAAGACTAGCAAAGCGTTTAAAAATACAGTCAGGACATACATGCCTCTAGGGCCTTCTCAAATGAAACAAAACCTTCCACAGGGAGAAATAAAAATCATCGACAATACCCTCTTAAAAAACAAGACAAAAAGGAAGATAAAAATGAAGGGAACAAACCTGATGGCTCGGCCTAGTGTTTAATTAACCAATTGCAAATATTTGATTTTAATTCATATCTAAAATTGCTCCTATAATAATCACCAATGTTGTTGAGGCAAGCTTCAGGCTACATTTGTCTGAAATGAATTAGAGCGGTTGTAAAAAGTCCAATACTTTCACACCGGAGCTGGCATTTGTCTAGTTTGCTCTTCGGGTTTCATCCCTTTCCCATCGTCTCATTGATGTCTGTGCATGTAAAAGATATTTTAAGTCACAAAGGCCAACGTCCTCCTCTCCCAGAGAACACTCTGCTCCTGAAGAACCCAAACCCCCTTGTTTGTATCTCTTGCTTACTGGCAGGAGGAAACTTCTGGGTAACCGTCAAGTCATGCTCTGTGTCTACCACTGTCCAATCAGAGCAGACTGGGCTTTTTGTAAGGCGGGCATTTCAGACAAAGAGGGAAAAAGGATACACTGCAGCAGTGTACGGTATGAGACAGATGCCTATTTTGAAAATGACAGCGGGAAAACCCCGGAATTAAAAATGATGAACCTACAAATGGCCAAATAATATTTTCATTTCCCAATTTCCGAGCAGATCAGATATGTTGGTGGCTACATTCAGTATCACTGTATTAGTCAGCGAATGACAAAACCTCATTTTGTCAGATAATGCTATGCAATCACAAATATGTCTACTATTTACTGATGCACATAATTTCTAGAGATCAGGTTGGGTTCAGGAGTTCTAAGGGTCACGAGAGGTGAAGGTTTGCTTTATGATCAACGAGATAATCGTCATTATCATTACGCACTGTAAATAAATCTGACAAATAACAATAATATCACATAATAAAATCGGTTATTGTGATTACCACAATGAAAGTGCTGTGTAACCCTCTTTATTTTTAATGTACTAATACTGATTTTTTGATTTTTAAAGTTTTCTTGAATTCTAGATAAATCATTTTTCCCCAAATATGAAGTTCATGAGATGTGGTGTGAGATACAGGCTGAACTTTAGATTTTGGCCCGTAGGATCTGAAAAAGACTGTGAGGTGAATCTGTCGGAACCCAGAAGTAAAAGAAATAAAATGTTAGTTATTTTGAAATCCGGGTAGGTGTAGATCTATTGACATGCTAAAACTTTGGTTTGCCATATTATAAATGGTGACAACACCATTGAAAAAACAAACAAAAAAACCCTTTACGTTCTTTGCAGTGATTGCTCTGCGTCTGCTTCTGTCCAACTCCGGCACTGCACCACACAGGGCCCCACCTTGGTATCGATGGAGGGGCACATTTCTCACCGCCCGGTCTTGAGAGCTGTCGCCCTGCCCTTTCTGAGAGGGAATGAGATTTGGAGGGTGGGGGTAGTTTACAAGGCTCTTCTCAGTATTCCAACACGGTGAAGACGATGCACTGAGAAGACCTTAAGCAGCATCATGCGATTTTAAACGCACTTTCTCCCAGAGAGAGAGAGTTAGAGGGTCACTTTGTGCCGCAATGACTCCCGGCGGCAGTCACTGGTCATCAAGCTGTAAACTGTCTGAGGCTTAAATGAAGATCAGGCTCACTTTTATGACGACTCCACATCCGAGTTCCATTGTTTAAGCGTGAAATGAATACCACAGAGAACTCGGCTTTCAACGGATTAAATTTCATCCAGGCGCTCTGCCTGTGGCGTGGGGGGGGGGGGGGGGGCGATGCTGCATGAGAGATCATTGATTGCATTAAACACTTTTGGACAGTGAAAGGCCCTGAAGTGGCACAGAACTGGGAGGACAAAGATGTGGGAGGTGGCCAAAGAAGAATGTGGAGAGGTGCTAAAAGGGGGTGGGGGCGGTCGGGGGTAGACTTTGGAGAGTTCTTGACCTTCCCTCTGGGGGTCAAGTTCCCTGCATTAGCTCCGGTCAGATCGCGGTAATGAGCAGTCACATGGTATAAGGGTTGTTGAGAAACTAGGCCACGTAAGAGAGGTGGGGAGGGGGTCAGCGGTTGACAGGCCGTCCTCCTCGTCTCTGGGCCAAGGTGAGTCATGCTGCGGAGAAGGAAAAGCTCCGCTTTGAGTTTGTGGAAGTATTAGACGCATTAACAGGAAAATCAGACACAGCGGGCAGCTGAAGACCCTTATTGTTCCTCTCTCTTTGTTTCCATCTCTGTGCAAGCAACAGCCACTTTGTTGTAAAAAATATGAGATGGGTGTTTGGAATGGCAGGGTTTTTTTTTTCTTTTTCTTTCTGAAGCTGTCATGCCAGAGATTTGGAATTCATGACATGGACCCGCATAATGGGCTGCTGGGGACATGCAAAGTGAAAGGGAGCAAAAGGAAAAAAGAAAGAGACAGACAGGGAGGAAAAGTAAACTCATTTGCAAGGGGGACTACACTTGTAATTAAATTTCAGGCTAAAAGCTCTGTTCATCATGCACACTCTCATTTGCAGCCCCCCCCCCTCCTTAAATATGTATGAATTTATTTTGCATGAGTGGGCACAGTGTCTACACATGAGGAGTCGCACACGATTTGACATGAAAAAAGGGAAACAAGGCAATATTTCAACAATTTGTTCTGATGCGAGCCACCAGAGGCTTCCACCGATCCTCACATTCCACCTTCCATTGTGGTGTCAAACTGGCGTATTGAGCTCGTTACATTTAGGCTGCATGT
Organism: Scophthalmus maximus; assembly: GCF_022379125.1. Taxonomy (NCBI): domain Eukaryota; kingdom Metazoa; phylum Chordata; class Actinopteri; order Pleuronectiformes; family Scophthalmidae; genus Scophthalmus; species Scophthalmus maximus. Next base: position 921,005 of record NC_061523.1, on the reverse strand, counting down.
ATTCTTCATATGCTGTTCATGTGTTGTCCAATAACGGCAGGATCGGGAAGGGTGCGACTGTTATCCTGACAGTAAAAACATCAAAGCATGCGCTGCTATAGGTCAAATTGATCTGTCTTACAATATATATATATATATATATATTCATGCGTTGACATGACACTCTCTGCCCAACGCTGAGCTGGGAAATTTTCGGGCTCAATCAAATCCCGCACACGTTCCAATATGCCTTTCATAAGAATCTAATGAGCTCCAATTGATTTCTTCGGTGGAAGGATATGGGGGAACATGTATTGAAAGATGGAAAAGAACAGGGGAGATATATTGCAGCTAAGTGGATGACAGAAGATGCAACATATGTGAAGAGAGTCCCAGGCGCTGAAAGTAACGGATATTGCAAAAATACTGCCGAGGATAATAAATGAAAAATAAGAGTAAACTTTTCAAACACCACGCGATCCTGAAGAGACTCGTCCACAGTGACTAATGAGATATGAGGGATGTTTTACTGCGACCCATTCCTGAGATTATTTAATATGAATCCAAAGGAATCACTGTTTACTTTGATTATCAATATTATGTATTTATAATCAAATATATATACAGTCTTCCTGTATGTTTTTTTCTTTGCCATTTTCCATGTTTGCAAATGTTGATTTAAGTATTGCCCAATTTTGAGATGCCCAATTTGATTTTTTTTGTCATCTTTAAATTGATTCTGATTCCTAAACCTCCCCCCTCCCCTATGTGTGGTTTTAAACTCCAAGCTCATTGGTTACTAGTGAGTCTTTAAAAACACCACACAAAGACTTGGTAATCAATTTCATTAGAATAAAAAAAAAGTTTTTTAACAATCATGTACATTTTTAATCCTTGGAAAAATGAGCAGAATAGAACAGTTTAACACTCAATCTCCCCACTCTTCTAATCCCATAGCCAACTATAATGGCAGGTATTTTTCCAGTGTCAATCAGAACAAAGTGACTGACTGATCTTTGGTTTTTTTGTTTTGCTGGATTATCCACTTTACTACGTCTTGGTAAACTCCTCGACAGACAGTGCAGATGCCTGAAAAAATTTAATAAGTAATGGGAGAAACTTTAACATCTTTTTTTTTCCCACTGTGTTGCGTAAAATGGGTTTCAGCTTTTTTCTTTTTTTCTTTTTTTTTCCAGAAGGAGATACCATCAGAGAGTCTTCAGTTTCATCAAACTTGACCCGGAGCCACAAATTAATTTCAGGCCTACATCTAAGTTGCCAATTATTTCTGAAAAAGCTATAAGGAAGAAAATACTCCTTCCAGTTTTTATCGCACAAATAATATTGGGAAATAGCAAGTTCCATAGTACAGAAACAGTTACAACCACGCTCACCATGACCTCCCCGTGGAAGCTGATTGTTCAGTGCTGGTCCTCTTAGCTCTGGGTGCAGCATTTGACAGTGAACTGTCCTTCTGTTGGCATATCTGGTGAAACTCTTCATCTGCTTCAGGGCTAATATTTGTGTGATTGAAAACCAAACACTATTTTCTGTTGAGTGAGGTAATGCGTGTTCAGCATCACCATCTCCGCTGACCATCTCCACTGATATGTGACCCATATCCACTACTCAGGGAACTGAGATTGAGCATGTATCCCGATAAAAGTATCTTGGTATTATACTTGATGACGCTCTCATTTTCATTAAAATTGTGCTTCTTCTTTAGAGACTTGGCACATTCTGATTTATAAAGCCATACTCGGTCTGATTCCTTCTTATCTACAGATGTTTATTCTTCAAAAAAGGAACAGGAAATTATTGCTTGCCCTCCCCAGGACTTATTGCCACCAACTGACCCTGGAGTCCGTATAAATCTGGGGAAAGGGGCTTATAAGTTCACCTCCTTCGGCTTGGAATGACTTGCAAAAGGACCTTAAGCTCCAAGAACGGGTCTCATTGGACACTTTTAAAGAAATCTTAAATGACCTAGCAGCAGCCACTACTGGCTGTAAATGTTTTGACTGTTAATGAATGTGGTCTCCTATTTTTTAAATTGTTTCATGTTTTTGTATTTCTCTGTAATCAGTGTTATTTTACTCCTGGTTAAATGAAGGTTATAATATTTTTTTTATTTTTTCCAATGATGATACACAGATCTACCACTAACTCAAAACATCAGGAATGCAACATTCCTCTCCAGATCTGCCTGGCTGGCATTCACAGTTGGATGTGTCAAAAAAAAAGTTTTTACAGCTTACTAAGAAAAGTTGAGGTTACGTTATTTGGTCCCCTGGAAGATAGACTGAAGAATCTCGCTTGCTTCAATTTAGTAATGTTGCAAAAATAAAGGCATTATAAATTATAATTTTTTGAAGTATTGGGCCTTAAACTGACCCCTGAGGTGCTCCATAGGAGATCAGATGAGGATACTGAGCATGCATTACCTATCTCAACAGAAAATAGTATTTGGTTTTCAGTCACACAGAAATGTGCCCTGAAGCAGATGAAGAGTTTCACCAGATATGCCAACAGAAGGACAGTTCACTGTCAAATGCTGCACTCAGAGCCAAGAGGACCAGCACTGAACAATCAGCTCCCACGCGGAGGTCACGGTGAGCTCGGTTATAGCTGTTTCTAGAAGTCGCGGTGCGATAAACGCTCTCGTCCACCGTAGGAAATCCTGACAGACAAAGCCAAAGGTGGAATCTCATTCGCTGCCAGACACTGAATGAATAGCATCCCACGTGAAAGCCTCTCTTTCTTTTAATAAATCACCAAGCTAAATGTTTTGTGTTCACTAAATTGCCGGCTCTCTTTCTATTAGCATCACATTTAGGCCCGGTGCACTTTGAGGATGAGAGCATTCGACACAACAGCATTCCACTGCATATTTAACACCCAGGGACCAGCGGAGGGAAGATCGCACTTTGTAAATAAGTAAAAAACGATGATAATGAGTGTGTTGTGAGTGTGTGAGTGTGTGTGTTGTGTGTGTGTGTGTGTGTGTGTGTGTGGGTGGGTGGGTGCTGGTTACACAAAAGAAAGACCGAGTTAGAGAGATTATCCGCAGCTAAAAGTGTAACAATGAGTCTCTGTTCCAAGTTGCATAATTCAAAATCCCCATCCCGTTGTGTTGTGTTCTGCTTCGCTTCAGGCCAGGTCCTGAGACACTTTGCTGAATTCTGCCGAGTTCTGAGACATGGTTGTACAGACAGGGAGGACAAGAGGGGGGGGGGGCAGTGTTTGGCTCCGGTTTGCCCAGCTCTTGTCGGAGCAAATCACAGTTCCATGTTTACGGCGCGGCAACCTTTTTTTCCTCTCTCTCTCTCTCTTTCCCAGAACACACTTTGCATTTTAATGAAGGCCTGGCCTGCATACTAAGTGCACATTAAGCCAGCTCTGTGGGGGTGAGCGCAGCGATACATCACGGTCAAAGTGAAGCAGCACTCTTCAAATTTTAAAATGAACAAAAGCTGAAGATTTCAGTCCTTGGTGCAGGGGGTTGGGGTGGGGGCTGTGAGTAGATGTGATAATTCTAAAGAGGTTGAGAGTTTTGGGGAGGTGGAAAGCGAAGTAAAGAGTCGGGGGGGGGGTCTGCTTTAAAGGGGTAACAGCAGGGGTGGGGACGGGGAGAAGAGTTGGATTTCAGCGCTTCTTGAATAGTTTATTGTGAGGGTGATTACAGCTGAAGTGGTTGGCAGATCATGTTGGTGATGAGGAGGTACGAGGTGAAGCGCCAGTCATACACAGTTACACACACGCGCGCACGCAGTCCGAATCACATTCTTCCAGCAAAGAATCCATATGTGATAGGAGCTGTTTCCCACAGGGATTGCACACGGTATGAAATAAAGACTAATTGCCCCCCAAAAAATTGTACACTTAATCTTCTCTTTTTAAAATGTACTCTACCATTTTGTGTTAGGATGAAATTATTTTTAATGACTTTAATCAAGCTGAGACTTGGAAATGCCACTGCCAATCGCATTTCAAACTGAGAAAAATGATTTGTTGTTTTCCCTCCTGTCTCTGTGATTTATTGGCAGTCACTGTGTCTTCGTGGTGCCCCTCAGTTCACCTTGTGCAACGCCTTGTGAGGCAATAGAACACTTTTATCAAGTCGAATTATTATTTTCATACTTTTTTCTTAAATTTATCAAAGTTTGACTAGAAGAAAAGGCCGTTGCCGTAGCTATTACAAGTGATCTTCAAGGGAACATGTGTGTACCAAATCCCATGGCAATCCCACCCATAGTTTTCACATATATTTAAATATAAAAAACAATGGATACCATGGTTAATAATGTAGTTTAATAGTATCACTTCTAATTGTGTCTAATTTGTGTTTATCAAAAGGAGCAACTTACCAAAATTGCTACCCGTGCTGCTGGAAATCACAAATGGTTGTACAGCATACTGGTTACGGGTAAGGTAGCCTGGCGAAGTCAGACTAATACTCAAATGCGTATTAGTCTGGGACCTCTGAGTTAATTTTCAACTTCCAAGAGGCGTTACCAACGGACGCAGGGCAAGTTGGATAGCAACGAATCATGTGACATCTGTCGAGCGACGTGAAAAATGTCAACAGAGTCATGACAAGAGCAGAGAGACGAAGTCTGTGACGATGATTCCACAATGTCTGTGCTGAGTGTTGCTGTTTTTGTGGGAGAAATTTGCAAGATATCTATTGCTGGGATTAAGCGTTGTAATTCTGAGGTATATATATATTTATATATATATATATCACAGAAATACCCACGGAATGAATCACAACACACAGCACTCACTCTCTTCACGAACGCATTCCCCGTAATAGTGAGCTACGTCCGCCCCGTAACATGTATAAACATACCCTTAAAATGTACACAAAGGTCAGGACCCGAAGCTGCGCTTTACGGGCTAATGACAACCTAACTCAAAAATAAAGGGGAATTTGCAACAATATCGGGTACTTTTAATCAAATGCTCATTCGTTAGCGGCAGCCTTGGTTGTAAACAATAGTCGCTTCCGTCCGGTCGTGGTATAAACCCCGTCCATTATCCGATAATCGGTTGTGATTGGACCGGCAAGTTTTCTGCTGGAAAGAAGTCCCTTCCCAATGGAGGAGATCCAGACCGTATTCTGGCAGAGGATTTGTCTGGTCCCCAGGCTAGTAAGATAGGGTTTCAGGGCCCAACATGCAGACACTGGACGAAGACAGGTAGGAGCATAGTGACGAATAATTCATGTGAATAAAAAGGCTTACAAACTCAAAATCCCTGAGAGAAACATGAGGGAACATGAACATGAGCGAAGTCCTGGGAACAGAACAGAAGCAGGAGGTGAGACCGAGGGGAGGCGGCGGCAGAAGATGAACACATTAGGGTGGGATGGATGATCTCAAGTGATGGAAAATCATCCACAGAAAGGAAAGTTATTGGCCTAATCGTTGGTGTCATTTGGAGCCAGAGTCTGTGCAGTAGTGATCATGCTGTGGAGTCGCAGTATCTGCTGTCAATCATGACGTTTCACCCCGTTTACCGAAACGATTTTTGAGAGAAGTTTATGCCACGCGTGCTTTGACCTTTAAGTTTGCAACATGTCCCATCTGCTAACATGATGTTAGGCTGGGTTCATGACCTTTACTGCCGCCAGCCACCAGGGGGAGGTGCAGATGATTCGGCTTCACTTTTTAAGAGCCGTCATGTCGTCATTCTTCTCACAAAAGCAAAGGCACGTTGCGTGTTTCCCATGGATTATATATATTTGTAGTGCTGCCTAGCTCAGACAGCTCACTGGCACAACCGCACATTCAAACCTCCACAATATCGCTACGCTCGGCTGGCGCAGCGTGTGGATCATAACCTCATTTAGTATTTAAGCCCTCTGACACAGCAACGGGATTTCACCGCGACTGACCCCACTGCTCTCAGAGAGATGTTCCAAAAAAGATTCCAAATTCATATCAAGAGTTCATTTGGAATAGACTACCAGCTGACCTTTTTCATTTAGGGAAGCAGGTCTCCAAACTCTATTTTGAGACTAAGTGGCCAGGCTTTTTTCTTCTTCTTTTTTTTTTACCTGCCGGCTGTTGGAATAGATAAAATTAAGCTGCAAAAGATAAACTCAGCCAAAAGACTACATCAGATAAAACTCCCCTCCTGCTTTTCTTTTCTACTATTTTCCCTGTCCTGCCCTGCGAGGATGTTTAGTACAGAATCCAATGCCATGCATTTTCATGAGGAAAAAGGGGGGAAAAAACAACTAAATATTGTTGAAGATCTTTGCTTGAGTTTCTTCTTTTGGTGGGTCAGAATGGTGGTACAGTAGTTACCTCACAGCAAGGTTGTTGGTTTGGCCAGGGCCTTTCTGTGTGAAGTTTGCACAACTACGTTGTTTTTTTTCTGGATACTCCGGCTTCCTCCCACGCTCCAAAGACTGATTGGGGTTAGGTTAATTGTAGACACTAAATTGAGCGTAGGTGTGAATGTGAGTGTGAAAGGTTGTTGGTCTCTGTATTTTGGCCCTGTGATGGACTTGCTTCCTGTCCAGGTTGTACCCCACTGTTTAAAGAAGCACTGCATGAATGTGTGTAAGAATAACATACTTGCCAACCCTTCCCATTTACCCGGGAGACCCACGATTTTCACTGTCGTCTCCCGTTTTCCTCCCGCGGGTCAAAATTCCCCCGCCTTTCTCCCGATTTCTGACAAGATTTCACACCTTTAACCACTTTTCGTTTTCACAACCTGTTCCGCGCTAAAGCACTACATCCATGTCTGCGCCGGGAGTCGGCAGCAGTGCAACATTAAGGATGCGAGCTGCCATTAAGTTCCAGAGAAGAAGAAGAAGACGTGCCGAGTGAGGGAGAAACAGTGGTGAAGTTAGTTTTAAGTTGGATATTCCAGTGATATTAGAGGGATATTCACTCCCGTCCCAGTCGCCTAGCCAATTTAAAACTAACTTCACAGCGGTGAGGGAGAAATGGAGAAGAAAAGAGAAAAATATACATACAGATTCATAAATTTACGTAAACGGACCGGCCCACACCATGTGTTCCCTCAAGGACGGTGCTACAGGCTCCAAGGCAGAGCACCTTTAACTACAATAAGTATTAAAATATGAAATAAAAGTATTCAACATGAAAATGCTGTTGCAATGTATTAATTTTTTTCATAAACCTTGCATTAGAGAGAGGTTAGTGTGATAAAGTCAGTAAGGAAAGTTTATTTGTACCTTTCAAAATCACAAAGTGCTTAATTTCCATGATGAAAAAAAACGTTAAAAGGTTAAATCACAACAACAAACAAATGTAGACAGACACAGAAATAACTACATTTGTGATGAACTGTAAATGTGTTCAATACGTTATGTCTGCGAAGGTTGTTTTAAAAATTAAAATAGCCTTGATAGGAAAGGGTCCCAAAAGAAGAAAAGTCAGCATTTCAGTGAGAGAAAGAGAAAGAGATGGTTACCAGGACTTTAGACCACTCAAGTTAACAGCAGGGTTAAACATGAAGCTTATTGTTTATTCATGACTTCATGAATTGAGCCTGTTCTATATCAAACCAGTGTCTGAACCTACTCATTATTACTGGCAAACATGGGAAAAATAAAACATCAGCGCCGGAGGGACCTAAATCTTTTAGAGTCCACTTTCAATAAAAGAAAATTATTCTATCAGGAATCCTTCAGTATCAGTGAGTGCATTCAAAATGAACAGAAGATGTTGGGGATTCTCCATCAGTATTAATTGAAAACATCTTTGAAAGAGACAGTTAATGCATATTTATCAACTATTCACTGGATTTTTAAATAACCAGATATCAGAAAATAGCCAAAAAAGAAAAAAACACACACCCTAAATCCCGAGGTGACCCAGTTCTTCAAACAATTCTGTCCGTGACTCCCTCTCGTCTCGGGGCTGACGTAACTTCCTGGTTTAATTCTGGGTTGGCGTGGCAAGAGCGCCCGCACGCGCCAGGTCTGCTCAGACTCAAGGCCGAATCCTTCACCTCGCACAGGGAATCAAGCCGACGCCGATTTGTCCTGTCACCTAGTGGGAGTCAAACTGCGGCTGAAAATATCAGCTGTTTCCTGGGGGCCGTGACACTTGTCATCGCCCTGGCACGGGGACACGTAACAGCTAAACACTGCTCACTTCGCCACGCTTCCCTAATATTCTGGTCTCTGATGCATCCGGACGGCACAGAGATCCGTGAAATGAAGCCTCCCTAGTTATTATTTGGTATTATGGTCCAGTTGTGATGCAATGGAGCTTCAGAGATGCTTTTCAGGGAGTGATTCTTACCAATTATCCTTAATCTCAATGGAAAACGTCATGAGGTCAAGGAAAGGAGGATTCATAGGATTTAAGAAAAGCCGACAGCGCTGCTCAGAGGATCCAACTTCCCTGACACTATACCACGTAATTATGCGACGGCGGATGTTATAGGCGTGCGTCTGCCATTGTGAAACTACACATTTTCGAAGATGGACTACAAAAAGCATCTTACACGGACTTTACCCCGAGCGGTCTTTTAGCGGCATGATTCATGCTGGACATGGACAACACGATGAAAAATATTTATTCCATACCGAGGTTGGAATTGAAATAAAGACATTTGTATAGGCCGAGCAACTCAAAGGAAAGGGGTTGTGACATTGAATTCAAACAGCTGTTATCACGGCTGCGGATGAAACACTTCTGGGTCATCTCACTCAGTTAGGAACCTTTCTTAAGCAGAATTGATTATTTCAACTGCAGCCAGAGGCCGTTTTACTGCTGGGGACGGAGGTCAGACCATATTCTTAACTCAATGGATCACCCAGAAAAAGTATGATTAAGTTAATTTCATGGGCAAAAATATCTGTTAAAAAAAAGTCACCAAACTGTTGCCAAGGTGGAGACAAAGTGAGAAGATCCACTTTACTAAAAGTTGTATTCGGGCCAAGAGCGACTCTTTATTTACACATCATGATGGTTAATTCACTCCATTCCTGTTTTTCCAGTTAAATGCTATTCCCTGTCATTGAATGATTTGTGTTTTCTTTTGAAAATGACGGCTTATCATCTTGCCTGTTAAATATATTAACATACGCTCTAGGGAGAGCGCTGCCATCTCATGCTGCTGATGTCATCCGGAGTCTGCACAGTGGTGATGGTGGAGTGGAGCGGTGGTATCGAGATCCCCACAAAATACACGCGCTCAAGCAATCACCGAATAACCAATCAAAGCCAAGCTTATTAAAAAAAATGAACACTTGAACATGCATCAGTGTGAAAAGAAAAACAGCAAATGTGACAGGTACTAAACAAAATAACATCAGGTCAAACATGATTTCTGACATGTCGTGTATGACCTATACTTCAGCCAGCCACCAGAGGGTGACCAAGATGTTTTGGCTTCATTCAATGGAGCTGTCATGTCGTCCGCCTTTAAAAATGACATTGTGAAAAAAAAACATTGATTTATTGTAGCAGCCGGCCCCCAGTCTCCTACATAATTTATATACCTGTGATTTGACTTTCAACGGGAGTCATTTTAAAACAGCCACTTAGACTTATTCATTAACAAATGTACCAGAATCTGACAAGTTGACAAATCTCCCTAGTTCCCATGACATGATCATAACTATTGAAACAAACAGTGAGGACATGTGACCCCGACTGGCACATCACTGAGATCACAGGGACAATACAGGTTCACTGTTCACTCCCTCCATATGTTATTTGATCATATGTGTCAGTCCTGGCACATTTTTTGGACCTGAATACTAAGAGTGGGAATTTACTTGAAGGTGAATGAACACTATGAAAACAAATATGCAGTGGTGTGTGAGTGATGGGGCTGTAGGTGAAAAGCCAGTGAAGGGGCAGAAACCTGCGCTCCTTCTCTGCTGCCATGTGTTTCGCCGGGAGGAATATCACACATGATTTAACCTCTGAATCACCGGGAGGAAAGTCAGGGCCAGAGGCGAGTAACTGTGTGTGAGTGTGTAGGTGTGTCTAGGTGTGTGCGGATCGGCCCCTGCTTCCTGCCCACTCTGCTTTAATCGTCTCTGACAGGCCATGCGTCAATACCACTGCTGCGTTGGGAGCCGTTGGAGATGACTGCAAGGGGAGAGGGGAAAGTTGAACCCCGAGTACAGCGGTGATGTGCGGGCTGTTACTGCAACAGGCCGCCGCTGTGTATTTAAAAAACGTCAGGGTGATTGACAGGGGCCAAATGTCAGAGGAGTAAAATGACAGTAAATAAAAAAATAAAAATGTCATTCCTTTGCACATGCATGTGGGAATTTAGAGTGGTATTGTTCAGAAGGTGGTGTGTTTGTACGCTGTGTTGCATTTCGCACTTACTTCCATTACATTCCTTTAGCAGACACTTTTTTTTACCAAAGTGACTCACAATAAGTAGAAGATATTACTCCAAAAAGTGCAAGAATCATGAGAGTATCCTCCTCATGATAAACACTTTACATGAACCACACTTCCCTTGTACTCCCTAAGATTACCAAATGCATTACAAGATGTCCAACAGGTAAAGGCTCTAAAATTAATCAAACATTAGGAAACAAAGCAAAAAGAAGCAAAGCATAAAAGCTTGATCAGGTAAATATGCCATAAGTAGTACAATGATTTAAGACCCCCCTTAAAGCACCACACATTTTCTCGGAGTCCCATACCCGGGGATCCGGCCTGTTTCACTGGCCTGTTCACCACCGACAGGTTTCCGGGTTTTTCCTGGTTCCATGTGTTTTTTCTGATCTTATCACTGATTTAAAACAGGAGTGAACCACTGATTCCATCTATGGCAGTCGATTGCTGTAGTCGTGAGTTGCAGAGCACTACACCAAAAACAATAATTAGGTTCTCGGATCTATTTGTATTTAACTGCAGGACTTTTTGAGACGAGTTATAAATATCTTCCCGAGCAGTTGAGGAAAGTGCTAATTTCTTTGAGACTATTATCAGTGTCACTGCTGAGATTAATCTACATCCATTGGAAAATGGAAACTTACATTATGAGTATTAGATGTATTTAAGAAGTGGAGGAAAATGTGGTCTGACCAAGCAGCTAACTGCGAGGCAGCCTGCAGCACAGAGCAGAGGAGCCCTGGCCTTTATATCCAGTGATGCACAATATGAAGAGCCCAGCTATTAGGTTAACAACCTAGGATGTTATGTTCAGTACTGACAATAAGATAAGATCACATTTTAGTTTGACATTTCCTTTTTTGGTTCAAACTGCGGATGTAATGCATGAATGACAGTCAGGAAGCATTTAATGACACTCACTTAGATCATCCAAACAATGTCAACTACATGGAGACTTTAGTTTACAATATAGAGTTAAATAATTCATGAATATTGAATTGGGTCTGGTGAGAGCGTGGCATCGTGTCACTTGGGCAGTCCGCTCCCGTTTGCCAGATCTGGGCCACGACGTCGGCCAAGAATCAACCAAGTAAACCAGAGCTGGCCCATCCTATAGCCAAGACAAGGCCTGCGTTGGATTTGGGATACATGGACCACATTTGTCATTTTCCATGTGTGCCACTTAAGATCACTTCCACTTTGTCCTGGCCAGAGGAAGGCCAGTATGTGAGGGGTCATTGCCTGAAGTGGACAACATCTGTATGCTAACTGGGAGGCTGAGCGCAGACAGAAGGAGGACGATTGAGGTCAGTGCCATCATCATCAACAAGAGTCCAAAACCCGCTTTTACGCAGCAGGAATGTATTTCCACTTGTCGCCTTGTGTCAAAGGTACAATCATGGTTTGGTGATGGTGGTGGCATTGTTGTTCCGCTCTAATGCCGGCAGCAGAGGTATAGAGGTGTGCGGGTGTGTGTGTGTGAAAGGGGAGCGACGTGGCGTGACAGGAAGCCGATGCTGTTGCGTTTTGCCTCTGATACCGGAAATTCTTATGAAAAAGCGACACACTGCAGAACGTGGGGACTTCTTAGAGGGTGGCTGTGGCTCAGTGAGATAAGAGGATCCTCCAGACACTGAACCCCAACATGCCCCTGATGTTGGGGCATGTTGGGGTTCAACCCATTCAGTGAGTGAGTGGGTTGTGATGTTATAGACACAGCGCTGTGTAAATGTGGTCCAGTAATGTCAGTGCAACTGGATGAAACAAGGATTATCTTTGGTTTTTGCGTTCTGTAAACTTTTGAAGCCATTAAACAGTCTCATCCTTATTTTCATTCATCCCACCTCCACACCAGCGCAAAGGTTACTGTATATATTCTGTTGAGAGCCAGAGTTCGACAGAGGTAGAGAGGCACAGAGAAAGAATGGGTAGAGAGAGAGAGAGAGAGAGAGTAAAACCCTGCTTGGCCGTCCTCCATGTGGGGTCAGTAAGTCAAGAGACGCCTGAAGAGAACTGTGCGTTATCTGCCTCCACCCACGCCCCTGAACCCTGCCGTGGCCCCCGAAACATACAGCGGGGCACTCTGGGGGCCCACCCAGCACCCACCACGGCCCAGTGGACCACGAGTCTCCAGATTGGGAAAGGGTGGAGGAGGTCAGAGTCGAGAGAGAGAGAGAGAGAGAGAGGTTCGGGATACATCTTTGTTCATTCTAACATCACAAGAAGGACAAAGCCTCGTACAAAGTGAAACACAAAGTATGCGATTCGTTTTAATTTTTTAATAATGCTGCTTAACCGTTTGGGTTGGTTGAGCGTGGCGTACTGTGGAAACTGCAAAGTTTTCTAAACGCTCCCTCAGTGGTTCATCAGTGTCACTCCACGCGTCTCTGTCAGACAAGTGCTGTGAGAGGTGCGCATTCCTCTTCCTTGTCCTTTGTTTCGCGCTGTTCAACAAACCAATACGTGGAGACTTTGGAGAGAAGGCGTGGAGCCAACTGCTGCAGCAGCGCTGCGGCGAGGCGACGGCTAGTTACGTGTTGTGTACGCCTCAGTGTGGAGTGTTTGTGGATGAAAGTGTAAATGGAGTTCAATCCAACAAAGTCTTTCAGGATCAAGGGCGAAAATCCTCGCTCAGGCGTTAGAGAGAGAGAGCGAGAGAGAGAGAAAGAGTGTGTGTGTGTGTGTGTGTGTGGAGGACAGAGCACCAGGCAAAACCTGCGGAACAGATTTCCACAAACATTGGTGGGAGAATGCGACACAGGCAAAGAAAGAAGCCATTACAGATCCGGACAAGGGGCGGATCCAGGAATGTCTAATCCCTTTCTTTAATATGAAGAGATAGGTTGGGGGGGGGGGGGGGGGGGGGGGGGGGGGGGGGGGGGGGGTTCTGACATTTTCATTGATTTCCTTGGGGATAACACAGAGCCAGAGTGGTAAAAAAAAGTATCATGCGGCCATGAAATAGTCCTGATGTGTACTGATAAACTGAGCCCCAGTGTCACTCAGACAATGTCGGGACATGCTGGTGTAGAATTTGAAAATTGAAGTCCTTGAGAATGTTATTACGTGAGCTAGTGTCACCATAAAGTTCTGATTAAAATTGAAACCAGTTCCACTATTTGTTGTTTTAACACAGAGTCACACTGGCGGATGGAAGTGGTCATGATATCAATATTATTGACATTAACTATTTCATATGAATTAATTTCTGCATTTCTTATTGTGGAATCACTCACGTACTGTTGGTACTGTAACGCCTAGTAACTCAAAACAACGTGGGGGCTTGTTGGACAGTTTCTTTTCATGGAGGTTGGCCTCGACCATTTCTTTGAGGTCAACGTATGCTCCCCGCTCGAGTCCGTGCATTCTTGAGCAGCTGAATTAAGTGTCTCTGCCTGACAACAAGTGACTGGAGAACGTCCTTGTAATTCATTCCAGGATGAAAATAAAATGAAAGGAGTCCATGTTTGAAAAAGCATCGGCCTTTCATGGAAAAGTCTTTCAATCCCACAAAATGATCCAATTGCGACCACGACCCAATCTTGCTTCAACGTTTTATTATTTCACGGCCACAGGATTTTATTTCACCAGACGGGCTCCGGAGAATAACACGTGGATCTCGATGCAACAATATCAGGCATATTTCGGAGCCTGACATCTAGGAGTGTGCGCAATTTGGTGCAGCTTGATTGAATCCAAGGGGACAGTTGGGGCCTTGGCGGAGGTATGTTCTCTCCGGAGTGCCATTCCACTTCTGAATGTTTCAGAATTATCTCTTTGAAATTCTCAATAGTCACTCTAATCTCAAAAGCGTCGTTTCCAGTGTGTATTATTCCTTGAAAGGTCCCTGAAGACTGAGAGGCCACGTGCCGTTGACCAAACATTAGATCATTTAGACGTGATATGAACATTTTTCATCTGATTTGAGCTAAAGGAGTAACTTGAATATACAGTAGCTTCTGAATATTAGGGAGGCGGATCAATCTGAATTTGAGAACGGGGGAAATGAATCAACTTGAAAGTAGAAATCGGAGCCGTCATTTGGGTCCAACTCATTAGTTTGGGCCTCAACATCTGGAAATCATTTCAAGTTTTTTTTTAATATATATATATTTACATTTTTTAAAGATATATATTTTGACCATTTTTAAGCCTTTATTGATAGGAAAGTGTTCAGCGTGAAAGGGGGGGAGAGAGTGGGGATGATACAGCAAAGGTGCCGGGGTTGGAGTCCAAACCCGCGGCCGCTGCAGGAAGATGTAAGCCTCCAACATTCTTATTATTTACATTTTGTAGAATATCCCTTTTATTGTTGCTGTAACTAGTATCTCCTGCCTGAATCATCTCAATCCTTGATCCTGTGGTTCTGATGATGAGGCTTGTTATGGAATGGTTTAACCGTACATAGTGTTAACAGAGACAGGTGATGACTAGGATCATGATAGGGTAAGAACACCCAAGATGAACTTTAGGAATCAAAAAACCAACGGCACGAGAAATTCGTTAACTAAAGCATATTACAGTAAAGCAGATGCGATCTGAACCTCATGTCATCCATCGCAGGACTCTTGTTCTTTCTGCTTTGCTGTAAATGTGACTACACATGATCGGAGCATCACATGATACATTTTACAATTGAAAACCAGGGAGAATGATCATGGCTCCTTTTTCAGACACGTTCAATACGTTTGACCTTAACGTTAGGACGTGCTTCGTTATGTCACTCACTGTTTATTTCTTTAACTGTCAAAATAACCATGTCACCGTCCAGTAAAAGCAGCAACACAGGTATTAATGTGTGTCAATGCAAGGGGTGAAGTGAAATGTTGGCATCCTTGTTCTTATGTGTGTGTGTGTGTGTGTGTGTGTGTGTGTGTGTGTGTGAGTGTGTGTGTGTGTGTGAGTGTGTGTGAGAGTGGCTGCTTTCTCTGACGGTGAGGATCCTTGGCCGCACCTACGTCCTCCTCCCGAGGGCTGGATCCCTGGGGGAGACGTCCGCAGCTGATTGGTTCCGTCCCTGATTTCTTCTTGCTATTCAAAATGCCCTGATCTCCAACTGGCCCCCAGACCACTCAACGGCAGCGCCCCCTCCCTCTGGTTCTCAGCGTGCAAACATTTGACCACTTGTTGATTAGTGTGTGACTTTCTGGTGCGACCGATGTAACTGATTTGTCGTGACTATCTCCTGAGGTGTATAGCTTCTGATTCGGTGCAAATAGATTATTTCACTTTTAATACAGATCCAGGACACCAATCAACTCTGTCTTTGAGTACCTACAACATGCAATTACCACCTTGAGAGTGAGCTCGACAGTCGGTGTGAACACACACCTTTGGGGCTGTGGTATGCTGTAGTGTAGTGGCTAAGAATAGTATAGAATGTAATATATATATATATATATATATATATATATATATATATATATATATATGTGTATATGTATGTATAACTCATTGATGAAAATTAACCGCAATGATGTTTTTTTTGTTTTTTTAATCCTACAGTGAAAAGCAGGAAGCTTTAGCACTAATTAACTTGATATAACAAGTAATGTAATGTCTTACATTTAAAAAAAAGGTATTTATATATATGAACAGTAACCCCCGTATTTACATGATATGACAGAACGTTTAGAAATATTCCTGGTGGTAGTAGAGAAAAGGAGCATACACGCCCATTATTCTTCATAATACACGTTTTTCCAGCGCTGGTGGAACACATATTGTAAAAGCCTGTAGTGGAGGGAGAGGGGGGGCCCAAGGTCAACGTTCTTGTAAAATCTGGATGTTGCAGTAATAACCGAAAAAAAGGAGGGAAAAACACAGGTGCTTCTGTAGAGTCAGGTAACATTATAAACTGTTACATCCGCCGTGGAGGCGTGAGAATTCCCCCGCGTTGCCCCGGAGCGCGTTCAGTTCAGCAGATCTTGTCTCTCCCGTCTCCGTCTGCAACAACGCAACCTCCAGCAAAGCTGCGCGTACGTGTGTGCGATTTGAGCCCGATTTTTCCGAGACTCACGAGTGAGATGGATGATTTAACAGAATATGCCCAGCTCTACACCCATTCATCACTCTCTCGGTGAAGTCGCCATGGCAACCCTCCGCGTTGCCTGTGTTTCCTCCGAGCTATTTCCCTTGTAACTCTTTTGCCCCGGTCACTGCTGGTGCCCAGAACGGTGTCAGCCGGCCAAACTATTACCTGAGAGTTCATCTCCCTCTGTTTTTTCTTCCAGAAAGCCTTTTGTCCTCCAGCGCTTCTCGTCCCTCAGTGGTGCCTCTGGTGTGCCTAAAAGACAATGGCTGCGTGTGTGTGTGTGTGTGTGTGTGTGTGCTCACTTCCACTCAATGCTTCCTCCTCTCGCACTTGTTGATGAATAAAGACTGAAGTGCTGAGCCCATCAGCGCAGGGGAGAGATTCCCCTAGCAGGTCTTCCACACACACACACACGGTTTTTATCACAGCCGCTCCATTGCTAAGGCTCCCCCGAGCCTACTTGTTGGTCCGCAGTACATCACTTCATTTGACCATTTAAATAATCCCCAGGATGCATCAGAGAGACAGTGCAGCATCCGCATAATTACCCCCTGAGAGCTGGCTGCAACAGAGCACCACGCCAGTGTGTGTGTGTGTGTGTGTGTGTGTGTGTGTGTGTGTGTGTGTGTGCCTTAAACCATCATAATTCCTCTCAAACAAGTTGTGTGTGTCTGTCCTCCAGGGAAGCTCTATGGTGTTTGCCCTCGCAAACCGTGGCCAGCAGTAGAGTCGGTGGTCCACTAACCACAGTGCGCACGCCGCGATTTGTCCTTGGGCAAGACACTTCACCCTCAACTGCCTCTGGCGGCTCTTCCGGCGGTGCATGAATGTGTATGAGTGTGACAGGAGAAGCGCAGTAATTAGCAGCGCTGGATGAATAGGAGTGAATGTGACTTGTGCTGTAAAGCGAGTGGTCAGTTAGACTCTATATAAGTACAGTCCATTTACCTTTCACCTCACAAAGCTTCTCCGCCTCACCTGTCGACCTCCCCGTGCCCCCTTCGACGCGCGTCGGCCTGGAAGCCCCCCCCCCCCCTCGGGAAAAGCACATTAAACCACAGCTGATTTAATGAAGCATTTTGGCCTCACACATTTAAAAAAAATCGTAAAAAAATGGGCTATTCAGCTGTTCCTCATCGTGAACGTCGAAGGGGGGGCCGCATGACTGTGATTAACGGAGTTTCAGGAGCGTCGACGGACGAGCCCGACTCCTGTCCGTCACTCTGTCGGATTTAGAAAGTAATTACTGTCGCCCGCGACGCGGTTCCTCACACAATCTGTCTTCAGAAAACTGACAATCAAACTAAACAGCCCGAGTGCCCGGGGAATTGTTTTGGGTTTTCTGTTAATCCGAACTGAAAAATAAATATTTTTAGGAACACATGAACATGACAACAGTACCTGTGTCCCCAGCTGAACTTCTTCTACCCGCTGGCTTCATACGGGCCTCCCCTCCAATAAAAAAAATACATAACCACACAGTTAGTTTTTCCTCTGACCTCCAATGCCATGTTCTAAAATGTCGAATGTCAAACATCGCAGAGAAATTACGATCAAGCCTTGTTTTCAGTTTGTGTGTGTGTCCAGAACTCATATTGATCAGGAAATCATCCTCCATCTTATACTGTCATGTGATGAAGTGACGTCATGAAGGCGTTGCAAATAAACCAGGCATTATCACACTAAAATACAGTGTGCATGCAGGGTTTAATTACAAAATCTACTACTTGGATCCATGGGCACGCTTTCTGACAGATCAGTAGAAAGTATCTGTTGAGTGAGCCACATTATAAATCTATGTTCTGGTTTTCAGTGAGGTCTTATATTAAAGAGATGCATGACCCATTTTCAAAAACACCAGCACCTAAGCTACTGTCCACGGGATTTTGTGAAAAATACTCTTTGCACACCTTCATTAAAGTGCAGGCAAACACTGTTCCTCGATGACTTCATCACACCGAAAAAGAAAAGTGGAACTTCACAGTCATCCCTCCCTCATGCCCATATGCTGCTCTTAGCATTCGGAATTGTGACGGCTGGGCTCCGTCTCCCTTCGTGACAGGCCGCTGTCAATCACCGCCTGCTGACGGACGGCCCACATTAGCAAAACATCTGCTCCACTTGATCTCTGCGC